>NC_141919.1:32586565-33196982 GCF_057802395.1 Ceratotherium simum simum | reverse complement strand
ACTGTGTTTCAGAAGGTCAAAGCCAATTGGAAAGATTCTGTTTGGTTTACTGGCAAGAGAGGAAAGGGAGGGTGTCTTTAAGAAGCTGATGGAGAAGTTGTATTAGGTAAGGGAATGAAGTAGGATAGGGATGAGTGGGGACATATTGGGGGGATTGTGTGGGGAGCAATGGGGACCCTGGAAATTCTCCCTGGCAGAGAAACTAGGAGATGGCCAGTCCTCACAGGGGTTAGTAGCATGGTGCACCTAGGAAGGTGGGACTTGAATCACAGGATCCTAACCAGAGTAACATTCCTATAGCCATGTGCGGCAATAAGAGGAGAGCCACTGGATTTTGAGTGGTCGCCCTGAGCTTGGAAAATGAGGATGCTAGCACTGACCAGGATACACTGAAAATTAGCATTCCTTCTTGCAATTTCTTGGCATCGTTTAAAGTTTCAGATTCTCATAGCCCTGGATGGGAACAGATTCCCATTACTTGTTGGACTTTCTCATGTCTATGTGGAGAAGGGGCTGACTTAAGGAAAATAAAATAGTTTCTCTCACAGCTGAGTTTGTGGACCAAGATCTTCAACAGGCATCCTAGGAAGCACCAAATTCTGAGGGATACACACATCTTGTTTGGCAAGCACTGTGTTAGGAAAAAAAGTGAATGCATGTGTCTTTAGGCCTAGCTTGCTCTTCTCACATTCCCTAGCCTCTTTCCTCAATGTCTCACACCTTCCTATCTGGCCTGAAATTCACTTTTCAACCCACTGTCTCCTGCTGACAAAAACATAATAGATCTTTAGAATCTCAGACCTGATAGAGTTTTTAAAGACTAAACTTATGTCTTTGAAATTAATCCTTTTCAAAAATGTCTTCAAGTCATAATTTATTTAATTTTTCAATATATGTTTCATCTTTTTTCATGGGATTTGAATCAGCTTTTGAGAATATGTATGTATATAAAATACTCACATTTAAATAATAAATTGACAAGACCGGAGAGCAAAGAAAACAGAATAGAAGACCAAGATGTGAGAAACTAAGAATGCATATGCTCATATACGTATATCATAGATTTCTAAAGAATTGACAGCCTCATAGAGTGATTGATTGTTTTAAGACAAGAAACAGGTCATGCTGCTCCTGTTTAAGACCCTTAAATGACTTCCCCTGGGACATGGGACAAAGTTGTAATTACTTCTCAATACTACAGTTCTGGCACAATCTATTCCTGCCCGTCCTCTGATTGCACACTAAGTCCCTGGTTGCACACTAAGTCCAGCCACTTTTGCAGCCTCCTCCCCCTGCTCTATTTTCCATCAATAGTCCAGGTTCTTGCCTTCCTTGGGGCTTTTGTTGTTGCTGTTCCCTTTGTTTAGACACTTTGATCCCAGAGCTCTGGCATTTGTCCTGAATCTAAATGCCGGATAAGTTGTCCTTATCTAAATGCCAGATTCTCTCAATCATGTCAACTTATTTAATTTCTTTCCTAACATTCTCCCTACTGGAATTATTTTGCTCATGTATTTCTTTACTTGTTTGTTTCATGTCTTTCTTTCTACCCTCCCTGCCCAGAAGAATGGCTGTTCTATGAGAGAAAGTTCCTTGCCTGTCATTTTCACCGTTGTGTTCCCAGTATCTATAACAGAACAGTTTCTGGAGTATAATGGACGTATATAATAAATAAACATTGAATAAATGAGTGAGTGAATTCTGAGTTTCCCAGCAGTAGAACAGAAAAGGAGAATATGATCAGTTACAGACATTTCATTGTCCAATAAAAAAAGTTCCCCTGATTAAGGATCAGAGTTTTTCAATCAATAATAATGATGAAATTTCTCTGATGGGACAAAAGCACTGTATTGTATGATGTCCTCAAAAATATTGTGAAGGCATTCATTTTTTTTTTTTTTTTTTTTGTGAGGAAGATCGTCCCTGAGCTAACATCTGCCAATCCTCCTCTTTTTGCTGAGGAAGACTGGTCCTGGGCTAACATCCATGCCCATCTTCCTCCACTTTATACGGGACACCGCCACAGCATGGCTTGCCAAGCGGTGCATCAGTGCGTGCCCGGGATCCAAACCGGCGAACCCCAGGCTGCCGCAGTGGAGCGCGTGCACTTAACAGCTTGCGCCACCGGGCCGGCCCCTTTCCTGATTTTTATACCCAATTCTGTATCACTTGTGAATTTGATTCACACGTCTACTATCTCTTTATTCAAAAACCTGACACAATTTTAATAGCTAAAGTTATACCCAGTATTTTACAGAGTTGTTCTTCCATGTGGACTTTGCGCGGCTAGTAATGACATTGAATAATCATTCAGCCCACTGAAAAGCCACTTAACATTAATTCAGCACTCATTATTTTAGCTTTTGCAGTGTAAAATCAAAATGACTATCAAAATGGCTTATTCAAAATCAACCACCCTATGCCTATAACATTCTAGTAATCTTAAAATAATGATGTAGAGATTAAAATAAGAAATTGTTAAATGTTTCTGAAAACTGTACACATGAGAAATTTTATGACAATTTAATCAAATTAACTAAAAAATGATACAGATTATGATTGTAGCTTCTTTATTTAAAAAGCGACTTTATAGGATATAGTGCCCTCATTGATATCAGTACTTGATTAAAAACATCTCCATCAATGCAAAGGAAGAATAATAATCATTGTAATAATAGTTATTGAGCATCCACCATATGCTAGGTACTATAAAAGCATTTACAAACATATCTTTTTAAATTTTTCTACAATCCTATGAGGTAGGGTCTATTACTATCATTATTTTTCATATGAAGATACTCAGAGTTATTTAAATAAATAAATACATAAGCTATGAATAAATGCAGGTAATTGACCTTTAGGTAAGTAATGTGATCTGCAATGCCAACATTTTTTATCAACTACAAATTATAGTATGTTGCACGGGGATCAGATCTCAGAAATCATCAAATCCTGTGGAACCTATTTAACTGGAAAAAACTGAGACTCAAAAAGCATGAAAGAAACTAATCACATTGACCAAGTCAAATTGGAGAAATTCCAAAATAAGAAAATTAAAACCATTCTACTTTTTTAGAATAGAAGGAAATGCCAAGGGAATATGTACAAGAGGAAGTAACTGAATGAATTCCATAAATGCAGTTCTCATGGATGCCTTGATAAGTTGGCATTGTTCATTGAGCCAAGTGACGACAGTCATGTACGCACACATACGTACAAGTAACCCATGACCCGCGAGACAAAGAATGCAATATTGTGTTTCCCTCACAAGTTTGAAAGTCACCAGTTCAAACTTGGAAATTGTTGTGTTCTCATAAGTTCAATAGCACCATATTTCCTCTTTCCAAATTAAGTTTGTCATGCCACAGTCAATCACCCAGTCACAGCCTATTCCGTGTGTAGATTTAAAGGCGTTGAAAAGAAAGTAGCACCTTGAAATAAGTGCAAAGAGTTGGAGAAACAGATTATTAGTTTTAAAGGCAATCTGCCAACTACTAAAGTGACACCTCACGTTCATATTAGTTCATTAATTATACATTCACAGCAATTAGCTTCTGGGGAATAATTAATGCCAAGGAACAACTATAAGATGTGCAAATCACATTAGTTACTTGAAAGGAATATGGTAAAATTATTAATTTTTAAACTGAAAAATAAACTCATCCCATCTAACTCCAGACTAGAAGTGTTAACACTATTGAGTACAGTGATTAAAACACGCACACACATAAGAAACAACAAACAAATATCATGTTAGTATGGAAAGGCAGGTGTAAAATCTGTGCTGTGTGTTAACTATGTCTTCTTTGATGTCTGTTTGGGTCTATATTAAAGAGAAACCTTCTGACTCAATGTAATCAAAAATTTTTTTATAAATATGTGACTGTATTTGTGATTGTTGGTTTCCTGAGACTAAACTCTGTGCCATTAAAAATAGTATTTCACATATTTTTAAATAACAGCAATTCTTGGTTTCGAGGCATGGAGGATGTCTATAGAATCCAAATGTGTTCCTCGATATTTGGTAAGAGATTTGGGCACCCTGATAAACTTAACCTTTATGATTATTAGAAACTTGTAAAAAAAGTTAGGATAATCCTAGTCCCAATTGTTTTCTATCTATCATAGGAACAGATTGTATAGATTTTCATTAATCCACCAAATATTTTCAGACATTTTCCCACTTTTGGTAAAACTTTCCATCTATAAATGGCAAAATGTACTTAAGTTCAGACAGTGATTCAAGATGAATGAAAACCACTAACATTCTAAATTTCACTAGAAGATAGAAAAATGTTGAATTCTTTCAAATTTATTGCATAAAGCTGTGAAAATCCTAATCCTCAAACCTCATAAAGACAGCACGTGAAAACAAAACTACAGACCAATCTCCTGTAGGAATACAGGTATAAAAGTTCAACATAAAACTCCAGTAAATAAATTCCAGTAGCTTATTAAAATATAATACATTTTAATCAAGAAATTATCTAGATATGTAAATGGGAATTTAATTTGAGGAAAATGAATAATATAGTCTATCAATAAGTAAAAGTAAGAAACATCATGGAGTTCTTAGTAAATGCTGAAAAGGCATTTCAGAAAATCTAATACCTGTTTCTGATAAAAATAAAACCTTGATGATAGAAGAATATTTCCTTAACATCATTAAAAATGAATATATAAGTCAACCTTTAACATTGCAGTTAAAAGGGAAACGCCTCATTAATTGTTATTAAAATAAAGATGAGACCAGCATCGTTGTTATCACCGCTATTATGAACATTGTTTTAGAAGTTCTACATAATGCAATGAGACCTGAAATAGAAAAAAAATATACCAACTGGAAATAAAGAGATGAGTTTATGATGCTGCTGCTATGCTGATAGTGACAACACAGAAGAAAATCAAGTTAGATATTTATTTTATACACTATATCAATAAGAAAAACAGATTAAATGGATTAAAGTAGTTAATATAAAATATAAATGTCTATAAAAAAGAGGTAAATAATTGACATAAAAAAGAAAGCACTTTTCCAGCACCAAGTCATTTTATTAAAAGGAAAGTATAAGAATTACAGACTGAACCACACAAATTGCACTTACAAATCCATTAAAGATACCATCGATTAGCTAACAGACAAATGTTTTGCACGTGCAGTTTAAATAATAGAAATACATATTACCAATGAATTTAAGATAATCTATGCAATCTTATAATCAATAAAGACAGTCTCATGTGTTGTTTTTGACTATTAAATTGGCAAAGATTTTAAAAACATTCTTTATAACTTTGTGTAATGCTTTCCACATTCATACACAAAATATGGGCATGTGTATATTTGTGAAATGATTCTTTAAAGGAATTCGCAGTGTGTATCAAAAATATTAAACTGCACATGCTTATGACTTATTTCAAGGACTCTGTCGTTAGGTAATAACCAAGTATATGATGACATATTTATATAAGACTTTCATTGCACTTCTTTATTCTAGTGATAAATCATAAATAGGTGTTTAAAAATAGTGAATTAAAGGATTAATTATGGTAAAGTCATATGAGCTACTGCAAGATCCCAGAGAGCAAGAATTTTGTCTGCCTTGTTCCCTGCTGCATCATCTGCACCTAGAATGGTGTCCTGAGCGCAGTCTGCCCTGAGTAATGTTCTGCTGAATGAGTGAATTGGAATAATATGAAAACACGAATACTCATTCTTGTGAAGATTTATGGGGAGAATAATTAAAACATAAAGCTTTAAAAAGACATGATAAAAATTCTATATACAGTGAGATCTCAAGTTTTAAAATATGTTATTTACATTAAATAAAAGGTATCCAGGAAAAAATTAAATTATTAAGTATTAAAGTGATGGTTTTACAGTTTTTCTCACACTTTTCTCTGTTTTTAATTTTCCTGCAATATGCATGTATTATTATTAATATAAGGAAATGCAACTACTATCATTTGAAATTTTAGATTTATACTGAGCCAAACAAAATAAACACAACTCTGTTCAAAGGGAAATACTGTGACGGGACTGGTCTGTCTTGCTCACTTTTCTCTCTCAACATCTTAGCCTGCTGTCTGGCTCAGAGTACAGGCTCAGGATTCATTCATTGAAGGAATGAACCAGTTTTGATTCTGATGATTGTATTTCAGAATCAAGTTCTTTAGGACAGAATACCTTACAAATATCTTGTAATGACTTCACTATTTTGTTCAACTCAAAATAAATTAGAGATAACCTAATATTGATTTTATTTCCAATATTTTTTCAAATGTTACGTCAATTGAATGTTGTGGGATCTTGAATTATTCTTGAAATTTGACCTTGAAATATTTTTCAATTAACAAATAAGCTTCTCTACGATGAGTGGTTTTATTCCTTTCCTGAGCAGGAACTCCTTGGGTCTTCTACATTGCCTGCTATAACAATGTTTTTCTGTTGCAACAATTATCATCCTGTCTGTCAATCACTTTGACTTCTAAGTACGTATGTATCCATCCATCTACTTTCTGACTTTTCTACAGCCAGTGATCTCAATTACAGAAGAGACTACATGTTGTCTTTTTATTCCATATTTTAACACAGTTTCTAGCATACCATAGGCAATCCATGTTTGTTGTTTTCATCACCACACAACAATCAGTGGTTTTCTAATTTATCAACAAATTCTATCAGTAGCTGTTACATCTTTAATATAATATTAATCATTCCATAAATAATTTATAATATTCCACTAAGGAGGAAATAATGATGTATATGAAAGATGAACAAACAATACTGGAGTGAATAACTGTTAAACAGTGTGGAACAGACCACAAGTGCCATTGAAGATAGGAAGAAATGCTCATCAATGAGGCTGAGGTTCCTCAGGGCTGGCGTCAGAATGAAGGTAAATAGAATTGTAAATTGAAGTCTGCTTGCTGGGGCTCCAAATGTTCTTATAGCCTGGGATATTGATCTATTAAGGAAATCAAATATCTCATTCATTTTTGAAAATGAAATATTAATTCGAGTTCACAAATTTCCTTTTAGTGGGTAGATATTAAAGTGTTCATTGCATCACTAGTGTTGAATTTTAATCAGTATTTCAGAATGATATGTGAATTATCTGATGAAATGTTAATGGAACATTACTTTCTACCGTGTCCTCTGGGTCTAGCCTCAATGACAAAAATTAGGAAAGTAAAATATGCCCTCTTGTAGGTCCCTACCACATGTGGTAAATTATCTCCTCCAGGGAACCATGAACTGACCTCGTATTGTGTATACTATGTCTGGTATACCTCCTCGGGATCTCACAGTGCCTCACATTTCAAACATCTTTTTTTATACATCTGACTAAATGAGAAACTGATGGGAAACATTTTTTTCCTTTAGAACAGCATATTTAATTTTTTATTGATAATTTATGGTAATACAGAAAATTATTTTAGTTAACAGCATCATATTCTATAATCAAGAACTGTCTGTCTTTTCAGTGCAAATACTTCAGGTACCATTAATGACTTGCAAGTAAACTTACTACAAATGATGAAACTTTGAAGTCTAGTAATGTTAAACGCATTTTAAATATTTAAAATATGTAAAACTGTGTGTATGAAATGTGAATGAACTCTTTTCTTTAGACTGCCAGTGATAGGGTTTATGGTAGACTTTTTTTTGTCTCCTGTTATTTTGTAACGGGTCAGAGGTTATTTAGGCCTCATATGCATATTTCTGAAAGGGCAGCACGCATTGAAAAAATGTCACTGCATTAATGTGTGCCATTCTTGGTTTCCTTGGCCAAGCCCACTTGTCACAATTATTGCCAAAGCAATGCCATTGTGTGTCCTGTGATTCTCTGCCCATGCAATTTAGACCAACCCATTTTCATGTTCTTAAGGTAATTATGTCCCTCCAAATGTCAGCTAAATGACTTTGACATTCAAGATTCGTAACAGCTTTTGAACACCATGTTATCTGTGCTATTTGTAATTCATATTCATGCAAATCCCCAGCCCCAGACACTTACACCATCCCATCTGCTGAGAAGGTTCCTACTCCTTCTGCCTTGGAATTGTAGCTGGCTAGAGAGGCTATATACCTACTGAAAATGCTTTTAAGGTATTTTCTGTCTCCATAGATGCTACTACAGGTTGGATATTCTGACAATTCCAAGTGAGGAGACACCAATATATTTATGTCAGTGTGAAAACTCTTTTTAAAAAATTTAGCAGTTAGTTGTCATCTTGTGGAAATATGTTACTAGTTTCTTTCTTTGGGCAGTAGCAATAACTTTCCCAGATTATTTTTTGGCTAAGTTTATCTTTGGTTTATTTGTAATATAAATAAAATATATACTTGTAAAAAAATCTTAATAGAAGGAAAATATGTGAAGATACATCAAAAGAGAGGGACCACCTCTGCCTTCTTTTATGACATAGATAAATTAAGTGTCTTTGACTGCAAGATACACACACACACACACACGCACACACAGAGTTACACACACATAGGACAACTTGCTCAATGTGAACTGGAGAGTAGTGAAATTATGTGGATAGTCTAGGTAAGTTATTGTGGTTGTCATAAGATTTCTCTGCTAGATATTTTTTAAAGTCTACTTAAAAATTTTTTTTAAAGAGTAGTCATTTTATAGTATTAAAAAGTGACCCAACAACACAGAATCATGTTTGTAGATGGCTAAACCCTTGGGAATAGTTCTTTATCCCAGAGCATAATTATAAGCCCCTCAACTCTTTTATCAGCCATATGAATTTATGTTAGATTAGCTGACCTCTCCAGTCATTCCAGAGGAAAATAATTTCCCACTATAAAATGAATATATTCCTGATGCTACTCACCCGAGAAATATACTTCATGGAGTTGCTTATTTGAGCAGCAGTTTAATCACAAATCAATGCTGGTAATTTTGTGTCTGTCCCTGTGAATTACAACTTAAGGTTTATATTGGAATCATGCCATTTACTTCTGATTGGGAAATACAAGGGCTTTTCCTATTCCTGTTTCAACTACTTTTAACGCTAATTAGCTATCTCTTTTAGATGTAACCTTCCCTTGCCCCAGATCCATGCAAAGAAGATGTTGTTTATGCTACATAGCCTGGAAGTAATTATGATAGAAACAGATAGAATCTTAGGAATAGCTTGAGAGCATCGGTCTCTTACTCACAAATTCATTTAAAATGATTGAATTGTCTAACCGAATTAGACGTCCATCACTCCTGAACTGTTTGGAAATTTTTTCTATTATATATTTTAGCTATTGTTGTTTCACCATGTTTATTTAAAAACAAGGTGAAAACTCAAATGTTATACCGTGGATATTATTGCATTGCAGTAATTAAAACAAATCACCCTGGCTCACCTTTAATGGAAGCTCAACATTGTTCAAGCTTTTGCTATTTGACCATTAACTCAGTAATTTTGTTGTATCCTTTGAATCATACTTCATAAGAAATCCATGTTATTAAAAGGTAATACACACAACAGTGCATTTCACAGAGAGAATTTTGCTATAGAATGAAAGAAGCAGTTTGCTGTAAATCCTGCATGTTAAGCATAAAATTAGCTTGTATTCCTAGGAAAGGAAGGAAAATAGTACTTTTTAAAACATGCTATTTCCTGGCACTGTACTAGATTATATGTTCATAATAAATGTTATAAAATTTATTCCTCACAATCACCTTTTATGTTTATTGTTGTATGTGCATTACATATCAGGCAATGGGTTAGATACTGAGGATACAACAATAAATAGGACCTTAGGATCTGGTGCTCTGGTCTCATGTGGTGAATAATCAAGAATTGAGAACATGCATGTAAACAAATATTAGCAATACAGGGTGAAAGTGCAGTCAGGACAGTCTGTGTAAGAAACAATCCCGGTTCAGAAGATGAATTGTTCTCTTCCGTTATCCCATCGTTTGGCTTTTTAGAAATTGAAGTATAATTTAAATATAGTAAAGTGCCTAAATCTTAAGTGTACAACTTGATACATTTTTCATATGTTTTCACCTATGTAACAACTGTCTAGAGACATGTATAGAATATTTCCAGCAGACCTTGAAGACTCCCATATATTTCCTTCCAGTTAATATGCCTCTCCAGATAAAGACAACTCTGAACTCTTTCACTCAGCTTTTGTCTTTGAGATTCATCCATGTTATTTTACATACCAGAAGTTGTATTCTTTGTTATTTCTGTATAATAAATAGTTATATACATATACCACAATTTATTAGTCATTCAACTTTAAATGGCCATTTGTGTTGTTTCCAGTTTGGGGCTATTGCAAATATACTAGTATAGATGAACATTTTGTGCATTATATTTGATGAACAAAAGCATGCATTTCTCTTGGGTATATACTTCAAAGTGCAATTGCTTGGTCATAGATTATGCATATACATTGTTAGTAGTTATTGCCAAACTGTTCTCCTAGGAGATTGTACAAATTTAGACTCATACCAGCAATGTACGGGATTTATCATTTGCTATACACCTTCCATTTATTTAGGTCTTTAATTTTTCTCAAATATAATTATGATTATTAGTTTAATGGTCTTATATATCTTTCATTACTTTTATTCATAGATATTTTATATTTAATGATGGGATTTTAAATGGCATTTCAAAATTTCTTTTTCGTTTTTTTTGTCTCTAGTATATAGAAATGCAACTTACTTTTTATATGTTTTGACTTTGAATTCAGTCACCTTACTAAATTCCCTCATTCATTCTAATAGTGTTTTTCTGTAGAGTCTTTTCAAACTGTCTGTGCATACAATGAAATCATCTGTGTATAAAGTCAGTTTTTTGTTCTTCTTTTCAATCTCTTTACCTTTTCTTGCCTTACTGCATTGATAAGGCCCTGCAACACAATGTTGAGAAGTGGTGATACTAGACGTCTTTGTCTTGTTCTTAAATGCAGGAGGAAGAGTTTAGCATTTCACTAATAATTATAATGTTATTTGTAGATTTTTTAGTAAATATTCTTAATCAGATTTTGGGAATTCTGTCCTATTTATTAATTTTCTGAGACTTTAAAAAAATATTTTACTGAGGTCATATTGGCTTATAACACTGTGTAAATTTCAGATGTATGTTATTATATTTCAGTTTCTGTATAGACTGCATCGTGTTCACCACCAACAGTCTAGTTTTTATCTGTCACCATACATATGTGCCCCTTTTACCCTCCTCCTACCCCCTTCCCCTCTGGTAACCTCTAATCTGTTCTCCTTATCTATGTATGTGTTTGTTTATCTTCCACACATGAGTGAAATCATACGGTATTTGTCTTTCTGTGTCTGACTTATTTCGCTTAGCATAATATCCTCAAGATCCATCCATGTTGTCGCAAATGGCACAATTTTGTATTTTTTTTGTGTGTGAGGAAGATCGGCTCTGAGCTAACATCTGCCAATCCTCCTTTTTTTTTTTTTTTTTTTTGCTGAGGAAGACTGGTCCCGGGCTAACATCCATGCCCATCCTCCTCCACTTTCTATGGGATGCCGCCACAGCATGGCCTGACAAGCAGTGCGTCGGTGTGTGCCCGGGATCCAAACCGGCGAACCCCGGGCTGCCGCAGCAGAGTGCGAGCACTCAACCGCTTGTGCCACCGGGCCAGCCCCCAATTTTGTCTTTTTTTGTGGCTGAGTAGTATTCCATTGTACATATTTACCACATCTTCTTTATCCATTTATCCACTGATGGGTACTTGGGTGGCTTTCACATCTTGGCTATTGTGGATAATGCTGTGATGAATATAGTGGTGCATAAATCCTTTTGAATTATTGATTTCATGTTCTTTGGCTAAATACCCAGTAGTGGAATAGCTGGATCATATGGTGTTTCTACTTTTAATTTTTTGAGAAATCGCCATACTGTTTTCATAGTGGCTGCACCAGTTTGCATTCCCACCAGCAGTGTATGAGAGTTCCCTTTTCTCCACATCCTCTCCAACACTTGTTGTTTCTTGGCTTGTTAATTATAGCCATTCTCAGGTGTAAGGTGGTATCTCATTGTAGTTTTGATTTGCATTTCTCTAGTAATTAGTGATGTTCAACATCTTTTCATATGCCTATTGGCCATCTGTATATCTTCTTTGGAAGAATGTCTGTTCGTATCCTCTGCCCATTTTTTGATTGGCTTGTTCATTTTTGTTGTTGAGTTGTATGAGTTCTTTATATATTTTGGAAATTAACCCCTTGTTGGATATATGATTTGCAAGTACTTTCTCCCAGGTGGTGGGTTATCTTTTTGTTTTTTGTTGATGGTTTCTTTTGCCATACAGAAGCTCTTTAGTCTGATGTAGTTCCATTTGTTTATTTTTTCTTTTGTTTCCCTCGCCTGAGTAGACATGGTATTGGAAAAGATGTTGCTGGGACTGATGTCAAAGAGTGTACTGCCTATATTTTCTTCTAGGATTTTTATGGTTTCAGGTCTTACATTCAAGTCTTTAATCTGTTTTGAGTTAATTTTTGTGTATGGTGTGAGATAACGGTCTTTCATTCTTTTGCACGTGGCTGTCCAGTTTTCCCAACACTGTTTATTGAAGAGATTTTCGTTTCTCCGTTGCATGTTCTTGGCTCCTTTGTCAAAGATTAGCTGTCTATAGATATGTGATTTTACTTCTGGGCTTTCAATTCTGATCCATTGATTTGTGTGTCTATTTTTCTGCCAGTACCATGCTGTTTTGATTACTATAGCTTTGTAGTATACTTTGAAGTCAGGGAATGTGATATCTCCAACTTTGTTCTTTTTTCTCAGGATTGCTTTGGCTTTTTGGGGTTGTTCGTTGTTCTGCTGGGACTTTTTTTAAGATCATAAATGGAGATTGAATCTTTTTGAATCTCTTAAGGTTATCATGTGGTTTTTCACCTTCATTCTGTTAATGTGGTGATTACATTCATTTATTTTCTAATGCTAAACCAACTTTGCATTTACAGGATAAACTCATTGTGTATTATACTTATTATGTATCACTGGATTTCTTCTGCTAATATTTTATTTAGGAATTTTTTTTGCATCTAAGTTCATGAGAGACGTTTAGCTGTTATTTTCTTTTATTTTAATATTCCTAACAGGAGGTTGTATCAATATTATACTAGCCTCATAAAATGGGCTACAAAGTGTCCTCTCTCTTTCTGTTGTCTGGAGCAGTTTCTGGGATATGTTAATTAATTAAGATATATTAATTAAATGTTTGTTAAAGTTCACTGGTGAACCACCTTCGGCTTGGATTTTTCTTGTGGGAAGATTTTTAATTATAGATTGAGTTTCTTTAAAAGTTATAGTGTTATTTAGATTCTCTATCTCTTCTTTGTCACTTTTTTAAGTTGTGATTTTCATTTTCTTCAGTTCATCTAAATTCACATATTTTCTACTATCCTTGTGGTCCTAAGACATCCCCTGTTTGATTTCAGTCCTATGAAATTTGCTAAGGCTTGATTTATGATCCAGAATATGTTTGATTTCACTAAATTCCCATATACATTTGAAAAGAATTTACGTTCTGCACTTTTTAGGGGGAATGTCCAAAAAATGTCAATTAAGTAAAGTTGGCAATTAATGTTCAAATCTTCTATCACCTTTCTGACTTTTTTAAAGCTACTTTTCAAACTATGATAATTTAATTTCTTTTTCCCCTTCCCACATATTTTGCTCTTATTGTCTTATATTTAATTTCTATGTCTATTATAAAATTCAGTTTAGAATAGCATTTCATTGCATATGATATAAAATTCTAGGTAGTCAGTTATTTTCTTCCAGCACTTTACATAGGTAATTCCATTATGCCTTGGCTTCTACAGTTTCTGTGGAAAAGTCAATTGTAGGTTTACTGTTCCACTTTTGAAGGTACTATGTGCTTTCCTCTCTTTTCTTTTCTTTGGATGTTTTTAAGGCTTTTCTTTAGGTCTTTGTTTCTCAACAGTTTCATTACAATGTACATATATGTGTTTGTGTTTTGCTTAGGATTTAATTTACAGAGCTTCTTGAATCTCTGGGTCATCTTTCTTTAGTCTTGGAAATTTTCCAGCCATAATTTCATCAAATATTGCTTTAGCCCCATTCCAACCTCACCTTGTTGATCTTCATTTACATTTATTCTAAGCATTTTGACTGTTCCACATACGTCTCATCATGTTTCATCATGGATATTGTCTATTTTCCAACAATTTAATCATGTTTTCCATTGTTTCTTTCTGCTTTTAAACTCATCTAATGGATTCTTAATTTTAGATATTGTATTTTTCAATTCTAGAATGTCCATTAAAAAAACAGATTCTATTTATCTGTTGAAATTCTCCAGGTCTTCAATTATTTTGTTCATGTTAACCTCTGTTTTTAAAGCATATTGATCTTAACCAATGTATAGTCCTCATCTTCTAACTCTAATATTCAAGTCATCCCTGTGTCTACTTCTATTGTCTTACCTCTCAATTTTTATTTATGTTTTCTCATTTCTTAGTATCTAATAACTTTCAAAATTTTGTTCTAGATATTATGTATTAAATGAAAACTAGATGTTATAGATGCCGTTGTATTTCACCAGAGAAATGTCTCTCTCCTTTTATAGGCATATAAGATGAAGACTTGATCACCAAAATCCAATTGGAGATTGATCTGTTGCACAACTATGTTGATGTTTTAGTAAGACTCGGTGTACCTCTGTTTCATCTGGAGTCTGGTTGATTACCTGGAGGTTCTCTTTCTCCTTAGCCCTGAGATATTAGAGGAGATACACTTGTGTTCTTCAGATTTTCTCAGTGCAGCTCTCTAAACCCCAGTATTAGTCAAGGTTCTCCAGAGAAACAGATCCAATAGGATATAGATACAGCTATAGATATATAGATATCCAACTCTCAAGATATATATATATATATATATATATATATATATATATATATATATATATATATATAAAGAGATTTGTTATAAGATATTGGCTTATGTGATTATAGAGGCTGAGAAATCTCCCGATCTGCCCTCTGCAAGATGGAGACCCAGAAAGGCCTGTGGTGCACTGTAAAGGCCTGATAGCCAGAGAACTGATGGTATAGACAAGGGCAGGAGATCAATGCCCCACCTCGAGCAGTCAGGCAGAGAGAGAATACAACATTCCTCCCCTCTTGCATTTTATTTGGACCCTCAAAGGATTGCATGATGACTACCCACATAAAGGAGGGCGACCTGCTTTATGCAGTCTACTGATTCAAATGCAAATCTCCTCTGGAAACACCTTCACTGACACACCCAGAAACAATGTTTAACCAACTCTCTGGGCATCCCTTGGGCCAGTCAGGTTGACACATAAAATTACCATCATAACCCCCTCTCCTCATAATTTAGAAATCTGTCAAATATCTTGAGAGCCTAGAAGTGTGCGTGAGGCGGGACCACTCTTCCAGCAGATTTGTGCTTAGGAGAAGCACTATGAGACCACAGGGGCGTTCACTGTGGCTTCTCTCTCTTCCAGGAAGCCCCAGATTTCAGAAAATGTCTAGAGGATGAAGCTGATTAGGCATTTGTGGCCCACCAATCACCCAGTTTCTTACATGGGGCCTGTTTGACTGCTAAAAGCTTAGCTGGTTTTCCTTTTCCTTAGAATCTCTCTGTGTAAACCAATCTCAATACATAGCCTGTGCCTAGACTTAGCAAATGCCTCTTGGGGAAAGATGGATGGGATTAACAGTTTAGCTTGGAAGGACCCTCTCTTCTCCAGAATGTTAGGTCAGCTATTCTTTTTAAAAATATGATTTTTGTAATTTATCTTGCTTTCTTCATTGATTGTCATGGGAACAATAGTTGATTGCAACCTACTATCTTTTCCCTGGAGGAAAAAGCTAGACTGATTTTTCTTAGGATAAATGATCCAGATCATCAGTTTGGGGTGGGATAGAGGGTTTGAGTACTATTCTGCCTCACTTTAGCTATTGTCTATAATTATCTGAAAAAAAAAATGCTAGAATCTATACAGAGATTGAGAAAAAAATTAAATAAGAAATAATTTACGCCTTAAAGGTAATTAGAGTCCAGAGGATGAGAAATATTGCTGCTAATCTCCATTCAGGGTGGTGTGTACTATGATAAAACTAAGCACAGGTTGCTGTAAGAACATGGGATAAACTTAGGTCAGTCTTGGAGGATGGTAATGCTTAGAATGAAAACTAAGGTGAAGTAAAGGCAAAGAAGAGAGGGAATAACTTACGTGGAGAGAGAGGTATGAAAACAAATAATATGTGCTAGGGACCATGAGAAGTTTTATATCATTGAGGCATAAAGGGGGATCAACCTTCCCAATGAGCTGGTATACCAGAGAAATAAAAGCTTTACTTTTTATGAATTGGTTTTGTGGGTACCAAGAGGTCTGTGCACTGAGTATTCCAATTCAAATTCAGAGAGGTCAACCACCAATGCCATTTGACACATATGATGGATGGCACTATAATGGGCAGGGGCAGAGTTTATTTCTTATTTCTTCCTGCTACATTTGGAACATTTAAAGCCTATCCTCTTCCCAAAAAAACAGCTAAACTCAGAGGAAGGCACATTAAAATTATAATTTTGTGAGGATTACTCCAAAATCTTCGAACTTCCTCCAAATCCTACCCCCCAGGAGCCGTTTTTACTTCTTCATCTTATGGGAATATATGTTTCTATAGGACTTAAAAGGAAAACTCAGGATGTGATATCTATAAACTATATACACATTCCAAAAATTTGGCATAATAAACTGTTTTGTTGTTTGCAAATTTCATTTTTATTTTAGTAATAAATCTAACACCATGCTTAACAATGAATGAAAATGAATTATTTAGTCAACACATATTTGTTAAACACTCACTATCAAAAAAGTGGTGCAAGTTAATAGATTTGGAATTATCCTTGTTTTCTTTCTCTCAGTCTTAGATGCAGTGCATCAACATATCTTGTAGATTTTCCCAAAAATGTTCTCAAATCCAGTTCCTTTTTATGACCTTTGCTGCTATCGTAGCCATACCATCATCACTTCTCTGTCAGGAGACAGAAATAGCTTGCTTACTGAAATGTTTGCCCATCTACAATCTATTCTCCAAATAATGGCCAGAATGATATTTTAAAAACCTAACTTTAATTAAGTGGTTCTCTAAAAATTCTCCAATAGCTTCTACTTTCATCTAGAATAAATACAAATTTGTATATTGGCCTGCCAAGCTCTGCAAAATATTGTTCTTTGTTACCTCTCCAACCATTTTTTTCCCCCTAACCATTCTTCCCTTTAATGTTTCCATGTTGTTAATCCTTTGGCATCCTGGAATGCTCTTTTCCTGGATGTGTTCATGTCTCTCACATGTTATCCTTCAGAAAGAATATTGCTAAGTACTTTATCTAATAATCACTGTTTTTCACTCCTATTAGGAATTACTTTTCTCTAGAGCATGTAATATACTCTACCATTATATTATATAGCTACTTATTTATTTGTTTATTTGTATCTCCCACTAGTATGTGAGCAACTACCTAGACACCTACAAAACCCATTGAGTAAAAATTGTGTGGGCAAGGGGTGTTTTTTCTTCTTTGCCAGAGTATTTTTATTGTCATAACAGTACTTGGAGTAGGAGTTGGCATAAAGTATACGTTCAATAAATTTTTTTGAATTAATGAATGGAAAAATAAAAAGAAGTAAAGGAGAAGAGAAAGAAAGAATGGAAGGGAAGAAATGAAGAATGAAAATTGAGAATGGAGAGCACAAAAATAAAAGATTTAGTCTCTGTAATAAACTGTGTAGGAACTATTAACATCATATGTTCATCTGCATACTATGTATGCCTTTTCCATAAAATTATTTTGGATGTGTATATTTATTTCCCTCTCATCTCTCAATCACTTCATATTCCTTTAAGTGACATGGTAGATGTAGAGGAAGGGTAAAGAAAAGAGAACAAGCAATGAATGATGCAAGAAAAATTAGAAAGTATGTGAAAAGAATAGTCACTATTTTATTTTGAGTGAAACATAAATTTCATAAAAGGAAGTTGTAAAACCTAAGATAGTTGTCAAATGATGGACAGTGTTGAATACCAGGAAATGTATTTAGAACTTTACTGTTCAGGTTATGAAGGGGTCACCAAATATTTTCTTGAGAGAAATTAATTATCAGAGAATATTTCCATGTGATAGCTTTTCTATTGTGACATTTGGAAAACTTTAAGAAAATATCTAGGAAAACCAGATATTTCAACCCAAAATCAAGAAAGCAAACCAAACCAAAACCGAATTCATAGATACAGAGAACAGATATAGCAATTGCCAGAGGTGGAGGGCTGGGAGTGGGCTAAGTGGGTGAAAGTGGTCAAAAGGTACAAACTTCCAGTTATAAAATAAATAAGTCATGGGGATGTAACATATAGCATGGTGACTGTAGGTAATAATATTGTATTGTATATTTGGAAGCTACTAAGAGAGTAGATCTTAGAAGTTCTCATCACACGAAAAAAATGTATGTGGTGATGGATATTAACTAGACTTATCGTGGTGATCATTTGGCAATTATACATGTATTGAATCATTATGTTGTACACCTGAAACTAATATAATGTTACATGTCAATTATATCTCCAAAAAATCACATAAGTTTACTGATAATTTTCTAGTGCCATATTTGTAAGCAGATTGGTAGACACTGTAAAAAAGTAATATTTTTGTTGTTATTGTCCATTTGAAGTCTTTCTTTCATTAAGCCCAAATTGTTTTTATAAACATTAAGCCAATAAGAGGGAGAATCTGAGTCAAGATTTTTTAAATAGACTCTCAAGACTTGCTTGCTAAAATAAATCATGGATGAGTAGAATTTCATAAAATTTTGCATTATTTTTAAATTGAGTTGCAAGTCATAGACAAGTGGGGGTTGTAATTTAATGTGATATCACGGAAATTGTCTCAGTACCCTCATTTTTAATATGGAATGATTACTATATACAATTTTAATGGAATTCTAGAATTAGGGAAGGAATATTATTTTATTATAGAAAACTCCCTATAATTTCCTAAAGTAATATTTGGGTGGATACTATAAGTATTATAGAAACAATCTGGACTCCATATGTAATTGCAGATACATTATTTCAAGTTCTGCACATTCTCCCTAATCACAATCCCTTTTAGCAGCATGTGTCTTTTATAGTAATTCGTTTTTATAATTATTCTACCTATCTACATCTGCATATTCTATTATAAATACTCAAAGGCAGGGAACATGTCTTATTTATATTTTTAAACCCAACACTTAGAAAATATTGGACACAGTGAGTGTTTTTTGAATAAAGTTAAAATCTGACGTGTTTGGAATGGATTGTCACTCTTTGAAATCAGGCCTAACGGTATACATATGTCAATAATCAATGGAATAGATTGATTTTTTGATAAATCAAAATTTTAATTCTGTTATCACCACCACCATCACCACTAAGATGATCAAATCAACAGCTTCTTTTCTTCTTTCTCTGACTCAATTATTGAGCTCTTTCAGCATCGAGCATTGTGTGAAGGTCTTTCTCTCATTTACTCCTCACACCAACCCTATGAAGTGGGAATTAGCATCATGCCTGTTTCCCAAATGAGGAGACCGAAGCTCAGAGAAGTTAAGAGCCTCGTCTAAGGTACATGGTTAAGAATGATGGAAGCGGGAAACACAGGGTGTTGGTATCTGGAATTGAGAAATTTGTGAGCACAATATTCAAGTATATACACTTACTCTTGAGAAGCAAAAAAATACCGAACTTTTCAAAGTAGCTTTGTTTTTGTAGTAGTATGGGTGGACCCATCCTGATTGAGCAAATAAGTAAATGTGTCAATATTGTTGGGAGACAGAGCTCTCATTGAGGAAAGAGGGAGATGATATAAAACGGGAGGATACCAAGATGAACTATGTGAGGATGGATAGCACTTGAGGGATTGGGGTGGACCCTTGATTTCTAAAATGTGTCAGGTGTATGTCTACATATTTAGGTATCTGTATATTTGTATGTGCTTATATATTTATGTTTCTTGGTGAATGTATGGCTTTATAAACATACGTATGTTTCCTAACTCTGTCCACTGAAAAGGCCTAGAAACAAAGACACCTTGGGGTTTGATGAGCACAAATAGCACCCAGATCTTGGTTTCTAATACCACACTCCAATAGAAGGAATCAGGGCTCCTTGAAGGGATACTGAGTATAAAGCTGGGCAGAGAAGATAAGCCTGGCACATCTTGTTATGCTAGAAAGTAAGAAAGTACTAAAAAAAATGATGAGACCTGTCACATAGACACAGGAATCAGCTTAAAGGGGCTCCCTCCTGCTAAATCAAGGACAATTTGAGGATCAATAACAAAAGAGAGTAATGAAATATAAACTATTGGAAAAATTAGAATTTGTTAATTCATATCAATAATAAATAGATTAAAAATAAATGTGGGGGTGGGGGGATGGGTGAAATGGGTGAGGGGATTAAGAAGCACAAACTGGCAGTTATAGATAAGTCCTGAGGATGTAATGTACAGCATAGGGAATATAGTCAATAATGTTATAATAACTTTGTAGGGTGACAGATAGTTACTAGACTTATTGTGATGATCACTTCATCATATATATAAATGTCAAATCACTATGTTGTACACCTGAAACTAATATAATATTGAATGTCAACTATATATCAATAAAAAAATGTGGGAGGGGCTGGCTACATTAGTTAAGTTCAGCGCGTTCTGCTTCAGCAGCCCAGGTTCGCGGGTTTGGATCCCAGGCATGGACCGATGCCATTTGTCAACCATGCTGTGATGGCAATCCACATACAAAATAGAGGAAGACTGGTGCAGGTGTCAGCTCAGAGGTTATCTTTCTCAAGCAAAAAAAGAGGAAGATTGGCAACAGATGTTAGCTCAGGAGGAATCTTCCTCAGGAAAAACAAAATGTGGGAGAAGGGAGAATGGGAGATCTTATTTATAATAGAATGCCAAGTGCTGACTGTTCAATATGGGGGAAATGCTGGAGGTGGAAAATCCTCTTTTTGTGGCTATCACAGTAAAGACTGGTCAGGAAAGAATCATCAATAAATGCTTACTATAAGACAGAAATTTTGATGAAGAGCGGGATATGTGTTTGATCTTAAAGAATCTCTCCCACAGATCCCTTATTAGTAGGAAGGGAAAAACTATATAATGGGGGAATAGGACAGCACCTTGAGTAGGCAATCAAAATTAATTTCAGAAATAGGGACAGACTGACTTAATGCACTCTGAATGTGATACCTTGAGAAGGGTGCAACATCGCTTCTGTTGTATTCTAGCGGGGAATATATAACCTGAATCTAATCATGAGGAAACATCAGACAAACAAAATGAGGAACATTCTATTTAAAAAGGAGATGGGGGTAGAGACTATTCAGCAAAAATTTCAATGTCATATAAGATAAAGAAAGACTGAGGAACTATTCCAATTAAAGGGAACTAAACAGATATGACCACTGATCCTAAACCTGATGCTGTTCTGGAGACACACTGCTGTAAAGGAGAGTATTAGGTTCATTAAAAAAATTAGAATAGATCCTCAAGTAGTATTGGAGCAGAGCATGTAGTCCAGCCCAAAGCTGAAAGATGCATGTGAATCAGATCATTTATGATGAGAATTGATAGAAATTAATACTGTACATGAGCCTGTTTGACTTATCATCTCCTTGATACAATAGAAGAAGAGCAAATTATAAAGCAAATGGAGCCAAATGTTAACACAGGGTGCTGCAGGTAAAGAGCAGATGAGTGCTCTTTACACTATTCTTGGAATTTCTCTGTAAAGCTGAAATTACGTCTAAATTAAAAGTTTGATTTATTTATTTATTTATTGCTGAGGAAGATTCGCCCTGAGCTAACATCTGTGCCAATCTTCCTCTCCTTTATATGTGCATTACTGCCACAGCACGGCTGAGAAGTGGAGTAGGTCTGCACCCGGGATCCTAACCCATGAACCCGGGCCTCCCAAGAGGAGCACGCGGAACTTGAACCACTTGACCACTGGGCCGGGCCTTTGTTTGTTTATTTTACTAAGAACACATGAGATTTAAAGTTGTAAGAACAGATCTTCTAGATCATCTATGGACCATCCTAGATTTGGCCATACACTTCAAAAACAAAAAACTGCATACTAGATAATTTTTAAAAGAAAACATATAATCATTTAAAACCAATACTATAAGTGATTGAGGGAACATGTTTGCTCTGCTCTGAATTTAAAATGTGACATCAATTACGGAAGGTGGGCAGTAACTTATTCTATGCTTACTCGCTAGTATAGTTCACACTTAGTACCCTCCTTTCTAGGCTGTAAAATTTCAAACTCAGTGGGAGCAGCAAAGAAAATTCAATTGATTCAGATAGACGGCTTAGCATTTTTTTCAATGATTCTTTCTATCACCCTCCAAAGTGTGAATTCTTTTTGAGAAATTTATAATAATTCTGATTTTGAAATCTAAATCTCATTTTTTATTTTTTGTGAGGAAGATCAGCCCTGAGCTAACATCCATGCTAATCCTCCTCCTTTTTCATGAGGAAGACCAGCTCTAAGCTAACATCTATTGCCAATCCTCCTCCTTTTTTTCCCCAAAGCCCCCAGTAGATAGTTGTATGTCATAGTTGTACATCCTTCTAGTTGCTGTATGTGGGACACGGCCTCAGCATGGCCAGACAAGCAGTGCGTCGGTGCGCGCCTGGGATCCAAACCCAGGCAGCCAGTAGCGGAGCGCACGCACTTAACTGCTAAGCCACGGGGCCGGCCCCCTAAATCTCTTTTTAAATTAAATTAAGAAAGTAAGATGCATACTTTTTGAAATGTGAAACACATGACCATCTCTAAAGAATTGCTGAGATAATGATAAGACCCAAATCAAGTCTGCTAACCCTTCATAGCTAAATAGGAATTTTTTTAATTGAGGGAAAAAATGTCGACTAACAAAACTAGAAACTAGATTTATGTGATTGCAATAATTGAAACAAAATTAATTTTAGGTTCTAAATTATTTAGATAGCCGTCTATGCTGTCACATTTTTCGTCATGTCAAAATGAATAGGGCAGTTTTTTTAGATATGTATTCTTTTGTCTCTGTGGAAAAGAGTCTGTAATTTATCCAAGAAGTGTTATAGCCATATTAAGAATCAATTCTTGTATATGTGCCTTAAAAGTTAAAGATAAATGGACTGAAAAATTTTAGGTTTCAAAAATTTTTTGTGAATTAAGGAAAAGGGAAAAAGCCTAGAATTGTATTGGAACAGAGCCTCTAGTCTAGCTCAAAGCCAGAAGAAGAACTTGACTTTTATTTATGATGAAAATTAATACAACATACAATTATCTTCCAAATGTACACATGCTGATCTGACTCAGCAGCTCTTTGATATGGGCCTCGCTTTTTGCTTAAGCTCAGATCACTAAGAAATATGGCAGGAAAAAAAGACCTGACTTTTTTTTTTATAGCTACTGAAAGTCCATCACTAAGCTAGAAATATGATACTTCATGAATTTTTTTGTGTGTGTGTGTGAGGAAGACTAGCCCTGAGCTAACATCTGTTGCCAATCCTCCTCTTTTTGCTGAGGAAGATTGGCCCTGAGCTAACATCCATGCCTATCTTCCTCTACTTTATATAGGACATTGTCACAGCATGGCTTGATAAGCAGTGCATTGGTCTGCACCACAGATCCGAACCTGTGAACCCCAGGCTGCTGAAGCGGAGTTTGCAAACTTAACCACTACGCCACCAGGCCAGCTCCATGAGTTTTCTTAGTAGGTGAAATTTACAAGTGTTTAATATATCATTTATTGATATCACCTTGGTAATTAACACTCTTCATTAATTTTATATTACTAAAATTTTCCAGTTACCCTTGCTCTGAATTGGCTTTCATTACCTGGAAAAGAAGGCTAGCTGACAAAGCAGTAACAGTGCACTGTGGTGATGTCTTGAGATGACTATGACCTAAGAGGCCATCACAAGCCTCCTATGACCCAGATGCAGAGTGAGCTGCATTTTTCTCTAAGTTATTTATTTACTTATCCTTGTTTCTAGTATATCTCTTAGATTAATTTTTTATTTTTTGTGAGGAAGATCAGTCCTGAGCTAACATCCATGCTAATCCTCCTCTTTTTGCTGAGGAAGACCGGCTCTGAGCTAAATCTATTGCCAATCCTCCTCCATTTTTTTCCCCAAAGCCCCAATAGATAGTTGCATGTCATAGTTGCACATCCTTCTAGTTGCTGTATGTGGGATGCGGCCTCAGCATGGCCAGAGAAGTGGTATGTTGGTGCGTGCCTGGGATCCGAACCCGGGCCACCAGTAGCAGAGTGCGTGCACTTAACAGCTAAGCCACAGGGCTGGCCCTCTCTTAGATTAATTTTTCTTCATGTTAATACATTTTAAGATGTTTTTCGAAGGTGTTCTTTGTGTGCAAACAGCCTGGGGCCTTAGATGAGTGAGAATGTCTTTATTTTATTTTAGTATTAAAATGCTACTTTAGCTAGACATAAAACTCTGAATTTGTTATTATTTTCCTTCAGTGCCTTGTATCCATTACACCATTTTCTTCTTGCAATTCGTATTACTGTTGAGAAATCTGTTGAAAATTTGATTCTTCTACTTTTTCTCTCTCTAAAAGTATTTAGAAGTTTCTCTTTATTTTGAAATTCTTAAGATGTCAGTGTTTTCATTTAGGTTTCATTCTTCTTATATATCCTACTTGGCGATTTACAAGTATTTTGACTTTTTCCTTCTTCTCAGATGTTACTTTTTCACTTTGCTTAATTCTGGGAATTTCTGAGTTAATATCTTTTCAGATATTTCTTCCTCTTTCTTATTTTATTTTCCTCTTTGTGACTGCCTTTACACAGATTTGACACTTCTATATCTACCCACATATGTCTTAACTTGAAGCTATAATCTCTTCATCTCTTCCTGATATTTTCTGGGAAATTTCTCTATCTCACCTTCAATCTCATGACACATTCTTCTGCTGTGCTCATTCTGTTATCCAACACTTCTTTTCAATACTTTATAAAAATTAATATATTTCTATACCCTATATTTCCAAGTGTCTTCTTTTAAATGCTTATTCATAAGTCCTGTTACTGTTCTTAGTCTTTGAGAATATTCAGTGTCATTTTAATTCTTTTTTCATTGGAACTCAAATTGGGCTTTATTGTATATATGTTTTTCAGGATGATGATTATTTTCTTTTGTACTATTTGTGTTCTGTAGGTTTCAGAAGTCTTGCCATTTTTCCCTGAGAGCTCATATTTCTGTGGGTATCAGTTATGTAGTATTGTCCTCACAAAGGGCTACAGCCAATGTCCTAGCTTTGCCAGAACCTGGAGACTTAAAATTGGGAAAGAATTGAACTTCAAACAAAGTGGAGTGTCTCTGGAGGTATAAGTCTGAGACTGTCATTCTCCAGGTAGTTCCTCTTCAGAGGCTCTGGCCCTCAAATAAGGGCCATTTTTTAAGAGTTTACTGAGACTGGGGTTTGTGTTTTGGAGTAGAGGTGGTAGAGGGAGCACTTAAGGGTCATCAGAAATACCTGCACTTCTGATTTACTCACCACCCAGCAGGAATTAATATCACCTGAAGTTACTCTCCCATCTGCCACCAGAGCATGGCTACCGCAGATCTTTTCAGCCTTTTCTGTGCAAGGGGAGGTGATAATCCTCCCAGGGAAAATGTGCATAAAAGAAAAAAGTACAACTAAAAGTATTTTCCCCAGGTGAAGCTTTCCAGGCTTACCTGCCCCTCTTCCACTCTGGGTGAGCATCTCCCAAGAATGAGATCCAAATAAATTTTGCCTCCCTGGAAGATTCTTACAGTTTACTAGCTTTTGCAATTTGTAAACTTTCATCACATTTTGAGGACTTCATTGGAATGAGCTTGGGGGTGGGGAGATTAGGGAGGAAGCCAGCAGCTCCTGTTAGTCTGCCATTTTATCCTCAGTAGCATTTCCATGTGTACACTTTTCATTCTTGCTCTCGTGAACATGATAGCTCTGACCAAACATAGGGAAACCGTAAAGCATATGTAATTTCTTCAACAGTCGTAGTCCCTGAGGGACTAGGAGCAACATTCAGTGAGATAAAAACTGTTATCATTCAGGAGCTACAGAAATAGGGTAGGGAATGTTTATTGCAATCTTTCAGATTCATAAAGTGGCAGCAATATCTATTAGTGTGATATCTTACATAGAAATATTAGCTATCTTTTAGACTCACTTCACATGCATTTTTTCATTTAATTCTCCCAACAATTCTAGGAGGAATTTAATATAGTATTGTCCCTATTTTACATCTAATAAACTGAGACTTAGAGTTTTAAGTTTTGTTAATAACCTCTAAGTGGAGGAATTTAGGGCTCTTCACTTCCATATTACTGGTGTAACCTATTTAATTTAATATGGCTGTTTTTATTATGTAGGTATCATAGGATTTCAGAGCTAGAGTGAATCTCAGTGGTCATTTAGTTTAACTCCCTTGCATTCCAAAGGAAGAAACTGAGGCCTAGAGAAGTTGGGCAAATTGAATGTGTTAACAAGCTAGTTTATAACTTAGTAGAAAGGAAATAATTATCTCTAGTCTTGCATTCAAGTGCTTCTGTGCTCTGTTCTGTACCTTAATTTTGTTATTCCTCCTAGAAGCTGTTATATTGCATGCTTCATGAAGAATGATCCTCCTTTTTATTATTAAAATAATTTATTAACATCTGTACTTTGTTTTTTTCAATTTTATTACAGTACATTGAATTGGGCTAAGTATTGTCTTTTGAAAATAAAGTATGCAATTAAAACTTTGGATTAAATTTATCTAAAGATCAATATGACGAAATTATACATCTAATTTATTGAAGATAGAAAAGCATACTTTAGTATCTTAAAGAAAGAGGAAATAATAAAACTAATTTTCTTTATTTTTTAAGGCCCTTTACACTGGTAAATTAGTTTACCAGTAAAGTAGATGAATTTGAAATGACATGAATTCTAATTATCTTAGAAATTCTATTATAAAATTCAAGGTATTTTAGTAGTCATTTCCATTTAAAATGAATATAAATTCATTCTTGTCTTTAATTACTTACAGCACCAAGACCACTGCATTCTTTTTAGGAACATACAGGCACATCCTACTGCCCAAATTCTATGGCACAGTTCTTAATTATCCAGGAGTTTCAAGTATTTTTTAAAAAATAATTCCACTCTTTGAATATCTTTTAATAGACTTTCTTAATTATATAGAAATGGAAAAGGAATAGTGGCCTACAAAAGTAAATTTTGTTCTTAATAATTTAATGATTTTTTTTTACACTGTTTCTAATGATTTTTGAATTAGAGACAGAGGACCAGGCTGAAGTTTGAACTCTGTTATAATTTCCTGCTGGTCTTGTTTGCCTCTTTATATCCTCCTTCTCCACCATAGTTTATGTCCTAAGACTCCACTCAAGGTCTCTTTTATCCTCTGGCTTCCAGTTGGGTTCAACCAATGCAAAGTGGGGTCAAGGTTTTTATTTCCCCTGTTCTTTTCCTGCTGGTCACAGTGGGTAAGGGACTTTGAATGTCAGTTGGCTTTCTCCACACATCTTTTCTCTCTAGATCCTGATAATTCTTTGTCCCCCTGGGCCTTTAAGCCTAGAGGTAGTAAACACTTCCTACTTTGACCTGTACCTTCTTGATTTCCCTACACCTTGAACTCACCTTTATAAATACTCCCTTTATTCAACTCTCCTTGATTACCTTGTTTGAGTGTGCCATCTGTTTCACGCCAGAACTCAGACTGATGCACTGAATTACCTTGAAAAATCAGATTTGATCCTTGAAGTTCAAATTCCTCTCTATACAATACACATAATAATGCCCATCACTGAGCATTGTTGATATGGCTCATCTCTGCTCTCAAGATAAAGTTCTAACTTGACAACATCAGTTCAAGGTCTGTACTTAACATCTTCACTTTTATCTTTTGCCAAGTTCCCCTTTCATTAGCTATGCTCCTGCCATATTGAAATACTTTCAGCATCCCCATCCCCTCAATGCTCTATGCTCGATGCACTATGAGCAATTTACATCATCTGGAACCCTCTCTTCTTCTCCTTCTCTTCTCTATTCCCTTCAATAGAGTCTTCTGAGAATCACTTAGACTAGAAAGTCTATCCTGATTTGTCTCATTTCCAACCTAAATTGAACTGAATATTTAAAAATAAGTTTCCCCATTGTGCTTTATTACACACCTTCTAGCACTTACTTGATTGCCTGCCTACTTGTCAGTTTCTCATTCTAGACTAAAAACTCCCTCGGTCAGGGACTAAGTGTTGCTCACTAGATCTTTCAGTCTCTAGCACAATCCTGGTCCTACAATGAGCAGTAAATAAAAATTTATTGTATGGCTGTGTACACATGAAAACATAGGTTTTCTCTGAGATTTTTTTTTTTTGTATTTTCAGAATATTAACTTAAGTTACTATAAGACAAACAAATATATGACTAAAAACAATAAAAACAAGCAAACATGCCTTACCAATCTACTCTTCATCACCTTTAATTAACTTGACCCTTACATATCTTTCCAAAATATATCATTGAGGACCTGGATAAAAGGGAGCACTCTGGCCATTGGAATTCTTGAGACTTGGGCCAATGAGGCAAATCATCCGAGGCTGTTTCAGGTTATACCTGGGCCCAGCCTGGCAGTCACTCAACAGGAGGGGTACACTATGGCATCAGAAATAAAACTTGGTCAGACTATGTCTCTATAGGTAGTGCTCTTCCGAGAACCAACCCCATCATTTATTAACTCTTCTGAATTTTAACAAAGCTTAAAACTAAGTTATCTAGACAATGGTCTCATTTCTTCAATTCCTATTTCCTGTGAGATTTGATACGTTTAGCATACTGTGTGAAATAATTTTCAAGAGGCCTAAAAATGTAATCTAACAATAGTTTCTTATCTGTTTGTTGCGTTCTTGTTTATGCTTGTATGAAATAGATTCAATAAGCAGTGATTTATCAGGCAATCTTGTTTCACATTCTGGGTGATGGAGAACAAGTCTGCTGTGCAGTGGGACTCACTCAACAAAGATTTTCATTTTTTCCTCCCAATATTAAAAAAAAAACCTAGGAAATTCCATTTCCCTTGTTTGAAATGTGTTATTATTTTATAGAAGTCTACTATGCATCTATTTGGTAGATTGTGCTTAAAAATTTCTCATCATTTTAGTAGTGTTATTGGGTAATAAAAACAGTTTTTAAAGCTTGGACATTGGCTCTTTGATATGCCTTTCACATCATTTCACATCTTGATTTGTACTCGTTTTCATTTTTTCCCAGAGACAGCAGAAAAGCACATCAAATGCACAATAATGCTTGTGTTGTGATAGGAAGTCACTGAAGAATTTTTTTAGGTACTTCCAAATAAAGATAAGGTTTCTGGAAGCCGACAAGCATCAAATAACCAAACATGGCTGTCAGCTGAATTATACATCTTTATTTTCTTGTTATTATATTGTTGAATCTGATATTTGGCTTTGATGAGTTTTTCAATCAGATGTGACCTTTTCACCACTTGTGATGGAGAAAGGCACACAGCAAAATTACTAAACAAGGCTAGGATTTCAGAACCACTCATTGACATTTTAGTTTTAATTTTATTTATTTAAAAGAATTTTCCTATAACCTAGCTAAATGAGAATGAAGGGATACTTTAACTATTGGTTAAACTATCAGGTGTATTATTTTTAAAGTTGTTTTTTAAACTAATCATTTTTAGACAAGAGAATCCCAAAGTAAGTGAGGAAACCCCCTTCCCACCCACCTCCTCTCCTCCCCACCTAGATAATAGTGTTACCATGAGAGAAAATATCACAGGCACCGGCTAATCATTTAAATGGAAGACTGGTCTGTTTATAAGAACTGTGCTGCAAGATGGCGGGAGAGTGCTCTCAGTCTGAGCTGGAACATCTATACCCCAGTTCCTTAACAGATAACAATTTCAGGCTGTTTTTCTAATTGCACCTAAGACACCCTCCAAGATGTGCCTGTGGTTAGCAGTGGAGGAGAGGGTGTGTGAGGTTATGGCACTCACTAAAGGAGGAAAACGTACACTCTAGACTTCTAAATTAGCAAAATCCCAAGAGGCTATTTGAAAGGGAATCAACAACAGGTATTTGAAAGAGGTCACAGTGTTTATCATAAAGATTTAGGGCCTCCAAAGGAAATACAATGTTTGTCTTGGGGAGTGAATCATTGAAGTTCTCTAAAGACACAGGGCTTGTCCCAAGGAGTATCCCACATTAGTGATTTCTTTGTTAGCTGAAACTTTTTCAAACTTTTATAATACAGGACATAAAGATTTGTTGATTATGAAGGTCTGATTTCCTCATCAACAGGCAAAATGTTCTTTTGGGGTATTTAAGGAAACATTAGACTTTACATTTACATATATTTTAGATGAAATGAAAGTAGTTCAACATTACTAATACTTACTTTATGGATTAGCATTGCTCCTTTCCATTGGTCTGTAGTCCTATGATCTATAGCATGGTTGAGTTTACTCAGCTCAAAAAATATGAAATAAAAGCTATTATAAGTAGTTTGTCAGAAAACTGATTGATATCAAGAAAGATGTTTATTTACTAGCCATATTCCAGCAAATTTCTTTGGATGGTTTGTGGCTAAAATTGAAAAATGTATATCTTAATTAAGTAAGAAGAGCCAATGATGACTTTTTTCTGTTTCAGTGTGCATAACTTTTTCCAGATATTACAGTTATCAAATCCTGTATCAAAATAAACTCCTCTTAGGGCTGGCCCCATGGCTTAGTGGTTAAGTGCGCACACTCCGCTACTGGTGGCCTGGGTTCAGATCCTGGGCACGCACCGATGCACCACTTCTCCGGCCATGCTGAGGCCGCATCCCACATACAGCAACTAGAAGGATGTGCAACTATGACGTACAACTATCTACTGAGGCTTTGGGGAAAAAAAGGAGGAGGATTGGCAATAGATGTTAGCTCAGAGCCAGTCTTCCTCAGCAAAAAGAGGAAGATTAGCATGGATGTTAGCTCAGGGCTGATCTTCCTCACAAAAAAAAAAAAAAAACAACTCCTCTTAAACTCATATATTTAAATTTTTATATCACAAAGAGTTAAAGATTTTTGATTAAAAAAATAAAGACCCTACTTAATCAATCTTTTTGAAATGGTTAATACAATTAACAAATAAAGTAAATATTATTCATTTCATCTTTTTATCAACTATTATGAATTTCTCACTTCTGTATAGGATTTATAAAGACAGATATATTATCTGTCTTTATAAATATCTGTTAATATATTAACAGATTGCTAAATATATGTCATGTGCAAGTAAATACATTTACATGTATTAGAAGTGCTTACTAAGAAACTTTTTTTTTCTGTTGAGGTACCTGATCAAAAAATGTTGGCAACTCCTAAAACAAAAAGAGATTCCTTATCTCACAACCATCTTTCGATTAACCAAAATTAAATAAAAGTGTATTTTAAAGGTTTCTACTCATTTAAATATAAAATATCATCTGCTCTTAAATGGGAAAACTGAAAGAGAGTATTTAACAAATTATTTGAAAAAAATTTATAGGGGCCGGCCCAGTGGCATAGCGGTTAAGTGTGTGCACTCCGCTTCAGCGGCCTGGTGTTTGCAGGTTCGGATCCCAGGTGTGCACTGACTCACCGCTTGTCAAGCCATGCTCTGGTGGCATCCCATATAAAGTAGAGGAAGATGGGCACAGATGTTAGGCCAGGGCCAATGTTCCTCAGCAAAAAGAGGAGGATTGGCATCAGATGTTAGCTCAGGGCTAACCTTCCTCACCAAAAAAAAAAAAAAGAAAAATATTTATAGCATGCTAAATTGTATTTAGAGAAAAAAACAAAGGATATAAGGACTAAAACCAACTTTATTTTAACTATCTATTTTAAGTAAATTATCATGTGATTATTCAAGTAAATTTTTAAAAACATTTCTGAACTAAATAGAATCATAAACACACACATACAAAATTTTTGTTGTCTCTCCTAATGGAACAAATATGTCCCTAAAGCGACTGGTTGAGGATATCATATAGAATTGTTGTCTTTTTTACAGTTTTATGTAAATTCAAATAATGAAAAGAACTTTTCTTGAAAATAGAGGAAATTTTATTATATGATTATAATTATAGGAGAGGGAGAGGGACTAGAATCTCTGTTTACACTCTCTCAACATTCCTTACTAAGAATTATTCAAAGAGTTTCTCATTTGGAGAACATTTGCTTTCAAGAACACATTTGGTCACATTTGATAATAAGAGTTATTTATATTTCCAAAGCAATATGCTTGCTACTATATAAGCCTATAGAAATATAATTATCACTAACGTTTATAATGAATATTATTAAATGTACCCTGTACATAATGCAAACTAAATCAACAGATTATATGTGAGAGTTAAAAGGTTCATGAAATTTGCAATCCTATTGGCTGGATTTGTCTTTGTTAGACATCTAGGAGAAAAAGAGAGAGAGAAATTCTCCAAAGAGTGTTCAAGAGCCTGTATAGTATATGCAGGGCACAGGGGTGTGAAGTCCCCTTGGAAGGAGACCTAAGCACACAATGAAATTATATGAAATGCTCTGAGGAAGCAATCAGCCTTCATGTGCCTTACTGCTTGTATTGTATGGTTAATAGAGTAGTGCCTGCTATTCATTGGAATTTATGATATTTTCAATATGTGCATGTATTGGGCTATGTTGGTCTAGCATTAAAAATTTCAGTGCAGTCCAACATTTGAGTGGTTTGAGTTCAATGATTGTTTATGGGAAGGAGATAGTCCAAAAATCCTAGGTTGAATTTGAACATATAAGAATCCCAATTTAGATGTATATGTATATATATATATATATGTATATATAAAAGGACTAAAGACATTGTAGAGGCTCCTGTAAGAGGTCCCCATTTCTGATAACAAGAAAAGATACATTAAATACATGAAATTCTTATCACAGTGTAGTCAGATGGGGTTGTCGTGTTGCCTTATATCTAAAATGAAAACCGAATCAATTTTTCCATGTCTTCTTGGGGTAACTATGTGGCACTAGCAACAAGCAGGAATCTAGAATGGATTTGAGGAAATCATTTTTTATTGCAGTCACTATTTCCTTCATCAAAGATATTGCACAGAAATAGAACAAAGAATCCTAAAATTTATATGGAACAACAAAAGACCCTGAATAGCTACAGGAATCCTGAGAAAAAAGAACAAAGCTGGAAGTATCACACTCCCTGATTTCAAAATATATTACAAAGCTATAGTAACCAAAACAGCATGGTACTGGCACAAAAACAGACACACAGATCAATGGAATAGAATCGAAAGCCCAGAAATAAACCCACACATCTATGGACAGCTGATCTTCGACAAAGGAGCCAAGAACATACAATGGAGAAAAGAAAGTTCTCTTCAACAAATGGTGTTGGGAAAACTGGATAGCCACATGCAAAAAAATGAAAGTAGACCCTTACCTTACACCATACACAAAAATTAACTCCAAATGGATTAAAGACTTGAATGTAAGACCTGAAACTATGAAACTTCTAGAAGAAAACATAGGCAGTACGCTCTTTGACATCGGTCTTAGCAACATATTTTCAAGCACCATGTCTGACTGGGCAAGAGAAGCAATAGAAAAAATAAACAAATGGGACTACATCAAACTAAAAAGCTTCTGCACAGCAAAGGAAACCATCAACAAAATGAAAAGACAACCTAACAATTGGGAGAAGATATTTGCAAACCATACATCTGATAAGGCCTTAATCTCCAAAATATATAAAGAACTCATGCATCTCAACAACAAAAAAACTACCAACCCAATTAAAAAATGGGCAAAAGACCTGAACAGACATTTCTCCAAAGAAGATATACAGATGGCCAACAGACACAGGAAAAGATGTTCAAAATCATTAACTATCAGGGAAATGCAAATCAACATTACAATGAGATATCACCTCACGCCCGTCAGAATGGCTATAATTAACAAGACAGGAAACAACTTGTGTTGGAGAGGATGTGGAGAAAAGGGAACTCTCACACACTGCTGGTGGGAGTGCAAACTGGTGCAGCCACTATGGAAAACAATATGGAGATTCCTCAAAAAATCAAGGATAGAACTACCATATGATCCAGCTATTCCACTGTTGGGTATTTATCCAAAGAACTTGAAAACACCAATGCGTAAAGAAACATGCACCCCTGTGTTCATTGCAGTGTTATTCACAATAGCCAAGACTTGGAAGCAACCTAAGTGCCCATCAAGGGACGAATGGATAAAGAAGATGTGGTATATAGACACAATGGAATACTACTCAGCCATGAGAAACGATGAAATCCAGCCATTTGTGACAACATGGATGGACATTGAGGATATTATGCAAAGTGAAATAAGTCAGAGGGAGAAGGTCAAATACCATATGATTTCCTTCATTAAGTAGTAGATAAAAACAACAATAAACAAACACAGAGACAGAGATTGGATTGGTGGTTACCAGAGGGGAGGGGGGGAGGGAGGAGGGTGAAAAGGATAATTCGGTACATGTGTGTAGTGATGGGTTGTAATTAGTATTTGGGTGGTGAACATGATGTAATCTATGCAGAAATAGAAGTATAATGATGTACACCTGAAATTTATACAATGTTATAAACCAATGTTACTGCAATAAACAAAAAATTAAAAAAAAAAAAAAAAAGATATTGCAAACCTTCAAAGCTCCCTGACCACCAAAAGCACTCTACCTTTAGGACTAAGCAATGAGGGAAGAGAAATGAAGCTCTACCATGTTTCCTGTTTTGATGGCTGTACCCCAATAAATGGGGCTCTGTGTAAGATCTTGGCCCTTGACCCCCCAGATTAGGAAGGAAACAGCCTCAGAACACACATACCCACTCATGGGCACTCTGCAATCTAGGACAGAAGGCAAAGCCCCACTACTATGGTGTGGGGACCAAAAAAGTTTGTTATTTTTTAAAGCTAAATCTTTTGTCCTAGATTTTACCCAACAGTTTCTGAATCAAAGCAGGAACACGCACAATTTTGCTTGCCTTGAAAATGGGCAGCTGTTCAACGTGAAGAAAGTTGAAGTGAGACACCTTGCAGGTTGTTTGGAGACCGTGGGACCCCACATTTTCAGGCCTCATTAATCTTCGCTTATGTTCTGTAATTCCAGCAGGCTCTGTAGGTCTGTCTAATTACTCAGCATCACAAAGGAAGTTGCCAGTTTCTTTTCTTGGAGCTATTTTAGTCATTCTAAATAGTTAACCCTGATGCCCTTCACTGGGAGGAGATCAGTGTATGAAAGATAGGAAAAAGGAAAAAATAGTAAAACTCTTACTTTTTTGACTGTTACAAAAAGAAAATGGCTTTCTCAGAAAAACAAGAAAGTGGTGATTTGTGGAGTTCAGTGAGTTGACCAGTTTACTCAGGCTTTAAGCTTTGCTCCTGAATGATCCCAAGAGTTTGTTCCAAAGAGAAAAAATCTATTATGAATTGTAATGAATTATAAATATACTCAAACAGACTTCATTTTACCTTTGATAGTCAGAAAAAAATAATAAATACACTTAAAAATCTTTTAAAAATATGAATTTTCATTTTTGAATATTTAGTAAGTAGAGATAACAGTATTTTGGTTTATACTCCTAAGTATTTTCTAAGTTAAAATCTGCTTCTTCAGTAATAAATTAATTTGACTAGCCTTAAAGCAGGATACTGAGATAGTATCAAGTTGTGATTTGTTCTGGTGAAGTGAGAGAAGACTGAAAAAGCTATAATCAGAACCTATGTCCCACATAAATATTCAGTTTTCTAAGGCATGTATGAATTCCCTGGTCTCAAGTACTAGAGCTTGTCTGATGTTAGTAGTCACTTCCTCGGTTCCTAGAGCTCTACCACTGCAACTTGTTTTTATTAATAATGTTTTATTATTTCACACACACACACACACAAATGAATACATGATGTTGGCATCTTGCCTTTGTTGTGCTTAACAAACTTCTCTTTGATATTGATGGAGGCACTGTGCAGGTTGTTAATTATGTCGTGTTACTTCAGCAAAATACTGAATTTAGAGAAATATCGCCTAAGTGCCAGAAGGTGGCAGCTTCAGACCACTTTGGATTAGCAAGTCAGCTTTGCTTTGCAGAGAGGCTCTTATTACATGTTCTTCTTAAGACATTCATGCAAGGAACCGTCCAAAGGATGGCTTTAAATGATTTATTTTCTAATACAATCTTGGTGAAAAATGACCTCTCAGAATAGAAGTAATAAGTTTGGTCCCATTTGGTTTAAATCGAAATACAAGAGCTACTATTCAAAAAGCTGCAGATTTTTGAAACTAGTAGATTTATGAGATCCGACTTTTACAAACAGTGAAAAAATACATCTAAAAGTAAAAAATTCATAGCCATGCCCTTGAAATCTATAAAGATACTACAGCTGCTGGTTTAGAGCTTTGAACTTAGGTCTGAACTTAGATCTGAGCATAGAAGGTATAAATTTAGGACATATTTGGTTATGTCAGGTTCTGGAATTACTTAATAATGGTGCGTATTCCCTGAGAATTTTAACTTATTTCCAAGTGCCTTTAGTAATGAAAAAGAGAGAGAGAAAAGTAGAGAGAGAGAGAGACTGAGAGACCAAGAGTGAGAGGCAGAGAAATTGAGGTGGAATCAAAGCTTTAGGAATTATCTTTCAGAACAACAGGCTGAGAAGTATCTTTTCAAAATAGTAACTTGGGGGTAAGTGGATTTGATATGTTGAGGTTATATTGTTCTAGTCCTCTTTAGGTCTTTCAAGAATTTTTTGGAATAAATTTTTTCAAATGATATCAGGAACTGAAAAATGAAAACAAGTAAACAATGATAAAAACTATGACAAATGCTCACTTCCTCATTTTATTACTGTACCTCCATTGTACCATCAAGGGGATTTTTCCTCTTTTTTTTAAAATTAGATTTGATGGTTTGCTTTTACAAGCAAGCATGTCTGTGCACTAGAATATAAATTAACACACAAAAGGATGTCTTATCTTGGAACATTGCAGATAGCTTAGAACTAAGGAAACAAAAGAGATCCTGAGTGGTTGAAATAGATAACAAAATACCTGTGCATCACAATTTCATCAAATATTCCATATATCTTGCCTCCTAAGATTTATATATATTCTTCAGGGAAGGCCTGTTGACAATCAAATGATAGATATTGAAGACGTCAAATATGCCCGACTGTATTTTGTGCTTGTGCCGTAATAACATGTGCAAAAGTGAACGTAAACTAACCCTTTTCGAAAGCATTTGTCACATTACTATCAAATGGATTACCATCTAAAGTTATTAACTATGTTATTATATGGTAAACTGGTAAGAATTTGGAAAGCAAGGATGGAGAGGGAAAGGGGATTTGTTAGAAAAATAAAACAGGGAAATTAACTAATTTAGAAGGAGTCAATGCGTGTTTTGTGGTTTCCACAGAATGTCTGTTGCACATAGTGTACCTGATGCTTTATTTGTAAGGTGTTACCAGCAGTGAAATAATGCATAATCAACCACTCAAATATTTTCAAGATTTCAGCCAAAAGATTGGTAACATGACATTTAAATAAGTTTGGAATCCTATCTAGATTTGAAATGTCAAAGATCAAGAAATCTAGAAAAACTCTATCAAATCATGACCTAAATTCCACTCAGTTGGCCTCATAGGACTTATCCTTTGGTGTTAGCAGAGAGAAAGAGATACACTTTTTTGGGGGGGGAACATGTGTTACAACACGTTCAAAATGAAAACCACTCTATCTTGAAGATTTCTTGGTTAAAGATAGTGACTAAAGATTCACTAAAGTCTGAGGGCAAGAAGCAAAGTTTTCTGATGGTGTTCACATGGGAAAGAAAAGGTATTAATTGCAAATGGAGGATGTCGGATCTGAAATCATCCACCTGTTCATTGTGTTATCATAACCACACAATAATGCCTGTTACCCTGGTCTGGATTAAAATGATTTGTCCTTTAGGGAGTTTGTTGACACACACTCTAATGACATAACAGACTGCCATAATATTTATTCTTCCCAAATTTTAATAATGAATACTTGCATTGTTCAGAGGGCATGGGCTAACACTAGAAACTGTAATTCTAGTAATTTATATTACTAGAAATTTCTATGAGAGAATAAACATTGACTCCCCCCCCCCCAAATTCTGTATGCCCTAATGTAAAACTCAGCTTTCCAAGGAGCACATTACTGTTTTCAATAAATACTCAAAAGAGCAATTCAAAATGATACAGTGTTGGAGGCACTCATAGTTCAGATTTTACTTCATTGCTTTGACAGTCATTTGACTCAGCTCTTTCTAGGGATTAAGATCATTTCCCATCTCTATTCTTGAAAATAATGGTGTACTCTCTTGGCAGTTTACCTGATGGGTTAGGAACTGCTTTTCAATCACAAAGTAATTTACGTCTTCCTTTTTTTCCCATTTAGTCAAGAGCATTCTATAAACATGTACTTAAATTTAGCCCTGTGTTGAATGCAAGTGTATTACAACAGCCCTAGACTAAAAGTATGCTTCTTTTTAGTGCCCAGTGGTATCGAGAAGAGAAGAGAAATAAATACAATGCTGCTAATGCCTGTTATTTTCTTTGGCTGGGAAAATGCTTCCCAGCATGCTGGAAATAAACTGCAGGCATCTTCCTTGTCTCAGAGTGACTATCCTATGGATGATAAATCTAAATTAAGTTGATTGTGTCTTCTAAAATTAAAATAGAAATGACAAATGGCTTGTTTTCGCACCTATATTTACTTCTTAATCAGCTTTTTCATTTTCTTAGGCAGACACTAATTATGAAGTTTCCAGTTGCATAAAATAAGAATATGTGTTATTGTTACCCTGATTCTCTCTCATTTATTTAGAACTGAACAGATCCTGGACATTATGATCAACCACTATTTTATTCAATATTCTTTACTGAGCATTTATTATGCACTAGATTTTGAGATCGACACTGGACATACAGTGGTGAACAGCGCACATGTGGTCTTCTGACCCTAAAGAGTGTATACCTTAGTGACGGATATAGGAAAGTAAATAGGTGCATCACAAGTGCCGGGGAAAAAAAGATGTGCTGGTTACAATGAACACATGTGACAGAGAACACCAAAATGCATCTCTGGAGGGGATATGAGGGAACAATTCACAGGACACTTTATTCATTCAATAAACGTTTACAAACCACCTACTATGTACAAGGTACTATGATTAGCACTGAGATAGTAAACAACAGACATAATTCCTGCTTTCATAGTTATTATTATCCATTAGGGAAGATATATAATAAATACATAGATGTGTAATGTTAGATAGGCATAAGGAAGAGTTAGCAGGATAACAGGAAACAGGCTGGGGAAGGGAAACTCCCCTTCATGAGTGGTTCGGGAAGGCCTCTCTGAGGAGGTGATTGTGAGCAGTGACCTGGATGAGAACAGGAAGCAAGCCATGTGGAGACCTGAGGAGAGATCCAAGGAAACAGTCAGTGTAAAGGCCCTGAAGTTAGAGTGCGCATGGCATTGTTCAAATTAGAATAAGAAGGCCAGCAAGGTTAGAGTGAGGAGGTGACTGGGAAATTAGGTTTGAGAATTTGCCAGGGGGCAGGATATGTAGGGTTTAGTAGGCAGTAAGTCTTTGGATTTTTTTTTTCTGATTGAGGTGGAAAACCTTTGGAGGATTTTGAGCAAGAAAGTGACGTGATCAGATTTATGTTTTAAAAGGTGGCTCTGATTGTCATACAAAGAATGAGATGCTGGATGGCAGGAGTGGGTGCTGGGATATTAGACAGGAGGTATTACAGTGTCCAGGCAATGATGAGGATTGGGACTATAGTGGTAGTGCTGGAGGTTATGAGAAGTGGTCAGATTCAGGATTTATTTCAAAGATATTGTTGGCAGGAATTCTTAATGTGTTGGATATGGTGTTTGAATGAAAGAAAGAAAGCAACAAAGACATATAGGATTTTTTCCTGGGAAATGGAGTGGAATGTAGGTCCTTTTACTAACTGGGGAAGCAAGCTTTGACATGAGAGGGAATGGGGGATGGAGAGAAATAGCAAGAGTTCCATTTTGGAGCTACTAAGGTTGTAGGGGTGTGGTTTTAGTTGACCCTGAAGGATGAGTTAGAGTTTGCCAGGACTGTGAGAAGAAATGAAGGAATGGGGTGTCACTTTACCCAAAGTCACTCAGTCCAGATCTAGAATCTTAACTCAGGTTTAACTGACTCCAATGTCCATATTCTTTCCACATTGTTCTACTCCATCCTTACCAACCAGTCTAGGGATAATATTGATTTGCCTGGTGCCCTGTGGACAGCTTTAGAATTTCATAGGTTTAAAAGAAAGGATGGCAATAACACTAGTGCACAAAAACATGAATTGTAGCCAACTTTGCCTGGTGCTAAGGGAATATTCCCAGACTGAATTATAGAGAAGGCAAGTTCTGCCCCATCATCGCTCTACCACTCTATAAGGCTTATAATAAATAATACTATTTTTATTACATTTAAAAGGTATATGTTCATGTATGTGTGTACATGTATGTATATACACACACATATATATACATATACACATATATTTATTTATCCAATTAATTAATTTCCCCTGCACTGATATGCATCTCCCTCATCCACTTCTATCTTGACAGCATTAATTAATTTTAATTAATTAATTAAAAAATTCTGGTCCATGGTGAATTTAGTCTAATCTTCTTGATATTTTCTGTTGTGGCATCTTTTGTCAAATTTAGAATCTACAGTGTCAAAGAAAACCTTCAAGGTCAAATTTAAAAATATGTATCTATATAAACATTGCTACTCCTAGTCCTAGACTTTAATCCCGCATCACATATTAGAATTTTCAAATAATTTGAGAGCTATCATTTCTCATTAGTTCCTACAAGAGAGTTATTTATCTATTCTGGAAATGTCTACTCAATACTACTACTCAATATACTTGGGGAGAAACAATGATTAATAAGGTGCCCTCCCTGAGTTATAGGAACTTACAGTTCAGGAGGGATGCTACATGTAGGTGCACACACGCACCTATCTTGGGCTATTTGAACACTTATTCTCTCTTCTGTAATTGCACATACTAGACACCTGTCCTTACCTGATCTGGAATGCTTTTCTCCCCATCTACACGTCTTCCTCCTTCTTATAAGTTCAGCTTCTGGACTGCACAGTTTGCTATAGACTTCTCTTACAGCAGTTACAATTTTACACTGTATTTGTTGATTTCCTCATTTTCTCAATTTTCTACTAGATGGTGAGTACCTTGGGAGCAAAGATTTTTTTATTTAACCCCATATACCTAGGCCTTGCAATGTGCTTAGCACATAGTCCTTATCTAAAGAATATTAGTTGAATGAGCAAATGAATTCAACATTGGTATACGCTACTTGGGGAGGGAGGGAGATTTAATTTCAGTCATTAAATCTCCTTCATTCAAAGAAATTAGGAGAATGTGTTTAGCTACAGAGTTGAATAGTCACACAGTCAGCTAAATGATTATTTAATTATTGTATATTTAATACTGATTCTACATCTAACTTATAATTAAGAGTTGAGTTGGTTCAACATGTGAGGTTGATTTCTTTTTCAGAAATTACATGTTGGAAAAGAGGGAAAATAAAGTGCTCTATAGTTCTAAACATCTCTTCAAATGTGGATCAATTTAGGTCTTTCTCTATAAGTTTTAATTCTGATACACAGGCATGTAGTATTTGAATATAAACGGTAGGAAAAGGTATGGGCAAGATCAAAAGGAGTAAGTTTTCCAGGGAGATGTAGAGAATTGTTTTCTATTGGTAATCAGAAAACGTTAAGCTAAGTGGTCAGAAAATAAAGTCTAAAGGGTTTGATGGTTAGTGATGGGACTAAGGCAGGAGGAAGGTCCAGTAGAAACTCATTAATTAACGAATACATTTTCATGGAGAAGATATTAAACTGGCTATTAAAAGTTGGACCATTCCTCAGACAGAGATGGAGGGAAGAGTAGAAGTAAAAATTACCATGTGCAAAGGCCAAAAAAAGCATGGGATGCTTGGATATTGGAGAGAAGTTTGGTGTAGTTTGGTTAGTTGGAAATGGAGTGATTTTGAGAAAAGTTTTCTTTAAAATAGACTGGTTTCTCAATGTTAAGGGCTTTCTATGACATGCTAAGGAACTTGTACTGAGTCATAGTCTGTAGGCAATACAGAGTTGATTGAGGTTTTTAACAGAATTGACATGATTAGCTTTGCAAAGATTATACTGTAACAATATAAAGAAATGCCTCAGTAGCTCCAAGGTATTCATTATTGATTTTCTAGCATGTGGAAGAATTCTTGACATCGTTTAGTTGCCCAATTAATCTTTGTGGAGTGAATGAATAAGCATAATTGGTCAATTGCCGGATAAAGGAAATTCTGGATGTAGGAGAATAGCTGGGACACTATTTCAGAAGTTCAGGCAAGAGAAGATGAATGAATTTGGAAAGACGGAGTCATATTTGGAAGGTAAATTTGACGTAGAATTCAGGGATGATTTAAATGGAGAAGGCAGAGGGGCAAAGGGGGAAGGAGTCTATGACAGCTCCGAAATTTCTGTATTCCGTAAGAGAATATAGGAAAAGGAGAAACAACGTGGGGAGAGAGAAAGATTATGAGTTTACTTTTAAAGAGTTTGAGTTTGTGGTACTTATAGGACATCAAAATTGTGAGGTTCAATAGAAAGGAAGCTCAGAAGAAATATCGTTTTGTTACTTGAGGAGGCGTTAGCATAGTTGAGAGCTTAAGCCATGTAGTGGTGGATGCCATTTCTCAGAGAGAGCGTGGATAGGGTCACCTGAAGGGATAGCCTTGGGAAACCACAGTTCCTCTGCCTGGGAATCCCTTTCCTACCTCACTCAACTGGTGAACTTCTCTTCACCGATTAAGACATAATTTAAACTTTATCTTCTCTGTGAAACATTCCTTTATTCCTCCATTCTCCCTCCTTCCCTTGCTCCTCCTCTATTTGATCACTGTCACTATTAATTATCCAGTGTTTTACTGCTGAGCACCTTACATCCTTAGCATATTCAGTCTTCACTGTGATGCAGAAAGGCAGGGGCTTCCATTATTCCTTATAGTACATGAGAGAAAACTGGGGTGTAGATAGAGCTAGTAATTGAAAAAAGGCAAGAACGCATAGCTAGGAAATGGCAGAGATGAAATTTAAAGATAAGTGTCACCTCATCCAGAGACCATGCCCTTTCTTTTAGGTCAGTTGTTTCATTCTCTGGGATTCAAAGCTGTTTATTCACGCAACTGACACAGCACGTGGCATATCATATTATGAGTTATCTGCTCCCATATTTGTTCCCTTCATTAGAGTGGGAGTTCCTTATGAACTGGGACATTCTGGTTATTTTTTGCGTTTTCTGGCAGTCAAAAATGTTTAATGAAAAAATGAATTTGTAAGTGAATATTTATGGTGTGAATTTGAGAAAAGTTGTCAGGGAAAGAGAATATCGAGAGGCAACTTGGGATAAGAGGAGAACAGGAAACAGAAATCAGAGAAACAAAGGAAGAAGAGTTTCAAGAAAGATCAACAGTATTGAAAGTCCTTCATAGTTGTAACCTAGCATTTTTTATCTTCTCTTTTGGTGTTTTTTCTATTAGTGGTGCCCTTTGTTTGTCCCTGTGACTTCTGTAATTTTTCAAGATCCATGGATCCTGATTTTTTTTTAAGTTGCAGAATACTTCAACTAAAGTCTAACATGGAAGATAATATATATGTAAAACAAGAAAGTAGATTTCTCTGGTTGAAGTGTAGGACTCTGAGCTCTACTCACTTTCCCTTTCTCTCTCTATCTCAAAGCACGCCCGGAGAGTTTGAGAAAGCATGCTTCTAGATCTTTCCCTCCATTTACATTTGCTGCTCCTGCTTTGAACATACCTCATGTGTCAACTAGGCTGAGTGAATTATTGGTATTTTCCATTCCTTCCAAAGTCTCTATTTTTAAATATGCCCTTCCCTCACCTTGAAATATCTCAACTGCCTTATCCCTACTTCGTTTTTTGCTTGGGTTACTTCTAGTCATCTTTCAAGACTCAATTTAAAGATTTTCTTCTCCATACAGCAGTCACTCAGCACCCTAGTTTCTCTGTATCATTAGATTACTGCATATATTTAGAGAAGCCCTCACAAAGTGTGTGTAGTGTTTGCATGTGTGTGCGCGCGCATGCACGCATTTACGTGTATGTGTGTTATTGGTGGCTATTTAATTATCTACACCATGCCATTTCTCAAAATTATAAAATTATTAAGATAAGGAGTGCTATTTTTATTTTCTATAACCATAAAATATAGTACTTGCACAAAATAAGAATTCCATGTGTTTTTGATGGAAAGAATGAATAGTGTTATATTCTGTAATCTTCACATTTTCTCTATCAAAACCATTAATTTCAATATTTTGCTATAGTTTTCATCAAGAAAATCTAAGATCCATACTATGGTCCTCAGATTTCTTTTTTCCCCTTCCTCTTCCATTTCAATCTAATTGTCTTGTCAGGAATGTTAGAACTTATTGTGAGTCACAATAACTAATAGGAAGTGTGAGTGCTGATTTCTACAAAATTTACCTCAATATTGCATGACAAGAAGAAAGTGAGAGAATGGTGGAACTTGCTTCCATGATCAAACTACTATTTTCCTACACAATTTTTTATTCCTTGTCAAAAAGTTGTGTTTGTTCATGTACACATCACTTAAATATAGTAAAGGAAAATGCTCAAATCTCCTTTATATTTCTGTATACCTCCAACAGGTGAAAGGCTAATTGTTTCTTTGAAATTGCATCTTCCTGAGCATTGTTGAACTTATGTTATATTTAAGTGCAATTGGTTTATTATATGGGCTCAACTTGGTAGGGAAAAATCAGAAAACCTCCTTGGTTTCTTTTTTTCCTATCACTATCACCAGAAGCAGTGATCTTTCTTCCATTCTAATCGGTGGCATTTCAGGCACACAGCACAGCTTGTCTGATTACTTCTCTCTCTCAGTCTAGTTCCAGAGCACCTGGGCCAACTCAGTCAAATTTCATCTCAGATCCAATTCACATCTCTTCGTCCTTCCTTCCCCAGATCAGGCCTCGTGTAAGATAGAGGGCCAGTGATGGGAAAAGAGATCTGGGTCTAATTTTGTTATTGTTGTTGTTGCTGATCTCTGTCATCTTCCTCATGAACCATTCCTGTATGGGTTCTAGCCTCTCCCTGGTCATGGTCAGAGTCAAGGGAAGAAGTGATTAGAGGAAGATGTATATGACTAGTGTTCTGGCAATTAGACCTTATCTTCCCTCTTTGTAGCAGAACCAAAATGCTGATTCCTGTGTGCCATTTATTAGGTTCTTAGACAAACCTTCTTTTACTTCCTTCCCTGCTGCGACATTCCATTTCCTGATGATAGTGTTGTGTTTTCTGGCTAATAGCTCTGATTTCTCCCTCAGCAGCTCCCCAGTGCAGGCAACTATAGGTTGCCTCACCCACCAGGTGGCTTTTCTTAGTGGGATACTTTCAATATCACCAGAGTCTGGATACTTAAGTTAAATGGAAAACTCACTTACCCCGTCTCTTCAAATACTGCTCCAACTCTTTCTCTATTCATCCTGCCATTGCGGGCTACTCTAGCCTGCCTCTTGCTTTGAGACTTCTCTAAGTAGAGAGGAACACATCAGCGTTGATCTCAATGCTGCACAAATTCCAGAGAACACATTTAAAGCTTTTTCCGAAAGATTCTTTCACTGTGTTCCTGTGACAACAAAGGACAGGCTGACAAATTTCTCTATGAATATCATGTTGAGGCATAAGATTCCAATCTGCCTTCTTTAGAACTCTGTATTCTATCTGTGGCTTACTTGGGGAGGTAAGAGGAAAAGCCAGGCAGTCTTAAATGTTACCAATCCTGTCAAAGAAAATTCTCTCAATGAATCACTAGCCTTGTATTATATCAAATAAAGGAAAGAGTCAGGTTGATGGAACAACTTGGCTATCCCTTGGTGAGTCTTTCAAGAATGTGTCTAGTGTTTCTCTTTAGAAGTTAAAGGTATCTGTTACTTGTTGCTCTTAGATTTGATGATCAGGTGAAATTCAAGACAATAGGGAAAGTTTTTGTTTCAAATCTTGCTGTACAGGTAATTATTTCCTCTATTTCTCTGAATTCCTCTGACCCACGGCACGATTCCAGACACATGGATAGCGATGTAGAAATAGTAGAGGGCTCAGTAAGCCTACCTATTTTGAATAAATTAGTGCATTTCAATCAAAGTATAAATAGAAGAATATTTGGTGCAAAATTTCCTCTTATTGTAATTAAAAATTTCTATTGTAAGAATACAGAACTGTTGTTTGTGTAAGCAGTTAATCTACATAAGCCTTTTTTTAGCCATAGTAATTTGTATTCATTGAAAAGCACATGTCCTCGGGATTATTAAGGACTACATAATGACAATCCAAGACCTTGATGCACCATTTCTTTCCTCCTTATTTGACTGAGGATTTAAAGATGGTTTTCCGCACATATTCATTTCTATATGACTATGTACAAGGTAAAAAAAAGGAGTCTTTTGTGAAATAAGATGAATGAACTTTATGCAGATAAAAATAATCAGAATCTATAATTCATTCATGTGAGCTCACACATCAGAATTCTACAAGATACTAAGTTGGGTCCTAAATAAATCAAGTTGCAGAAAGGAATTAAAATGATGGTTGAAAGAATTCCCTAGCACTATTACTGTATATATATTTATATATATATATAATATATATAATATATATATATATGCAATATGAGATGTATCACTACCGTGAAAATGACAAGTGTAGTAAAGTGTGGATGAAAATTTTATGGGTTCCTAGATTTAAACAAATTATTTGTGAGACAATCTACATTGAATTTTTAAATCAACTTCATCCTTATTTAGAAATTCCAAAACTCTAATTCATGTCAATGAATTAGTAATAAATCTGCTATTTAGCAAGGTTATTCTGACAATTTCAGAAACTAATTTTCATACAAATATAGCAACTGGGTCATTAACATAACTGACATATGTACTTTTTCTTATTATTTAGGATGAATAAGATTTTTTTCCTAAGCCTCCCTTTCTTTTTCTATTCTGTCATAATTGTGTTATTATCAAACAGCTGATCTGATTTGATTACATTAAGTATTAAAAACTGGATGGGTCACATTTAGGTAGTTTAATGTCTTCCTGAATAACTGAAATGCATTGTCTTAATCATTTGGTGAAAAAGTTGATTTTTCGTATTATACTGCAGTATACCGTAATATAGTGCACTATACTATACTCTAGTTTGTAGATTAATGGTATTTCAGAACAAGATGTAATAGGAGAGATCATCTACCAATACCACCAATAACTACAAAGCTACACTTACAAAATATAGAGGGAAGTAGAGCTTATGAGAATGATGGAAAAACAGTACGAGGCAGTTAATTTAAAGATACCTGATGATTACTAAATATTATAAATGAATCTTACCACAGTTTACTTGCTCATGTTAAATAGGCAAAACCTCCTTTTACTATAGTGATTTCTAGTCATAGAAGGTACATTGTAGGTACTTTTAAAGACAACATAAGGCATTCACTAATCATCTTAGATGATGTCAGGTAATGCATTAGAAATAAAAAATTAACATTTCTCCATTTTAGGTGAAATTCAAAAGTTCCACTGACATTTAAAAATCAAGATCATTTAAAATGGTTATTGAAAATGGATATAAACCAATTCTAAAATCATTGATGTTTAATTCTCTTTGTATTTGGCATCTTCTCTGCAGTCTCAATGTAATGTTTTAACACAAGTAGGAGTGTAGCATAAATGAGAAGAAAGGCAACAAAAATAAATGAGGATTGGATGATAAGAGAGTAGAAGAAACTTTGGAAAATAAATTGATGTCATTTAGGAAAGAGGGTGCTCTAACGAGACCAGGTCACTGAGATTTCTGTGCCTTCCAGGGTACAAACAACATACTGAAGGGAAAGAGTTATTCATAGTCTGTGAATGTTGTAGGACAAGGAGCAATGTCCTAAAGCCTAGGGAAAGAAAAGTAATGGGATAAAAGAAAAAATATATCTGAACATAAAAAGAAATGGACAGGAGAGAGTTTAAGGAATATAACATATATTATACAATAAATGTTCAAGGGCAGAACATATACTACATTAGCCAGGATAATGTAGGGAGTGGATTTATTAAAAGTAAAAAGATTCAATGTTCTCCTTGTCTTCCTGACTTTATTTTCAATACAACAGTTTCTACAATGGTAACTGATTCTGTTTATGTATCTGTTAGATTTGATCAGAGAAGCAGAACTTTTGGAGAGATATAATGAGGGATTTATTATAGGGATTTGACTTGACACAACTGTGGGAGCTGGTTAAACAGTCTTCTTGAAGCTGTTGTGTTTGCATTTGCAAAAGGAAGAAGGTTGTGAAGTGGAAAAAACAAGGACAGACTGGGACCTGTGAGAGTGTGCAGAAAGCCATGAATACTGCCTGGAATCCACTACAGTTTCTCAACACCTCCATGTCTCCAATTTCAATGATGGGAGTAATCTGTAAAAAAAGCTAACACCCTTCTTCATTGCCCCACCTGTTGAAAAACCAGGAGGATCCAGAAGGAGTGCAATTTCTGTGGGCCTGGCTGCTGCTCACACCAAGGAAAACCACAAGGTGTGTGAGCTGCAACAACCTGTGCCCTGCTCCAAACTTTAGAGAAGGCAAAGCAAGACGCTACTGATCTACTTCCATCTTCCAAATCTCACAAAAATTGTCTCTGTGGCCCACACTAGTCTGCAACTGTGCAGGGAAGGCAATTCTGGGAAACATGGTTTCATCTTAGTTAAACTGATAAAATGAAAATTGACCACAATATAATTTTGAACTTCCTCCCTTGAATTGTCAATGAGATACGATAAAGATAATCTAGTAGAGAAGAGCTGAAACTTTAGATATATCAGAATTACCTGCAGGCTTGTTAAAACACAGATTTCTAGGCTTTACCTCCAGAGTTTTCAATTGAGTAGGTGTATTAATTGGGTTTCTCCAGAGAAACAGACCAATATAATGTCTGTGTGTTTTCACCATTCCTTAAAATAAATCTCTCTCTATAAAGGTTCATGTGATTGTGGGGCTGGCAAGGCTGAAGTCTGCAGGACAGGCCAGCAAGCTGGAGACCCAGGGAACTGATGTTGCAGCTCGAGTCTGAAGGTAGTCTAGAGGCAATATTTCTTCTTCTTCAGGAGACCTCAGTCTTTTTCTCAAGGTATTCAACTGATTGGATGAGGCTCAGCCACGTTATGAAGGTTTTAATCAAAGTTTACTGATTTGAATGTTAGTCATATCTTTAAAAATACGTTTACAGCAACATCTGGACTGGTGTTTCACCAAATATCTTCGTATCGTGGCCTAGGCAAGTTGACACATAAAACCAACCATCAGAGTAGGTCTGAGGTAGGGCCTGAAAATGTGCATTTCTAACAAGTCGTCTTCCCCAAGTATGCAATGTAAATCCTTTTATCCATCTTGGCTGGACCTACTTAAGTTTTGTGCCCTATCCTAGATTGATAACAGTTGTCAAGGAAATGCCTTGCACTGATTGGCTTAAACCAACCAGGGTTACGTTAGGAAAGATGAAGACAAGGGGAATCCTTACTGGATAATCAACTAATTTGCTACATAATACATATGTTATTAATTGCACTGCATTAATATAGAAAGGAGAATGTAACTTCCCATAAATTAAATATTGTGTCTACCTTACTAGAGCTGCTCTTCCTTAGGGTTCAGGTATTTGAAAAGCCAAATTAATAATCATAGGACTCTCAGCATATTGGGTATACTTTAAAACTGTAGTGAGAGATTTTTTTAAATGCCACATTTGTGGCCAGGAAGAATTCCTGTGGTGACTGGGCTCCACAAAATGAGGATCAGTTAGCATGGCTCTTTATTTCAGAATAATTTTTAATTATGACAGGTACTTAGAGATCTGCTGAAGGGAATTGCCCTGTTTTGTTGGGGCACAGTGGCTCTTCTATGCAGGCTTTTTGAGTGTTGTAGAAAGTGGATTGCAGGAAAAAGCAATGGTTTTTACAATCTAAATCCTTCAAACATTTAAATCATTCCTCCCCAAAGCATACTTTAAATAACGAAATCAGGGGGGCAAACTCAAGATGGCGGCGTAGGCAGACTCTGAACTCACCTCCTGCCGTGGACACAGCCAATTTATAGCTACTTGTGGAAAAATTACCCCTGAGACAGAACTGAAAACTGGATAAGAGGAACTCCTGCAACAACGGACAATCCTAACTGAGGTGGAAGAGGCAGAGACTCCCTTCCGGAGAGGAAAAATGCCGCCTTCACAAGCCGCCAGCTTCACGGCCGCCGGGAGCAGCTCACAGGTACGCAGCCTCCCTGGAGGCACGGGGCCCTGAGCCGGGAGCGCCCCCACTGTGGGCATTTTGTGGACCCAGCACAATCGAGAACAGCGGCATAATATCTGACTGTGCCTGCTACTAAAACATTGGGGAGCACCCCCAGAAAACCCGGTTCACAAAGAAACTAAAACCAGCTCTTAAAGAGCCCACGCGCAAACTCACTCGTTTCAGAAAGCATCCTAAAATCACCAGAAAGAAAGGTGCACAGTGCTTTGATGAAAAGAGACTCACCTAATAGGCACTGAGTGCATCTCGGTGAGGGATGTGACCTCTCCAGGGACTGGGACATTGGCGGCAGCCATTGTTGTGGCCTGGTGTGGGCGTGCTGACACAGACGCCATTGGAGTTCTCCCTGAGGCCTGCTAGCCCAGGGTCTGCTCCACCCGCTAGAGCACCGATTTAATCCAGCTCAGCCAGGGCAGGCAGCCCACCCTAGAGACTGGCCCCACCCAACAACAAGCCCTCAGGCAACTTGTGGGCGTGCCTAAATTGGTGACTGGATTCTCTGCAGCCTGGCAACTGAGCCGACTTTAGTAGGGCAAGGTGTGCACAAGGAGTGGGTGGAGAGTGTGGGGCGGTGGCGGAGTGTGTGGGGCTCCCGCCGTGGAGAGACTGGGTCCGCTTGGGGAGGTTGGGGCACGCACACGGGGCAGGACCGTGTTGACGGTGTGTGTGGACCTGTGGGCGGCAGGGCTTGTCAGCTGCAGACTTGTGTTTCAAAGACCCACATAGGGGGTTTGCCACACCTTCCAAAGCCTGAAACAATTGGGTGCTCCTGTGCCTGAGGCCAGCCCCACCCAGCTGCAATCCTCAGAGAGCTGATGAGAGACCTAATAGGCTAGAGGCTTACAGCAATTGTAAGGCCCTGAGCCTAACAACCAGCCATGCTGGGGGCCTACTCACTTAAAAGAAATACTGCAACACAAATGGGGTATTAGAACTTGCAGCCAACTGTGCTGGGGCTCCCCACACCTGATAAAGAGACTGAAGGGCCCACAACAACTACAAGCAGCTGAGCATTACAACAGCTGGCCAGGAGCATAACTCGGCCTCCCTGGGCGCCTACAGGGAGAGCAAACAGGCCACAACAGAAGGACACATGTAGCCCACATAGGGGTCACCCCTGGAACATTGAGAACTGAGCAAAGCACACTGGAAGCCTCCTAAGGCATCACTTACATAAGGTCACCTATCCAAGAGCAGGAGACGTAGCTGACCTACCTAATACATAGACACAAGCACAGGGAAAGAGGCAAAATGAGGAGGCAAAAGAATACATTGCAAGTAAGGCAACAGGACAAAACCCCAGAAAAGGAACTAAGTGAAACAGAAATGAGCAAGCTACCCGACAGAGAGTTCAAACTAAGAGTGTTAAGGATGCTCACTGATCTGTGGAGAAGAATAGATGAACTCAGTGAGAATGTCAACAAAGAAATGGAAGATATAAAAAAGAACCAATCAGAAATGAAGAATACAATACTGGAAATGAAAAATTCATTAGAGGGACTCAAGGGCAGAGTAGAGGATACAGAAGAACGGATCTGTGAGCTCGACGAAAGACTAGAAGAAATTACCCAAGCTGAACAGGTAAAAGAGAAAAGAATTAAAAGGAGTGAGGACAGTCTAAGGGACCTCTGGGACAACATCAAGCGCACTAACATCCCTGTTATAGGTGTCCCGGAAGGAGTAGAGCGAGACAAGGGGCCAGAGAATCTATTTCAAGAAATAATAGATGAAAACTTCCCTAACCTAAGGAAGGAAGCAGACAACCAGGTACAGGAATCACAGAGAGCCCCAAACAAGAAAAACCCAAAGAGGCCCACACCAAGACACATTATAATCAAAATGTCCAGAATTAAAGATAAAGAGAGAATCCTAAAAGCTGCAAGAGAATGTCAAGTTACATACAAAGGAAACCCCATAAGGCTATCAGCTGACTTCTCAGCAGAAACCTTACAGGCTAGAAGAGAATGGCATGATATATTTAAAGTGATAAAGGAAAAAACTTACAGCCAAGAATACTCTACCCAGCAAGTTTATCATTCAAAATGGAAGGAGAGATCAAAAATTTCCCAGACAAGCAAAAATTAAAGGAGTTTGTCACCAAGAAACCAGTGCTACAAGAAATGTTAAAGGGACTGATTTAAGAGGAAAAGAGAAGATCACAAATAGGGAAAATTATCTATTTCCTTGATAAGAGGGCAATGGATACAAATGCACAAAAAAGAGCTTAGATATGATATCAAAAACATGAGGGAGGAGGGGAGTTAAAGAAAGAGTACAGCTTTCAGACAGAGGTCAAACTAAAGTGACCATCAATTCTGTATAGAAGAAGAAAGGAACATAGAAGGACTACTAAAACACTGAGAAAAAAAAAGTTAAAAAATGGCAGTAAGTACATACTTATCAATAGCTACTTTAAACGTCAATGGACTAAATGCTCCAATTAAAAGGCATAGGGTGGCTGATTGGATAAAAAAACAAGACCCATATATATGCTGCATACAAGAGACACACTTCAGACCTAAAGACACTCACAAACTGAAAGTGAAGGGATGGAAAAAGATACTCCACGCAAATGGCAATGAAAAGAAAGCTGGGGTAGCAATACTCATATCAGACAAAATAGACTTTAAAACAAAAACTGTAAAAAGAGACAAAGAAGGGCATTACATAATGATCAAGGGAACAATCCAACAAGACGATATAACACTTGTAAATATCTACGCACCCAATGTAGGTGCACCTAAATATATAAAGCAATTATTAACAGACATAAAAACAGAAATAGACAGTAACACAATAATAGTAGGGGACTTTAACACTCCAGTTACACCAGCAGATAGATCATCCAAACAGAAGATCAATAAGGAAACATTGGCCTTAAACGACACACTAGAACAGATGGACCTAGTAAGTATATACAGAGCATTCCATCCAAAAACCGAAGAATACACGTTCTTTTCAAATACACATGGAACATTTTCCAGGATTGATCACACATTAGGCCACAAAACAAGTCTCCATAAATTTAAGAAGATTGAAATAATACCAAGCATCTTTTCTGACCACAACGGTATGAAAGTAGAAATCAACTATAGGAAGAAAATCAGAAAAGCCACAAATACGTGGAGATTAAACAAAATGCTACTGAACAACGATTGGGTTAACAAAGAAATCAAAGAAGAAATCAAAAAATACCTGGAGACAAATGAAAATGAAAATACGACATGCCAGAATTTATGGGATACAGCAAAAGCAGTTCTAAGAGGGAAGTTTATAGCGATACAGGCCTATCTCAACAAACTAGAAAAATCTCAAATAAACAATCTAACAATGCACCTGAAGGAACTGGAAAAAGAAGAACAAACAAAGCCCAAAATCAGTAGAAGAATGGAAATAATAAAAATCAGAGCAGAAATAAATGAAATAGAGACCAAAAAAACAATATAAAAAATTAATAAAACCAAGAGCTGGTTCTTTGAAAAGATCAACAAAATTGACAAACCTTTAGCTAGAATCACCAAGAAAAAAAGAGAGAAGGCACAAATAAGCAAAATCAGAAATGAAAGAGGAGAAATTACAGCAGACACTTCGGAAATACAAAAGATTATAAGAGAATACTATGAAAAGCTATATGCCAACCAATTCGACAATCTGGAAGAAATGGATAAATTCTTAGAATCATACAAGCTTCCAAAACTAGATCAAGAAGAAGTAGAGAATTTGAATAGACCAATCACCAGTAAGGAGATCGAAACAGTAATCACAAACCTCCCCAAAAATAAAAGTCCAGGACCAGACGGCTTCCCTGGTGAATTCTACCAAACATTCAAAGAAGACTTAATACCTATCCTTCTCAAACTCTTCCAAAAATTGAGGAGGGGGGGAAGCTCCCTAACTCATTCTACGACGCCGACATTACCCTGATACCAAAACCAGACAAGGACAACACAAAAAAAGAAAATTACAGGCCAATATCACTGATGAACATCGATGTGAAAATCCTCAACAAAATACTAGCAAATCGCATACAAGAATACATTAAAAAGATTATACACCATGATCAAGTGGGATTTACTCCAGGTATGCAAGGGTGGTTCAACTTCACAAATCAATCAATGTAATACACCACATTAATAAAATGAAGAATAAAAATCACATGATCATCTCAATAGATGCAGAGAAAGCATTTGACAAGATACAGCATCCATTTATGATAAAAACTCTGAATAAAATGGGGATAGAAGGAAAGTACCTCAACATAATAAAGGCCATATATGACAAACCCACAGCTAATATCATCCTCAATGGTGAAAAACTGAAAGCTATCCCTCTAAGAACAGGAAGCAGACAAGGATGCTCACTGTCACTACTCCTATTTAACATAGTACTGGAAGTCCTAGCCAGAGCAAGCAGGCAAGAGAAAGAAATAAAAGGGATCCAAATTGGAAAGGAAGAAGTGAAACTGTCACTATTTGCAGATGACATGATTTTATATATAGAAAACCCTAAAGAATCCACCAGAAAACTTTTAGAAGTAATAAACGAATATGGTAAAGTTGCAGGATACAAAATCAACATACAAAAATCAGTTGCATTTCTGTACACTAACAACGGAGTAACAGAAAGAGAAGTTAAGAATACCATCCCATTTACAATTGCAACAAAAAGAATAAAATACCTAGGCATAAACTTAACCAAAGAGGTGAAAGATCTGTACACTGAAAACTATAAAACATTTCTGAAAGAAATTGAAGAAGACACAAAGAAATGGAAAGATATTCCGTGCTCTTGGATTGGAAGAATTAACATAGTTAAGATGTCCATACTTCCTAAAGTCATCTATAGATTCAATGCAATCCCTATCAAAGTTCCGACAACATTTTTCACAGAAATAGAACAAAGAATCCTAACATTTATATGGAACAACAAAAGACCCTGAATAGCTAAAGGAATCCTGAGAAAAAAGAACAAAGCTGGAGGTATCACACTCCCTGATTTCAAAATATACTACAAAGCTACAGTAAGCAAAACAGCATGGTACTGGCACAAAAACAGACACACAGATCAATGGAATAGAATCGAAAGCCCAGAAATAAACCCACACATCTATGGACAGCTAATCTTTGACAAAGGAGCCAAGAACATACAATGGGGAAAAGAATGTCTCTTCAACAAATGGTGTTGGGAAAACTGGATAGCCACACGCAAAAATATGAAAGTAGACCCTTACCTTACACCATACACAAAAATTAACTCCAAGTGGATTAAAGACTTGAATGTAAGACCTGAAACTATGAAACTTCTAGAAGAAAACATAGGCAGTATGCTCTTCGACATTGGTCTTAGCAACATCTTTTCAAGCACCGTGTCTGACCGGGCAAGAGAAACAATAGAAAATAAACAAAGGGGACTACATCAAACTAAAAAGCTTCTGCACAGCAAAGGAAACCATCAACAAAACGAAAAGACAACCTAACAATTGGGAGAAGATATTTGCAAACCATACATCTGATAAGGGCTTCATCTCCAAAATATATAAAGAACTCATGCATCTCAACAACAAAAAAACTACCAACCCAATTAAAAAAATGGGCAAAAGACCTGAACAGACATTTCTCCAAAGAAGATATACAGATGGCTAACAGACACATGAAAAGATGTTCAAAATCACTAACTATCAGGGAAATGCAAATCAAAACTACAATGAGATATCACCTCATGCCCGTCAGAATGGCTATAATTAACAAGACAGGAAACAACATGTGTCGGAGAGGATGTGGAGAGAAGGGAACTCTCATACACTGCTGGTGGGAGTGCAAACTGGTGCAGCCACTATGGAAAACAGTATGGAGATTCCTCAAAAAATCAAGGATAGAACTACCATATGATCCAGCTGTCCCACTGCTGGGTATTTATCCAAAGAACTTGAAAACACCAATGCGTAAAGATACATGCACCCCTGTGTTCATTGCAGCGTTATTCACAATAGCCAAGACTTGGAAGCAACCTAAGTGCCCATCAAGGGACGAATGGATAAAGAAGATGTGGTATATCTACACAATGGAATACTACTCAGCCATGAGAAACGATGAAATCCAGCCATTTGTGACAACATGGATGGACATTGAGGGTATAATGCAAAGTGAAATAAGTCAGAGGGAGAAGGTCAAATACCATATGATTTCCTTCATTAAGTAGTAGATAATAACAACAATAAACAAACACAGAGACAGAGATTGGATTGGTGGTTACCAGAGGGGAAGGGGGGAGGGAGGAGGGTGAAAGGGATAATTCGGTACATGTGTGTGGTGATGGGTTGTAATTAGTATTTTGGTGGTGAACATGATGTAATCTATGCAGAAATAGAAGTATAATGATGTACACCTAAAATTTTTACAATGTTATAAACCAATGTTACTGCAATAAACAAAAAATTAAAAAAAAAAATGAAAAAAAAAACGAAATCAAGCAGCAATTATTCAGTTGTCCAAAACGAACTACCTCAGTTATGCTTAATTATTTTTCTTTATATTGCAATATAGAAAACAATTCTTGTCAATACTTTAAACACTGGGTTTGCCTAATGCACCTCCCTGCTTGGTTCTCAGAGCAGCATTACAGAGTCCTCTGGCTCCTGGTCCCTCAAGGGGGCGGGTCCAGCAGCATTTCCTCATGGATCCTGGGGGTACACACAGGAATCAGTAACGAGGTGGTGGGACAAGTTTGAGTCATGTTTCATTCTCTCCATGGCTTATGGGCCGTGCCTGCCTCCCGGGACTGGTGTGAAATATAGCTGTATTGTTGAATGTGAACACTGTCAAATCAATCTCCCCAAAATTACAGTTGCTTCTGATGCATACCAAGTGTATCGGTATCAGTGGGCTATTCGTTTGGTGTGGCTTCGCAAGCCTCTTCCTTGTCTCCTGGGAGATGTGCCCGAGATAGTACTGGTGGTAATCTGGTAGTCTGCTCAGGGTGATCTTCTTTCTGGTCCTGAGAAGTTCCAACTGAGAGTTTACCAATTTTCTTATATGCCCAATCACATGATCCTGATAGTCCAACACAAACAACTTACATGGTTTTAAAAATGGCATTTAATAATCCATTTAATAGTCAACAGGCTATTTCATCAAGGTCTATTATAATTTGTTTCTGTGCCAGCAGATCATTTCACTAGTTCATCCATAGCATGGTGTGTGGGCAGTCACACTGCATCTGTGTCACCACTACCAAACTGCAGGTGGGAGGATGAGTTCTTTACAAGGTACAAGCAGGTCTAAGCAAGGAGGTCTGAGAGCCTGCCTTTCTAGGCATCTGATAACAACAGAAGCTACCATCTGTTCAATGACTTGTAAGTCACAGACACCGTGCTAGACCCTTCACATGTTTCACTGAATTGTTAATTAATTTCACTTAATTGTTAGAACCACACTGGAGGAGAAGTATAATGGGGTTATCTTAATTTTAGATGTTACATTTAGAAATGCAAAAATAAAGTAGCTACTTTATTTTCTTATAACTGATTTTCCCTTCTTTGTAAAACCACATATTACTAGAAAATGAGAATGTTTCAAGAGGAAAGTAAATTTATTCTCATTTGGGAACTTTATCTCAGTTTAACCAGGAGACAGTTGGACAGAAGAGGGCTTGGGACCCACCCAAGAGGTTCTTGCACATTCACTTGGATTCTTGTTGCCCTGCTGATTCCCAATACTTCAATCGAGCTTGTCAACCCAGAGCTGTTATTTCTCGGCAGAGTCGTGGTCATCCTTGTGAATGGGAGCCTGCCTTTGTCTTGCTGGTGCTGTATGTACCTCAGATTGAAATTGACCTGAAATCCTCCGCTAGAGGTCCTCACACCCTCTTGAAGCCCCCTTACACATACCTCAGCAACTCTCCATGGCTATTTTCACTGGACAACAATATCAGCTACAGTTAAGTACCTGTATTCTTCTCTAGGGACCTGTAAACCACTGGAGAGCTTCAACACTCTATAGGAACCAGGATGTCTTGGCAAGTTAAACTTGTGCTGCTTTTACTTTGCTGCAGCTGCCCTATCGTCTCGTCTGTGTGCAGATGTTCTGTGAGATGGTTTCTTTCCAGAAATTCTGATATTATATTGGCCCCAAGCTCCATCTCTACTGACTTGCACCTCAACCTATTCAACTTATCTCCCTGCTCTGAGCATTCTGTTCATATAAGATTAGAGCACATATATCTATTGCCCCCCTCCCCTCTCTATCACCTTCTTCTGCCTTCTGGTGGAACTTTATCACAAAGTAGCACTGAACTCAATCCCCCTCCCTTTGATTCTTTGGGGCTCTATGGCAGACTGTTATAAGAGTGGCTCCCAATGAATTGACCTCCCTATGTCCATGACTCTGCAAATGACTGCTGCTCCTGCCGACAAGAGGAGTCAATTCATAAATTTTAATATCACTTTTTAAGTGATGAAGACAAAAAGGCTAGAGAGGTTAAGCATTTATGCAGAGCAATGTAGCTACTAAACAGTGGATGGGAGCTTCAGCAGGAAAGACTCCAAGGGAAAGGTGGACAGAGAGATTTCTTTGAAAAATTAATGATTGTAGAATGTCTAAATGTTCCAATGTTTCTCCTTTTGATTTATAGCATTTTTCCATCTACATATATTCCATATTCAGTTGATGAAATGATTAATTTTCAAACCCAAGAATCTTGATTAAAGCATTAATCACCATGTAGCAAATTAAGCCTTAAGATAAAAAAAAGTGTGTTAGTTTGTGTTGTCTATTTTCCAACCGATTGCTGCCTCTGCATGAAGAAAACAACACCTTAGGTGTGAAATATTAGCACAAAATATCACAGCATCTTGGTAAAATGTTATTTTCTACCCAAATACTTCCACCCAAAGTGTTTCAGCTAACAGTTCTACTATTTAAAAAGCTCTCATTTTCCTCAGTGGTTAATGCTCTTTATACTTTAGTTTTAGTCTTTTAAAAAAATCAGGCTTTCTCTGTAGAACTCTGCTGGGTAACATAAATCTGAATATTGTTAATGCTTAGAATTGTCAAACAGAAACAGCAAATCTTTGGGATAGAAATGCCTCCATGCTAGAGATATTATTTGGTTTTGGAAATTTTGCATTTGAAATGACAGTTTAAATCTCTGCCTGATTAAAGAAAATTGATATACCTGAAGCATAGAAAAATGCTATAAAGTGGAAGTAGAGAATTTTATTAAATTAAATTTAATGTGAGCATTGGTAAATCCTCTTCACATATTAAAGATGAAGTCAATTTGATGTTTTGAATTCTCTTGTTAATATGTAAATTCATATTTATTAGAAAAAAATTTCTTTTCATTTAAAATAAAGGGAAAATGGATGTCCTCCAAAGAGATGAATTAATTAAATTATTTTATAAAATTGAAATAATGATCTTTTTACCTCATTTTGTTTATATGCTCATATGTTTCAGCTGGAGAGAAACTGTGACAGTAAAATTTGACGACAGTGTTATCTTTTCCTAAATGTAATTATTTGTTATATAAGCTATAGATGTTTTAAAACTATTTTTTCGGAAGAGTAAAATAGAATTTAAAGGAAAGATGCAGACCTCAGAGTTTGAAAAGATGAGTTTTACTTCAATAAAGAATTCATCATAAAGTAATTCTCTCACTTTTATTTGAAAAGGATTTACAAATTGACCTGACATTTTCTTTATAATAAGATTGATCCTTTGAACTTAACACTTTTTGTTTGAAGGAACGCATTGCCTTTTTAAAGCACTAAATAAAGACTTTAAGTACCCCAGGTGGGAGAATAAATGTAATTGCTCTTATTTCATAGATTTGGAACAGATTGAATGAAATATCTCTACAGGTTTATGGAAACAATGTACTTCACAGATCTACTGTTTTACTCTGTTCCTTAATACTGGTGTCTGCTCAGTCTCCGAAATGATATCTTACCGTAACCTCTTAAAACATTTGTGCAGGATGTGGCAGAGTTGGATTATACTGTTGGAGTAATGGGAGTAGAGAGTAAGGTAGAATTACAGAGAGGGTCTTGTGAGTGCGGAGCTGAATTAACTGTTGGGCTGGCCCCTAAGGAGGGGGAGCAGCTGTCCAAATTATTGTCTAAAGACTTGTGTCAGATCAACTTTGTTTTTCTATGCAATTTTGAATTGGCCAATGGGATGCGCATTAGGTATCTTCAAGTAGCAGTGATACGTGATGTCAGCTGAGCAGCAGCATTACACAGAGTGGCTAGACCTAAAGGGGACAGCCCTCAGGAAGATGTATCTGGTATGAGCAATGCAGATGTCAGACATCTGAGATCTGAGCAAGGATTTAGTTCTAGAAAGAAACTGTAGCTCTAGGCAGAAACTGAGGAGGAAGACCCCAATTATTGCACTTAACACTATCAGATGGATTCGTAAGCCCTACACTGTGAGGATAGGAATATATGTTCTGTCTTGATCAGGATGGTTTTAGATACTGAGTGAAGTTGAGCTTGCAGATTGAAGATAACAATGTCTGTCATTAAGGTGGGCCTGGGAAAGAAGGGGATAGTATCATCTGTGGCTTCTGGGGTTGAGGTGTTGGAAAGTTGAGGGGTTTAAGAAGAAAGAATTTGCTTCCCTTAAGTTCATTCTCTGCAACTGTATTCTTCTTAGGAGAGACACACTGGCACTCACAATATGACTCTTTTTTATGGTATTGCTGCCTTGAAGATAGAAACTCACTATGCTTCTGAAGAGGGGCTCATTCTAAAATTTAGCCCTCTAATTTTTTTTTTCGTAAAGCTCCATATGCTAGACACTGATGGATCATTTGACAGACAATCTTGGGTAATTTTTGTAATTAAATTTTATCTTTGTTGAATACAGGTTACATCTATATAAACTTGAACCTTAATTAACTGTTATGAATTGAATTATGTTGACACATTGACTCACTGCATAATTTCAGGGAAGCTTTGACTTCCTTTTTTGATTGTCCTCAGATGCTGGTGGCCCCTAAACACTTTTGGTAGTATTGACTCATAAACAATTACACTGGGGTGCTCTCTACCTACCTGAAGGCATTTTTGTATTTTTTTAATTATGCATTTTGAATTTGCGACTAGAAGACTCAAATCATTATCTTTTTCTGAAATCATATTTTCAATATTGACTGTTTTTAAAACAAAGCATCAGTATACCATTTAAAGAAAGATCTATCTTTTATTATAAAGTTGGAATCATATTGAGTATGCAACTTCAAATAGTATTTTCGCCAGATAACATACACAGTTGATGCTTATTATTCCTAGATTCCATATTTGCAAATTTGATTACAAGTTAAAATTTATCTGTAACCCCAAGGTCAATACTGGTGGTGCTTTCGTGGTAGTTCACGGACATGCTCAGAGAAGTGAAAAATCTGTCACCCAACACACGTCTTCACAGCTGAGGAGAAGAAGATGATGTTCTGCCTTCTTATTTCAGCTCTAGTACTGTAAACAGTTGTCATTTTTGCCCTTTATTTAGTGCTATGTTTTTTTCATTTTTGTGCTTTTTGTTGATGAGTTTGCTATTTAAAATGGCCCCCAAGTGTAGTGCTGAAGTGCTGTCTGGTGTTCCTAAGCACAAGAAGACTGTGATGTGCCTGATGGAGAAAATGTGTGTTAATAAACTTTGTTCAAGCCTGAGTTATAGTGCTATTGGTTGTAAGTCCAATGTTAACGAAACAACAATATATCATAGATAAATAAGATGTCTTTAAACAGAAACACACATAAAACAAGGATATATATATATTGTCTTATAAAAATGTTATGACTGGAGGCTCTCAAGGACCTAACCCTGCATTTCCCCTAGGAACAATGGTTCAGCATTCACCAATTCATTGTTCATGGTAACTTGGTGAATATTCTCTCGCTACTGTTCTCTGAGAGCATATATGTTGAAACCCCAGCTATTCTCAGATTATTTCTCTTTATCCAGTAAGATATCATAAAGTCTTACATGTCTTGCCATAGTCAAGCTACTAACCTTGGTATCTAACTCCATGATTCCCTGATGCCTCGACATTAAGTGATGTGGCTCTATCTAAGATAGTCACCCATCATCTTCTTGGCTTTTTCTGCCACCACCTGCACTTTTCCTTGTTGCACCATGGAGAAAAGATAATCAAAATCTCCAGGCCCCATGAACTACCTCATAAGAATCTGACAATTTATAATTCCAGTTCTGGGTTGGGATTAATGAAGTAGGTCCATTTGCTTGGATATCTCTGTTTTGGGGGTAGAACCTGACTTGATTTTTGAGGAGCTGTGTCAGCTACCTATGGCCAGCTCCCCGGCAACAAAACAAGAGTTTAACTTTTTTGGGAAGGCCCACGGATTGTCACCTTCTACATGGACTATTTGGATTTTTCTTAAGTAAAACACACTCTTAAATCAATAGGGAAACATTGTCAGTGTTCTTTAGTTACTACTCGCTGCTACTAAAAACCACTAGAAATACAAAAATCTCTTGAAGCTGAGATCAGTATGTTAGAGGGACATTGGAAATGGATGGTTTCAAGTTTAATGAGGCATTGGCTTTTATGGAGTTCTGACTGTCTGCTAGGCTTTGGGCTAATATCTTCATAGAGATCATCTTATTTAATTCTCATAGCAATCTGATGAGGTAGATGGTATCATTAATTGAATTTTTTCAGTTCAAGAAACCGAGTCTTACGGAGGCACAGGAGCTTGTCTAGGGCCACGGAGCTCAGCAGTCAGGATTTGAATGCAGATAGGATAGGAGCTAGCCTTTTTCACTACAGCGCTCTTGTACTGTACTGCTTCACTAATGCTGATCCTTCCCGAATGCATTGAGCCCCAAATTTCTTGCACAGTTATTAAAAATATAAGGCCATATTAACATTAGCCTGAATAATAACATCTTGACAGATAGGCAATTCTAAAAGCACATTTTAAAGAAATAAATGCTTCCCAGGGAGGTCAGTGCCTTGCTCACTAATCCTTCATTTTCCCTTATCAACCAGCACCAAGTGATTACCTTGAAGTCAAAAGTCCTTCCTTGAAGCTTGTCCTTAATCTCTGGGCTGGCTCAGTTTCAAAGCTACCCAGGGCTGTTTATCTCTAACAGATGGCTATCTTCCCTCTGACTCAGCTGCACTGGGTTTGTTCACCCTATTTAGGCTATTTGAAACCAATGAAAAGGATGGCTGTTTTTTCCTTTTCAAGTGCTGAGAGACCCTGAATATAGTCTCCAGCTTCCTCAGGAGAGAAAAGAGAGAGAAATAGCTATCAAGGACATCTTGCTACAGAGGACGTTAAATACCTATCTGAAAAAACTGTTCCACCAATCTGAAAAAACTGTTCATTTCACCCTCATTTGTCTGCACTATCCGAACAGATATTTCAAAATGGAGAAAGGAACAGTCAAAATTTATATAGAATATTTGTTTCCATCTCTATCTGCCTATGGCTGTGCCTTCAATTTATAAATGACCTCAGCGTTTCCAGACTTATTTTCTTAAAGGATTCATCCTTCTTACCTGGGCCAGTAAATTTTGGACAAAATGAAATGGAAAATTAATTTTAGTATGGCACTCCTGAAAAAAATTTGGTTTTGTTATGCATTGAAACAATTCTTAGAACTGATAAGGATGGTCATGGCTGTCGTGATTTTCCCTGATTCTGCAGGAAAATATCTTTTCAGGGCTAGAGAGAATGACAATGAGAGAACCAGTGAAGAACTGTCATCATCATAATAGCAGCCGTGTATTAAACCCCTCTCTGTGCCAGGTACAGAGTTGTGACTTGTGTAGATCATCTCAGGGACAACCTTGAGGCAGGGCTGGATTGAGGCTATGTGGAGCCTCAAGCTTCTACAGTTTTTGAGAAATCTCTTTAAGAACAAGAATACAAAATTATGTATAGAAGTAAATATTTATTCAAAATGAAAGACCACAATAAGTTAGAGATTTTTAAAAGGTCACAAATACACAAACATCACAAAATCCACAAAAATAGCATTTTAAAAAATTAACTGTTTGACACATAGTTTTTCGTATGCTTCTTGATGAAAGACTGATCTCTTTTTCATATGAGACGGTGGACTTTTATCTGTAGAAAAAATGGGAATATGCCTAGTATAAGATTTTAAATAGTGCTTTCCACTTTGACATAATAACATGTTTATAAATAGACTGAGAACTTGTTAGAGAAGGGAGATGACTGTGCTGTTGATTCCCAGCACCTGAGATAGTGACTGACATATAAAATGTACCAGGGGCCGGCCCAGTGGCATAGTGGTTAAGTGCACGTGATCCACATCAGTGGCCCAGGATTCGCAGGTTTTGATCCCGGATGCGCACTGCTTGTCAAGCCATGCTGTGACGGGGTCCCATATAAAGGAGAGGAAGATGGGCACAGATGTTAGCCAGGGCTGATCTTCCTCACCAAAAAAGAAAAATAAATAAATAAATAAAAAGAAAATAAAATGCACTGATCACGTGTTTTTTGAATAAGGGAATAATTAAACTATGGAGAAGGGTTAAGTTAAAGGTGATATAGTTCAGCTGGGAAATTAACTACTACTTAGATGTTAAGAAACATTCCATGGGCCTTCCTCTTGTCCAAGGAGTATGGAGTGCACAGGAATTATTAATGAAGTCTCCTTCATACTCAGCCCATTCCCTCCTAACCAATCAATATTTTGCGGTTAAGCCAGCCTCTGACCCGGATGTGCTATGTGGCTCTGTATTACTATTTTATAGATGAAAATAAGTAATGTGTACAAGTTTTCTGGTCTTTAACAAGGTGATATGACAGAGAAAGTGATGCAAAGTGCTCTATTCTCATGACACTCACTCCTATCTAACCACCCAAATAATCTTCCTTGGCATCAGCTCAATGGTCTTTTCAAATTACCATTTACATATGTTTTCACTGAACCCTTACAGAATCCATTTCAGCAATGTATAAAATTAAGGAAAATAAAAAGAAAACACATTTTATAAGATAAAGGGTTTCTCTTTTTCCTTTTAAATAAAATCAGCTGGGAAGAGGCAGAGAACTTTTATGATTCAGTAATGGCCAAGATATGATACTCTCTAGCTCACAAATCAAAGCCACAAGCTGCAAAAGCTTCAATTTTGAAGAGAACAGCTCAGGGCCAGGCAAAATGTCATCCTTTTTATAGGTTCAACAAAATTCTTCTGTTTTTCATCTTGCAACACGGGCATTAGATCAGCTCCTCAAGTCCCTGGGACGTCTGGAATACTGACTTGTGTGCACTTTCTAAAACATGGGGTCAAGTGCGAATAAATGCTACAGAAAAAGAGGAAATAGCAGTAGAAAGAGATCTGAAATGCCTGAGTAAAATCTTGACTGAAGGTATGTCACGTAGAGTTCTTTGGTGTCACATAAATGCCCCCTAGGGCTTATCAACATGTGCACTTGCACTAATGAGAGTGGCTAGCTTAGAAGACAGTGGGGTCTGCAGACAACGTCATGTTCCAGTCTGTTCCTAGTCTCATTTAAAATTTGGTACTAAAGGAAAAAACTGGCTCTGAAGGTTTGATATTCAGAACACAATGTTTCAAAGAAAGAGCAGGCTTCGAACTCAACCTAAACTTCTTATCCACCTGTTTTTTCTGACTTTCATGATGACACTTGAGCTTGATATCCCATAAATATGCATTTAAAGAGTTTCCTTTTATTAGTTAATGGATTTTAAGATTATAATATTCCCGTTTCAATTAATTTTTTCCGCTGTAAAGCTTTATTTTCACATTTTAAAATTTTAAATGTGAAAATATTTCACATTTTAAAAAGTAGAACTAAGCAGAATTAGATACTGCTTTGGAAAGGAATGGCATAATATTTGACCCTTAGGTATCCATGAAGCAGATACAGCTTAATTCACAGTTGGTTACCTATTTATTCATTTAACAAATATTGGTTGAATACCCATTTCCCACTTTATATATATTATGGTACCAGTAAGGAACCAAATTAATAAATCAAGATCCATATTTCATACATAGAATGGAATGGCTCAAGTTTAAAAATTTAAAATCATATTCCTGTGCCTATGTGAACATTGATAGATCAAAGCTGCTAAAGAATAAAAGCTAAGACATTACATGTATGCAATTATTTGATAAGTATTAATTAACAACCATGTATGCCTCCTACACTGTGATAGGTACTCTAATGGATACAAGTTTGCAAAAGACATACCTTTTGCTGTTACAGATAATAAATTCAAGAAAGCACAATAATGTCATAGACAGAAATAACCATGACCATAGACTCAAATTATTGTTACTGTGGGGCTGGCCTGGGGGCATCGTGGTAAAGTTAGCATGCTCCACTTTGGCGGCCCAGGGTTCATGGGTTTGGATCCTGGGTGTGGACCTACACACTGCTCATCAAGCCATGCTTGGCGGCATCCCGCATACAAAATAGAAGAAAGATTGGCACAGATATTAGCTCAGAGACAATCTTACTCACCAGAAAAAAAAAATTATTGCTATTGCATAGTGAATTAGTGAATTGCATATAGAAGAGGAAGTGTCTCTTCTGTCTGGATGATCAGGAAAGTCTTGTGGAAGAGATGACATTTAGGCTGGGCACTGCAGGAATGATAAGCTTTGGAGATGGCAATGGAGAGAGGACATTCTGTTCATCATGAGCAAAGATAGAGTGGGAAAAGCTCAGAGCAGCTGTAGGGGCAGTGAGAAGACCAGATAGCCTGAAACATGGGGTTTATGTCAATGGCTGGTAGGAGACAAGGCTGGAAAAGTAGGTTGTCATGAGGTCATCAAAAACCTTGAATGCCAGGCTAAGGAACCTAGAATTTATTCTATGAGCATTGACGACTTCATAGAAACCTTTCAGATCAAAGGAATTATATGAATAAAGTGACATTTTAGAAAAACTGATTTGGTTATTACAATATTCCAGGCATGAGGTGTGCAGCAACTGAGCTAAGCGATGGTGGAGATTAAGCCTAGAAGGGGCAGAAGCAAGAACTTTGAGAAGTTTCCAGAAGACTTGATAATTTCCCAGGTGTCAAAATGTACTACAAGATCTTGAGTTGGGGAGTGGGAGGAGGATGAACATCTTTTTAGGGTCTGCAAGATACTAGCCATCTGTTCTCCTGACCAAGAGTATATTGAAGTTTTCCTCCATTGCTTTTATTGATACACTTTGGAGATGGGCCAGACCTCCACTCTCTTTTAGCTATAACATTATTAAGATATATATTATGACACTGAGATAGGCATTATTAGGAATGTTTCATATTTAATATTCAAAGATTCCTAGTGAAGTAATAGTTTTTCTTTTTTGTTTTTAAATTTAAGGAAGTTAAGCTCAGAAAGAGAGAAAAAAATTCCCCAAGTCCCTTGGGGGGACTTGTGTTTGGAAGGGATTTAGACTCAGGTCTTTGCCCCTAACCCTTTCTCTCCTCCACCCCTACTCCAAGTTGAGTATATTTCATGCTTACATGATACTGCTTTTGCTTTTATTGCAATATAGCCCCTCTAGAATTCCAGAAGTGTGGGTTAGGGCTCAGCATCATACTGTGTAGTGCTTGGATCATTTGTCTGTCAGTTAAATCATATACCACCTGTGTTACTCCTAAAGTTATTTCACTGAAACTTAGAGCTTTGCACATATTAGCTTATCAAAAAGATTTGTTGAATGAAATCCGTTCATGAATTAGAGCAGAAACACCATAAAAAACAAGAGCATCAACTTCACTTTCCCTCAGTTTAGAAAGGAATACGGTAGGGGGAGGTATAGTTCTTATCCATGTTGTTTTGGATTGGGTTCCATAGAAGTGGAGCCTAAGGAGGGGATATGTGAGTAAGTGATTTTTTTTTTCACTATATTAGTTTCAGGTGTACAACATAATGATTTGATATATGTATATATTACAAAATGATCACCACAATAAGTCTAGTTAACATCCATCACCACAAATAGTTATACGTTTTTTTTCTTGTGATGAGAACTTTTAAGATTTACTCTCTCAGCAACTTTCAAATATACAATACAGCATTATTAACTATAGTTACTGTGCTGTACATTACATCCCTGGACTTATTTTATAACTGGAGGTTTTTATGTTTTGATCACTTTTACCCATTTTGCAACTCCCCACCCCTCACCTCTGGCAAACACCAATCTGTTCCCTGTATCTATCAGTTTTGTTTTTTTGTTCATTTTTAGATTTCACCTATCAGTGAGAACAATCGTATTTGTCTTTCTCTGTTTCACTTATTTCATTTAGCATAATGCCCTCAAGGTCTGTCCATGTTGTTGCAAATGGAAGGATTTACTTCTTTTTTATGGCTGAATAATATTCCACTTTATATATATATATACTGCTTTTTCTTTATCCATTCATCTGTTGGTGGACACTAAGGTTGTTTCCATGTCTTGGCTATTCTAAATAATGCTGCAGTGAACATGGAGGTGCAGATGTTTTTTGAATTAGTGTCTTCATTTCCTTCAGCTACCTACCCAGAAGTAGAATTGCAGGATCATATGATAGTTCAGTGTTTAATTTTTTGAGGAAACTTCATACTGTTTTCCACAGTGGCTGCCCCAGTTTACATTCCTACCAACAGTGCACGTCCTCTCTAACACTTGTTATTTCTTGTCTTTTTGATAATAGCCAATCTAACAGGTGTGAGGTGATATCTCACATGGTTTTTATTTGTGTTTCCCTAATGATTAGTGATGTTGAGCACCTTTTCATGTACCTGTTGGCCATCTGTATGTCTTTGGAAAAATGTCTACTCAAATCTTCTGCCCATTTTTTAATTGGATTGTTTGTTTTTTTGCTATTCAGTTCTATAAGTTCTTTATATGTTTTGGATATTAACCCCTTATAAGATGTATGATTTGCAAATATTTTTTCCCATTCAGTATGTTGCCTTTTTGTTTTGTTGCTGGTTTCCTTTGCTCTGCAGACACTTTTTACTTTGATGTAGTCCACTTGTTTATTTTTGCTTTTCATGTCAAATCCAAAAAATCATCACCAAGACTGATGTCAAGGAGCTTACTGCTTATGTTTTCTTCTAGTAGTTTTAGAATTCAAGTGTTTAATCCATTTTGAGTTGATTTTTGTGTATGGTGTATGACAGTGGTCCAGTTTCGTTGTTTTGCATATGGCTGTCCAGTTTTCCTAACACCATTTATTGAAGAAACTGTCCTTTCCCCACTGTACATTCTTGGCTGCTTTGTTGTAAATTAATTGACCATATATACATGGGTTTGTTTCTGGGCTCTCTATTCTGTTCCATTAATCTATATGTCTGTTTTTATGCCAATACCATATAGTTTTTATTACTGTAACATTGTAATATGGTTTGAAATTAGGAAGTGTGATGCCTCCAGCTTTGTTCTTTTTCCTTAAGATTGCTTTGGATATTTGGGATTTCTTGTGGTTCCATACATATTTTAGGATTGTTTGTTCTATTTCAGTGAAAAATGCCATTGGAATTTTGATAGAGATTGCATTGAATCTGTAGATTGCTTTAGGTAGTATGGACATTTTAACAATATTAATTCTTCCAATCCATGAGGATGGAATATATTTCCATTTATTTGTGTCTTCTTCCACTTCTTTCATCAATATTTTATAGGTTGTGGTGTACCAGTCTTTTCCCTCCTTGGTTAAATTTATTTCCAGGCATTTTATTCTTCTTGGTACAATTGTAAATGGGATTGTTCTCTTAATTTCTCTTTCTGATAGTTTGTTGGTAGTGTATAGAAATGCAACTGATTTTTGTACATTGATTTTGTATCCTGCAACTTTATTGAATTTGTTTATTAGTTTTAACAGGTTTTTGCTGGAGTCTTTAGAGTTTTCTATATATAATATTACATCATCTGCAAGTAGAAACAGTTTTACTTCTTTCTGATTTGGATGCCTTTTATTTGTTTTTCTTGTCTAATTGCTGTGGCTAGGACTTTCAATACTATGTTGAATAAAAGTGGCAGGGATAGGCATCCTTGTCTTGTGCCTGATCTTAGAGGAAAAGCTTTCAGCTTTTCACTGTTGGATATGATGTTAGCTGTAGGCGTATCATATATGGCCATTATTATGTTGAGGTACGTTCCCTCTATACTTACTTTGTTGAGAGTTTCATCACAAATCAATGTTGTATTTTGTCAAATTCTTTTTCTGTATCTCTTGAGATGATCGTATGATTTTTATTCTTCATTTTGTTAATGTGGTGTATCACATTGATTGATTTGTAGATGTTGAACCATCTTGGCATCCCCAGAATAAATCCTACTAGATCATGGTGTATGATCCTTTTAATGTATTGTCGAATTTGGTTTGCTTATATTTTCTTGAAGATTTTTGTCTGTGTTTAGGGATATTGGTCTGTAAATTTCTTTTCTTGTAGAGTCCTTGTGTGGTTTTGGTATCAGGGTAATGCTGGCCTTGTGAAACAAACGAGTTTGGAATTGTTCCCTCCTCTTCTATTGCTTGAAGGAGTTTGAGAAGGATTGGTATTAATTCTTAACTAAATGTTTGGTAGAACTCACAAATGAAGCCATCTGGTCCAGAAGTTTTGTTTGCTGGGAGATGTAAGTGATTTATTAAATGAATGCTCTGAGTGGAAACCTACAGTGGAGTGGAGGGAGCTCAGAAAAAAAAAGGGAAGTAGTTGATCCTGATGAGAACTCTTGGGTGTAGATTACACCTCAAAGTTTATTCCACCTTGAAGTGGAGGTACCCCCACACTAGTAGCTACTGGCTACAGGCCAGTAAGGGTGTGGGATGGCATCCAGTATAATCTACACCCTCCTGAGGTAGGAAGACATCTCCAGTCTCCCAAGAACAACTTACTGGAGAAGGTTGAAGATGTGGTCATACCAAACGAGTAAAAGAGATCCTATGAGACGTGGGCAGGGCACAACATTGTCTGCCTCATGTAAAACATGGAAATAAAGACACATTCAAGGTTAATTTACCCATATGCAAAACAAATTCCTGTTTTATTTGGAGGAGCTGGGCATCCTCATAGTGATGCCCAGCTGCAGGAATAGTAAATAATTTCCTACTTTGAAGCTGAGTCCAGTTGCTTGGAGTCCAGATGTCCTGGAGTCTGTGTTAAGATGTCTGTTGAGGTCACATCTGTTTAAAAACACAACATGTCCAATATCAAACATTGATCCCAAACGCATCCCCCAAGTTGATATCTCCCACGGTCTTCGTCAGTTTAGTAAATGGCAATGCCAACCTTTAAGTTACCCAGGTAAAAAGTTGAAAATCATCGTTGATTCCTCACTTTGTCTCAAATCCCACATTCTATTAGTGAATTCTATTTGCTCTACTTGCACATATGTCCAGATTCTAGTCTCTTTTCACCTTAGTCAAAGACGTCATCTGTCATTTGGATTATTGAATAACCTCCTAATCAGTGTCCCTGCTTCTGCTCCTGTCTGCTACAATCTATTCTCAAGCAGTAGCCAGAGAGATCTTTATATGATGTAATCAGATCATGTGACTCTTCTTTAGAACCCTCTGATTGCTCTTCTGACTCAATCAAAGAAAAACCCAAAGTCTTACCAAGACTCACAAGGCCTTAAAAGATGGGGACCTTACACCTCTATCTTCTAGGTATCTCTTCTCTTCTTCAGCTCACTGAACCCACTCCAACTACACAGCCCCCTTGCTATTCTTCACACACATGAAGCATGCGCCCACCTTAGGCCCTTTGCATTTTTGTTCCCTCTTCCCAGAATACTATTTTTTTTTTCAGCTACCTATTACCTGTGTCCTTCAGGTCTCTGATCAGAAATAATCTCTCAGTGACATAAAATACAACTGCACCCCCAAGCACTCCTTATAGTCTTAAAATGCTTTAAGTTTCTCTATAGCACTTATCACCATTTGACATATTACATGTTAATTTATTTTCTATCTTACCATAAAAAAATATAAGCTATACAAAGCCTTAGATTTTATTTTGCTCACTACTGAATATACAAAACCTAGAACAGTTTGTCACATAGTAAATGCTCAATAAATATTTTCTGTCTGAAGTAATGAACGATGCAGTTAACACAAGCTTTGTGGGAAGATTATGGTAAGTGATTAGTGATTCCTGCCACGGCATCTTAAGGAGAATTAAAGGCCAAGTTTTTGTTTTGTTTTGTTTGTTTGTTTTTTACATCCCTGTAAAATTGTGTATTTGGGATAGGAGCACCTGATTAAATTTAGACCCAACATTGGTTGTAGAAATTTATATCTATACCAGTGGGTATTTATGCACAAATAAAGGATAAGTGAAAGCTTCATAAATGTTTACAATTAGAGATGCACTAAGATATGGTCAAGTAAGATGCAAAAAGGAAAATGAAGAGTAAAATATTCTATCCAATTCACTTATTTTTAACTCAGCAATGTGAGAAGAAACATTGATGTCCATAGGGCAGCCATGGAGATTTGATTGAATGTCATGATTCAATCCCTTTAGGAGGTAAGGCTTAGAGATTCAAGGCAGGGTCTTTGGAGTCAGAGAGATTTTTGTCTCTGCCACTTACAAACTATGTGACTGTGGACAAGTCACTTACTTTCTCTGAGCTTGAATTCCTTCAATATAAATAGCAGGTAATTTGCAGGGTCATTGTAAAAATTAGACGAGATAATTCACTTAAAGCACTTAGCACTGTGCCTAGAATATAGTGATGCTCAATAAATGTAAATATATTGGTTTGGCATACATATTCATAGAGACATTTTCTACCCTCAATGAGAGAGAATGGAGAGAATAAAAAGAAAGATGAAAGGTATAAGAGGAGATCTGCTGAAGAATTTTGTGAGTAGAGCAATTTAGCAAGCTGTTTTTTTAATACCTATAAATAATGGAAAATTCCTTGGATCTTACTTGTGCTTTAATTTTTGGATTGTGATCAAATACATTAATAGCCAGATATAGATTAATTTTCTACACTTGAAAGATCGTATATAATTCTGTTTCTCTGTCGGCATCAGGACAGCTTCTTCATCATTTTTATTGACTTCCAGGTGATGTCTAACTTTTAAACATTATTTCTCAGTCTACCTATGCCGATTCAACTTTCAAAAGGAAAATAAAATGCATATTGTAATTGAATAAATTGAATAAAAACAGTCTCATCATTGAATATTTTAAAACAGCTGGTCCACGTCATTATAAAAACTGAAATTTTACAAGTTAATCTGGTAAAAAATGTTTGGAAGCCAAATATTCCTGGTGAAGTGCCTTGGTCATTTGGATTAAAATCAATTTATTTCATATAATAATCTCGGTAGATGTTGAATACAAATAAAAGTGAGACAGTCATTCAGATCAGCTAGGATACATTTGTACACTGTGTATTGTGCTAGACTCTAGAAACACAAAAACGAATAAAACATGGTACTTTGTCCCCACTGCTGAGCTAATATACTGGTGAGGGAAACAGATTAAAAGATTGTTTCAATAAAATATGTCAAGAGATAAGATAGATGTGCAATCAGTGTGCTGTCCAATCAGAGACTATTTAGGAGTGTGGGGCAAGCATAGATGATAGCTAAACTGGAATTTGAATAATGAGTTGAAGTTGGCCGGAAGAATAAAGGTAGAAGAGGCACAGACAAGGGGTTAGGATGTACAAAGACACTGAAGCATTGAACAGTAAGGATGCCAGAGATTACAAGACTTCAGTATTATTTAAATGAACCACTCCAGGCAGGGTTTGGTAGGTATGGAGGATTAAAGATGGCCACAAAATCTTTGACTCTTCTCCTATTGAGAGGTGGAGTCTGTGTCCCCTCCGCTTCAATTCGGCCATCTCTGTCTGTCTGTGATTACTTGGCTAGAACGTGGCGGAAGTGACACTGTACCAGTTGATGGACCAGGTCTTAAAAGATCTGTAGCGCCACTTCCTGAATCTTGGAATACTTGTGGTGGAGGAAGTCAGCCACCATGTAAGAAGCCTAATTACTCTACTGGAAAAAAAATATGGAGAGGTCTTGAGACTACCTGGAAAGACTGAGCCTAACCTTCCAGCGATATCCAACAAGGCCCCATACACATAGGTAAAACCATCCTGGACCCTCCAGACCCGACTAGCCACTGATTGAATAACACCAAGTGACCCCAGTCAATGTCAGAGTCACTTTAATGCCTCCTAACAGCATCCCTGACTCCATAAAATCATGAGATATAATATAATGGATGTTGTTGCAAGCCATTTAGTGTTGGGGTGGTTTGTTACAAAGCAATTGACAACTAGACCACTGGAATATGAAGCTGAAGAGCTGTGCAGGCGTAAAATGATAGAGGGCCTGGGATGCTAGTTTAAGGATTTTGGATACTTCATCTTAACGTTTCCAAGTCTAAAGTAATAAAATGCCCCCTCCCCCACTACACACATGCAAGGTTCCTAAATTTATCATTTGACAAACAAGGCCATTTAAAAAATCACCACCATATTTCATCAACATAATTTCAGAAAAGAAAGGGTGATTTAACTCCAAGAAATTTAGAAGGACAGAATTGCAAAGTAATGGCAATAGCCAAGTTTATAGCACTTACTATGTGCCAGACATTGCTTTAAGTGTTTTGCATACATTAAATCACTTTATCTTTATAACAGTCCAGCGAGGTAAGTAGTGGTGTTCGCTCAATTTTACAAATGAGGAAACTGAGTCATAGAGAAGTTGCAAAACTTGGCAAGGCAACATGACTAACAAGTGGCAAGAGCAGGGATTCAAGCCCAGGCATTCTGGATCCGGACTCTGTGGGTGTGGCAGCTGCATTCTCTTGCCTCTTGTGGGTAACAGCTGTTTCTTCAGGAAAGCTTTTTCTGACCTTTCAGTCTAGGTTGGGCCACAATATTAAATTAGTTGTGCTGTGATCTCCTTCATAGCTCTTAGGCGGGGTGTGTGTATGTGTAAACGTAGGGCGTGATGAGCAGGGTCTGTCTTCTTCAATAGACTGTGAGCTCTCTGAGGGAGATGCGGAGGCCCTCCCTTTTGCTCATGATTGTTTCCCTAGTGCTTATCCTAGTGACCATCACACAGGTACTCAACAAATACTTGCAGAATCACTAGATGAATGTGCTAACAGAATGGTTCCTTAAATTAAATAAGCTGAGTTGTACGAAAAACTGCATTGTCCCTATTATTAGCATGTTGTCATGGATATATGCAAACTTGAGAACAACTGTTTGTTCTCAAAACAGGTTAAAAAACAGAAAAGAAAAGTTCAAATCGGGAAAAAATTCAAGTGAATTCTTTCCAATGGGGACCATGGGTCAGACCAGAAACCAAGGAAGGGGAGATGTTGAGGAAAGACTGGGCAACACGAGCAAGCTGTCAAGAGCAGATCAATAAAGACTGAGATGTTTTGCTTAAGAACACGGAAAGAAAGGAGTCATGACACCAGGCCAACATCTTCAAGTCTAGCGATAAACAGTGGCAAGGAAAAAATGACAGTTCAGTGTTTAGGAAATAGTTGAAGAGAGAAATCAGAAGCAAGACATTTAAAGGCATACAGTATAAAGTACTGTGAGGAATCAAGGTAGGCCTCAGTGAGGAGCTAACATTTAAGCTGAGACACAAAGGACAACCCTGGAGATAGTTGGATGAGGGTGGAAAGGTGAGTATCCTAGCAGAGGGACCAGCATTGCCAAGTCTCGGGTATGAGAAAAAGAGTGGCTCATTCAGGGCAGCAAGATGGCGGCTATGGAGTTGACAGTAAGCGTTGAGAGTTGAGGCTGGCGAGGTAGGGAGTGGCCAGAGTGCTGCTGACAGTGTAGTAAATGTTAGGATGTTGCTGTTTCTCCTAAAGTCACTGTGAAGCAATTGATGGGTTTTAAATAGTGCAATGACATGATCTGGTTGTTTGCTTTGTGGCTGCAGATTTGAGAGCAGGTATGATTTTATTGCGTGTATGTTATCATTAGGGTCTTTGCTTAGCAACAGAGATGCAAAGAAGCAAAAGATAATATCTTTAAATTTATAGATCTCACAATCTGACCAGGGTACCTGAACCTGTACCAAAAGCAAAAACAAACAAACAAACGAACAAACAAAACAAAACCAAAAAAAACCTTATAAGACCTTTTGTCTTGTCCTGAGTGTGTGATGAGGGATACAGGAACACAGGATAGGGAGAGTGGTTTAAGGCTGGAAACAGGGCCTGGCGATGGAAGACAGAGAGGCAGATGGAGATAGTGGAGGGAATGGGAAAAGCCTTACAGTTGGAGCAGAATTGAACTTGAAAGTCCAAGATGAGAAATGTGTACAATCTTAATCAGTCTGTACTCCTTATATTATGCAAAGAGAAGGCAGCTACTCTGTGATCTTAGAGAGACTCCATGCTCCACAGGAACAAAATACTTAAAGGTGGATCTTCAGGATGTGAAGGGACAGCTACTTTCTTGTATGGACTCATTGTTCTTATAACTCCATGAACTTTTCCTCTGTACAAAGGAGATGGAGATTTGCTACTTTATGATTAAGTGCTCTGCCTCCGGCTCCTTGGCATTGTGTGTTAAGCTCGGGTCTTCACATTTGAAGAACAGAATGTAGGCCAGAAGAAATAGATCTTGTCCTAGCTTTTCCATTAGATGAATAACTAAGTGACCTTGGATAAACATAACTTCTTTGTGCCTCACTTTTCTACTTAGTTTGATGACGTGGGTGGAATAGATGAGTCTGAGGGTTCCTTCCATCTCTGAAAGCAACTTCTCTACATTTCTCCTGGTCAATCTGGGACAAGAGAGGTTAAACTTTATCGTACATCACTATTCATTCACGACAATCATTCTCATAATAGCCTTCTTTCATTGGACCCCAACTACATAGCAGTCTTTATTTTCATTTCTTCATTTAATTTTCATTCTCTTATTCCTTCACTTAATCCCACAACATTAGTTATTTTATAGTCAAGGAAACTGAGGTTAAGTGAGGTTAAGACCTTACCCAAGGTCACACAACTCGTACATGATGGAGCCAAGATTTTAAACTGATTCTCTTTGACTCCATAGCCTTTCATCTTTGCAAGTGCCACACTGGCATCATTGGCTTAAACTTTTTTTTTGAACATTGCAATATAACTCAAGTCAAAATAGTTAGATTTTTGGCAGAGCAGCCAGTAGGATATGAATCTGGTATGACTCTGATTCAGGAGAAAAGCCTTACTCAGCTACACACATAGTGTGAATAATGGCATCAAAAATGTTCAGCATAAATCTCCCCCAGACCTAAGGCCTGGATTAGTATGCTAATGTGTAAGCTGTTGCAATATTTCACAGCGAGGAATAAATGGCTAAACATAAAAACGTGTATTCAAATGTGGATGGATGTGCCTACAAAGGCACCAAAGGCACTGCTAAAATTATCCACACTTCTTTATCCATGGATGGAAGCCCTTTAGAATCAGCAATGAGGTGGGATCTTCTTGTTGCTAAGCCTAAGGCAATGAGGCTCTGAGGCCGAATGAAATAGAATCAGAGTGCTGTAAAAAGCCTAGAAGAGCTGACATCACTACAGGAATGGCAGTGGCATTGCAGTTACCAGGCATCTGATGGCTCAGCACCTCAGTGAATCAGCACCGTGTGAACCCCAATGTCAAAGCCAGCCTAGAGGAAGCATCAGAAAAGTAGCATTCAAATGCTTTCATGTTTAGCCCTCAGTTAATAATGGAGAAAATGCCAACAAATCACTTTGGAAAAAAGATGCATAAGCAATCTTCTCACAGAGGGCTGTGGATAGCTTGAGAGTCTCAGATTCTGTGTAGAGATGGGCAAGTGTGGGTTTGACAGAAGAGAGGTGTATTAGATCACATTTGACTTGTCCCTACCCCCAAAATTTTTGGAGGTGGGCAAACAACAAGAAAATAAATACAAACAAACAAAAGAGATAATCCCAATAGGAATCAAGAGTCCTTGGAACTCTGCTTGTGTTATTTTTAAAATTTAAATTTAAACAATTTAATTTTATCTTGTTGGCACATGGAGCTATGGTAGTCTTGATTAAGACTATGTCTTACTACTTAGAATAATGTTTTTAATGTATAAAATGACATATATAGGATTTCAAAGGTTACCAATTATTTGCCTTACGGTTATCGAAACATTTTAAGAAGTTTATGACATAGTAAAGAACATAATTCTTCAGTGTCACAATAATTAACAAGATTATGGCAGTGATTCTAATATTTACTATAATTTCAAAATCATGATGAAAGTAAATGATACTTGATGCCTCTGCAACAACTGCAATGTGATATGAAAATATATGCGATTTCTATTGATGACAAGTCATAGGTGCGGCTAATATTAGTATGGCTTGTTGCCTACGTTTATAATAAAAGAAATGCTAAATTTCACTTTGCGCTTAATAAGATGTCAATTTTTCCCATTTGAATTCTCGGTCTTCCTGAATCTAGAGTCCATGAACCCCAAGTTAAGAATTTCTGTACTATTCGCAGATTACAAAACAGATAATGAAGTTACCTTTGGGTAAGTAATAGTAGAGACTGCTACTGCAGATGATAGGTTTATTTATGAGATTGAAGATCATGGTTCCAACATGCCTTTTTTGTTTTTTGTTCTCGAGTAACAAAGTACAGTATGTAGAATTGGTCTTCTTCACAGGTGAGAGTTTTGGGTGAATCCTGAAATTCACCTAGCCAGTGAGATATCCTAATCTAGAGCAGTTGATTGTATGAAAAGATTAATAGTCACTTAACATTGTACTAAGTCAAATACTTTTTCTCCAAGAAGTGTGGCCAATACAGATGTTCCCCATGCTTTGCAACCCTCCCTCCCTCCCATACTTATTTCTCAGGCAGTGATCTCTACAGTGCCCTTTGCTCCTCGTCATACTCACAATTACACAGCTGTCATTTCTATACATCTTCTAGGACTTTCTCTGGTCTCTTGCACCTCCCATTCCTTCTCTCCAGGATGGGTTCCATGCACTTTTCATATCGATTTCCACAATACCTTGTGCATGTACATGTCATTGTACTGACTACATCGCTTTGTAATTATTAGGTTGCATGTTTGTTTCCAATTTTAGACTGTGAGCTGCTTACAACCAGGGTCAATGTTAAAAAAACTTCTGAGCCCAAATCTTAGCACAATGCTTAGCACAAGATTTCTCAATAAATGTTTATAAAATAAATGAGCAAAATTATGCTAAGCTTTAGGGGTACAAAGATGTATAAAACACAGCACACTCCCTCAAGAGGCTTAGGTATTTGCTGAGAATTGAACTGTGTGTGTGTGTGTGCGTGTGTGTGTGTATGCACACACAAGACTAAGAACAATAAGAGCAACAGGTAGGGCCGGCCTGGTGGCTTAGCGGTTAAGTGCGCGCACTCCACTACTGGAGGCCCGGGTTCGGATCCCGGGCACTCACCGACGTACCGCTTCTCCGGCCACGCTGAGGCCGCATCCCACATACAGCAGCTAGAAGGATGTGCAACTGTGACATACAACTATCTACTGGGGCTTTGGGGGAAAAAAAGGAGGAGGATTGGCAATAGATGTTAGCGCAGAGCAGGTCTTCCTCAGCAAAAAGAGGAGGATTAGCATGGATGTTAGCTCAGGGCTGATCTTCCTCACACACACACACACACAAAAGACCAATGGGTAGAAGGGCCCAGGTGCCAAATGCTAAATAAATAAAATAATAAAATAAATGAAATCTCTATTTGAACAAGAGTTCAGAGAAAGAAGATATTAACTGAATTGGGGCTGTATCATAAAGCATCCTGCAGGAGGTGAAAGCTGGGTTGAAATTAGGAACGTGGAAAGAGTTAAACAGTGGGAAAGGAATGGGAATGGACCCATTATAGTTCTTCACTGGGTTTTTCTTCTCCATTTTGAAGACCTCTAGTTTTTTTTAACTTTTTCATATACGGCATGATTTTTACAGCCTGTTGTTTCCCAGTGATTTTCTTCTATGCTCTCTCTTTTCTGCTATATTTTTGTAAAGATGGGTGTCAGAAAGAGGATGCAATAATTTAGATATGCTCTGACCAGGATAAAATCATTCCCTTATCCCTTAATTTGAACATTGTATTTATTGTATTATCATCTATAACTGTATTCGATTCCTTGGTAATTATGGCACCATTACTGGGTAAATAAGCAGAAGGTTGCCTACAACTCCAGGATATTTTTCACATGACCGGTTGTAAAGAATTTTTTCCATTTTTGTTAATTTGCTTATTAAATGATTTATCTATTTATTAATTTATTCCATATAATCTTATTAGAATAATACTATGTACCAGACATTATTCAATAGGTTTTATTTTATTATTATTTTTTTTTGTGAGGAAGATCAACCCTGAGCGAACATCCACACCAATCCTCCTCGTTTTGCTGAGAAAGACTGGCCCTGGGCTAACAACTGTGCCCATCTTCCTCCCCTTTATATGGGACGCCGCCACATCATGGCCTCACAAGCGGTGCGTCAGTGTGCGCCCGGGATCCGAACCCAGGTCGTCAGCAGCTGAGCATGCACACTTAACCGCTACCCCACGGGACACCCTCAATAGGTTTTTAAAACCCAAGTATATGACTTTTTTCACACACTTTTATTGGGAAAATTTTAAAATGTAATGAAAAATTGAAAGGATCATACAATGAATAACCACATTCACACAACCTAGATTCTACAATTATTTGCCTGAATTTACTTTATTACATATCTACCTTTCTATCTATCCCTTTACTCATCCATCAAATCTTCTTACTTTATGATGTATTTTGAATAAAATGACAGACATAAATAACGCATAAACACCCATAAACACCTCAATATGTGTACCACGGATTAGAGTTCAATACGTTTGTTTGATCAAACTACGCTATGAGAGATCTATGCCAAACCTTCATAATGCAGTTTCCTATGACAAACAAGATAGTGTCTAATTTAAACTATACTATTGACCCTTTCCAAGTCAGGCAAATAAAGTAATGAGAAAATTACTGTGGCGTTTATTTGTATTTAGATTTTCTAAAAATAAGAGATACTAATATATTTTTTCCTTGCATTTTAGTGACATATTTGAAATGATAAATGCTGCTAATTGACTTTAAGGGATAGCTTTATAATCCGATGCAAATCAGCCCAAACTTCTATCAAGATTTAGAACATCATCATCCCCTAGAAAGCTTCCTCATGCCCCTTTCACAGGAATTTTAATTTTTCCCAGATAAGTTTGAATTTGCTTATCATGTACCATTATTTTAGCCTATGTATATAATTTTGAATCTTGATTTTGTAATTTTCGTACTGTGTATATCATCCAGATTAATGCTATTCAGTTATGTTTTTTATGAGCACAAGAGAAGCTGTTGATTAAAGAAGTAGAAATAGTCAAAGTTAATAAGTTTAGGATATATGACTAGAAATTTCCCTTCGATTGGCACTGAATCATTAGTTATTACTCAACTCTGCTATTCTTTGCAATAGCCAAGTAGATAGCACAGGAGACCTCTCAAGAGATTACATTTATTTAATGGAACAATTAATTACCAAAGTACTCTGATACTATGGCTATTCTTTAGGCATTTTAGTTTATATCTGAATGCTTGGATTCAAACACTTTTCATGTGTCCTAATTATTGATAACTTTGTATATTTTGTAGAATCATAAAATATCAGACTTGGAAAGAAACTAACACATTATCTGGCCCATTGCTCTAGCAGAAGTTTCAAATATTAATTTCAAACATCAGAATAAGTGATCTCATTGTTCCTTCCTGCACTTCTCCAGAATAAGACTTGAGCTCTTTATAAAGAAGCTCATTTCAGTGAATCAGAATGGTGGATACTGTATTATGCAGTTTTATCCTCACTATCACATGTCACATAGAGCTGAAGTGCATACAGGGTAAAAACTAGATATTATTATTTATGCCTAAGAAGTAGGTGCTGAAATTTGAATAAGAAAACATTTTTTTTCTTTTTTCCTTTTACAGTGTTTTTATTTATCCATGCAGATATGCAATTATCATAATTTAAAGCACTTGTTTTGTAATTAATTAGACTATAAGAAAAAACTGTACAGAAAGTTTGTACCATAAAATTACATCCCTAAGTGATGAGGGTCCTCAGTACCAGAAAGAGAAAGCAACTCAAAAGGGTCACTGCCCAGCAACCTCTCAGAACTCAGGGGAGCAGAACATCATCAGCTATTTGTGAAAATGAAGAGATTCTGTAAAAATATCTTTCAAATACTCCCTACTACAAAAAGGAATGCCTATTAAAACGCCACAGTTTATTCTGTACAAAACATCCCTTCTACCCCCTCAAAAGCTTTTTCTTTTTTCTTTAAGATAAAGAAAAGGCCATATCCCTAAGATACACTCTGTGAAAACTATTTCAGTACAAGATCCAATGTTTTCCTGTCTTTATTTACTGTCCTTACTGAAGTTACCTGCATGTTTCAGAGCAATTTTCTAAACTTCACTGTTGACTAGACTGTTCCAAAGTAGAATTCTTCAGCAATACACAATGCAAAAGACACACGCTAAAACAGTCCTCACAAACATACTCTGAAATAGGTGCCTTTGAAATATAAATGTAACAACTTTGCAGACCATTATTTTTCCTAATGACTAAACTCTAAGTAAAATTTTAAAATGGAGGTTTTCAAACCAATGATGTGTGCGGCCCATTCTCATGACACAGTCACTTAAACTTCTCATTCAGTATGGGAAAATTTTATTTCTTCCCTTTGTCTTGCAGAATAATTTAGGTTCCCATCTTGGGCACAATTCACCAAATAGAGTAAGACCACAGATAAAAGTGACAAAGAAACACAGGCAATGAAGAAAACTTCTAAAAACAAATATCCCCGAGTATCCAGTATCATGCCAGCAATGATGGAAACGATCGCCAACCCAAGGTTCTGAATGGACTGCATGAAGCCATATGCAGTTCCCAGTTGATGCTCAGGAACTACAAATGCCACCATTGGCCACAATGCACAGGCAAGTAATGAATAAGAGAGTCCCAGGAGACACATAGCAATCCAAGGGTTCCAGAGCGTAAAGGCCAGCATCATGTGGGATGCAAGGGTGGCTGCCACTGCACACAGGACCCAAATAGTGTTCTTTCCTGTTTTATCCACCAGGAGCCCAAATACTGGGGACATGGGAGCTGATATGACATACACAACACTGTTAATCGCACTTGCTGCCTCAGAAGAAAATCCAAATTTCTCTATAAAGAAAACTTTCCCAAGTCCAATGAAAGGGAACATGGCAACGTAATAGCAGATGCAGATGATAAATATGAGCCACAGGGGTAAGGAGAAGTCCTTCACATCAGTTAACTTAATAACTTCACCTGTTTTTCCTTGTTCTTTATCAAGGATTCTTTCTGCTCTCTGATCCAAGTAAGCAAGGACCAAGGCACATATTAGTGAAAGAATACATGTTATACCCCCAATTAGAAGTGTGACCCCCAGGGTTGTGTGACCAGCAGAACCCAACAAAGCTTCAACCTTAGAGTACAACCATCCCATGAGGTTCATGTTCACTGTACTCCCAATTCTAGCCATGCTAAGTTGGAGTCCAAACACCAAGTTTAATTCTTTGCCTTTAAACCAACTCACAGCATATGTATTCTGGGCAACTGCTAAGGACTCCCCACCAATCCCAAACACAAACCTTCCAAATTCCATCAGCCAAAAAGCATTAAATATTCCACCCAGAGCAAAAACAACCTGTCCAATGCAAACAAAGCATCTAAAAATAATGGTGCCCCATCGTATTCCAAATACGCGGTCTATCAGAAAGCCACCAAAGAAACACAACACTACATTGGGCCAAGAATACCAGGTATACAGCAGCATGAATTTCGTGGTATTCACCTGCATATCCCCTTTAATCTGAGTCTGAAGGGCAGCAGGATTATCATAGCAAAAATAGCTGCCGAAGCCTAGGAAGCACATCAGCAACAGCACCAGAAGCAGGTGCGCCAGGCGGCTGGGGTCGCAGGGGGCCGGCAGCGCGCCGGGCGCCCCTCCGCCCGCCTAGTCGGGGCCGCCCGCCAGCAGCGCCCGCGCTTCCTCCTCCTCCTCGCCCATGGGGCCTGCGGGACACCGACAAGCCAGGGCCACGGCAACGCCGGGAGGAAGCCAGAAAATATTCTTAAAAGGAAGACTATCTATACTCATTGCATGACCTAATGGCTTCTTATAAGCGTGCTGTTGCAGGTTAGTGCCATTATCGGTGCAAAATATTGCATTTTTTTAATAGCAAACAGTTACGGAAAATGTTCCCGAAGATTTTATGTTTTGTGCCTTTTAAATCTGCTTAGACTTCCTTAATTATTAAGACAGACTCTAGATTTACTCCAATTTAAGAGGAAACTTTTATCATATTCAACCCTGGTTTAGCAGTTAGTACAATAAGTTATCTTGGCCATTTAAAAATGAACATGTCTGCAAGTAAGAAAATTGCGTTGGGTTATATAGCTATTCCTTAAGGTCAATTAGTAGTATTTAGTCATTTTAAACATGCCACTAAAATTCAAGGAAAAATACACTGGTACCTCTCATTTTTACAAAATCTAAATACAAATAAATGTTCCAGTAATTTTTTTCCTTGCTTTGTTTGCCTGACTTGAATAGGGTCACTAGTATAATTGAAATTAGACACCATTTTGTTTAGCATAGGAAACTGCATTATGAAAGTTTGGCATAGATCTCTTATAAAGTAGTTCAAACAAGAGATTTACAGTTTAAATTCCACCCAGTAATTTTTAATGCAAATAAATAAAGGCTTATTGCATTTAAACAGTAAATACTACTTAAAATAATGAAACACACTGCCACTCCATTGTTCAGTTTTGTGGATAAAGTTATGGCACTAGCATGGAAAGGTATCACTTGAATGGACTGAAACAAACCTACGACGGGGTTAGATCACAGTTGAAATTCAATACGTTCAATTTGTTGTAGCCTGCAGCCCAACAGCTTGATCTTTTGTCACTATGTGCACTAAGAGAGATCATATATCTCTTGTGCACTTATGTCAGGAAAATCTCCACAGCCTACTTATCATACTTGCAAAACACTTAAGAAAACAAGGCAAATTCCCCCAAAGTAATTCAGCTTTTGGTAAGGGTTTTATTATTACCATCAATTATAATGTTGTCAAACCTGACAAATTGAAGTTCCTAAATAACTGGCTGGTAACTGGGTCTCTTAAAACAAGGAGGATAATGCACTTGCTGAATTTTTCTATACAGCTTTGAGAATCATTTACATAGTGGATAAGTAGGTAAAATGTAACATAAGAAGACCATATATAAGGTAGATTTGTTTTAAAGCTTGAATAATCTAACAAAGGATAGCAGAAATGTTTTAAGATAAAACATTACACTGATAATACAATTAAACCAATCTAATAGGAAGCATTCAATCACTTATTTTAATAAAGGCTAATTAAAATGTCATTCTTTGCTATTTTCCTGCTACCCATGTTGTCTGTGCTATTGTGTTGACTGGATAGTGTCACTGATGATTAAAATTGTTGCAAAGGGTCATAGCAATGTGGGAGTCTGTGTATAGAAATGCCGAGGTATCTTTTCTAGTACATTCTGGGCTTTAAATGTTTCAGACCTATGTGTGACTTCAGATATTATTCTATTCTTAATCTTTTGAGGAGTAGCAAAATATTATTTCTCTTTGTCTGGGATGATGTAACATCTTGTACATTTTGTTTACCATAGCACTTCTTACAGAGCCATAGCATTATACGCATACTTCTTTTGTCTATGAAAAACAGCAGAACAGAGCTAATACTTTATTCATCACTGTATTCTCACACTATGCTAACACAGTGTTAGGACTGCAATAAGTCCTCAATGAAGTAGAATGAATGAATAAATGAATGAATGAAAGTGTGGAGTATGTAATATAATCTGTGGTAAAGAACATTAATGCTCTCAATTTTTCCACCCTTCCCTGTACTTATTCTCAGGGTTGTGCTGGTAAATGTTTAACAACTGACTCTCAGAAACAAACAAACCAACTCTTTGATTTTTATAGCATTTGCTGATTTTCATGGTGTAACTACTCCCACCGTGGCCAATTTCAGGCTACCAATATGATATCACTGAATGCAGAGCTGAGAAGGGGTCAGCTTTCATAAGCCAGCACAAGCTGGCCCCAGCACACCACTATCCCTCTTTTCTGCAATGCGTCTTCATATTTCCTCCTACTAGAAGCAGAGGTTACTTCCCCACCACGTTGAGGCTGGGTTTCATCATGTGACTTGCTTTAGTAAATGGAATGATAGTGGGCAAGCAAGCGCTTGAAATGTGCTTGTGTACTTGCATTTGCTGTGTTATGCTTCTTCCATCACCACCAGAAAAACATGGCACTGGTATAATGAGAAGAAGAGACAATGGGGCAAACATATGCAGAACTCATCACTTAGAACCAAGCCCAAATAGCCTTAGCCAAATACAGCCTAAGTCAGCCAAACTTCGAGCAGTCTACAGATGTGAGAGTGAGAAATCAATGTGTACCGTGTTAACTTATTGAGATTTCTGTGGTTGTTTGTTACACTGCAAAAACTGACTGATACGTAGTGCAATGAGGTTGAAGTTGAAGTAAGACAATCTAATACAGTATTATAATAACAGTCAAAGACTCAAGGCTCCATTTCTTATTCCACCAGCATTTGTGTATTTTTAAAAAAATCAATTAGTAGTATGGATTATTGATCTACTTTGTGTTTCTCTTTCTGAAAATAAGGACCATAACCTCTTCCTACTTAATAGTGATATTACAAGCTACTCTATTATAAAATATTAGTATTGCTGTTGCCATAGTCATTTAGAAATTTGGGGAGAATAAAGTCAATTATATCTTTTAAAACTTTTCACTCATTTATTTTTACAATTCATCCACATGTAGGTGAATGCTTACTGTGCCCATGGGTACAAACAATTCATTTTTCCTTGAGGAATACATTTTCTCAACCATTTAACTTCCTCTATCCTGTACTTTCATTCTAATAATCTATTGAAACTTCTATCAGTGGTCATTAGTTATTACTAATTGGCATTTTTAAGGACTCTTTCTCAGTTGTCAGTCTCCATGGACTTTCTTTGTAGTTAGCAGTTAACAATTGCACTCTTTCTTCTCGAAAATCTTCAGGTGTGGCTTCCGTGGAACTTCTCTAGCTTTTCATTTTTGGCCTCCTTTCCTGGTTCTAATTTCCCTCATTGTAAGAAGCAACCAAAGTTCAGTCCTCATCTCTCTCTGCACTTCTCTCCAGTACTCAGGACTTTCAGTACTCAGATACTTTATCCACTACTACTGCTTAAACTATATTTTCCATTCCTGTGCCTCTCAAGTCCACATCTCTATCCCTAACCTCTCCAGGGCTATAACTCCCAGAGAATGCTGAATATTTCCACCTAGCTCCCTATATAGCTATTGCTTCCAACTGAAGATATCTTAAATTGAATTTATCCCCTTCCTATTAAAAGCAACTTCTTCCTTTTTTGTATTTTTATCAGTGGCTCAATCATTCCCCAATTAAGACAAACTCTAAATCTTGAGATAATATTTTATTTTTTTCCCAGTGTCTCCAGTTCCATCAACATTTAGCTATACAGTGCTCTTGAATTTTTCTAGTAGATATTAATGCTTTTCACTAATATTTACAGTTCATCTCAAGGAAGGTAGGTTTCTACATCTCTAGCCTTTTGTAGCTGGACATGGCTTCATAACTTCTTTGGCCAACGTCGCGTGAGCAGAAAGGTCATGTGTTACATGTGTATAATACCTAGAGGTGCAGCTTCCAACTAAGGACTGAAGCAGCCAGCGTGGATGGAGAGCTAGGTGTTACAAATGGTGGAGCAGAAAAAAATGAATAGATCCAGATAAGAACCAAGATCCTTGATGACATCACCAGCTCCTCGTACACGCCCTGGATGGCCTGTTCCTGGATGTTTTGCTGAGTAAGACAAATTCACCCTTTACTTATTTAAGGCCTTAGTCAGGTTTTCTTTGTTGAGCACATCCCTAACAGATACATACATTAAGGCTCATCTTTTGAAATCTAGCCTGGGTGTGGGCTCAGAACAAAGGTGTTTTTTGGTCATACTTTAGTCTTTTTAGGCCCAAAGCAGGAAAATGCCTATTTCATTGCATATTAATTGTTACAGTCTCATTTGACCCCAAACAACCATTTACATATTCTTCTTCTTTTAATTTCTTGTTACATTGTGGTGGAATTAGAACACTTTTTTTTCTAAACGAGATCAGAGTGAGAAAAGATCATAGCGAGAAATGCTGTTCTAGGGAACATGCAAATATATTCTGAATACATTTCCTATTTCAGCTTTATAGACTAATTCTCTTCCTCTTAAAGTACCAGCTCTTGAAAGAGTCTCCAATTCCCCCCATCCCTAACCCTACCTCGAGGATAGTTTACCTTTCATCTGCCAAAAAGAATGTAAGATTATATTTTGCTAATGAAGAGCAAGTTGGCTGGAATTATACTGGTTTACTCCTTTGAGACAGCAAAACAAAAATAAAGGCAAGCTCTGCCCTATTTAGGTAACAATGAAATTAGAGTTGAAATAATTATTCATGGAATGAAGAAATCACCTGCAAGGCAATTTGTCAAAGCAGAGTGTGACTTTGAGTTAGAGAAAATATTCGACTAACACGCATTACAGATGACAAGAGCTTAAGAGAAACATAGAGCAATTCATTTTAGTTGCAGAAAGTGTCTTCATCTATTGCGCTCTAATGTCTTGTTGTGAATGTGGCTGATAAGGTTATCAGAAGTGCAAGACCAAAGTGTTGATTTTCTCTTAGGTCTACATTACCATTTGGCCATGCATTATATTTTAGGGCTCTGAAGGGAAATAAAATATAGCTATCATTAAAAACCTCTTTCTACATAATAAGCACAAGCTGAAGCGTTATCATCAGATATGGATTTGTAATTGGATAGATGTTTCAGAGGCTTCTGCTACCTCCTCAAGGTTATGAACAAATGATACATATGTAAAATGGATCAATGAATGTTTGAAGAAAGGCATTCCTTTCTAAAACATTTGAAATGTCAGCAAATACAAACATAAAGCATAAAATTCTTTTTACTAATTCTCTTCAGCAGTTCAATAATAAGAAGAAGGGCTTGAGTAAAACAAAGAACCAACCCTATACCATTTTCAAAGGCCTGATAATGTAAAGAGGATGCGATTTCTATAGCTTGAGTAATCATAGTAAAATGATTCAACTCAAATTGTTTGAGATGAATCTCAAAACAGTTCGTCTCATCCTCTCAGAGAGGTTGTTATTTTCCAGTCTTACTACTCTCTGTTCTAAATGAGGACACAGAGAATCACATTTTGAGCCCATGTCTTCATTTGTTCTCCGTTTTCCACAGGACGAAGGTAGCAGAGGTCTGGCAGATGGGAAAGTCATGGATGCTGTCTGGTCTTGGAGACAATTCATGAGTTTCTCAAAGGAAAAAGAAGAAATGGATGTTTATAGGAAGATTTTAGAGGAATGATGTGATCCTAAACTGCTGGAGGTGATGCCAGCACCTGGCAGATTGAACTGATGGATTAAAGAAAAACAATTATAACACTCCACAGGGATGATAATGAAGGCAAGAACAAGGTTACTAATATTCTGATGAATGTGGGCTCACCTGATATGTAATGTCTGAGTAGGGGGATGAAAAACAACAGATGTTAAATTTAAGAAAATTATGCTAATGACATTCAGGGCAGATAAGTCAATTGTTTTTTATTATAAAAATGTTTCTTCAGCGTTAAACCAAATAACATAGATTTAAAGTGGAAGAGAAATTTCTTTAAAAATATCCTGAATATAATCCAACCTAAACACAAATTCTTTACAGTTACTCTTACTGTAACTATAGTTTCCTCTCTTTTTAATTATCGATTTCTTACATTTCTCCTTGGGATAAAATTAAAGAGTAACTAGAATCTAGAATTGGGAAAAAAATAAAGTGAAGTGTTTCATACAATTGAGTAGGTGGTTTTGAAAATCACCTTTTGGCAAGACAAAAAAAACTGAGATAAAAATACATCTAGTTCTGGGGCCGGCCCCATGGCTTAGTGGTTAAGTGCGCGCGCTCCGCTACTGGCGGCCCGGGTTCGGATCCGGACGCGCACCAACCCGCCGCTTCTCCGGCCATGCTGAGGCCGCGTCCCACATATAGCAGCTAGAAGGATGTGCAACTATGACATACAATTATCTACTGGGGCTTTGGGGAAAAAAAGGAGGAGGATTGGCAGTGGATGTTGGCTTAGAGCCAGTCTTCCTCAGCAAAAAGAGGAGGATTAGCATGGATGTTAGCTCAGGGCTGATCTTCCTCACCAAAAAAAAAAAAAAAAACAGTGTAAAAGTACATCTAGTTCTTGAAACTGCATTCAGTGTGTGCCAGGGTTGGGAGGCATATGTAAGAAAGCTGGTGTAGGTGGATCAATGTTCTGATAGTAGAGTAGCTAAAGCTAAAGATTCAGGGTACCTGGTCTCAGACTGTGGCTCCACCACTTACTAGCCATCCGCCTTTGGACTATTTCCTTAACCTCTTGAAGCCTCAGTGTCCTCATCTGTCAAAATGAGGACACTAAACGTTGTTATTTACTGAAATTGATGAAAGAATTAAGTGAGATACTAGATGTAATACACTTATCATGGTTTCTAACGAAAGCTTATGAAATGTTGCTACGGTGGTATGTTTGCTGTGATACAGTCACAATGGACAACACTCAGCCTGTATTTAACTATTTTATTTAGATATTATTCTTTCTATTTGGGAAATAGATACTTAGAGTAGTGTGAATTCTTCCCACACTTTAAATGCAAACTGTTCTGTTGTTGAAATAACGCTAATGATTAAAAATCTTTTTAAGCCCAGATGACACTCATCAACTCGTCCGTGGTCCGCTCTTTGGAACAACACAATACATTTTGTTTTTTCTCCACTTGCTACTGTTTCTTATTTTTGAAGAATGATCTCTACCCCTTAATTTTCTTACTTTTATCCACATTAAGCAAATTTCTTTAATCATTTCTTTAGATATATACTATCCGATAGAGTGATCACTAGCTACATGTGGCTATTGAGCATTTGAAATGTAGCTAGTTCCTTTTGAGATGTCCTGTAATATAACAAACACACCAGACTTCAGACTTATATGAAAACCAGAATGTAAAATTCTCAAAAACTTTTTAGTATTGATTACAAGTTGAAAAATATTTTAGATATATTGGTTTAAATAAAATATATTATTAAAATTATTTCATCTGTTTCATTTTACTTTTTTAAATGTGGCTACTAGAAAATTTACAATTACATACGTGTTTCATATTTGTGGCTTGCTTATATTTCTATTGGACAGCACTGCTCTAGATAGAATAGTTGTGGAATTGAAGTGATTGAAAAAAGAGTTTACCAGAAAAAGAAAAGAAGAAGTTATGTGGATTAAAAAAAACAAAAAACAGAGCCGGCCTGGTGGCGTAGTGGTGGGTTCACGCACTCTGCTTGGGCGGCCTGGGTTCGCCGGTTCAGATCCCCGGGGCAGACATACGCACCGCTTATCAAGTCATGCTGTGCTGGCACCCCATATAAGGTAGAGGAAGATGGGCATGGATGTTAGCCCACGGCCGGTCTTCCTCAGCAAAAAGAGGGGCATTGGCAACGGATGTTAGCTCAAGGCTGATCTTCCTCACAAAAAAACCCAAAAAACAAATAGGCTGCGTTTTTGAGACAAATACTATTTATTTGATATATATTTGTTATAATTTCTCACATATCACATACTCAAACTCATACATCCTTCAACATATATGTTCGTGAACTAATATGAAACACACATTAAACTAGGGTCGTGTGGTCCTAAGTGAAGCCTATTTTTTTGCTGCTCACCCTCCTGCCCACCTTCCCCATGGGGCAGTGAAACTGTCAGTCTGCTGTCACAAGTTGCTTAAAAGCTAGAAACTTAGAAAATTTATCCTTACCCCTGAAAAGTCCTTTTGAAGATCAGTTGAAATTTCTTCAACTGAAAGTCTATTTTGCTATGCATCAAATTGTGGGTAAATTATAGTAAGAGGAAAAATGACTCCCTTTTCATTAGTCTCTGAAGACAAACTGGATATTTCAAAGAAGAAAATATCTCAAAGCCTAGAGAGATTTAAACTAATCTTATTAGTTCTCTTCTAGACAGAACTCTACTGTATAGCCGAAAAGTATTTCACAGAAATTAAAGGGAGAAGGCCACCGTTAGCGCTGTTAAATGCATTTACTTTAATTTAGTTTTGTTCTGATTTCTTTAAGGCTATAAACTGCACATGACCAGCGTTTGGTAAATTATGTTTCCAGTGTCGTTCCCTAAAGTGCAACAGAGTCTTGAGCTCAGCATCTATATTTACTTGATTTTATTGTAGGGCTATAAATTTCTTGTAGCTTAAACTTCCTAAATAAATATATGCTGTTTGTGCTTCTTGAAAGCTCAAATAGGCACAATTTTTATATTATTTTGAGCATTTTATCCTGAATATCTGAAATAAATTTGTTGGATTAACTTTTAATCAGTGAACATTTATTAACAGCCAATATTTATAAGCATTAATCTAGGAATTTCTTTTAAGAAATTATTTTTAAATGGAAAATGTGTCAGTCAAGATAGTAAATTCATCCCCGTTTAAGAGCTATTGGCTTAGGTTTTGCTATGGTCTGAAAAAGAAACCCCAAATCTCAAAGAACAAACACAGCAAAATTATATTTCTCCATTCTCAATCTATGTTTAATGTTAAGAACTCTCCGTTTATGATATTCATTCATTCAGGCATCTGTACTGTCTCTATGTGTTTCCACAAAAACTGAGGCAAGAAAATTGCAGAATTACTTGCTGGCCCTTACTTGGGGCTCTACCAAGAACTGGCCTTCTGCTGACATTTCCATGATCAAAACAAAATATCTAGGCATGCCTAATGTTAAAGAGGCAAGCAAGTTCCATTCTCCCATGAACCAGGAAGGGGGTGAAGTGAGATATTTGTAAATAGCCCTAATGACCACTCTAAGAAGTTAAGGAAAGAGAATGAAGAAGTGAAATCTGAAGAGAGCATGGAAGAAAAACACTTGTTTGGAAAAGACAACTATGAGAGAGGAAGGGTAATTCTAGAAAGAAGAAATAGTATGAGCAGTGATTGATGAATGACCATTTTATGGACATTGGCTTATGGCACTTTCTATAAAAAAGTGCTGTGGGTATGAGAGTTAACACAAAATTGTGGTTCCAAATGTGTTTGAATATCTATATATTTTTATATATAAAATTTTTGATATATCCCAAATTAACTACAATAAAAGTTAGAATTATTAAATGTTTACTAAGTGACAGTTGTGAGTGATGAGCTTTCCATGGGTTATCTATTTTAAATCTTCATAACCCTCTAACATTAACACTGTTGATATCCTATTTTTTTCATACAAGAAAACTGAAGACAAGTAATTTCACGTAGTCAAACAACTTGTATGTGAAGCACTGGGTCTCAAACTCAGGTCTTGATTCCAAAATATATGCCCTAAACAATTACACTATGTAGTCCAATGTAAATTATTTTCAACTTTATATAGCATAAATTCTAAGAATCACATTTTTCTTCCTGTGTAGCATTTCTCATATCTACAACCATCTTACTATCAATGTTGTGTCATAGTTTAATTGGCTGCTTTTTTCTTTGTCCCTGTGGTACATGAAATAATGGTATGTTTTATAATCAGTGGCGTCTTAGATTCATTAAATCTTTTTAGGACAGTGTGATCCATTAAGGAAGAGGCAAAGTCCTTGTCCATGCAGAAGCCATTAGCGTCTAATCTGAAACTTCACAGCAAGTCTTCCAGATTTTTTGTTAACTCAGACAGCTGTTAATCAATGCCTGAGATCAGAGGGTTCTGATCCCTTAGAGGAGGTACTCATTCTCCTGTTTTTCAGATCTCTCTTCATTTATGATGCAGACCCTTCTAAGAGCAGTGACATCCCTCTCCCCCTCCACCCCACCACCAGTAAGGACATTAACAAGGGGGAAATACCCAAGAGGAGGGATGGAAAGGAAGAATAAATGGTTAATGGCCCAGATTTAAATGTCCTTAAAACTATATATTTGAAAAAAGTTTTGGAAAAATGAGATTTGGAGCAGAGTATTATTTACTTTTTGCTTGGACAAATCAGCATCCTTTCTTTCTTCCTTTATTTTATTTATTTATTTTTTTTTTAAAGATTTTATTTATTTATTTTTTCCCCCCAAAGCCCCAGTAGATAGTTGTGTGTCATAGCTGCACATCCTTCTAGTTGCTGTATGTGGGACGCGGCCTCAGCATGGCCGGAGAAACAGCGCGTCGGTGCGAGCCCGGGATCCGAACCCGGGTCGCCAGCAGTGGAGCGCGCTCACTTAACCACCAAGCCACGGGGCCGGCCCTCTTTCTTCCTTTAGTAAATGTATTGGATTTTAGTTTTGGGTTAACCATTTCTCCCCTGCTATAGTTTCAGTGTTTGTGCTTTGAGGAAAGCTGATTCCATTCCCACCTATGAGGGTAAGATATGATACCTAGACCTAGAGGATTAATGCATTCCAAATCCTGGCCACAGTGATTGGCAAAGCCATTCCAATTAGTCCATTCAGAGTTAACCATAGGTCTTTGCTTAGGAAACCAGGAAATACTGTAACAAAACAAGATGCAAAATTTAGAGATGCTGAAGTCATCTTGGAGGCTGGCCTGCTGGCATAGTGGTTAAGTTCACGCGGTCCATTCCGACGGCCCAGGGTTCGCAGGTTGGGATCTAGGCGCAGACCAGTGCACCACTTATCAAGCCATGCTGTGGCGGGGTCCCATATAAAGTAGAGGAAGATGGGCATGGATGTTAGCCCAGGGCCAAGCTTCCTCAGCAAAAAGAGGAGGATTGGCAACACATGTTAGCTCAGGGCTAATCGTCCTCATGCACACACAAAAAAAGCCATCTGAAGCCATCTTGCTACTTCCGAGAAAAGAGACATCCAAAAGGTCACAAAGGCAAGAGAGAGAGAGGAACCAAGTCCTGGAGAAATCAGTTGATCACCTATCATAAATCACAACTGAAGCCAGCCTTTTTTCTGGGCTTTTCAGTTATGTGAATAAATTCTCTTTTATTATAAGCTGGTTTTGGTTGTGTTTTCTAACCCTGGCAACTGAAGATGGCCTAACTGATACAACCAGTACTGGCTTTATTTGTAAAAATGGTTTCCAGAGTACAAGAAGAAACTATGCAGAGAAATATGCAACTGGTCTGCAAAAGAGAACAAAACAACTCCAAACCACTAAAAGTGTTGAGGACAAATGATGTTATGCATTTAAGATAAGGAAATTATCTTGGGTCAAAAATCTTTAGTACATTTTTTTTCTCAAAACCCATTTTCACATTTTCAAGATTTAGAAGAAAACTGTCACTTGTCAGTTCAGACCAGGAATGAAAAATAATTATGACTATGTGTCTATAGCCAAAAGTATAGAAGTGGCTGGGTAATTACCTGGGCAATTCAGAATATAAAGATGGATTCATGGCTTTATATCATCTTATTTGTAAAGACAAACCTTAAAATAAGAGATAAATAAAAATAGCACTCATCTTTTCTTTGCCAGATGATTTTGATATCAAAGTAAAATGGATAAGAGTACTGTTGTATAATAATTACACACATTTCTTGGAAAGCCAATGGAAATGGGTCTGTGTATAGAGGGGAGGAAGGATGGAGGGAGAGGGAGAGAAATGGAATCTCAAAGTGGATGGTTTAACTGAATCAGAACTCTGGACAGTGTTCATAACAGAGTTGACACTGAAGATATGTTTTTCCTCCATTGGCAGTCTGTCTACCATTCTCTTCAGATCCCTTCAAACCATGAGAAGCCACATTCACATCTTCTCTCTATATTTGTTTGTCCATTTTGTATCAGGATTCAATGAGGTTTATGGTTTCCTTTATAATGTCAAAGTGTTTCTACCTGCTACCCAATTACCTACTGATTTTTCACTCTATTCCGTCAATCATTCTCTTGCAGACATTATGATCTGTTGTAAAACTTGAATTTTAACACCCAGAATGATGGTTCTTTGTGGCAAGTATAACTTCTCATCTGTACAACTTTTATCAGCTATTAGAAATCAAAACTGTTGGCGAGTACAAAATAAATGGCAGAAAGTAAGGCCTCTGTGGTATAAAAACATTGCAGAACATGCTCACATCACAATTGTGTGAAGAACTGCTCATTGGCTGAGGATGTTTGTAAAATGGTGTATTAAAGCTCCTTGGCAGAAAATTTACAGCACAATCTGCCATACTAGCTTTGGCTCTCATTAGATGAGAGGGTATGCTAGTCCTCAAAACTTGAGGAAATATATGATAGATGCACACACATATGCAAATATTTAGAAAACTCTTCAGAGACTGTATCATTGGAATGAATCAGAGCTGGGTAAGATATTATTAAATGTAATATGTATATATTTGAAAAACAAACAACCTAATTTTAACTTTTCAAAAATACATATTAGTTAACCAAGATAGTTGGATCTCTTTCACTTTTCTAAAATGTCAAAAAGGTAATTTAGTTAGCCAAAATACTTATATCCTAGCTCTTTATTTTGGACCTACCTTTGATCATATTCCTGGGTAAACGCTGATGTGTGTGATTTCAACATCTATAATTATACTAGTATGGATATACTTCTAAGGAGATTGTAGATATCAAGGGTAGATTTTAATTCAATTCACTGACATTTACCTCTTATTAATTTAGTGTGCTAACCTAGCTTAACAAATTGATATCTGGGACAGATATTTTTGGATATTTAATTACTGCTCAATAAGGTATATATACTAAATACAAATTTTATCATGATGCACTATAGAAGTTACACTGCAAAAATAATATCTAAAATTTGAAGAATGGCTTCTATTAATTGCTTACCACTTTTCTGGAAATGTCTGGTTGCTTTACAAAGATGATCTCATGTAATCCTCATAACTATATATCATTGTCCACATTATAAAGATGAGACAGTTGAGGCTCCAAGAAGGTGAGTTTATAGCAACTTAAACATCGTCAAGGAAGTCTGTCTGTCTCCCAAACCTATTATTCTTCTAACTCTACTGTGCTGCTGATAAACATTCAGTTCTTGGCTTTCCTTCATAAAGCTCTACAAAGATGCCAGAAGAGAAAGTTATTTAACCTTGACAAGACGGAAGGAACTTGAAGAAGAAAAAGTGTTTTCTGTTAAAATAAGATTGTAATATCCAGTTCCTCGTAGCCCCAAGGAAAGATGATCTGTACTAAGTTATTACACACCCTAGCAATTCTAATATGCCTGCTTTTGCCTCAGTAGAAACACATGAGTTGATCAATTCCATTTGTAATTACATCTGGGAAAAGGGATTATAGAGACAAATACACTCAGCTGTTTTGTTCCCATGAGTAAAACATGAAATTAATCACTGGACCAATCTTCCCCTTGCTCCAGTATTATTGATCAAGGATAATCCTTTGCTAAGTCTGGCACATACCAGTCTTAACCCAGAAGTGTTTAGAAGAACAAAATGAAAATGTTTACTTCAAAAACCAATTTGATCTCTTTTTTTTTTTAAATTTTTTGTTTATTGCAGTAACATTGGTTTATAGCATTGTATAAATTTTAGGTGTACATCATTATACTTCTATTTCTGCATAGATTACATCATGTTCACCACCCAAATACTAATTACAACCCATCACCACACACATGTGCCGAATTATCCCTTTCACCCTCCTCCCTCCCCCCTTCCCCTCTGGTAACCACCAATCCAATCTCTGTCTCTATGTGTTTGTTTATTGTTGTTATTATCTACTACTTAATGAAGGAAATCATACAGTATTTGACCTTCTCCCTCTGACTTATTTCACTTTGCATAATACCCTCAATGTCCATCCATGTTGTCACACATGGCTGGATTTCATCATTTCTTATGGCTGAGTAGTATTCCATTGTGTATATATACCACCTCTTCTTTATCCATTCGTCCCTTGTTGGGCACTTAGGTTGCTTCCAAGTCTTGGCTATCGTGAATAACGCTGCAATGAACACAGGGGTGCATGTTTCTTTACACATTGGTGTTTTCAAGTTCTTTGGATAAATATCCAGCAATGGAATAGCTGGATAATATGGTAGTTCTATCCTTGATTTTTTGAGGAATCTCCATATGTTTTCCACAGTGGCTGCACCAGTTTGCACTCCCACCAGCAGTGTATGAGAGTTCCCTTCTCTCCACATCCTCTCCAACACATGTTGTTTCCTGTCTTGTTAATTATAGCCATTCTGACGGGCGTGAGGCGATATCTCATTGTAGTGTTGATTTGCATTTCCCTGATAGTTAATAATTTTGAACATCTTTTCATGTGTCTGTTGGCCATCTATATATCTTCTTTGGAGAAATGTCTGTTCAGGTCTTTTGCCCATTTTTTAATTGGGTTGGTAGTTTTTTTGTTGTTGAGATGCATGAGTTCTTTATATATTTTGGAGATGACGCCCTTATCAGATGTATGGTTTGCAAATATCTTCTCCCAATTGTTAGGTTGTCTTTTCGTTTTGTTGATGGTTTCCTTTGCTGTGCAGAAGCTTTTTAGTTTGATGTAGTCCCATTTGTTTATTTTTTCTATTGTTTCTCTTGCCCGGTCAGACATGGTGCTTGAAAATATGTTGCTAAGACCGACGTCAAAGAGCGTACTGCCTATGTTTTCTTCTAGAAGTTTCATAGTTTCAGGTCTTACATTCAAGTCTTTAATCTATTTGGAGTTAAATTTTGTGTATGGTGTAAGGTAAGGGTCTACTTTCATTTTTTTTACATATGGCTATCCAGTTTTCCCAACACCATTTGTTGAAGAGAATTTTTTTTCTCCATTGTGTGTTCTTGGCTTCTTTGTCAAAGATTAGCTGTCCAGAGATATGTGGGTTTATTTCTGGGCTTTCGATTCTATTCCATTGATCTGTGTGTCTGTTTTTGTGCCAGTACCATGCTGTTTTGGTTACTATAGCTTTGTAGTATATTTTGAAATCAGGGAGTGTGATACCTCCAGCTTTGTTCTTTTTTCTCAGGATTCCTGTAGCTATTCGGGGTCTTTTGTTGTTCCATATAAATTTTAGGATTCTTTGTTCTATTTCTGTGAAAAATGTTGTTGGAACTTTGATAGGGATTGCATTGAATCTGTAGATGGCTTTAGGAAGTATGGACATCTTAACTTTGTTAATTCTTCCAATCCAAGAACACAGAATATTTTTCCATTTCTTTGTGTCTTCTTCAATTTCTTTCAGCATGGTTTTATAGTTTTCAGTGTACAGAACTTTCACCTCTTTGGTTAAGTTTATTCCTAGGTATTTTATTCTTTTTGTTGCAATTGTAAATGGGATTGTATTCTTAATTTCTCTTTCTGCTACTTCGTTGTTAGTGTATAGAAATGCAACTGATTTTTGTATGTTGATTTTGTATCCTGCAACTTTACTGTATTTGTTTATTACTTCTAAAAGTTTTCTGGTGGATTCTTTAGAGTTTTCTATATATAAAATCATGTCATCTGCAAATAGTGACAGTTTCACTTCTTCCTTTCCAATTTGGATCCCTTTTATTTCTTTCTCTTACCTGCTTGCTCTGGCTAGGACTTCCAGTACTATGTTAAATAAGAGTGGTGAGAGTGGGCGTCCTTGTTTGGTTCCTGTTCTTAGAGGGATAGCTTTCAGTTTTTTACCACTGAGGATGATATTAGCTGTGGGTTTGTCATATATGGCCTTTATTATGTTGAGGTACTTTCCTTCTATCCCCATTTTATTCAGAGTTTTTATCATAAATGGATGCTGTATCTTGTCAAATGCTTTCTCTGCACCTATTGAGATAATCATGTGATTTTTATTCTTCATTTTATTAATGTGGTGTATTACGTTGATTGATTTGTGAAGTTGAACCACCCTTGCATACCTGGAGTAAATCCCACTTGATCATGGTGTATAATCTTTTTAATGTATTGTTGTATGCAATTTGCTAGTATTTTGTCGAGGATTTTTGCATCGATGTTCATCAGTGATATTGGCCTGTAATTTTCTTTTTTTGTATTGTCCTTGTCTGGTTTTGGTATCAGGGTAATGTCAGCTTCGTAGAATGAGTTAGGGAGCTTCCCCCCTCCTCAATTTTTTTGGAAGAGTTTGAGAAGGATAGGTATTAAGTCTTCTTTGAATGTTTGGTAGAATTCACCAGGGAAGCCGTCTGGTCCTGGACTTTTATTTTTGGGGAGGTTTGTGATTACTGTTTCGATCTCCTTACTGGTGATTGGTCTACTCAAATTCTCTACTTCTTCTTGATCCAGTTTTGGAAGGTTGTATGATTCTAAGAATTTATCCATTTCTTCCAGATTGTCGAATTGGTTGGCATATAGCTTTTCATAGTATTCTCTTATAATCTTTTGTATTTCTGAGGTGTCTGCTGTAATTTCTCCTCTTTCATTTCTGATTTTGCTTATTTGTGCCTTCTATCTTTTTTTCTTGGTGAGTCTAGCTAAAGGTTTGTCAATTTTGTTGATCTTTTCAAAGAACCAGCTCTTGGTTTTATTAATTTTTTATCTTGGTTTTTTAGTCTCTATTTCATTTATTTCTGCTCTGATTTTTATTATTTTCCTTCTTCTACTGATTTTGGACTTGGTTTGGTCTTCTTTTTCCAATTCCTTTAGGTGCACTGTTAGATTGTTTATTTGAGATTTTTCTTGTTTGTTGAGATAGGCCTGTATTGCTATAAACTTCCCTCTTAGAACCGTTTTGCTGTATCCCATAAATTCTGGCACATTGTATTTTCATTTTCATTTGTCTCCAGGTATTTTTTTTACTTCTTCTTTGATTTCTTCGTTGACACAGTCGTTGTTCAGTAGCGTTTTGTTTAATCTCCATGTATTTGTGGCTTTTCTGATTTTCTTCCTATAGTTGATTTCTAGTTTTATACCCTTGTGGTCAGAAAAGATGCTTGGTATAATGTCAATCTTCTTAAATTTATAGAGACTCATTTTGTGGCCTAATATGTGATGAATCCTGGAGAATGTTCCATGTGCATTTGAAAAGAACGTGTAGTCTTTGGTTTTTGGATGGAATGCTCTGTATATATCTACTAGGTCCATCTATTCTAGTGTGTCATTTAAGGCCAATGTTTCCTTATTGATCTTCTGTTTTGATGATCTATCCATTGGTGTAAGTGGAGTGTTAAATTCCCCTACTATTATTGTGTTGCTGTCTATTTCTCTTTTTATGTCTGTTAATAATTGCTTTATATATTTAGGTCACCTACATTGGGTGCGTAGATATTTACAAGTGTTATATCCTCTTGTTGGATTGTTCCCTTGATTATAATGTAATGCTCTTCTTTATCTCTTTTCACAGTTTTTGTTTTAAAGTCTATTTTGTCTGATATGAGTACTGCTACCCCAGCTTTCTTTTCATTGCCATTTGCGTGGAGTATCTTTTTTCATCCCTTCACTTTCAATTTGTGAGTGTCTTTAGGTCTGAAGTGTGTCTCTTGTATGCAGCATATATATGGGTCTTGTTGTTTATCCCATCAGCCACCCTATGCCTTTTAGTTGGGGCATTTAGTCCATTGACGTTTAAAGTAGTTATTGATAAGTATGTACTTACTGCCGTTTTTTAACTTTTTTTCTCAGTGTTTTAGTAGTCCTTCTCTGTTCCTTTCTCCTTCTATACAGAATTGATGGTCTCTTTACTTTGACCTCTGTCTGAAAGCTCTACTCTTTAACTCCCCTCCTCCCTCCTTTTATGTTTTTGATATCATATCTAACCTCTTTTTTGTGCATTTGTATCCATTGCCCTCTTATCATGGAAATAGATAATTTTTCCTATTTGTGGTCTTCTCTTTTCCCCTTAAATCAGTCCCTTTAACACTTCTTGTAGCACTTGCTGACAAACTCCTTTAATTTTTGCTTGTCTGGGAAATTTTTGATCTCTCCTTCCATTTTGAATGATAATCTTGCTGGGTAGAGTATTGTTGTCTGTAAGTTTTTTCCTTTTAGCACTTTAAATATATCGTGCCACTCTCTTCTAGCCTGTAAGTTTTCTGCTGAGAAGTCAGCTGATAGCCTTATGGGGTTTCCTTTGTATGTAACTAGTCTTTCTCTGGAAGCTTTCGGATTCTCTTTTTATCTTTAATTCTAGACATTTTGATTATGATGTGTCTTGGTGTGGGCCTCTTTGGGTTTATCTTGTTTGGGGCTCTCTGTGCTTCCTTCACCTGGATGTCTGCATCCTTCCTTAGGTTAGGGAAGTTTTCATCTATTATTTCTTGAAATAGATTCTCTGCCCCTTTGTCTTGCTCTTCTCCTTCCAGGACACCTATAACACGGATGTTAGTGTGCTTGATGTTGTAACCCAGAGGTCCCTTAGACTGTCCTCACTCCTTTTAATTCTTTTCTCTTTTACCTGTTCAGCTTGGGTAATTTCTTCTAGTCTTTCATCCAGCTCGCAGATCCGTTCTTCTGTATCCTCTACTCTGCCCTTGAGTCCCTCTAATGAATTTTTCATTTCCAGTATTGTATTCTCTATTTCTGATTGGTTCTTTTTTATATCTTCCATTTCTTTGTTGACATTCTCACTGAGTTCATCTATTCTTCTCCCCACATCAGTGAGCATCCTTAACACTCTTAGTTTGAACTCTCTGTCGGGTAGGTTGTTCATTTCTGTTTCACTTAGTTCGTTTTCTGGAGTTTTTTCCTGTTCCCTTACTTGGAATGTATTCCTTTGCCTCCTCATTTTGCCTCTTTCCCTGTGCTTGTGTCTACGTATTAGGTAGGTCAGCTATGTCTCCTGCTCTTGGATAGGTGACCTTATACAAGTGATGCCTTAGGAGTCCTCCAGTGTGCTTCCCTCAGTTCTTAATGTTCCAAGGGTGACCCCTATGTGAGCTACGTGTGTCCTTCTGTTGTGGCCTGTTTGCTCTCCCTGTATGCGCCCAGGTAGGCCGAGTTATGCTCCTGGTCAGCTGTTGTAATGCTCAGCTGCTTGTAGTTGTTGTGGGCCCTTCAGTCTCTTTATCGGGTGTGGGCAGCCCCAGCACAGTTGGCTGCAAGTTTTAATACCACATTTGTGTTGCAGTATTTCTTTTAAGTGAGTAGGCCCCCAGCTTGGCAGGTTGTTAGTCTCAGGGGCTTACAATTGCTATAAGCCTCCAGGCTTTAGGTCTCTTGTCAGCTCTCTGAGGATTGCAGCTGTGTGGGGCTGGCCTCAGGCATGGGAGCACCCAATTGTTTCAGACTTTGGAAGGTGGGGCAAACCCCCTATGTGGGTCTTTGAGAAGCACAAGTCTTCTGCAGCTGACAAGCTCTGCTGCCCACAGGTCCACAGACATTGTCAACACAGTCCTGCCCCGTGTGTGCACCCTGACCTCCCGAAGTGGACCCAGTCTCTCCATCGTGGGAGCCCCACACACTCCACCACTGCCCCGCACTCTCCACCAGCTCCTTGTGCAAGCCCTGCCCCACTGAAGTGGGCTCAGTTGCCAGGCTGCAGAGAATCCAGTCACCAATCTATGCAGGCTCACAAGTTGCCTGAGGGCTTGTTGTTGGTTGAGGCCAGTCTCTAGGTGGGCTGCCTGCCCTGACTGAGCTGGATCAAATTGGTGCTCTAGTATGTGGGGCAGACCTGGGCTAGCAGGCCTCAGGGAGAACTCCAATGGCGTCTGTGTCAGCACGCTCACACCAGGCCACAACAATGCCCGCCACCAATGTCCCAGTCCCTGGAGAGGTCTCACCTCTCACCGAGATGCACTCAGGGCCTGTCAGGTGAGTCTCTTTTCATCAAAGCACTGTGCACCTTTCTTTCTGGTGATTTTAGGTTGCTTTCTGAAACGGGTGAGTTTGTGCGTGGGCCCTTTAAGAGCCAGTTTTAATTTCTTTGTGCACCAGTTTTTCTGGGGGTACTCCCCAATGTTTTAGTAGCAGGCACAGTCAGATATTATGCCACTTGCCTCGATTGTGCTGGGGCCACAAAATGCCCACAGTGGGGGCGCTCCCCAGCTCGGGGCCCCCCTCCTCCAGTGAGGGCTGCGCACCTGTGGGCTGCTCCCAGCGGCCGTGAAGCTGGCGGCTTGTGAAGGCGCTGTTTTTCCTCTCCAGAAGGGAGTTTCTGCCTCTTCCACCTCCATTAGGATTGTCCTTTGTTGCAGGAGTTCCTCTTATCCAGTTTTCAGTTCTGTCTCAGGGGTAATTTTTCCACGAGTAGCTCTAAAATGGCTGTGTCTGCGGGAGGAGGTGAGTTCAGAGTCTGCCTATGCCACCATCTTGACTTCTCCCAATTTGATCTCTTAATGCAAAGATTACCAGTAATGATTGTAAACTCTTGGTTATAGTGAAGAGGTATGAAATTACCTGGCCTATACCATTCAGTCATTTCTGCATTTTAACTATAATTGTGGTCAATGGTGAATTCCATTCAGTAATTCAGAAGCACAACTAATTTTTAGAATTATGATGTTCATGTTATCACTTCTTAAAACCCACAATGCTTGTTGGTTTTATTATATTAAGAGGAGTCTACATGGGGCTGCTGCTTTGACAAATATGACTGAAAATAACTCCTAAAAGAGTGATGTAATCAGTTGCTTATTTCACATTAAATTTGACAGGCTAAAGGTAGCATGAATGTTTAATACTTTGATGAAATAGTTACTGTACATTCTTTCAGTTAGTTAGATAGAACATAGACAAAATAAAGATTTTTACTGCTTTTCATAAAGTGTCCAACAAGGTTCATTTCCCTCTTTTAACCATTCTCTAGAGTCAGTATTCACAATCTATGTGTCTCAGAATACCAGTCCGTGGTAAGTTATTAGTTGTTTAGCATGCATGAAACATCTTATAGATAAGTATATTTTGGGGAAATACACGGTCCAAAAAAGTTAAAGATTTTCACAGTCTTTTATAGAGAAATTGGGTTAGAATTCTTCAAAATAAAGCTAAGTTTCTTCAAAAGGTTAAAAATAAATTCCAACAAATTTTATTTAATTGCAGACTTTTTTCTTAGAGGATGTTAGAAGATTGGTGTTCTGTGGTACGCATTTTGGGAAGTACTTCTCTAGAATATATAGTCTCTGCAATACATTGTCTTACAGTCTCTAACTTCAAATATCTAGACGATGAGCAAATATAAAATATTCTAAATAGAAATCAGTCTCAGGCAAACATGTTAAAGAGGTGTATTATAAATAGGTATATGGATTGCTTTCATCTTCATATTATATGACAGTGTTAGTAGATAATCTAACTTACCACTAATAAATGCAATCAATTATTAATACCCATGATATTCCAGGCAACATGCATGGCACTTTTTTTAATGTTATGTTCTTCATCATCAGATTATAAAAGTAATACATGTTCATTCGGGAAATTTTGGAAAATTAAGTACAAAGAGGAAAAGGAAAAGAAAAAAATCTTGTGTAATATAACATTCATTCTTATGTTTCTTCAAGTATTTTTTAAAATGCAAAGGCATCAGGCAAATCAAGAACCTGAAAAATGTATAGCATTTATCTTCAGTTAAACACTGATATTTTATTTATGTCGTTCAGAGACAGTCAGCCATAACGCAAGTGCAGGACATAGACAATTGATAGGGCAGTGTCACTGGGGTCAGGAAGTCTACATTTTGTCTTAGATTTCAAAGTTTAGATAATATGATGCACCTTCTTATTTTTTCTAAAGATTGCTGTAAATGATTTAAATGGGATAGTATTTATGAAAGACCTCTGAACATCCCGCGTAAAATTCTTCACAGATTATACTCTACAGTCAAAAAATCAAAACTGTAGATGAAGGTAGTTTTTTTCTGTTCTTTCTTTGTTAATTCCCATTTTCAAATAATGGTTTAAGATAACAAATATTCTTTAGTCAAGGTCTCAAGCATTTTATCTCCAATAGAGTTTTGTTCTCAACATTTTTCTAAACAACATTAAAAACTGCTCCAATAACCCAATCCTAAATAATAGAACCATGTTGTACTAAGATGATGATCTTTAAGAGTTGTTTCTTCCTCCTTAATTATGTGTAATGCAGAGCAGTTAATGTGTTCTTTTCTTGTTTTTCATTATATTCTGTCTTAATGGTCTAAAAATTTCATGAAGAGTACTTGTCAAGTTGTTCCCATTTTAAAAGCTCTGAGTTTTAAAAGCAAATGGTATATAACTACAGAGAAACAAATGGTGCACAAACTTTTTCCTTCTGAAGTCCTTACAATATGCTGCAGTCATAAACCCATCTTTACTGTATTAAACATTCATGGCCAATTGAGACAAGCTCTTCTAAAAGCCATTATTCCCCAGTAATTAATACTGTTGTTTAACGTTGTACAGGATATTCATTTTGCCAACTTTGGTGTAGACTTAAGGTCCAAAAATTTTTAGTCGTCCATCATGACATCATCGCCAAGATTGTGTCTCATTTAACAAAGAAAAAAACTGATCCAAAGTAAGATTAATTCATCTTCGGGTGCTGTGCCAGAATGGCAGTCTCCTTTATGTCAGCAAGATGTCCATGGAATTATCCAACATAAAGGGTATATCCAGTCATTGATTTGGCTTAAATGGTTGAGGATGATAATATGTGTAGTAGCTTCATTAGTAGATTATTTCTAATGTAACCAGCTATACCGCCACGAGGTGGACATATTTAACAAGAATATTCTTGGTATTGAATTCCACATGATTACTGGAGGAGTGTGGGGGTGTGGTGGTGGTGGGGACTCATTTAAAGCACCAGGATAAATTTCAACAAACTTCAGTTTTTTATTAGCTAGCTCAAAATAGTTCACTATGTCTGGCCTTAGAATATAAGTCTCTATATGAGTTACAGAGATATAGCATTTCCACCAAATGTCTAGAGCTATAGGAAGGACAGTTGTAGAGCTTTCTTATTTGAAGGAGTTAGACCCCAAAGCTGCAAGTAGTGCTTCTAGCACTTTCAGATTCACCATGGCTTTCCATCTCTTGAACCAAGGCATGGAAAAGAGTGGTTCCATCCTGTTGGAACCATTCAAAAAAAAGTTAAGGACATCATAGTTTAGAATAGGCTCTGGTTTCTTTGATAATGTCTTTACAACTTTTCTGTTTCAAGGATATTCAGTTGAATCCATTGTGTCAGCACTAACAATCAGTTGCTTGAAACCTAGTTAGTAAGTCCAAAGGCAATGCTCACAGATCTGCTAATGGGCTAAGATAGTAACTTCAAATTCACAACACAAATAGTGGCAATCTAGACAGTATAATCAATTCTAGATGTTTCTGTACTTAATTCAAGCATTTTAAAATAAAATATAATGCCTATGTGTTTCCCAATGAGACATATCTACGTGTTTTCCATTTTCATTGAAGTCTATCAATGGCAACTGAAATCCCTTTCATAGCCAGCCTTCATTTTTCCCAGGATCCAGGTCTATGTGAAGGGTTCATTTCCCTGCCTAAGCAGCCTCTGTTTCAAACTGTTTAGTGACTACATTTTTATTTTCTCCACATTTGTAAGTCAGGTGGCTGGTTGTGGTAGGCATTTCACAGTATATCTGTTCCGTCATTCTAAAACTGAACTGGGTCTTTTGCTTTCACACTTTTGCTTTGGTTTTAATGCTGGTTTTTATGAAATCTGTGTCTAGCGCTAAATTTGTTGCAAGAAGTTTATATGCTCTTTGGAGCCTTTAGTGTAGATAATCAAATCCATTGTTCCTACTTGAGAAGCTGCTTTGATTTACCCTCACTAACCTTACACGTACAAAATTCACCTCAGAAAAGGCAGCGGTGGAATTCAGCTATGCTCCCCTCTGCCTCTTTCTCACTTCAGGGGATAAAATATTTAGATACTTTACCAAATTACATATTGATTGGAGTTATGAGACATTGATCTAGTTTTACTTGCATATATCTATATTTCCAAAGGTGCCATTTTGCTTTCTGAAATCTTATGTTGCCCCTGATTAAATACTTTGCACTCCTTGCTGCTTATCATCCAATTTCCTACCTATTACAATTCCTGAAAGATTGTGTTTGCCAGATTAGTATGAGGATGTGCATTTGTGTTTCAGTATATCCTTATAAGACCTTTTTGTCTCTTTACCTGTGAATTTCTGTTTTAGATTCTTAAAATTCCTTAGACGTCAAATGCGTTAATATTTAGTCCAGGTTGGTAAGCTTCCACTGTAAATAAATTCTTGGTTATCTGATTCTCTGTATCTTCAGAATCCCTTGGCCTTTAGGGATAGCTGAAACCTTAGTAAAAAATGTGATGTCCACAGTCTCTGACCTCTAGCACTTCACTTACTCTGTAAGTGTAAGGGGAAAAGGAAGGAAGAGAACTTTTAAAGAAAGAATTAGACTTCTGTGTCTGTTATGCAGTTGATGTACATTTTCTCATAAAATTCTCATAATAATCCTAAAAAGAAATTAGCACTCTCTCTACTATCTAGATGAGTTAATTAAAATTTTGAGAAGTTAAATATCAGCCCCCAAGGTCTTAGAGCTAATAAGAGACAGTCAGGATTTCAATATAGGTCTTCTGACTCCACAGCCTGCCTCTTCTCCACTAATCAGATTACTTTCCTTTCATAGTTTTATATTCTAGCTTACCTTGTGTTTTCACTATTTATATATATTATTTCTCCCTTTTAAATCAGTGATCCTCAAAGCATGGCTTATGGAGTATCAGCATCAAATTCACCCACGCTAGGTGTTAGAGTGCCGATTCTTAGTCACCGTTCTAGGTCTACTGAATTGTAAAATCTTAGTGGAGGTCAAAATCTACCTTACTCATATGAGTCCCAGGTAAATCTGATGCACAATGTAATTTGAAAGTACCCTTCTAAACAGTTATGTTCAATATATCTCTTCGTTTTCTACATTTCCAGTTTAGTGTTAGACAGATGGTTGTTGCTCAATAAATGCTTATTATATGAGATTCTGAATATAATTTTAGAATCCATGAGAAAGAAGTTTGATTTCTCTTTTATATTAAATCAATCAAGTAATCGTCCATGGTATTGGCTACCAGAACTCTCCTGTAACCCCTTTAGTGACTTTGGGCTTCAGGGGACAATGCAGAGAACACAGAAGACTAGATCATAGAACTTGAGGACAGTATATTGACCAATGGATATCATCTGACATAAAAAAAATTGGCAATGTAATATCTTAAATCTAGTTCAATGAGTTGTTTTGCAAAAATATATATGTTAAGTAGACCCCTTCAGTAGTGTCCAACTCACTCGTATTTTCTTTATCTTTTTTCCCTTCACCATAAAAAATTACTCTCCAAGAGATTTTATTAGGAGAAATAGAAAGGATAAGCCTAAAAATGATACCTTTGCTCTAAATATAAAAATATTTTTCTTCAGGAATCTTTTCTTAATATTTCTGAAGCTGCAGAATTTTTTTTAACTACCAATGGGCAATGAAAACTTTCCACTAGTTTCTGGGCTCTCTAGATACCTTGGCACCATGGGAATCATTTGGATCTCACTCCATATACTAAAGTAATTTATTTTATGAGTGCCAAAATTATAGACATCTTACATATCAGCTTGGGAAAAGCTAAACTGAAAGTTGAAGGGAATGCACACATTTCACTAAGAGATTTGGTTTAATATGTGTGGTTCACAGTACCTAAATCTGGAGATCAAAGATACCGTTAAGGTAAGCCTTATTCTAAACTCTTCTAATTCCTATGCAGAGATCCCCAAAAGCTCCTCTAATTATAAATGATCATTCGTTCCATATTAAGACCCTCTCAATATCCATATGTGAATAGATGAGGTTATTTTTCTTTTTCTTTTTTTGTGGTGAGGAAGATTAGCCCTGAGTTAACATTTGTTGCCAATCCTCCTCTTTTTGCTGAGGAAGATTAGCCCTGGGCTAACATCCACGCCCATCTTCCTCTACTTTATATGTGGGACGCCTGCCACAGCATGGCTTGATAAGTGGTGTGTAGGTCCGCACCCAGGATGTGAATCTGCAAACCCCAGGCTGCCGAAGCGGAGTGTGTCAACTTAACCACTATGTCACCGGGCTGGCCCTTAGATGAAGTTATTTTCTGATGTTCATAGAACAAAGTAACAAAATCAGTTATTTTACCAACATATTCCTTTGCTGTTATTTTTGGTTCATAAGAGGATGGCATTAGAAAATAGCAAAAACCTTCCTGTGTACCATTGCCATATCCTATAGACAGATTCATTGTAGTACTTATCACACAGTCATCTAATAATTTATTATTTCATCTTAACATATTTGGAAAATATATTAAATGCTTAGAAAATCTGTTGAATGAAAGGATAGCTGAATGGTGGAAATTTATGAAATGAAGGAATCAAACTAGACAATCTTTAAATTTTCTTCTATTTCTAAATTTTCCAAATATTGTGAAGGTTTTTTGTTTATAATTCAGTTACCATCAAGCTCTCAAAACACAACTGAAGCTCAGGAGAATTCTCAAGCCAGAAATTTGGGCATCAGGGGCAGATGTGTGCTCGAAGATCACCAAATACAGGAGATCAACAAAATGGGTATTTTCTCACCCATTCAGAGAAATATTTAGCTCAATGGAACAGAAGCTGCTGTTCCAGGAATGGGCTAGCCCCAGTGAGACAGAGATAACCTGCTCCCTGATGATCATCAGTGTGCTCATTGATAGCTAAGCAGGCTCATTGAGCTTTTCCATTGTTGTTGGATGCTTCCTGGCACACTGACACACTGCATCAGGGTGTATGCGGTGTGGTGGAAAAGCCCATGGACTAAAGCCTACAGGGTATTTTTGAGTAGACTGGACTGAATATAAATAATTAATTTGATTATACAAATATTTTGGAATAGATTGAATTTACTTCAGAGTGTCTAGATGATATTTTCCACTATCAGAAAAATTGAGTAATCATTAAAAATAGTCATTTATAAAAATATATTTTAGGGCAAGCCTGGTGGCCTAGTGGTTAAGTTCAGCACGCTCTGCTTCAGTGGCCCAGGTTCGGTTCCCGGGCACGGACATACACCACTCATCATTGGCCATGCTGTGGCAGTGATCCACATACAAAAAGAGGAAGATTGGCACCTCACCTGTTAGCTCAGGTGAATCTTCCTCAGAAAAAAATAAATTAATGAATTAAAAAAATATATATATTTTAAACAATTCTGAAATTTAAGACTGGCAGTATTTGAATTTCAAATGCCAAATTTATGTGATTGTATGCGAAGTCATATCTGTCTCATCCTGACTTTTAAGGTTTCCTAAAGGGAAAGTGAATTTGTCTAAAATGACCTGGCTAATTTTAGGGAGTGTTTGGTCTGGAAAATGAACAGATAGATATTTGTGGCTATTTATGGAATATTTTCCAAGGAAGCTCTGAAAAAAAATCCAATAGAAATTCCCGTTATTAAGTTGTTGGTATTTTGGAACTCTTTGATTTGGGATATTTCTATAGTATGATGACAACTGTACTTATCCAAATGTGAGTAATCTTAAAATCTGTGTTACATTTAAAAAATTAACTAACCAGTTTCTTTATTGTGGCAGACACGGCTGGTTAATCCAATAGTCATTTCCTTCAGGGTTTTCTTTGCCTGCCTACACAGTGGGAGCTAGAAAAGCAAAACCCTTTCCTTTTCAATCTCTCTTGCAATGCAAGGTGGCTCTTGATATATTCTAGCTGAGGGGATATAAGTGGAAGTCTGTTGGGAGCTGCTACGAAAGTCTTTACTTCCTGATATAAGCATGGTGTGTTACCCACCCTCTCCCTCTTCCATTCTTTCTTGAGTTTAACCATCATGGTGGGATCTTCAGTGGTTACCTTGTATGAAGAAAGTACAAGAGAAGGAAAGGCCAAGAGAATCAGTGATGTCAGCGCTAATATTATTAGTGACCTAATGCCAAAAGTTCTGTAACTATAGACTTGTTTCTTTAGGGAGAGAAAGGAAGGAGAAAAATTAACCCCTCTTTGTATAAGCCACTGTACTTGGATATTCTGTTATTTATAACCAAATATATTACAAGTGATGCATGTAACCCTGACTTGCAGGTAGGGGATATATTTGACACCATTATAGATTTTCCTTCTAAAGTTTTAGAATTTCGTAGGCATGTGAGACTTTTTCTTACATTCAGAATTTGCATAAACTGTGAAGAAACATATATATCCAGGATAGGGAAACAGAATGACTTAGGAAAGGATCAGATATTTTGGGTAATTTTGCATTTTATTTTTATTCTTTGCAGGAAATGGAGATACCGATCACAATAACAGCAGCAAGAATAGCATATATTTTAAAAATAATTTATTAAGGATAGGCATAAGTCAGCATTCTGATTATGCTATGATATTTCTTAAAGTGGTACATTATATTTCTTTTAAAAATTATGCATATTAAATGCAATGTGGTATCCAGGATTGGATTCTGGAACAGTAAAAATACTTTAGTGGAAAAACTAGTGAAATCCAAATAAAATCTGCAGTTTAATTAATGGTAATATAGTGATATTAATTTCTTACTCTGATAAATGTACCCTAGTTATGTAAGATGCTAGCACTGAGGGAAACTGAGTGAATGGCATATGAGAAATCTTTGTAAACATTTCTCTAAATATAAACTTGTTTCAAAGTAAAAAATGTATTAAAATTTTGTACACATGTAACAATGTGTACATTTTCCCCCATGGATAATGCAAAAGTGCAAGCTACTCACAAATACCCACTAGAACTATTTTAACAAGGATGTTGGCTTTGATTTGTTACATTGGTGGAAGGACCATTCCTAGTACTAAAGAACCTATATATTTCAGGCACGAGGGTATACAAGCAATAATCTTTAATAGACACATCCATTTTATGGGCAGAGACCTTGGGTAGTATTTATTCATATGATCGTTGTTCCTAAACCACAGTTACAATACCTGTTGTCACCACGAGTTCACCCTTCCTTCTGGTTAAGTGTTGGAATAGCAGGACCGTTACGCAGCCTTCTTAGAAGCCACTGCTTGTTATCCTTCCTTAAGCTGGCAAGAGCAACCTTTACTTTTCACATCACTTCCAAACAGAAATGTTCACTCGACTGCTTTGTGGCAAGTAGAGTTGCTCCCCTGTGTACACTGGCTACTGCTACTGGTATTGAGTTTTTATGTGTTTAGGTAGTTTTCAAGAGAATAACACATTCTTTTCAAATATTGAATGTACTCAGTTTGTGTTCCTTCTGTTAGAATCTATTCCCCTTGCTCCTCAGTGGCTGCTTTTGATTTAGGTACCATCAGGAGTGGCTGACTGAGGGTTCTCCTTCTACATCAGGCTCTCTGCCAGGAAAAATATGTTCCATGGTTTACCACAATCATTCCCTTGTCAATATTTACATTACTATTAAATAAATGTTATAAAAGGAATTTTAACAATTCACCCCTAATTCCTTGCCTTAACCTTCTATTTTTTCTTGATATTTCCCTTCAATCATTGATTATGTATATGCAGCTTTCATAGTTTTAATAATAATTCAAAAGAAATGTTGTTTTTTAAAAACAATAATTTAAAAAATAATTTCATCATCCTTACAATTTTAATTGCTGCAGGCTACTTCATAAATTTGATATATCAATATTTAATTATGTTCAGCATTCAGTTTATTCACATATTGTTATTTTTATATGTATTATGGCAATGAATGTCTGTTATGGGTTGAATTGTGTCCCTCTCAAAATTTATATGTTGAAGTCTTAACTCCCAGTACCTCAGAATGTGACCTTATTTGGAAATAAGGTTGTTGCAGATATAATTAGTTAAGATGAGGTCATTAGGTTCAATATGACTGATATTCGGTTAAAAAAGGAAATTTAGACACAGACACACACACACAGGAAGAACACCACGTGAAGATTAAGGCAGAAATTGGGGTGATGCTTCTACAAGCCAAGAATTGTCAAAGATTGCCAGCAAACCACCAGAAACTAGAGGAGGGGCATGGAACACATTCTTTCCGACAGCCCTCAGAAGGAACCCACCCTGGCAGGCACCTTGATTTCAGACTTCTAGCCTCCAGAACTGTGAGATGGTAAATTTCTGTTGTCAGAGCTGCCCAGTCTGTGATGCTTAAACCCTACCAGACTAATACAATGTCTTTGGAAGACTCCGTGTGATGAGTGTTAACTAGTCTTTCTTGTTTCTGGTTCAGTGCCTATATTCACACTTGCTTACTCAGAATAATTTTTGGTTAATCTTCCCCAGTTATAGAGGTAAATATGTCTCATAAATCATATATACCTACATACATATATAAATATATATTTTTATATAAATATATGTATTTACATAACAAAGTGCCTTTAAAAGAATTTAAGAATACTCACATATCAGTGAACACTTTTTCATTTATTAAAATTAATGACAGCATAAGTATGTCCTATCATGATCATCATTCTTTTATGTTAAATGATTGTTTTGAAGACTTTATGTTAATTTTTTATTTCAACCGCATTATGAGTTTATGGTCTTTTCTACTAATTTTAGTAATCTATAATTATTTCTCATTTTCAAGTTATTTACTTTGGCCAGGAGTAGACCCTTTAAAGGGATACTTTTTCTTGTCAACACTGTCCCTGTCATTCTTAAAAGCAATCTTAATTTATAATGACAACTGGAAGTTCCAGAACTAATCTGAATTTTCCCGCCTCATGAAATGAATCATCCCCCCTCCCTTTTAGTGGAGAATGTTATTAGAGAGTGAAATCTGAGCACAAGTTGCACTCATTAGTGTTGGTGGTAAATACCCAAGTTGCTGCAATTGTTAGGGCAGTTTTACTGATAAAGATGGAAAAGATATTTATGAGGTCACAGGTTCATACCTATCTTTCTATTTTTGTATGTAACATATGTTTCTGAATACTGCTCTACTCTTTACTTTGAAGTCTCATGGGCTATTAAACTTTTGACTACATTTAAACTAAGAAAAGGTAGGCAGCTGTGTAAAAAATGGATGGTAGAGGATGTCCTAGAGAGGTGTGTCTATTAGGATTCTAACTTAAGCAAAAAGGAATTTATTGGAAAGGTCTCAGGTTAGCCCACAGAACTGAGAGGAAGGCTGATCAAGCCAGGTATGGGAACTCCCAGAAACCACAGGAGCATCATAAGGAAGAATGGAAATAACTTCTTGACCATCACAAGCCTGTCCCTTTGCTGTGGGGAGAGCAGAGTGTCTTGACATACAATCCTCCTAAAAATGCCCATAGTGTGCAATAGAGTGCTGAATAATGGAAGGATGCTAAAGGGTAGCTGGGCCACCAAATGTACATCTGCAGGGACAAAGAACAGTTTGGGGGCTGTGAAAATGATCTAGGTGAGAAGTCAGCTTTATCCAAGACAAGGATAGTGGACAAAGAGAGAAGGTAATGAGCAAAAGAAATCAGACCTATTTGACTGTACTGGAAACTCCTTCAAGAAACTATGAGACAAAATGGCATTCCCAAACATGATATATTGGAACAAATTTTTCTATATTTTCTTCTCTATGAAACCTGCGTGGTTATAGAGTCAGTAAAAGCAGCACTCTACCATCGACAGAAATCATAAAGAAGAAAAGATGATGAAAAGTACATGGTCCAGGTGTGGTGTGTATTATGTTCAGTATATATACATTTTGTTTTACGAAAAACTATGGTTAAGTTGTTGAGAAACTGGCTTATATGTTTAACTGATGATATATTAAGTTTTCTTTGAATTGAATCCAGGATTTATTTTAAAATAAGAACAGAGAAAGCAATAATGTAGCAATGCTATCACTCTTAACAATATGCACCAGGAGAGGAGGAATAAAATGACTTGAAGGTTATAGACCTGGTTGGTATTCAGATGCCTGAAAAGAGTGGACTAAAGTTTAGGGCAGCAGACTGAGGTAGCGTTTTGGGACTGACTTTTATTATATGCACCATTTAAAATGGTGCATTTGGATAAGATTATTGAGAGAGAGAGTTCAGGATCATTAAAGGAATAATGATTCTTATATTTAAGAGGAAGAAAGAGAAAGAGGAAATAATAAAAGTGACAGAAAAAGAGATCATTTCCCCCCTCCCAAAGGAAAAAAGTAATGTCTCTTTAAAAGAGAATCAATACGGTTCCCCTTTTATATGCACACTACATATCATTTATAGGGAGATTAACTTTTGGGTAGAGTAACTGGTATACAATTATCAAAGCACTTTGAAATCTAAGATCAAGAACAAAAGAAGTAAGGATCTTCTAGGAGACATGACGAAGTGCTTAAAGGCGTGGGTTTTGGAATTAGAAAGTCTTAGGATTGAATCCTGGTTCCACCATTTGTGAACTTGGGCTAGTTGCTGATATTTCATAAGCCTCATTTTTCCTCATTTATCGAGTGGGAGTACTAATACCCATTTACTAAAGTTATTTTCAAATTATATGAAATTATACACGAGAATCCTCTAGCATACTGACACACAGTATACTTTCAATATTTTTTTTAGGAACAGAATAACTTCAAAGAGTAATTTTCAAATGCTTTCCGTTATCTGACACATTTGTTATATCACCTTAACACCCACATTTATCAGGCATTTATATTTGGATATAATAGAAATAGATCTGACTATTGTGCAAATTACCACTAAAATAGACCTACATGTGTAGCTGTTATATAAAATGTGTCTGTGCATTGTCTGGTATGCGGACACTTCCATTTCCATTCTTTCCTTATGAAGCTGTGATATTTCCACAGTCAAGGCCTACAGTCTAAAAAGTGAACATGGAAGCAAAAATAAAACTGTGCAGGGATAAAATTCACAGGCCTGAAAAAATTAAATCAACTCCGTCTTGTGTATATTCATTTACTCATAGCTTTCAAAGAGTTTTGTGGTTGTTGGGGAGTTTGGAATGTCTTTGCTTTCAAGAAATGAACGTTTTCTTTAAATCTAGTGCAATGGGAAAAGGAAGAAAGCAAAGATGACTTGGATCTCCAGGAAATATGAGACAATAAAATTCAATTGTACGTGTTTGTGTGTGTGTGCACGCACAGGCATCCTGGGGGAGAGAGAAGCTGTGGGAAATAATTTTGAAAATAATCTTTAATATTTTCAATTTAAAGCTATGCATTGTATGCAGGACTTTTCGAATACCAACCAGTGAAGAATAGACATCTAGCATCAGATTTATTATGGAGATTGAAGCTTGCCAAAAATTTGCAAAGTTTTGCTTTATGAGTCATTGATTTTCTTTCGTGAAATCTATAAAAATCGTCACCACCTCACCCCACCCAGTCTACATTCTGTCTACACTGGACTTGTTTTAGTCTGTCTAATGCTTCACAATCCCTCTATCTCAGAGCTGTTCCCACTGCCTGAAAGACCTTTATCCTCCTCATCAGGATATACTATTAATTCCTACATATTCTTTATACCCCAGTTTAAACGTCTCTTCCTTGGGAAAATCTTCCCAACCCACATACATTAGGTCAGGGCTTTTTGTTATTAACTTTTACAGACTGTGCCCTTTTCATTCATATACTTATCACAGGGCTTAGTAAAGTGCTTTGCACATAGTAGGCACTTAATGATTACCTGCTCAATGAACAAATTAAGACAAATAATTTCGTCTTTGGACCACTCAAATGACTTTTGGTCTTGCTAGACCACTTGGATTCCATGAAATAATGTTTTTGCTTCTACATGAACATTTGGTTTTAACATTTGACCCTGAATCTATAATGCCACATCTCTACTCCTCTAATCACTTCCTAATTCAATATTTGCAATTATAGAATGTTGACAATGTTTGTCAAATTTATAATCATCAACTGGTCAGCTCCTAGTTTATGGACCATCAATTTTAGAAGCCAATACTCAACTTCCATGAAACGGCATAAAAGAAAATCTCTGAATTATTACAGAATTTAACATGTTTTTAAATAGAAAGAAAAACTTTTTTGGCTATACTTTTCTTCCTGAAGTATATAATAAGTTATTTTTTTCTTTTTAACAGCATTTGATCTATTTTTAAAACTACTTGATGAACAACAAAAAAATTACCTTCTTTTCCAATTTACTTAAAATGGCTAAGAATGGAATTATTAACAGTAAAATGATGTCATTTCTTAGTCACTCAGTTTGCTCACCTTTTTAAAGAAATGCTACTGTAAAACCTATGCACCTGAAGCAGAGAAAAAAAGATATTAGGGACATACTTGCTATTTTTTCAGTAGAAAAGGAAGAGGTGTTATACGTCTATCTTGTCATAAATATTTTAGGAATTATTTTTGATGGTATAACTCATAGGAACAAGCTAAAAAGAGCAGGAAGCATCAAAACAAGCTAATCTTAAAAGCCAGCCACATGTGTGATCATTTGAATTTTAAAGTCAAGGGCTACTCAGATTCAATACACTCTCACACAGAGGGAAAAAATCAAGGTTATAAAGATGGAGAGAAAGAGACTATTCCAGCACTTCCTGTTGACCTTGAAATTTATGTTCAGTGAAGCACAGGTCAGTTTGAGACTTAACAAGGTTTTTATTTTTTATTGTATTTTAAAATTTCCATCAATCCCCCCATGTAAAGTCATAATATCCAAAAAGTGCCTGCAGAATAATAAAATCCACTCAGCATTAAACAAAATTTTAGATTCATTTGAGAGCCTCAGATTCAAAGAAAAGTGACAATAAGCTGTTGAAATAACTAATTCAAAACCAAAACAACAACAACCCCTGCTTAGATAGGAAACGTTGAAGCAAATTGTCAGCGGCCAAGGTCACACTGGAAATCTCTACTATTTTCACCAGGCTATCCAGAGGTGCTTCTGTTCTGCTTATTTTCTATTGTTTCCATCCTCCATTCTCTCCTTTAAAAAATCTATAAAAATTCAAGCTTGAAGCTCTTTCTTAATGAAATATTTCCACTTTTAATATGAAGCCTATGTTCAAAATTTACTCATCAGCTTAAATTAAAGAAAGAGCACAAGTGTACATTATTAAAAACCTCATTACACATTATGGGCAATGGGCAACTCATTGTTAAATGCTTATGATTCCAGAGATATCGCTAAGGAAGTTTTTAATTCTACTGCATATGTATTATGCTCTTTGGGGCAGCTATGACAATATGTTTATTGTTCAGTGATAGAAGAGTAATTGACACTACAGAATTGTAAAAAAAAAAAAAGTCATTAAGTTTTTATTTTTTATTTTTATTTATTTTTTAAATTTTTTTCATGAGGAAGATCAGCCCTGAGCTAACATCCATGCCAATCCTCCTCTTTTTGCTAAGGAAGACCGGCCCTGAGCTAACATCTATTGCCAATCCTCCTCCTTTTTTCCCCCAAAGCCCCAGTAGATAGTTGTATGTCATAGCTGCACATCCTTCTGGTTGCTGTATGTGGGACGCAGCCTCAGCATGGCTGGAGAAGCGGTGCGTCGGTGCGCGCCTGGGATCCGAACCCAGGCCGCCAGTAGCGGAGCGCGCGCACTTAACCGCTAAGCCACAGGGCCGGCCCCAAAGTCATTAAGTTTTGTTGACTTCGTATCTGCATAACGTTTTAACTTTTCAATGAAGTGTTTACATTTGTATCTCAAGATGAACCATATATGATTTTGGCAGCAAATAAGTGAAATGTTAAAAATCATGCAGTGGTGGGCTCGGTAGTCTGACCTGGGACCCGAATTTTGATGCATATTATTTGAGTAAGTGTACGGAAGAGCAAGGGAAGAACAGTACTATATGTTTAATCTAATTCTAAGATTAGAATTAAAGGGAGTAACGGATCAGACTGGAAATAGAGGGAGTATCACCAAGAAACTTGAAGAGCCTGCTCTATACAAATCGTGAGTATACAGTGGTGGTGGTGGAGGTGGTGGCAGTGGTGTAGAAAATACAGTACAAAGTTGAATATTCAAATTCTCTAGACTAAAAGAAGCTTAAGATTTACTAGGCATAGAAAAATCACAAATATACTGCAATACGATGGATGAATCAGGAAGGGTAGATAAGAATGGATGTCATTTGAGAATGGGTTATTTATTGAGATATTTTCTAGGCTGCTGTTAAGGGTGTGAAGGGCCACTTTGAAATTTCAACACTAGAGTGTTGGTGGTGGTGGCACATTTCACCAAGATATTTCTGAAATACAGGCAGCCTGACACAGGCAAATGTCATGCTACAGCAAAATTATTGGTTAGACCACATGATTAGAATATTCTAAGTAGAAATTTGATGGTGCTCCTTGAATTGCTGAAAGATTAATTAATTACAAACAGGATGGGCATAAGGAATTGTTTCAAGAAAATGATGCAAAATTTCAGGAGTTAGAATGATTGATGATTAATAAAAATATACAGTGAGAGAAATCTAAGTACATTGAGAGGAAATTATTTTATTTTTTTCCTGCAAAAGTTATGAAAAAAAGTAATATCAACACAAGGTATATTACTGGTCGGCAGCGGTTTCAACCCAAGGGCCATATAGAATAGTTGTGCTTCAGCGGTTCTGGTTCGGCTAGTTCACTGATGTAATTGTTGGTAAGTGGTGTGAAGTGGTGGAAAATTAAAGGCTTGGAGCCAAACAGTTATAGGGTTGAGAATGGCTCTGCCACTCACTAGTTATCTAAAATTGAGCAGGAACATAAAGATTTACCTGGTAGGGGCGCGGGTTATGCAGTGGTAGACTAGTGGTGACCTTTATTATGGAGATACATGTGAATAATATACTTGTGTTAATAAATTAACATACTACATTTAATGTGCAACAATTTCATATCTTATATTCTGTCACTTCTCACATTCCTCTGAAGTTTCCTTTTGCATGGATGGAGAGCAAGACATATTTTAAACTTGCTACTTCAAGGTTTGATATTTTGCAGGTAAATTGTTCTTACATTCAAAGTTCACCTCTCCTCTTTTTTCTTCTCTCATGATTGATTCTCCCCTCCTTTTCCTTGAGATGATGCCCTGGCCTAGGGGAAAGCTTCTGCATACTCATGGGATTAGGGAAAGGTGGTGGATGCTTGCTAATCCTTGTGCAAACCTGTGAGGGGTGTTTCCCTTTCCTAGGCATGGCATTACTACTTCTCCAGTCTACTGGTGACGGCAGGTTACAGCTCGTCTTTGGGTGTGCCAGAATCCACTATTTTGGAGTGCCAACCCTCCCATCGCCTGAGATGGGAAAGAACTTTGAGAGGAGTTGTTGGTATATGGAAATGACTGAAATCAAATGGATCACATGCTTAAAATATATTGGAGAAACTTCACTGGAAAAAAAAAATGTCTAGAACACTCTCTAACTATTTCAGCTATAAAGCAATCCTTAGACTCCAAACAGTACATGAACAAGACTTTATGCTCCATCAAAATTTGTATTTTTATCATTTATCTTCAATGTTGAACTTTTACACTGACTTTAAATAGCATTCATAATAATGTATGATAGATTCACTTTTGGAAGAATGAAGTTCTGAAAAGCTTTACTTGTAAAGTATAGCTTTCCATATATTGTTTCCATATATTGGATGAAGAATTCCAACTTATTATTGAATTAAGAAAACTGGTTTTCTAGTTGAAGCACCTGGTGACATTATATAAAACTGGCCTCATTTAACTGTTTAAAATGTTTTTTCTTTTGCTGATGGAGTCAACACATTAACAATTTTCCCTTCATCTTTCTAAGTTCTTAAAATTAAAAATGTGCAGAATTATTTTGTATGAATAGTCACTTGATCTAAATGAAACATTATGCTTCACAGAGTGATGTATAAATATACCTTCTACTGCAGAATGTGTTAAATCGTGGTCTTCAGGTACGGTCTTCTCTAAATAGCTAACTTCTGGAATAGCTGCTGACGTTCCCTCTGTAGATTTGCATTTTCTGGTTTCCTTGTGGTCAGTGATATATCATAACCCCCAGGGTGGGTGGGAAAGCCAGGACCATGTTTTATGCCAGTGACACAAGCTCAATACTTTCTGCCAAAGAGTTTATTGGGGAAAAAAGTGTTATCAAACAATAACAAAAAAAATAGTTGTAGGTTTATGCTATAAAATAAATAACCTAACCACTGTAGCAAGAATGTTCAGATTAGTTTTCATGTGAGTTTTAGTAGGTCTGCTCAGCCTCTTTTTCTATCACATAGTGTATGTTTCCTAATTTACCAATGCCCCATAGTTCCCAATGATTTTCTCAGCTAGCTACTTTGCAGTTTCATGCATTTCACAGGTTATGGAATGAATCATCATGAAAATGGTTGATATCCCAAATGCCAGGCATGGTAGCAGTGTTAAAGAGTTCACTCCATCAGATGGGATTGAGGCAGCTTTCCGTAGCTGCTTGTGACTGAGCACACTTCATTTTATCAGTGAAGACCCTGGGTAGTGTCCTTGAAAGGAAGACTTTGTTATATTACATCTGGAAAGGAACTGGCAAACACTTCCTGCTTGTTGCTGCTCATCTTTCAGGTTTAAATAGGTGTTAAAGGGAGACTCCGTGAACTATCTATGCTTCTCATGCACTCCTAGACACATGGCTGAAGTACAAAGTGTAAATTTTTCGAACCCATCAGAGCTTATTTTGTTGCAAACTTTAATAACAATGCTCATTAAAAATGAAAAATCTGGGATAAAGTTGACTGGGTGGGACTTTGAGGCAGTGAGCTTAAATTCAGACTTTCCCAGGCAAACTGGGACATTTGGTCATTTTACTTTGTAAGCTCCTTAGGGTCTTGCTCCTTTCTAGTTTTATCTTTGGGTATCACTCTGTCTTCTATATTAGTCATGATAGGCTAAACTACTGTAAAAGACAAAAAAGACTAAAAGTATATAATGGCTCGATTATATTAGATATTAGTTTTCATTCACTTAGCAAGGTGGGTATTGACCAGGGGACAAACACCCTGATCAGAGAGTGGTTGTCCTGCACGCAATGATTCAGGGACTCATGCTGTTTTCTTCTGTTACTTTGCCTTTCCCAAAGGCCTTGTTGACATCTTCATCCAGCTGTGGAAGGGAGACATCTGCATGGAGGGGACATATCTATTTTATAAAAGCCTTGGTCTATAAAAGGCACATGTCACTTCTGTTCACCTTCTTTTAAGAACTCAGTCATAAGGGCACATGTAACTGCAAAGGACGTTGGGCCTAGGATGCTCTCAAGCAAAGGAGGATATGAGTTGGTCAGCACATAAAGTCTCTGACAATAGTGATATTTTTCTTACTTTTTGGTGCCCTCTGATCACCAAATATAATTTTTAACCTCCTTATCAAATGTGAACAAAATTGAGTGTGTGTAGAATGTGTGCATTTACCTCAAAGTTCAAGATGTCTTGAAGATGCATGATTCTGTCCATCTATTAAGGCTGTGTTTCCTCATAGTCTGGTGACATGTAGTTAATCAAATACAAGTTATCTGTCCCCACTGCTCACAACCCAAACTACCGTTCTGTAATGATAAAGCAAGGACAAGATTATTGCAAATACATACATATGTAAATACATAAACTGTGAACCATACAGCAGTCATTTGCCTATACCAATGATGGAAACCTCTTGGGCAGTCAGTGTGAAAGCCTCCAGCCTTGGCAGTGGAGAGATTTCCTTGACTAGATATATGACATGCTCTGTGGGAATCTCCACCTTCTGGGCGGTTCATCCTTGTCGGTTTTCCACCATGAGGACATAAGTTGACAATTGAAGAGTGCACCTACTTTGGAGCTGTACAACATTTGCATCCTACTTTTTTCTCACACACTACTTGGAGTCCAAGGATTGTTTTACAGCTCAAACAGGCAAAAGATGTTCTAGACTTTATTTTTCCCCCAGGGGAGTTTCTCAGAAACATTTTAGACATCTGATCAATTTGGTTCCAGCCATTCCCAGGACTCTTACATTCTTTCCTAGATTAGTTCTTCACCCTGCTTTATTTCTCTGCTTTCTTCTCTGACGCCTGTCTCTCTTTCTGTCTCAATTTATTAATGACTACCTTAAGGCTATCTAAAGCAACAGGTATTCCTATACCCTTTTTCTACATTTGCCGCGGAGCTGAGTTCCTTTGTAAAACCGAGAAGTTTCAATGGATGTTTGCTGCTCAAACTTCTAGTCTTGTTTTCTACTCTTTGGAATTCTCAGAAGCAGTCAAAACTTGTGAGAATCCAGATTTCTGGCCACTTTCTATTCTTTTTTATTTCTGTTTGCAAACCGGAAATTCTTTGCCTGATCTCATCTCTTTCTTTAAATGTCTTGTTATAAGCAACAGAAAGCCAAGAGAAAGCATTAAAATTTATTTCCTTCCAGTAGCTTCCCCTAAAATTAGAGGCTCTATAGGTACACAGTCTGCCTTCCTAATTATTGTAGGCAACATTTTAATCATATATTTTGCCAGCGCATAATATGAGTCTCTAGTTTTCTGGCAAAATGTATCATTGATTTCCACTCAGTGCTGCGTATTTAAGTTTTATCACGGTAACACTTCACTCCAAGCTGCACATTTCTGTATCAGTTATATTAGGCTAAATTTCAGCAACAAATAAACACTAAAATTTATAATGTATCAAGAATAGTAGAAATGTATTTCTCACTTAGAATAGTTCAAAGTGAGTATTCTGATTGGCTAGGCTTTTTCCCCTATTCATTAATTTAGAGTCCCAGGCCCGCTTTCTCTTGTAGATCTACTAGTCCCCAAATCTTGTCATCATCTGAATCCAACCAGGAGAAAGGGAAAGAGAACTTAAAGGGATATAATCTCTTCTTAAAATCTCTGACCTGGAAATAGCGCAGATTATATGCACTTATATTCCATTGACTAGTTTCAGCCATATTACCAAAGCTGGCCCCAAGAAAGACTGAAAAGTAGGATCTAGCTTGTGAGCAGAAAGAAAGGAAAGTGAATCTGGGAGAACATCTAGCAATCTTGCCTCCTTCTCCCACGTTCTCTCTGCTCCATCTATAACAACCTTCGCTCATTTCCTTGACAGTGACATATTCCTACTGTAACTGAGAATTTGTCCTTTTTTCTTCTCTCAACTCAGAATGCTCTTCCTACCACCTCTATGCTTATATTAACTTGCAGCTCGATGACTTTTTTTTTACTCAAGGAAGTCTTCTCTGTCAGGCCAATTCCTGTTATCAGTGTTCATAGCAGCAAGTACCCTATGATACTTATTAAAACTGCCATCAGAGAGCTCTGTTCTATTGTTGTTCATAATTGTACCACCACCACCTAGCACAATGTCTGCAACATCATTAGTTATTAATTTTTGAATAAATGAATGAATCAATGAATACATGATGTTCCAAAAGCTTATTCCTTAGCTCACTTGGCAGAAGTTATACTTGTACCCTAGTTTCAGCCCCATTAGTGACATGAGGAGAGTGCTAGGTATATGTAGAAATGGGGACAGATGTTTCTGAGATTAGCTTTTCTGTGCACAAAGTTATAAAGATGATATTAAAAAACATGTAGCTAAATATAGAGTGGGAAACAAACATAGCTGGTGCTTTGATACCTAATAATTAAGGATAGGGAAAATAAAGCAAAACTAGAAATATTTAAATAGGCATTAATTTAATCATTATTTTTCAGTACTTTTGTTCACTAAAGCCTTTTCTTCGAATAACTGAATGTAAACATTATCGGTTTGAATCCATATCTTTGATAATTCCTTTCCTAACATAAAGACAGTCAGTGCTATGCAAAGGGTCTGAGAGATACTTTTATTACACTACAGAGTTTACATCTAGTGATGAGAGAATGGAAATGCCACTTGTAATTTAGTGCTGGAGTGACTTGAAGTCCAGAGAAAATTTATCGGAAGTCAAGGTTCTGTTTCAATACAGTAGACTACTGCAACTTTAATTACTAACATTGGGCTATAGATTGACCTTATTAGACTAATTGCATATCATTTCTGTCCAGCAGCGGGCAGTTTGGAGTATCATTTATTTAACACTTTTGAATTCTGTATTCTCACCCACGAACTTGGGGTTTGTATATGCTTTTCTCACTCAGTGACAGAAGATACTGAGAATTTATATAATTTGGGGTCTTTAAATTATGAGCAGGTATCTCACCTTTCTCTAGTAAATTACATTTCTCTCAGTATTCCAAATGCCAATCTTGATTATAGGGACATTGAAAAATATTCTGAGACCAAAATGCTTAGAACTTAGAACTTAACTTCAGAATGTACAAATAATTAGTGCATCTTCATTCATTTATTTAGAAAATATTTATTTTACCAGGCTCTATTCTGTGTAAATGACACAGAAGAAGATTCCCTGTCGTCATGGAGCTGGCATTAATCACGTATTTTTCCAGTCTTGCATCATGTTTATTGAATATTACTAGAGGCCAGGCAGGATGCTAAGTGTTGGGAGGGGGAAGATTAAGAGACATGATCCCTGACATCAAAGAACACAGAGGCTAGTGTGTGGAGTACTTCTTTAACGAGCAGTTACTGAGGCAAGATGTGTTAAAATAAGCTTGGAAGATTATCTAAATAATTGCAGACATGGCATTTTTTGGCATGAAACTTGGCCAAAAATTATTTTTGCTGAATACTATTTCTATTTGTACTTATTTAAAAATAGTCTCATCCCAAGTAACCTACCTACGTGAATAGGACACGTAGAAAACAGAGAATATCTTAGAAAATATTTAGGAAAATATTTCAGCACTTGAAAAGTCACCGGCAGCACAGCGATGAAAAGAATATCTATGCAAACTTATATATTATTTAATGCCGACCAGTGCTGTCACCTATAAGCTATACTTTATTCTTCTGGTCCAGACTGCATTGCACCTCTATCTACTTATCACCATAAGACTTCTATTTCGGCCTAAGATAAGATAGGAGGTCAAGACACCAATAGAACTTCCCTTGAATGTGTAGAAAAGTGAGAGTATGATCTTTTCTTCTCAAGAAATTATCAGAAATATATTTGTGTATATCACTTGGAATAACTGTGTCTTCCTCTACTCATTACTCCTAAAAGTTTTTGGCCCCGGTTAGTCTTCAAGGTTGTACATGGCTTTATATCTCCAGATAAAGGAAATAAGGGTACAATTTAAATCCTATACAGATGCTTATCTTTCCATAATAGTGCATCTAAATTCAGAATCAGCAGATAGATTGTGGCAGAATAAACATATTATTATCTACAAAGGGAGAAAACATTTTTAAAATATATATAATTGTGTCCTCAAGATGGGTGACTAACTTACCAGAATGCTCTATGAAGCTCAGGGAAAAGATAATCTGTAAATCTCAAAGTAAATTGATTGAAGTATTTGTCAAAAAGCAGATCAGGACATTATTATCAATCTAGAAAAATATGCAAGCTTCCTGTGTCATTTTATTCAGTGTAATGTAGTTTTCATATTGCAAGCATACAAATCTTATCTTTGTCAAACCATTTTGCTCTTTCTTACTTCTCCATGGTCAGCTTTAGCATTCATTTCATGGGTTTCAGAATTGCAGGTGAAAACCCTTATCTGGAAACCATTTGGCATTTAATCCACTTTTCTTGAAATTCATTCACACGTGTTAGATTTATCAGATGCCATTGTTTGGTATCGTGTTCACGATACCAAGTTTTACATTCATCAGGCCCTCTTTCTTTCCTGAGGCATTCCTCGGTAGAGAGAATGGATCCTAGCCTGCTGCTAAGACTCTCCTTTCCATACATGCTCTGTCAGAGCCACTGTAAAAAGAGACAGTAGCAGGGGTGAAGGTCCCTTTCCTGGAGTACAAATGCACATAATTGTGTGCCTCCCAATCACACATCTCCATAGGATATTCAGAGACTGGGAGCCTGTGTCCAGCCTGCCAGCCCTCTGCCTCTGGGTCTCAGCCTGAGCTAAGTGATATACCAAGCGGTGCACAAGCCCCTTACTCGTCAGTCTTCTCCCCATTTCCACCTAGAGCGCCAGTTGACATGAATAGACTGAGGACTGGGAAGAACTGGCCTCCTTTTGGACACTTGGAGACTGTAGTTCATTAACTACTCCCCAGGGGCAAGGGCACTTCTCAGCAGTAGTGGCGCTATCTATTGTGAGGTTGAAAAGTGTTGTATGAATGAGGCGAAGATGGCCTCTGTATCTCGGGCCCCTAGGTTATTTCCTCACCGCAAGCTGAGACCCGTTAGCTCAAAGGCCCACTGATGCCAAACTCAAATTTTTACGCAAAGAGTTGCGTAAAATTTGCTTGTAAACAAGCAAATTTTTAGGTGCTTAGATCCTGCTTGTTTTGCATGCCCTGGGAAACCTCATCTTGACAGCTATCACCTATTGAAAAGACCTACTGCAGAAGTGGAAATATGATGATATACACCTGAAATTTATATAATGTTATAAACCAATGTTAACTCAATAAAAAAATAAAATAAAATAAAATAAAAAAAAGAATCAAACAATTAAAAAGAAGACCTATTACAGTTATAAGGCCCTGAGTCTCTGCTGCCCTTCAGAGTTCTCTGACTCAGTGACTCCCTGCCATCCTGCTGAGCAACATCACCTAGATATTTAAGCCCCTTCTCTGATCCTCCTCTCTCTGGGGGAGTTCCCTTGCCTTCCTCTTCTCTGGATAGTGTCATCCCCACCCCCAACCTCTCCACCCTCCATGCGAACATGTCAAAGCTAAAGTTTGTGGGTGCTACTAGTACCTCATGGTCATATCTTTTTCCTAGATTAGATCCCAAATCTCTCAAACTCCTACAAAAAGCCATTTGCCACAGAGACAGTAAAAAAGCCCCTTCAAGCAGCTTTTCATGCCAGAGGCTTGAAATTGTGATTTCTGGGAGGAAAGATCACAACAAAAGGCTGAAATAGGAGGAAAAAAAATGGCAATTATCAGGTAACAGCTGAGAGGACTTGGCGGCTGATACATGTGAAACACATTCTACTAGAAATAAATGAGAAAGATTTTTTAGAGGCTGAATTCCTGCCATACAGGATAAAGTGAAAGTCAGAAAAATAACACGTTACCTATAGATGTTTCATACAACTACCATATAGCTTTTACTTGTCAGGGTTCTCTACTATGGGGAGCGACCCAACAAGACTAAACATAATGTCACAAACCCTAGACTATGGGAATTTTCATCATGTGAGCAGGGGTTCTTGATACTGGAACTGTGTTACAGATTCTTGGGATCGGCTTGAGGGGGAAGGCTTCATAAGCCACCTGAATTTGAGGGCAAAAATTTGTGGGTATGTATGAAGGATGTGTCTGCTGGTGGTCTCTTGATGTCCGTCCTCCCAATCTTCCTTAGATTTTCCAGTCTCTCTTGCAGTTGGTGTGGTCATACATTCCAGCCGATGAAACGTAAGTGGAAGTAAGATGAAAACTCTGTGAAGTGCCTGTAAAAGAATAGAGCATGTCCTTATTCATCCTTTCTTCCCTCCTGCCGGCTAGAAGAGAGACAAAATGGCAGGAGCTGCAGCACCTCCTGGGGCTGTGAGTGGTCTTTGAAATGAAAGCCATCACAGTAAAGCCACAAGATAGAACTGGCTTGGTTTCTTTCCTCCATGTTGATGCCAGATTTCCTCTGGACTCCACTTATCTCTAAATTATTACATGAAAGAGAAGTGATCGTCTAAATTTTGGATTTTCTGTTTTATCCTAGCCTATTTCTCAGTGATACAGGGCGTTTTTATGAGGAGTGTTTCCACATTTTTTATTCATTTCTCAGAAAGGCCTTTCATGCTGAAATATTTACTAACTTCTTGACTAAGAGAATTTGTCATTTTAATGGGACAGAGTGTGGTAAAAAAATAAAAATTAGGGGCTGGCCTGGTGGCACAAGCAGTTAAGTGCACGTGCTCCACTTTGGCGGCCCGGGGTTCGCAGGTTTGAATTCTGGGCGCGCACTGACGCACTACTTGTCAAGCCATGCTGTGGCAGCGTCCCATATAAAATAGAGGAAGATGGGCACGGATGTTAGCTCAGGGCCAACCTTCCTCAGCAAAAAAAAAAAAAGAGGAGGATTGGCATCTGACGTTAGCTCAGGGCTGATCTTCCTCACAAAAACAAAAACAATAAAAAATAAAAATTAAATTATATGAAAAGCCTTTGGGGGATTTTGTGGGATCCTCATCACTTCACAATGTTGAATGAAAGTTAAGCTAACCCATTAGTACTAGTGACTAGTCATTCTATATCCAGATTGCAGGAATGACTGTGGTTTATATCTACTATCAACCAAGTACCTAGCATTTCAGTCATGTTCTCTATGAGGTTCAATTTACTACTATCCAAGGATACTGGAACGAAGTATATAGTTATTTGCTGCTGGGTAAAGATTAATGGAAAGAGGCCATTGAATTGAAGGGGCAGTTACAGCAACCTGTAACAAAATATATGGCTGGAAGTACATAGGAGTTTTGAGGACAGTGAAGAACTTCATCAAACTGTGAAATATTCATTTTGGAGATACTAATTTTAGAGTCAGAATAACTTGTGAGGAAAGGGGAAGTGGATTGGTATATAGTATATGATGTATATGAGTAGTATATGATGTGTATGACTACTGTATATGATGAATTAGTATATGATGTCCTATGTTTCTTGGCTAGTATTTCTCTTTGGTCTAATTTTTTTAAACGTAGCTCTATTTAATTGTTGATAGTACTGTGAGTATGCTTGTAGGATTTTGAGTGCTAGTCTTACTGTTTAACTTATTTTCTCTTTAAAAGTTCCTCTACTCTTAAGTGTAACTTTATAACCATTGGGAATCCAATATTTTCCTGGAGATAAGTTATATTTTAAAATAAATGTTAATAGGAAATCAGATTGAATGAATAAAATAAAGTTATACTTTATAAACTTGTAAAAATATATACAAAATGCTTAGACAAGTGCATGGTTCATATATGCACTCTATAAATATCATCTGTTATTATTATTGTTATTATTTGCTATAAAATGCCATTTTTAGTAAGAACAGATACTTCCGATCCGATTATATCTCTAGTGGTAGATATCTGGATAAAATATTACATTCCAATTTTTAGAAATTTTGAGCTATAAAAATCAGAATAGATTATTTGTATAGAAAATAGTGTTAGCTAAGAGAAAAACATTAAACAAAACTTAAAGATGTATGCACAAAAATCTCTGTCAAAGATTTGCTGAAGCCCATAGGGCAACTTTTCTTTTTTTTTGAGGAAGATCAGCCCTGAGGTAACATCCATGCTAATCCTCCTCTTTTTGCTGAGGAAAACTGGCTCTGAGCTAACATCTATCGCCAATCCTCCTCCTTTTTTTTTTTTCCCCCAAAGCCCCAGTAGATAGTTGTATGTCATAGTTACACATCCTTCTAGTTGCTGCATGTGGGACGTGGCCTCAGCATGGCCGGAGAAGCGGTGCGTCGGTGCGTGCCCGGGATCCGAACCTGGGCAGCCAGCAGCGCAGCGCGCGCACTCAACTGCTAAGCCACAGGGCCGGAGGGCAACTTTTCTTGCCTAAAATTTGAATAGTAAATAATTTAGAAGACACATGTAAGTGAAGAGAAAAACATCAACCAAACTGTATCATTCAGTAATAATCACTGTTAGCAATTTCGTATACATATACTACATAAATGTATATTATCAAGTGGGATGTGCAATTATTTCGTGAGCAATATTAGTATTGATATTATGCCTTTCCCACTAACTGATATATCTTGAACATCTTTCATTACTCTTCAATCACATTATTTTAGAAGATTTCAACTCTTACCTGTGCATTTGTAATTACTCCTTGAGTTTGTCATTTAGATTACTTGTAAATTTCCCCCCATATATACAATGCTGTATCATCTTGCATTAAATATTTGTACAAGTCTTCTTTCTCTAGCATGAATTCCTAGAGGGTTGAGATATATTCATGGGTATGAGATACATTGTGTGCACTGCAAAATTTTGCACCAGACATCTTGTGTCAATTTCTATGGCCCTTAACATTGTATGAGATTGTATTTTTAAATAGCCTGGCTAACAATGGGTAGTGATTTTCCTTTGTTCTCCTCTTTCCATCATAGATCCTTCTCTTTCTCCTGCTTTCCCTCCTTCTTCCCTTCCTTCCTTTTCCTCCCCTCCCTGTTTCTCTCTTACTTTCTCCCCACTCCTCCTTTTCTAACCTGTTATTTTTTTCTTTCATTTTGCCAATTCAACAATGAAAAAAAAAGGCACAATCCTGTTTTCAATTTACTTAAATTACTAGAGAGTTTGGACACGTTCCACATTCATTATTTATTTAATTTCTTCTTTTGTGAATTGTTTGGTCAATTATTGATACATTCATTTTTATAAAGCTCTGTAAAATTAAAGATGTTAAAGTTTTGCCTGGCAAGAGTTTCAATTTTGAGAGTCATTTCTAATAAATTTTGCTTTATACTGTCTACTTACCCATTAAAAAATTTTGGAGATGTTCATCTGTATTTCCATTCAGTGCTTTTTTCATTTCTGTTACTTTCACTTGTCTGTATTTTCCCCAATGATTTGTAATGCTACCCTTTCTCATATTCTTACTGCTTACATTACCAGGATCTGTGTTCAGCCTCTCTTGCTCTCTCTCTCTCTCCTTTTGGTTCATCTGCCTGCCTGTGCCTGTTTTTGTAGCGTACTTTTTAAATTATAACATCTTTATAATATATTTTCATATTTTCATAGTTAGTTACATATTATTACTCCATTATCTTAGTTATTCATACTCCTTTATAAAATACATAATTTTAAAATTATAAATCAATATCAAGAATGTAAAGGTCAAAAATTTAGATTAGTTCAAATTGTAACATAACTGAAATTTTAATACTCTATGTTTATAGACAAATAATAAAATGGACTTAATGTAAAGGCCTTTTAAATTTTCAAACATAAACTATTAATAATAATTTTGTATATTAGAAAGGGCGCTGGAATCTCATGTATGTTCTGAGCCTGCATGTACATTATGAAAATGAAAGCAGAAAATTTATACTGGACACTGAAATTTGTCTATTACTAGAACATAGATTAGCATGCCAAGGATGATTTCTTACTGAGTTTTAGGAGGACTTTAATGATAATTTATGACGCAGTTACTAGAGCAGAAAAAATAAATGAATCGTTCTACTCAGTATATGTCACAAAATGTTGTCAGCTATAATGCAACCATTTAAATAAATGAGACTAAATTAAATTTAGCAGCCAAAATTTGGTGACTTAAATCTTTTATTGCTTTAACTTTCCAAAAAAGGCACCATTTCTCCTTAGCACATATTTATCAACAAAAGGAAAGCTCTTTTAAATATATAAGAGCAAGGCCTTTAGAAATTAAAGAAAAAAAATAACCTCTTGTACTAGCAAACAGATTTTCCCTCTAATATTCACCATATTTAAATCAGAAAAATTCCTTGTTAGAGCTTTTATTTTAGTATTTTTCAATCTTTAAAATAATTATACTATTTAAATAAATGACAGAAATTCTGTCAAAACTGAAAGTTTAAGAGAAATATTATGGTTACTCCAAGAAGTACAAGTTTTTTGTGCATTTTGAAGTAAATGCAATAGTAATATTTTTGCATTATATTCCAGCTTGATGAATATCAATAACAGTCACTGATGACAATGCATGTGTAATAAATTGATAGTTTTTTATAGGTCATAATACTTTTGTTCAGTTTGAGGAAATTACAATCACAACTATTTGTAACAAGGAAGAGAAAACAAGAACGAACAATAAGTACAGGAAGTAAAAAGAAAAATGAAAAAAATAACAGTGATGAAAATTAGACTCAAAACACAAGAAAATAAGTGAAAATAAATCTATAACAAACACACCATGTCATATTATGTACATTCGCTCAGGTTCCTAGTGTTGGCTGATACCATAATTCTCCCTGCACAAAAAATACGTATCTTTTATTCTATGTAAGTTATATTAGTTAGAAAAAGACACTAAACGTTTCAGTTTCTGGTGTTCATTTTGGTACTATTCATTTACTATTTGTTTAGTCTCAGTTGAATTGGTTTGAAAGGAGCTAGATTAATAGCCTTATAAACATAGCTCTGTGCCATCATGCAGGTATATGAGTTTAGTTTTGTTTTCTTGAAATAGGATGTTGGATGGAAGACTGAAATATATGTTACATATAACAAAACTGTGACCCAATGTGGGAATGTCACTATTTTCTAACCCAAGAGTTCCTTAGATAAGAGGGAATGTATGTTATCTTTTTCTTAATGTTTACTATTAGATATAACCAAACACTCTACAGCAAGCAAATGATCCTTCCTTAGCCCCTCCAGAAAAGAATTCTTCATACATCTGGATGGATGTATTTTGTCTTTTACTAGGTCCTTTCTTCTTACTGCAGCCTTTCCTTTCTTCTCCTACTCTATTCCAATCTTTTAATCCTCAAACCGGTTCTAACTGTTTTATTTTTTTAATTTACAGAAAGTAATACTTACTTATTAAGTTATAGCCTTCCCAGTTCTGAATATATTTTATCATCAATACCATTCCTCCCACATTATATTAAACACACTAAAATGTACCCACATTCTCCATTAAATGTAATTTATATATAACTATAAAAGAGTTTAGCAATTATATATTATAGACACTTAATCAATCATTAAGTTTAATTTCACAGTTTTATTTTTGCATTTGGAACTAACACTTTTCAAATATCAAACATTTTTGTAGGCATTGGAAAAGCTCACGGAATTTAAGCACTGTGTCTAATAGATTAAATGGACTGGACTTTCATAACTGATGGCCCCCACCTCTCCTAAATTGTAGTATCTCTCCTGAAATAGTTATCATTTCAGTCTATTTCACCTTATTCTGATCACCTCCTAATCATTCTATTAGTGAAAGAGAGATCCTCTGCTCTAAATAGTGTGAAATGGCTGAATGCATGAGACCTGACACTGGACAGATGAGATTGGTAACAGTTTATTAGTCACACATACCCACAGCCTAGGGGAGGAGAACTATGCAGGGCCACACTCAAGAGCAGAGTGAAGCAGTTGGCACTGTGGGAGGCAGGCTTTGTAGTGACAAGAGTCTGAGGTGACCTTTGATTTCCTCAGGAGCATATGATTGACTTGTTTGAATGATTTTGTGGCTGGCAGGCAGGTGAACTCATTAGATTGAGGACCAAGTGAAGTGCACCTGGTCTGGCTTATAAGGGAACCAGGTGGGGCGAGGCGATGGCGAGGGGGGGTGCTTTCCTATTGGGTGGGGGCATATCCAGCGAGGCCATAGCTAGGCCTTTGGGGATCTGTGAGGGTCAAAGATGTCAAGGCAGCACATGGAATTTCAGACCTTACAAAACACATCCACCTTCCAGACTTTCATTTCCTCTCTCCCATCAATCCCTGGTGCCCAGAGAACTCTGGCTATAGGTTAGGCCCACATTTAGATGGTCTGTTCTGAAGTTACTGAACGCTATAGTATGACATAATCTTTCTTTTCTTCTTAAATGATGAAAAATATGCTGTCCAAAAAAGAAAACTGTCGTTAAGCAAAGATTATCAAAATAATGAAATTTGATGTTCTGTGTTTTCAGTTGGTATGCGTTGCAAATGCTAGGGTCACCCCCTTGTCATCTCTGATTCTTTTTTTTCCTGATTTATGTCTTTATATACATTCCTCTACAATTTTATACTTCAAGTAGAAGGTTATGGATAGGTATGTAATTTTTAGCTTAATTACTGCAGTTTTGAAATAAGCATAGCCCTTGGCTATTACTGATACTTCAAACACTACATTAATTTTTTAAATTAGTAATACTTTGATTTTCTACAATAAAAAGATTTCTGCTTAATTTAGGCAAATAATTACTAGAAACAAAAAATTATTAGAGACCACTCAGGGGTACATATTATGATTATTTTTGGTATTATACCTAATACTTGAAAAGTGCTACTTTTTTTCCTAACAAGGATTGAATGGTTACAGAAAGTGAGCTGGATAACAGCAAGAAGAGTAAACCTGCTTTTTAGTGTTTATCGTGAGCAATGGAATCTAACCTCTGCTCAGAATAAATCATAAACTTAAAATGTCTGCTCTTGATCAAACTGAGGAAGTGATATTTCTTTTTTTTTTAAATTTTACTTATTTTTTTTCCTCCAAAGCCCCAGTAGATAGTTGTACGTCATAGCTGCACATCCTTCTAGTTGCTGTATGTGGGACGCGGCCTCAGCATGGCCGGAGAAGCGGTGCGTCGGTGTGCGCCCGGGATCCGAACCCGGGCTGCCAGCAGCGGAGCGCCCACACTTAACCGCTAAGCCACGGGGCCGGCCCAGGAAGTGATATTTCAAATATTCCATTTCCAGTGTAGCCTGGGCGCTGACAATGGGTACTATCTGATCAGAGTGAATGCTATCTGTTTGGATCAAAACAAGGTCTTGTGGAGCCTTGCAGTGGTGGGCACGACACCCTTAGTTGCTGGACTATGAGGATGCTGTGAGGGAAGGATGTCAGAGGAGGAGCCTGGCTGGCCTGGGTTGAGTGTATGCTTGGAGTTTGAGGCTCAGGGTGTTAGCTCTTTACCAACTGTTATGGAAGCATTTTAATATTTTGATAACCAACACGGTGTACCAGTGCATTGTTGTTGAATGTCTGCCAGCCTTGCAACTGGAGAATAATGATGAGAACCTACTCTGAATCTTAAAATTTGTATAGCAAGATATTTTCCTTCTACCTTGTAATCAGCATAGACTGAACAATGGTTTATACTCCTAAATTTGGGACCCTACTTATATTATTTTAAGTTCTCATAACATCCATTCTTCACCCAACATTTTTAAGTTATTAAAGAGTCACGTTTGACTAGTTTAACCAGTCATTCTTCAGAAATTCAGTTCTATAAATGAATGAAACAGAGAATATGCTGGTCTGCTGTCTATTTTACAGATCTGTTTTATTTACTTCAACACTTCAAATTTGGTACTTTTAAAACAGAATGGGAGAACATACACTACCATATATCAAGACTGGAAGACTGTACCTTTGAAACGCTTCACCCTTTTTCTGCCATATGACTTTAGTGTTGGAGTGTATTTCTCTACCCTTTTAATTTTGGACTTGACGATGTGGCTTTGGCCAATAGAATGTGGATGGAGTGAGAGTGCACTGGTTCTGTTCATCCTTCTTCTACTTCTACCACTGGCATGAAAAGAAAATGACCCAGCTGCCCCTTTGCTCCAAGAAAGTTGAGAGACACATAGAGCAGAACTAGATCCAACTTACAGCTTGCAGCCCAGCCCAGTAAACTCACAGATAGAGGAGAAAAAATAAATGATTATAGTTTTAAATTATAGAGTTTTGGGGTACTTTTTAAAGCAGCATTACTGTAACACTATTTTCCTGATGCAAAGACCTATTAAAACACTATAGTAATTGAGGTGGCAGCATGAACATGTGGAATTATAAATTTAAAAATTTTAAATGCATCAAAAATAAACCATAGCTAAATACTCCAGAAGTTAAAGAATCAGCTACTACAAATAATTTATCTTGTTAACAATATGCTAGCAGAGAGATCTTTCCAATTGCCTCTGTAGAACTCAGAAGTAAACACCCAGAAAATATGCAGAACATTTTGAACCCTTACAGAACCTACTGAAGTTTCAATAAACCAGATTGGAATTCTTTAAGAAGGCATGACCTCCTTGGGTGGTTATGTTGTTTAAATCCATCAGAATGAAATCTGGGATCTGTCACAGTAATTGACATTGCCAGGGATTGAGTGGTCTTCACTATTGATATAACCATTACAGCTAGGAATTGAGTCTTATCAAGAAGAACCAGGAAAACATTATTTTGGATTTTGCAGTATTTATATCTTGGTTATTTGCCCAAGATCAGTGTTAACTCTGGTGGTGAAGTGACCATAGTTACTAATAACAGTTCACCCTGAAAATTGTTTAGATAATTGTTGAGAGAAATGTGGGTTTGGAGAAGTGACAATGGCAACATGATTTATTTTCCTGGATGTTTTTATTTTATGAAAGTGTATCATGTATCAACCTTAAGAAAGAATCCAGGCTTTTGGAAAGCAGTTTCGATTGCCTTCATGAACATGGGACGCAGGGTATAAATCAGACAAATATAGATGAAGAAAAGTAATTTTAAATTCTGGAAAAGTAAAATTAATCACTTGAAGGAGAATTTTCAAAAAAAGCATACATTTTTATCAATGAAGCTTGAATCTTTTAGTGATCAAAATTCATGAGGAAAAGTCTGAACGGCTTAAAGATGTTTTTCTATTGAAGTAGCGTCTGTTTCATTATGCAGTTTTACCTGCAAACAACATTCCTCTACTGAAACCATGTTGGTTGCAATTCATGGTCTCCCGCCTCTGAAATAAAACATTATTTAAACCCTGATATATTAAATTAATCGAGGTGCTTGGATCCTTTTTAGTATATCAGTAATGAGTATAAAAATGCTGGTTATTTTGACCACCTGGAGTCAGGTGAATCCTCACTCCATTCTGAAGAATAGTTCCTGCTTCACTAAACTACTCACCGACCCAGAAAAAACAGCTTCATAACAACTCATGGTTTTTTCCCAAGTTAGGAAACATGCATTTAAAAATAGTGCTAAGAAAATCATTATGGAATAAGTCTGAACAAGCTATTTTCCAAGCACAGTACGTCTGAGTTATGGAGGTGTGACACATAACAAATCTAGTTTTGACAAAAAAGCACATGGTTAAGGTTTTACAGGATCTCCGCTTTGAAAGATTTTCTTTCTAGTCCCTTATTTTTTTGTCTTTCCAGCTAGATAAATTACTTCCTTTTTGTTTGTTTGTTTTGTTTACTCTCTTCAGTTTACTCTTCTATTTCACCTTCTATGTTTGTGTTTCAAAAGTTCTCTGGAGTCTAGTAGCATATGAAGGGGAGGAAGACTTATACTCTACCCACTCTGGCTCCTTTCTGGCTGGGCTACAAATTAAATTGACATGAGACGGATTAGCAGGAGAAAATCAAACAAAGCTTTATAACCTGTCTCCATGGGAGAGATCCAGGGAAACTGGATATCTCAACAAAATGGTGGAGGTCTTCTTTTTAAATAGATTCAGGTAAAGACAAAGGAGGATGTTGGGGGTTGGGGGAATCAGCTATGGGAGCTTACCAGAAAGCACAGTAAACAAGAATATGCAGATTTAAGTCCTCACCTTCCACACTGTTAAGAGTTTCTAGAGATAAGGTCATCCCCCCTTATTCCTGGTATAGAGAGGGAGAAACCTTTACCAATGGAGATTTCACTTATAAATGTAAATGTCTCTTACAAAGGGTAACTTCTACTTTTATTTGGAATAGGCTTAACCAGGACACTCCCAGTCTATCCATACCCAGAGTTAAATACTTTTAGGCAGTTAGTGAGGGGGAGGGGAGGTCAAAGTTTCTTTCAGAGAAAATAAGGTAAATAGACATATTTTGAGGTGGCCAATTCTGATCTCCCACACATATAAAACCTCGTTTTTGTTGTTGGTTTTTTTAGGCCAATAAAATACTTTTCTCATTATTTTCTGTAAAATTTGTAAGTAGACCAAGGATAACTCTGCACACCATGCTATAATATTCAGATGGTGGCATTTAGTTTAGAGCTCAAATGACTAATAGCACCTCGGACATTACGAATGATAGGATGTGAATAGTATAATCAGCCCATTACTTGGCTTGAGGAACAGATTTGCAAGAAGGAAGGTTAGAGTACAGCTTCTGTTGTTTTCCTTGGGCTGAAAATGAAGGCTATATTTAGATTTCACTGTGACAATTCTGTGTTTAAACAAGTTGGAAGAGAACAATATTCTCCTAATTGTGATCTTTATAATTCTAAATATAATTTTATAGTTCTTTGAAAAGCACCTGAGTTCCCACTGAAAATAAAGGGCGTGTGTGTGTGTGTGTGTGTGTGTGTGTATACATGCACAAATTAGACTGGGGGGGTTGTTATAAAATTCTATGTTAATATCATGTATATTAGCTGACATTTTGTGGGTTGATACTATTATATAGGATACTTTTGATAAATGTCCATTTGTTTCATTGGGTATTAAATCAATTTACAGTATTGTCTTTTGAGACTTATTTGAACTTGTAATTGACTTATAAAGAGAGAGGTCAGAAAAAATTAAGGCTCAAAATTTAAGTGAAAAGCAGACAGAAAAGAGTTTTTGCATATAGTACATGAACACAAAAATTATTTCCCTAGACCCAATTAATGCCATTGATCAAGTTAGAATCTGGAGATGTAGGCATCTTACTGGCTTGGTAACTAACTTAGGGTGGTGAGGCATCCCCAGAGAGGAGAATGAGCTGCTCAAAAGTGTACGTGTGGAATGAGGGGGTGGGAGCATGAGTGTTGGGTGGAGGTATCTGAGTGCTTGGAGAAGTATAAGAGTTTATGGTACCAAGAGTAGTAATGCTTTAAGGAAATATCTAGTACCGTATTTCAGTGTTCAAATGTTGATCCAATAGCTCAATTTAATTTTATTGAACAGAGGCCCAAGCATACTGATCCCATGGTAACAGTGAACACTGTAAATAATTAGAGATGCATGTTTCTCATTCCCTAGAACTAACAATTTAAAAGCCATTTAAAAACCTTTTAATATAGAAGTAGTATATATATATAGAAGTATATATATATATAGAAGTATAGTATATATAGAAGTATATATATATAGAAGTATATATAGAAGTATAGTGTATATATATATAGAAATATATAATATAGAAGTATAGTATCATTAAGGACAGAAAGTATGAAATTCTTATCCATATTAACAACACATTTGTAATGATAAACCTGGTAAATTATATAAGGGTATCTGGAATATGAAAAGTAACAACAAAAGACTGCATGCCAATTACATGCAATATCCCAGTTCTTCAGTACTCCTTATCAGCCTGCTTCAAAAGTGTTTTGAGTTGTTCGAACAGAAGAAATACTAAATGGAAACAAAAAATTGCATTAATTATCTGAGCTCTTACATATTATGATTAAAAATAGAAACTCTAAATGTTTAGATTCATTGTAGCAATGCAATTTGAATCCTAGTAGTGATATATATCCTCAGTGTCTTAAGGACATTCATACTCAACAAGTTAAATGCTATGTCCATTTCACAAAATTAATAAGTAGTAAACTCAGGATTAAAATTAGTTTTCTCTTAGTTCAAGCCAGTCTTTTCCTTACTCTCCTAATGGCCTTAAACATTCCTCCCTCTCTCCACCTCCTTCCAATATTTTTTCCCCAAATACAATCTCATACTAAACCATAACATAGAAAAGAGTTAAAAATCAGAGCTCAGGGTTGCATGGAAAGAGGGGCATAGAGTTGCGCTCGCTCTTCCCCTTCGCTCCTCTCTGCATCAGCCGGAGGCACCTCCACAGATCCCAGCTTGCTGTCTATCTGGAATATGCTGAAACTCACTGCACAGTAGCATACTGCCTCTCAAAACGAAGGGAACAGAAACTAACAATGACCATATGCCTATTAATTGCCAGATGTTGTGCATAATTTACATCATGTACTTCTCAATAAAAATGTATTTTCTGTGGTGCTGAGACCCTGGCATCACATGTGTCTATATCTGCAACATTCCTGAAGCAGCTGGATGTCTAAGAAATCAGAGGTTAATTGGACTACCAAGTATTATAACACTAGAACAGCATTTAGAACCTAATAAATAGTTGGTGAATGAATAAATGAATTTTTTTTATTTTACATTGTCAACGTCTCATAACCCTCCACATGCAGGATTTGCTGGTAAAGCAGTTCAAGTGCCCGAGGGACTCTCTCACTTGCCTCATCCAGTTCCCAGTCCGCATTTTAGGACTTTCATGCTCTTGTCTACTTAAGGAGAGAGATGACTGGGCATAAAAGTCTCTGAATCAAATCACCCAGCCAGAAGGATGGAATGGAGGGGAAGTGGAATGATTAGCTTTCTCTGAGATGAAGGAGTATGAAGTATTTGAAAGAGTGCCTCCCATGCCCCAACCCCCAACCCCTCCCATAAAATGTGACCCTGTAGATTTCCTGGATTTTGAATCACCAAACCTATGCTTTCTTTTCCTGTGGGCCGAGGCAGAGGGGCTTAAAAATAGATGTAGAATCACCCTGTGCTCCCTACCTGTCACAGTATCAACAGTCTTCATTAACCCTCTTTTGTTCCTGTCATCTTTTACTGGTGCATCATGAACAGAAAGGTGCAGATCTGGGTCCTTCTTTCCATTAGAAGACCCTTCCCCCTCCGCTTTTTTTTAAGAGAGCAAAGAAAGTTTGCTGAACATATATGCAAGATTATTGATACAAATAATCTGATTATCCTCAGGCTGCTAACACAGCCTTCACCAATGACGGGAATCGGATTAGTTCAGGCCCTTTTTCCTGTTAGAAGCGATAAGGAGAACTGGTGAAACTTCCTCTCACGCTCATGCTGTGCCTGGAAATGACCTGACGAAAGGACTCTCAGTGTGCAGTACACAGGGGTGGTTCCCAAAAGCTGTTTCCAAAATATCTTACACTTAAAAAAAAAAACTCCTTTCCCTAGGTAATTCCTAGACAGTTGTGCTCGTGTCAGAGCCTTTGCAATGGACCCGCACAGAGAAACGCCAGGAAAAAAACAAAGGAAAAAAATGTGAAACACCTGGTTTTGGCAGATTTTTCCCTCACCAGAGGAGGCAGGTTTTAGTGCCATCTGGTCAGCAGCCATGTTCTGCTTGTCCTTCTCCCCAGTCCATCACCCTGTGGGCTGCAGAGGACCAGGCTGGCAGCAGATTGCAGCCGACCCCAGCACTGCCGCCATCCTGGGATCTGCAGCCCTCCAGCCTGCCGGGCATAGGTTATCCCTCCAACGCGTGTCCGTCTGCAGGCTCTCCTTTTGACCTTCCCAAATAGTATTTAAAGCAGCAATTAAATGATTCTCCTGAGCCCAGTAGCCAGGCTGTTTAAAATATTTTGAGTGTTTGTATAGGTTGTTTTAACAAGTTGAACTTTATTTGTGCCCGGTGAAATTAGGCCAAACAAACAATTTTGGTCTGTGACTAAAAAAGAAGTTGCTATCTTAGCACTCTTCCAAGAGTCCCTGCATACCCCTGTCTTGAGCTGCCAACAGCCATCACAAGAAAACAGCCAATCATTCAAAAATCCAGCTGTGCATTCATTCCCTCTTCACAGCACACTTTCAGTTTCCTGAGTGTCTTGTGGTGTTTCCCAACATCTATTGATTGCATTTCATGCAAATTGTATTCTCTGCTTAAGCAATTGCTAATATCTAATGATTTTTTTAAAAAAAGAAAGCTCATGTTGTGGAAGAAAGGCCTATTCTAGAAAATACTAGAGTTTTCTGATATGCAGTACTGGAAGAAGCTCTGTTTAATTCCCCCTCCCCACCAATTTCAAAATCGCTTTGTTTATCTTTTGTTAGTGTAACCTCTTCCTGGCAGACTCTTCTGGCAGCCTCTGTTTTTGTTTTTCAACTTTTTTCTTTCACATTGATCTTCAGGAAGGACAAGCGCGTTGTTGCAAATACAACCCACAAAGCGGAAGTGATTGTTTCACGTATTTTACGGAAGTTTTGGGAGGGAGATGAAGAAGATAGTTTTACATTTCCCAACACACAGCAAAGTACCTTAAAATATCCCCGTTAGATGTTTCTGCTCTGCCGAAAGCCTTGTGTCTAAATTTTTACTGGGTCTAGTTTCATATGTCTACATTTTTCTTTTTTATGTAAGTCTATAATTTATATACATTATCTAAATATTGCCTCACCTCTGCTCCTCCAATCTTGCACCCCTTCACCCACTGCATTTTCAGGAAATAATGGGACTTCCAATTATTGGTATCTATTCTCCTGCGAAGGCAGTGGGGATTATAAATAACGGCTTCCTTCTTCTTTTTTTTTTTTTTTTCTGTTGTGCTGACACACCTTCTAGCAAATTCAGACAGAGATAAGCCTGTCTAAGGGAGCAAAATTGGTGCAAACTGTGACAGGATGGTCCCTGAACTGTATGAAACTCGTACTTTCAAGAGATAAATTCTAGCTATATCCTCCACATTGGAATATTGTCTCCCTACAAAACATTTTTAAAGGATTTTTAGCACATTTAAATATTGTTTACGAAGCAATTTAAAAAGAAGATGAAAAACAACAATAACCTCATATTTCTTTGTGGCTTTCTTGTGATTATTGGCAATTGGCTCTTCTTGCTTACATTGATTTATTAATATTTTCAATTTCGTGGTTTCGTATCTCAATATTCATTTATAAATTCATATGCTAAAAGTTAACGCTAAGAAATGATTCTGAAGAATCAAAACATAAAATGAGTAATGCAAGCTTTTGATGCAGGAAAAACATGTTCAAACAGATTTTTTTAACTTAGGGTAACAATGGTTTTAATTCGCAATGAATGGACAGTTTTTGAAGAAAAGAGGAACTACTTAGCTTATTACACATGGAGATCAGCTAAGCAAGAGAAACAAGGAGCTCTGTTCATGCTGACATGACTGGGATAGAAGGTGCCGTGAATAAATAAGACGATGACATGTCCTCATTTTTTTGTGAATTTGTCGCCGGGCCTCCTTGTTTAGCTGCACAGCCTGTGCCCAGCACGACTCACTGTAGGGGTCCTTTTTTGCGCTGCTCTCTAGGGTTGGCAACGGAGCAGCCCTACTCCTATATTATTGCCTGGATGATAATCAGTGCATTCTCTTATGAATAATTAACGCTGGAAAGTGACCTTTAAAATTCCCAAAGGTACAGACCTTTGTATATTAAAAATAAATTAACTAAATTCAAGATAATCAAAATATAAAGAATTATGTTTTCTTCAATCCATCTGTTTTAATCCTCTAATCAGAGACGGTGATGGGTACTAATTTAACTGGGCTGTGTTTTGTAGGACTGGGACCAGGCAAAGGAATAGTTTTTTTGTTTTTTGAAATCTAGATGCTAATAGTTAACACTTACTGAATGTTTATGGTGGGCCAGCACTGGTTCAACTATTTTCTATGTGGAAGGTCTTTTATTCCTCACAACAACCTTATGAGTTGGGTATAATTATCATAACTACTTTACAGATCAAAAAACTGAGGCACAAAGAGATTAAGCATCTTGGTCAAGGTCAAACAGCTAAAAAGTGTTGGAATCAGGATTTGCACCGAGGCTGACTGCAGAATCTGTGCCTTTAACCATATGCTATAGTTGCAAGACACTCAGGATCTAGAATGAGTAGGCTCAGAGATCACAAATGACAAAGAGGCGCTGAAAGAAGTAATATCAAACAGATGTGTGCTAGAAGTCAGAGAATGGAGCTTAGGGTTTAATCCTCTTACTTTCCCTTTTAAAAGATATCCAGTTGTCCAAAATAGAAACCCAGGAATCATGACTTTTTCAGTTTTTCTTGCCATCTACCTCCAATTGTTTACTAATCTGTGTTAATTCTTCCTTAGAAGTAGATCTTGAATCTCTTTATTCCTGTCTCAAGCATCTCTAGTAACCTTTATTGTCTTAAACCCTAAGAAGCCATTTTGTAAAAGGAGCTGAACTTGATATTTGAATTGGGGCTATGAGAAAAGCCTCATAAATTTCCTCATTGGAAGTTGAATCAATCCTTGAAGGATAATGTGCAAATTCATCTGATTTGCCTTAGACGCTGTCTACAAACTTGTTCCACACTACGTTTCTAACTCTGTCCTTTCTTATCTGAGGAAGGACAAAGACTTGGCTCAAGCAGTAAAAATTCATAGTTAGGAGTGGAAAAACAAAGCCTCGGAGATGCTAAAATCAGGAAAATTTATGAATTCTAGAAAGAAGCCAGATAGAGTAACCGGAGGGAAGTCTTAATGGGGAGCCAAAACCAAGAATCCAGAAGCAGATAGAGGAACAGTGTTTGAGAATATAACGTGCATTGTCCATAGCTGGTGGAGGGAAGTGGGAGAAACAGCAAATTGCTTATAAGAGGACAGGAATGAAACACAAACCAACTTTCCTATTCTCGGACTCAGTCCCACCATACATTCACGGTGTGTGTACATTCATTTCTTCATCTTTGCACAAAATGCTTCTATTTTCCCATTCTGGACCTCATTCCCAGATTAACTTTCATCCTCTTCTCTGCTTACGTAAACCCTACCCATTCTTCAGGTCATATCCAACCTTTGTCATAAAGCCTTCTCCGCTGAATCTCGCCAGGTCCTCTTTTCTCTGAATACGTTTGGAGTACTTATACACTTTGTTATTATAGACAGTTAATATTACATGTTTTAAATTATTTGTTTTTTTAACTTTTTTCGTAGTAGATTTTTACCTCTACCAAACTTTAGGTTTCTTGAAAGTCATATATGGGTGGGAAGGAATAAACTTGCTTCTTTCCTCTTTTTCTTCTTGCTCTTTCTTTAGAAGTAAAATGCTAATGAGGTCATATTCCACAAGATGATTTGGGCCATATTTCCTAGAGTATGTGATGACAGTAAATTAAAGGGTAGTCTGCAGTGAGATTTTCCTTCTTCTGTTTACTTAGCCTCAATTCCCTTCAAAGCAGAGCTTGAGACAAAGGATGATATATAAGTATTTTATCTGAGAATATAGAATACTCAGATTAGGAGTGAGGTATAGGGAGAAGAGAAACGGGAGGAAAAAAACTACAAAGATCCATTATCAGGTTGGCCAACACTGTGGGTGGCTAGTCCTCTACCCGGTGTAACTTTTTGAAGGAGCTCATGAAGTCTACCTCAGAACTGTCTCCCTGGAGGAAGATATTTATCCAGTGGTTCCCATCCTGCGTTAGTCAAGGTAGCCACATGGATATTAACTTCCACACACTTTCATGTGGGCTCTGAGCAGTTTAGGCAGCTGTTCTACTAAGCTAATGTAAGGAAATGAGCCCTGGGGCAAGATGAAAGGGTTACACGATCTGAGCCTGAGGCAAAGGTACTGACAATTTGCAACTGTGCAAAATGGAGCCTCGCCTTAGAGCTGTTCCTGCAGCAGCGGCTGGAACAAGGAGTGGAACAAACGGGATTCAAAGTGGTGTATCAGAGAATCTCATATACCACACAAGATTATTCTATAAGAGAACTCAGGTCTCATCTCCGAGCAAGCCCAGAGAGCTCTTGCATTTGCTCTTTTGCTTTCTATCTCCAATATGTCAAATTTACAAAGGACTGACTGAATCCTTGCAACACTACCATTTAGTCCTGACTTCTGTTGAATGCATCGTGGCTCAGTCATATCTTGGGGCTCAGTACTTGCTCACGGTAAGATTAAGATTTGATTGTAGGGAGAAGGTGAACACCCTCTTAATCTTTGAACATAAATAACAGCTTCTAGAGGGTTCTGCACTTGGAGTTACCAATATTAAGCTAAAAATAAGACAGCAACTTATTTTCCACTTACTCTTTGGTGTGTATATAGCTCCTTTGGTAGTTAATAGAAAAGGATTCCTGGGTCAAGAAAAATATGTTGTTTCTGAATCCTTACTTGTATTACTACTGAATAGTGCCTCAAAACCTACCATGATTTGTTTATTTTGTTTTCATATCTAACACTGATCACAGATTTTCTCCCACAAACAATCTCTCTCAACTTCTCTCTATCTCTCAATCTCTCTGTCTGTCTGTCTCTCTCTCTCTCTCTCTCACACACACACACACACACACACACACACACTCAGAGGGCTGCCATATTGAGGACAGACAAAAGCGTGAATTTAAAGAATTGCTTTTAGAGGTGGAAACTTCTGGTTCAAGAACACACTGAGAGAGAAGGAGAAGAATCAAAACGTTAGCTTTATTTCTTCTTTGGGAACAAAGGGTGATGATGAGTACATAACCATGTATATAAGTAATGCAGCTTAAAAATTCTTACATCAAGAAAATTTAGTGTTGTAATCAAATGAAATGTATAATAAAGTTAAACTGCTGATAAATATAACATTTATTAGAATACATTATATATAGGCAAAATTTCTCAGCATATAAAATTAAACTGAGTTCATTAAATAAAAAAACTCACTCTTAGCCAAATGCAATTTCCTTGATTACAGAAGAAAACAAAGGACACTCATATAAGACTTTGCCTTGGGAATTGTAAGTACTATTTATACTGCTAGATGAAAAGTATTTAATGCCCAAATTGGGAAAATGGGTTTTGTTTACAATACTGTCAAGTTTTGAGAAGAGAATGACATGATCAGAAATGTACATTTGAAGGATTAATATGAAAGCAATATGTAGACTCTATAGGAAAAGGGAAAGACATCTAGATTTTTTGTGGAGCACTATTTGAAAATCATTGTCAAATTTAATAAACTGCCTTGAGCTAATCAGTTAATCATCCAAGAAAAAAAATATTTAAAAATGTGTTTCTTTTTCTAGACCTGAAAGCAAAATAAATTACAGATGGATTAAATAAGTAAATTTAAAAATTCCTGCAGAACTAAGTACTTCTGATGGCAGAAATAAGACACAGTGAACTTGAAAACATCAATACACATTGTACAAAATGAAGAATGGAGAGTAAAAAAGATTGAAGGATAGTGATTAAAGCCTCAGAGACCTGTGGAAGCATATCAAATGGTCTAATATATGTATACTTAGAGTCCCAAAAGGAAAAGAGTGTGACAATATTTGAAGATATAATGGGTGAAAATTTCCCAAATATTATTTAAAAACCCATTGATTTAGAAATCTAAGACGCTTAGCTAACCCTTAGCACAATGAATACAAAGAAAACCACATCTAGGCATATTATAATAAAACTGCAGAAAACTAAAGAGAAAAAGAAAATCTTGGAAGCAGTCATGAAATTACTGATATAGATTCCATATCATGCATAGATATTGATTTATTCATTCACCAGAATAAACCATATCCTTGGCCATGAAATAAGTCTCAATAAATTTCAAAAGACTGAAATCTTTCAGAATATGTTATTTGACTAAAACAGATGTAAATTAGAAATAAATATCTGAAAGGTATCTGGTGAAATTCTAGTATTAGTTTTCTATTGCTGCTGTAAGAAATTATCACTAACTTGCTTAAAAGAACAGATATTTATTCTCATAGAGTTCTGGAGGCCAAAAGTCCAGCATGAGTCTTTTGGGGCTAAAATCAAGGTGTTAGCAGGGCTGACTCCTTCTGGAGGCCCAGGGAGAGAAGTTGCTCCTTGTCTTTTCCAGCTCCTGGTGGCTGCTGGTATTCCTTGGCTTGGGGCTGCAGCACTCTAATCTCTGCTCCTGTCATGACATGGCCGTCTCTCCTTCTGTAGTCAAATCTCCCTTTGCCTACATCTTATAATGACATTTGGGATTACATTTAGAGTTTACCCAGAGGATCTAGGATAATCTCCCCATCGAAAGCTTCTTAACTTAATTATATCTACCGAGTCTTTTTTGCCATATAAAGTAATATTCACTGTCTCCAGGGATGTAGATCTCTTTGGGAGCCATTACCAGCCTACCACAATTCTCAAATACTTGAAAATTTAAAACAAACACATTAAGTAATCCATGAATCAAAGACGAAATCACAAGGATGATTGAAAAGTATTTCAAACCAAAAGAAGATGAGAACACAACATATCAAAATTAGTGGGATAAAGCTAAAGCAGTTCTTTAAGGAAAATTTGTATCTGTAAATGCTTATAGCAGAAAAGAAGAACAATTTAAAATCAATAATTTAAGCTTCCACTTTAGAAATATTTAAAAAAAGAGAGCAGGGCTGGCTCTGTGGCTTAGCAGTTAAGTGTGCGCGCTCCACTACTGGCGGCCCGGGTTCGGATCCCGGGCGCGCACTGATGCACCGCTTCTCCGGCCGTGCTGAGGCTGCGTCCCACATACAGCAACTAGAAGATGTGCAACTATGACATACAACTATCTGCTGGGGCTTTGGGGAGAAAAAAGGAGGAGGATTGGCAATAGGTGTTAGCTCAGAGCCAGTCTTCCTCAGCAAAAAGAGGAGGATTAGCACGGATGTTAGCTCAGGGCTGATCTTCCTCACAAAAAAAAAAAAAAGAGTAAATTAAATCCAAAATATGTAGATGAAAATTAATATTAAATATAAGAATAGATATCAATGAAAGAGGGAAGTAAAATAGAGATAACTAATAGAGTCAAAAGTTGGAACTGTGAAAAATTAATGAAATTGATAAACTCTTAGACCTACAGAGAGAGAGAGAGAAAGAGAAAAAGAGAGAGAAGGAGCAAGAGAGAACACAAATTATGAATTTATGAATGTCAGTAATGAGAGAGATCACATCACTGCAGATTTTATAGATAATAAAAAGATAATAAGGAAGTATTGTGAACAAATTTATGTAAATAAATTTGACAGCTTAGGTGAAATGGGTAAATTCTTTGAATGATAAAAACTACCAAGGCTCACTCAAGAAGAAATAACAATTATTAATTTCCCTATACCTATTAAAGTAATTGAATTAGCAATCCAAAATGTTCCTACAAAGAGAGTTCCATATCCAGATGTCTTCAGTGGTGAATTTATCAAACGTTTAAGGAATAAGTAGTTACACAAACACTTTCAAGAAGCAGAAAAAGAGAGACTGTTTCCCAAATTATTCTGAGGCCAGCATTCCCATGATGCCAGAACCTAACAAAGACATTACAAGAAAAAATAATTACAGATTAATATCCTTTATGAAAATAGATCCAAAAAATTCTCACAAAATATTAGAATGTTGAATCTAGCAATATTAAAAAGAGTAATACATCATCACCAATAAAGGGTCAGAAATGCAAGGTTGATTTAAGATTTGAATATCAGTAAATGTAGTTATCACTTTAAAGGAATGAAGAAGAAACATTTAAAACTTAACATAATTCACTACAATAACAGACTATGACAGGAAAACCATAAGATCATCTCAATATATGTTGGAAAAAAGAATACTTGTATTTTATATTTACCTATTTATTTTACCTTATGTTTTTTACCTTATTATTTTACCTTATTTATTTATCTTATTTTATATTTACCTATACTCACCTATATATTACATACGTATTTATGATTTCCAGTACTCTTCATTACTTGTGAAAGTGGAACAATAATAGCCACCTGGCATCTTTAAATCAAGGGTGCGAGCAGGGCGCGAGGTGCTGTTGCCTTTCATGCACGTGGTTGCTTATTTGCTATTCTACCTGGTTGGCGTGAGGAACAACTGGGATCTCAGCAACTGCAATCCCTGCTGGATCCTTCTCCAGCTTCTCCAGACCCTGTGGCAGGTGTGGGATTAGCTCAGGAGTTAGCAAATTATGCTCCACCAATTTTGTAAATAAAGTTTTATCATAACAAAGCTATGTATTGTCTATGGCTGCTTTTACACCACAATGGCAGAGGAGTCATGTCGGAGACCATATGGCTCACACAGCCTAAAATACTTACTGCGTATATGGCCTTTTACAGAGAAAGTTTGCTAACCCCCGGCTTAGCTCCATGATGAAGAGTGCCAGCTTCTATCATTGAAGTTCGAAGCTTGGAGTTGGTGGGACATTGATGAGAGTTCTTGATGTCTTGGGTGACCAGAATCTTGCCAGGATCCATACTCTGCCGGGCTTTCTCCCATCCCTTAAAGATTTCTGACAATACCCAGAGATCACAAAATATTTCATGAAAATAGTTCCCTTAATTTCTAGTTCTAAACAAAATGGGCTCAAATTCAGTCCAGTGGTGCTGAACTTGCTATTTTCTCCAGGTCCTAGGGTATAACAAATATCTTAGCTATCCAAGTGATTTGGGAGCAAAACTCCAATATACGCAAGTAGATATAAACAATTACTAGATAGAGAAGTTATTGTATATGCTTCAAGAGCTTGACCTTCAGCTGAGTTGGCCTCCAATGTTCTAGTTAGTATATATATGTGTGTGTGAGTATATGTGTGTGTGGGTATATGTATATAATCTCCAGTATATATTTCACATGCATTCACCAATAATTTGAGCTAGCTTTGGAAGACAGTGTGTTTCCTACCAGGGCCTGTTGGTGTTCATCTAGTCACCACCCTTTGCACTGAAGTCTTCAACGAGTCAAAACTTTGTGTGCTCTGTTTCAAAGTAGGGAAGAATATATTTCTCCTTTTGTATTATGATCTTTTAGATGTATTCCAAAGCAATCATATTTGTTGTATGTAGTTTTAGGTGTCTAGGTTTTTTCAGGGTTAATTTTAATTTGCATGCTTGCTTGATTTACAGGTCCTGTGATTTGTAGGACTAAAAGAGGAGATAAATACTGCTTTGGCCAGAAAACAGACATGACTAATAGACACCATGCTATACTTAGAATTGCTCCCCTATCTGACTCATCTTTTTTCTTCACAGCATTAAGTTCACTGTGTCTGACTTTTGGTTCCTCTTTAAGGATACTCTGAAATCCTCATGCAAACAGAGGTTTCTGGAGTACCTATACTACCCATGTAACAGACATGTTCATCATTTCTGAATCTTGCTAGCCAAGCTGGAAATATACTAAAATTCTCTTTTAAGCACAACCAACTACAAAAAAAGTAAATTAAGAAATAAAAATGCTTGATAAACACCTCCATATCTACACCCAGCCAAGTCATCCTGCTCTTCAAGGTTAAAAAACAAAACAAAACATATTTCTTTAGGTCTGTTCATTAACATTTACATATCATGCTATTACTGGATATTTTATAAGAAAAGCTTTTTAAAGGTCCCTTTTTTGTTTCTCACTGGAGCCTAGCCTTCAATGTTCTTAATCAACAACAGACTTATCATTATTTCTTATCAATATTCCATAATAAAATAAAACAAAACAGAAATGATGTTTTAAGTAAAAATAAACATTTTTTTACATCACCTCTCTTCCTTAAATGTTAGTCTTATTTCCCGTGTTTGGAAAACTGTTCTCCGGAAGAGTCTCATGTTTAATGGACAATATGCCTAGACTGATTCTGTGTCTTCACTGCTGAGTCTGCTTAGAACTATTCAGTTTTCATTTCCCAAGGGAGTTTTCAAGTCTGTGGCACAATTTCCCGTCTCCTTTGATGGACTGAGATCTTCAAGCACATTTACCATGAAAAATAATGACAATATAAGATGCTTGATTGTATTCTTGTTATTTTCACATCACTTGACTGGTTGTCTTAAGAGACTGTTTCCCACCGTGATCAAGGGGGAACCTGTGGAGCTTTGTCACAACAATGCCTTTGGATTGGTGAAAAACAAGCATTAGTTCTTGTACTTGGTACCTAAAATCAGCTCAAACAAGAATGGGGATTCCAACACATTGGAGGCATGAAGGTAGAGAAAATAAATCAGTTTCTTTATTTTAACTCATTATTTATTATTTTTTCCCATATAGTTAAAAATCTGAAAGCAGCATAGAGAGGATTGAGGGAGACTTATTCAGATATGTGGCTTACATATTGACATGTCCGTTTTTCAATAGAAAACAGGGGGAAAGGTAGTCAGCGTGAGTTTTGAGTGAGGAAAATATAAATATTTTAGGTAGACTTTATTGAAGTTTTAGACTTGTTCCACTTTTTGTGTGTGTGTGTGTGAGGGAGATTAGACCCTAGCTAACATCCGTTGCCAATCCTCCTCTTTTTGCTGAGGAAGACTGGCCCTGGCTAACATCCATGCCCATCTTCCTTCACTTTATATGGGACATTGCCACAGCATGGCTTGACAAGCGGGATCCGAGCCTGAGATCCGTGCCTGGGATCCGAACCTGTGAACCCTGGGCCGCCAAAGCAGAGCTCACGAACTTAACTGCTACGCCACCGGGCCAGCCCCAAGACTCACTCCATTTTATACTAGTGTGTTAGGCAAAAACAGCAATTCAAAAAAGAAGAGGATAGGATAGGGGAGGCAAGGGGAGGGTAAGGGAAGGGGAGAAGAGAAGACAAGGAGAGGGGAGAGAATTCCATTTTTTACTCTAATCTCTACAAGTGCATTAAAAGGAATCTAAATCAGAATCCTAGCAACACTTCCTGGATTTCCTATCTCAGTCTCTAATTAACTTTATGTAATTTTCTCTTCAAAACTCTGGAGCTTCTCCTTTGCCAAGCAGAGCCTAAATCTCCCTCTACAAGACTTCATTTTCTCTAACCCATATTCACTTGGTTCTTACTATATTTCTCTCCCCCTTTTCTTCCAGCTCTTAAGTAGCTTGACATATTATCTTTCTTTAGGCTTTTTATTGACTCTGCTTCACAAGGGAGATACAAGGGCAGTAGGAATAGTTTGCAAATATTTTCAAAGTAATCATTTTTTATGTAGACACATATGACAAATAAGAGCTTTTGTAAATGTCCAATTATTTTGAGGACACAAAGCATGTCTCCTGTCAAATTTAAATAATGGCTAACATTTATTATCTAATATGTAATAACAAACATTTTGTCTCAGGCGTAGTTTTTTTGTATTTTATTCTAAGTACTTTTATTCTAAGTACTTTATGTATTTTAACTCATCTTTAGAATGACCCTATAAAGAAAGTACAATTAACATTCCCATTTTATAGGTGGGGAAACTGACACAGAACAGTGGTTGGGTAACTTATTCAAAGTTAGAAATAAGTAAGATTATTATTTCTGAATAATAGACATATAGAAACGTGGGATTTGAACCCAGCGAGTCTGCTTCCAGAAACCTTGAGCCTAACATGATATGGCCTCACTCTTCATTTTTGTAGTGAAAGGATACTACATCATGCCCTTATTTTATGGTGATAAAATTTTTTAATATGCATTATCATGGATAATGGATGGAATATTTCCTACTGAATTGAATAGTATTGTTTAAAGCGAAATATATCTTAGCAAGATAATTTTTGCAACTCAACTAAAACTGCCCTCAAATCTTCTGCTGAAATACACTGTCTTCTACCTTTTGTTATTTTTATATTTACTGGGTTACTGGAACCCACAGTTGGGGTAATTAACAAGTGAGAAACCAAATATTTGTTGAGAGTTTTCTATCATTCTAATTTGTGGATTATTCAAAAAATAATAACAACAAAAACAAATAAATATAACAAAAACAATTGAAACAAACAACTATAGTACCTGTCCTCAAGGTCCTTGCAAAAATGTTGAAAGAATAATACATCATAAAACACAAAGATATGTGGAGACTGGAACTGAACCTAGCAGCCTGGACAAAGCAACAACTATTGAGTAGTTGAAAAATAAATTTATTATTCACCATCCAGCAAGTTACCAAAGAATAGTAAAGTGCACAAGGGAAACCTCCTGAACTTTCCTTGTCTGTGATAGATGAACTTGACCCTTTTTAGTCACAATGTAACACTTACACACTGTGAGGTGGAGGGTTTGGTCAGAGGGATTTGATGTTGGAATTTCTCCCGCTTTCCATTAGAAGATAATTTGGGAAATTCTTCGAGAAACTAATTTCCTTGACTATTTAAATGAATTATTGTCAAAATCATGTGTTGGAATAATATTTATTCATTTATTGATTTTTAAAATTCATTTTCTGCTATGTGCTATAAATTGTTTTTAGCTTTGAGGAAGAGTAGCAAACAAAGCATACAAAGCCTATACCTTTGTGTATCTTACTTTCTGGTGGGGGAGGTGGGAAACAAACCAATAAAAATACATTGTATGATATATTCTAGAATATAAACAATATATGATGTCAGGCGGTGTTTGGTGTCATGGTGAAGGATGCAGTGAGAATGGAGAGCATACTGGAGTTCATTGTTTAGATGGGGTTCTCCAGGAAGGCTTTTTGGAAGGTTAATGTGTGAGAGAGACCCGAATGAAGCATGAGACCACAAGATGATAATATTTGTGGGAAATAGAATCTCAGACTAAAGGGATAGAGAGTTCAAAAGTCTGAGACTGGAATATGCATGGTATGTTGGAGGAATAACAAAGAGGCCAATAAGATGATGGCATATGTGATGTTCCAGAAGAATTCTTATTGCAATGGGCAAATATTTGTGATAAATAACTGGTAAAAAAGAAAACTAAAACATAGTACATACATTGTTATATATGGTGAATTGCTAAATATGAGAGAAAATAAAACTATAGCATGGTGAGTTTGTTATGCATAGGTGTAAAGATATATATATATTAAAGTGAAGACTGTAAATATATATAGTACACAAACCATGTGCCAAAAATGTTACCAGTTATTATCACTGGAGTGTGTGTCATTTTTCTTCTTTGCTTTTCTGTATTTTATTAATTTGGTGCATCATGCATATACTACTTTAAAAGTCTTAGCTTAAAATTGATCTAGCTAACACACAAGAACTTTAAGAGCTTTGTTCTGGTAATTCATTTAACCTCTGCTTTGATTTTTACAAGTGGCTTTCACATGACATCAAAGGTAGAATTAGAAATAGAGTATAGAGTTATGAAGCTAAAGTCAATTGGATGATTGAAGATTAGGGAATAAAAAGAACAAATGAGTGTACTGAGTGATAAATACAATAAATAAGTCTAAAAATCAGAGAAATTACTTATCATATAAAAGCCAAACATAGAATAGAGAATGACATAATGAACCTAGTAAAGAAAGATTCTAGGGCTTAGGAATATAGAAGTGGTATATGGTGTTTTGATGGATAATCAGGCAGAACCTTAACATGATTGCTGGCATTAGCTTAATAGCAATACAAAGTTAATGAAACATTTAGCAGAAATTTAACATCCATTCATCATTATGTATTATCTTTAATCAAAGACATTTTTAAAGAGAACATTCTGTGGATTCATGTGGAAAGTGTTTTCCAAGGGAGAGTTAAATCCCCAATATTTTAAGGACCATCAAATAGATACATTTCTTTTATTCAGACACTTAAGTTGGATTATGGAAAAATAAGAAAAGCTTTAGCCTTAGAAAAATAGCTTTTCATTAATCAACCCAGGAGAAAGAGCAGAATATTTTTGGTGTTTGTTTGCTTGACTTGACACCAATCAGATTTGCGTGTAAGAAAGACATCAGCGTGTACACGTAATCAGGATGCCTTTGAGTCAGGATGCTACTGTTAAAAATGGAATTTTATTTTATGGTAGAAATGGACAACTGGCAGTTAAATGGTCTAGACTTCTTTCTACTTGTGCCATTAGTTTTGTTTATCACCTGAGGCATAACAATTTTATCTGTTAAATGAAGAGAGTAGCACTATAGTCTGTCACACAGAGAGTAACAGTGATGACCCTTCAATCCTGCAAATGCATCAGTGAAAAATTAGTTTTTTATCTTTATAAATCATGCAGTTTTGATGTGGCTGCTGTACTTTCCCATCTCCAAATATACCTGTGGCCTTTCTTATAATAAGTATATTCATCTTCATAATTAGTTAGAAGAGATGCACACAAGATAATAAATAAACATCTGTGTGGGTATATACACCATGTACCCTAAATGTCACCAGATTTTTTTCCTAGCAGTGTGACTTTTCTCTTGTTCACTTTTTGTATTTTATGCTTTATGTATGTATCACCAAATGTCTTAATAAAACCATGTTAAAGGTAGCACAGATGCCGATGTAACTTGCAAAGTGAGTGCATAATAGAGGCACAGCTGCTGCCCTTCTCTGGCTGTGGTGTTCTCATTGGCTCATGGAGTGGGCACTGTGCATAGTTCGCTGAACTTCATTACAGCAGTGTTCTTACTTTCACATTCAACCTCAGTATTAGAACTGTGTAGTTCTGTGTTTTTCCCAATAGTGTAGAAAGGTCACTGCCCATGAAGTCTCATGGCTTTCGTTTGCTTCTTGTCCTTTCACTTATTGTGTAACAAAGCCTTTCTAGGATTCTGTTTTATCATCTCTACTATGTGACTGATAATTTACAGGGTTGTTACAAAGACTGAATAAACTAGACTATGTAAAGTCACTTTTCAAAATATACATCATTATCCAAATGTGTTGGTAATTAAAATGTCAAAATTTAAAACTTCTGATTTGTTGCTATGTATACAGCTCTTTTCTGTGTTTTGCAAGATTAAGAAAAAGGAGGTAAGGTCCCTGCCAAAATGTAGCTTATTATCTGGTTAATGAAACAATACTTATGATACTGTAAGAGAAATAATACACATGTGAGAAGAGTATTTGAAAAAAGCATAATGCAAGAGTAGAAGGGAAGTCATTTGGTAATCAGTGTTCAATAGACAAGTAATGATATGGGCAATAAATGTGGTAAAAGTTAGTAGAGGGGAGACATGGGCTTTGGGGTGAAAGGACTCTATTCACCCTTACAGAATTTGACAGGCAAAGAGTACGTGGTTGAGGCTTTGCAAGCAAAGAAGGCTTTAAGAATTAGCACGGTGGCAGTTAAGAATAGTGTGTGTTAATTGGACTTCTCAATCTTACCTAGATATGTCTGGGCTTAGAAGTGGTAATATATTTTTTTTTTAAGAAAAATTATGTAGTTCTCAATTGGAAACCAATCTTCTTAATGATTTAAAATCTCAGCCTGCGTTTTCAAAAGATTATTTGTTAACAGATGAGTTTAAATTACCAAAAAAATAATGAGGTAGCATATTTCATAAAGACAAATTCTACTTATATTCCCTTAATCTTGGAGCTAAATCAAGGAAGCTACGTGGAGAAAACTAAGTAAGTAAAAGAAAAGTGAAGAAATAAAAAAAGAAATCCTCCAATATATTTCACTAAGGGTATTGTATCAGCTTGTGGCATTTATAAGCAATTTAAAATAGAACGAAATATCTGTACTGAGTACCTGAAAAAGAGTAAAGGCCTATTGAATATCTTCAGGGATTCTTTTTTCCCTTCTTCTGTAGGTGAATGTAAGATATCTACGGAATAGCAGAATGGCGGTTGGACTGAGACACAAAATGAAATTGTGATTGATATGGATAAGCCAATGCAGATGAAAGACATTAGTAGAGAAAATATTGATCTTAATTTTGGAATGTTGAAATTTCATTCTTTGAAAGAGGTAGTTTTAAGAGATAGTGACTATATCCCCAGGAGAATAAAATGTGGGAGGGAGATGGGCATGGACAAAATATAGAGGAACAATATTTACTAGACTTTTTTTTAAAACCTGAAATGTCCGAATCATTGCTTCCATCAGCTTTTTGCTTTGCAATAGCATCTAGTCTAGAAGTGTTTGGGTTTTTTTCAGTTCATTATAAATAGTCAAAGTAACTTTTTTGGACAACCAAGTTCTCTGTTGTTTGGCCCACATTCAGTTCCAGATGATTCAGCAAAGCCAGCGTTGATAGAACAGTGTCTTGTAGTATCCAGCAGAATGCAAAGTGCAGAGTGGCCGAGCACAATAAATATTGATGCTGGCGACATGAGACTATGATAAATTTCCCTTTCTACTTCCTCTCTTGTTCGTCTTTCTCTGTCCTTCTCATTTCAAGCATCCTCTCTTTTCCATGCAAGTTGAATACCCATGGTGATTTAATAATCTTCCCTCCTCACTCCTACAGACTGCCATTCTTTACATTTTTATTTACAGTTTGATTTAGGAGTATATTTTAAAGATTTACTTGCACAGTGCATCAAATTTTAAATAAAACATGCAGTGAAATTCAGAGTTGTATCTCTAATATTCAAGTTATATCATTAATTCATTAGGTTTGTCACCGACAAATGAATTATACAACTAACTTCTCAAGTCGTGCAGCTGATTTGAATCCCTATTTTAGTCTTTGATCATAAATATCTCTATTAATAATAGTTTGTTTATAAGAACTGAGTTTACATGTTAATCTGTAGTCTTCCTATTCCTAACTGTATTGTATACTGCAATGTCACTTTCAAAAATGGCAGGACTGATCTAGATTTATATTCTCAGAAGTTATTTTGCTTCTGTCCTTCATTTGTTCACCCATCCATCCATCCAACATTCATTGGGTGCCCACTATACAACCTGCTGGACACTGGGCTCATGATTGTACAGAAAACCATCATAGTCCCTGTTGCTGTTTGGCTGCTGATATTAAAATACAAGGGACAGACAGTGCTGGTAATAGACCTGGGCATCTAGGGCCCCTATTTTAATCCCTGTTTTTCAGATGGCCACCCTCAGGCCCTCCTTTGGTTCTGCCTTTCCTAAAAGTATGAGGAGAATACAGGGCCAACTGTATGGAGCCACACATGTAATAGATGTGAGATCATGCTTTGGATACCTGGGACCCCAGTATTCCCTGTTCAGATGACCTCAAACTCTACTTCCAAGGGCTGTTGGAGACCCTTCTCTAGATCAATACCCTGAGGGTTCACCAGGTACCCAAAGCTGTTCACTGTCTTAGGCCTGAGGGTGTTCACAGGTTGTGGCTCTGCCCTGGAGATTCCTTAGGGTCCTGGAATGATTGGTGGTGGAAAAAGAGTGAGGTAGATCATTGACCTGGCTCCTTTATTTGTTTTCTGGATAATAAATAATAGAATTTATAGAGATGCAAAAGTAATAAAATAATTAAAAACAGATATTGTGTAAAGATAAGGTTAATTTGCAACTGGTCTATGGTAGCTTTATGCTTATCTCTAGGGATGACTAGACATCTAGCGCTAACCCTTGGCCAAGATATGGATGCAGTGTACTAAATGGTGATTTATGATGTGCTATATAAAGTTCAAGATTCCTTTGGAGGCAACCAACCTGTAACATCTTGTTTACGTTGTTTATTAAAATTGTGTAGATATCATCTGGTTTAACCAGTTCCACAACCTGGCTTTAGCTATGTTACCAGTAAAGAATAGTGAACTTGTGCCTTGAGACGGAAGTATCTTGCATGGGTCATGGTGATTTGTAATCTGTAGACGAAGAACACAGGGATAAGATAGGGTCCCCAAGTGTGCAGAGCGACTGAGACAAGGCTCAGAAAACTGCTTTTGGATGTCTCAAACCACTCTGATGTTTGCCTATGCTACTTATATCCTGCTGTACTATTCACTTTACCTTTGTTAAAGCCTTATATAGTATATCTTATAGAATCTTGAGAATTCTTTCAATTATCTGACTCTGTAATTTATGTAAATATAAAAGCTATGAAAATGTAAAGAGCGAGTTGGGATAGAGGATAATGGGAAGAATAAACATGACTTTAGTCTGAGGTCCATGTGCGGCCTCTCTGAGGAGACAGTATTTAATCTGAGACTTGAAGGATAGAATTGGGTTGTATTCATGTAGAGACCATGAGGAATGTTTGAGGAAAAGGGAAGAACAATAGAATATTTGGAGGCCATTTCCAATTTAGAAATTTTTTTGTTTGTTTTGGGATGAAAGATAGATTGATCCAACAAGTTGACTTTCCGAAAAATAGGCTCTAACGTGTCTTTTTGTACTGCGAGCATTAGTATCTGTAGGCCAGAAAAGGGATACTTGGTGGCTGCCTAGATCCTCTGAAGTGAGGACAGTTCCCAGCGCCACATGTCAATTTCTTGTAGAAGTAATCAAAAGGAATGGAACATGAAGCCAAAAACCACTTAAGAGTCTAAGACCTGTCTAAAAGAGAGTACAGGAGTATCTTTTACATGGATTCATTTTTTAAAGGGTTGTGCGAAATTCTTATGAGACAATGCCTATGTCTCACATTGAAGATGGGTTATTAGGTCACATCTTGTCCTTTCCTGAGAAGATTTTTTTAAAGTCTGACGTAAATAATTTCTAGTCTTATAAAACCTTTAGATGTGATTTAATGGTGTGATGGAACATTCTAGAAGTATACTAAATGTTACAGTCATAGACCTCATATGTGCTTTTTAGCATTCAAGGACTTTCTTAAGAATGCTGTAATAATAAAAAAATTTTTAAATGGCTCCATTGAGATACATATCAGAACATGGTCTAGATATTTCTTTCCCTAAAGTATTTATCCTGATTGGAAATACCTCAGGCAAACATAAAAATAAGTAGCATTTCATTGCATGTTAAGATAGCAAGATAGCAAGAGATTGACCATTAAGACTGTGCATAGAGTGCACAGGGTGTATTAGTCAGGGTTCTCCAGAGACACAGAACCAATAGGAGATATATATGTCTAGAATGAGATTTATTATAAGAAAGTGGCTCACACAATCATGGAGGCTAAACCCCATGATCTGTTGTCTGCAAGATGGAAACTCAGGAAAGCTGGTGGTGTAGTTCCAAGGTCTGAGAAACAGATTGCTGATCTTGTAGATTTCAGTCCGAGTCTGAAAGCCTGAGAACCAGGGGTGCCTAGTGCAGAATATTGCTATCCCAGCTCAATCAGTCAGGCAGAACATGATTTCAGCATTCTTCTACCATTTTGTTCTGTTCAGGCCCTCAGTGGATTAGACATGCCCACCCACCATGGGGAGGGCCATCTGTTTTACTCAGTCTACTGATTCACATGTTAATCTCTTCCAGAAATACCCTCAGAGACACATTGAGAAATAATGTTTAATCAGATATCTGGGTATCTCATGATCCAGTCAAGTTGACATATAAAATTAATTATCACAAGTCCACCCCTTGTCAACTTGACACACATATTCATCTCCTTAAACTGTACCTAATCTTGAAATAAAGACAATAAAAAGATCAAAATTCTGCCTAACATGATACAACTATCCTATGTACAACCAAAAATGCAGTAACGCTTTCCCTAGAAGAGAAGATTAAGTCCTTGAGTGATGTTTACTCTTCTCCTTAATATCCCATAACTTAAATACTATGATGCACAATTAACAGTACATAAATAGTATGATATAAAGTCAATACATCTTATATTACATGATAAAGGAAGTAAACAGTGAAGAAAACAAAAATATCTGATATATATATGTTTATAAATATATTTGTATTTATGTGTTTTTATTTGTATATGTATATATATTTGTATTTGTATTTATATATATTTGTGTATGTATGCACACACAAACATGTTCATAACAAAATAAGGAGGAATATTCATGACAATTACAGTTCTTCTTTCTGTAACTGGTCATGTGGTCATAGCTGGTATTTGTAACTACTTTCTTCCACTGTCTATTCTGTATACCCTTTGCCTTCTGCAAGGATCTCAGCTGGTCATGGTTCCTTACCAGGTAGAGTGACCCAAAGCTTCATTCCTCGAGGATCTGGCTCATTAGTTGTGCTGCCTGGATTGGGTTCTTGCAGTTTTACCATTGAAATTAATCACAGAGCTTGGTAATGCTAAGAAACACCCTATAATATTTCCTGTATTCCAGATGTACTCTTTATTACCTCAATTACAGAGTAGTCAACTTCCCCTTGGTAGTATGGATCAGTCATACCAGCTAGCATGGTAACTCCCTTCTTTGTCGGCTGATTCAGAGGCATGAGGAAACCAAAGTGACTGGGTGGCAGTCTTAACTTCCAGGTCAATGGAATCATTGTTGTGTCTCCTGGTGGAAGCATTCCTCCCTCTGGAACTGAGACCTCTAGGCAGAGTGAGCATAAAGTTGCAAGAACAGGAAGCAATAATTTTGCTAGTAAGTTCCTAAGAGTAATAGTGAGTAGTGCCACTCTCTTTTCCACCCCTTGATTCCTCGACCTGGGAATCTGTCTATGGGAGAAATAGCACCATATATTAGGTGCTGATTTGGAGCATATAGAGCCTTCTGGAGAACCTTACTCCAGTCCTGCAAGGTATTGCCACCTAGCTGGTGCTGTAACTGAGTCTTCAAAAGGCCATTGCACCATTCTATGAAACCAGCTTCTTCAGGGTGGTGAGGGACATGGTAAGACCAGTAAATTTTATAGCATGGGCCCATTGCTGCACTTCTTTTGCTAAGAAGTGAGTTCCTTGATTGGAAGCAATGCTGTGTCAAATATCGTGATGGTGGATGAGGCATTCTCTAAGTACATGGATGGTAGTTTTGACAGAAGATTGCATGAGGGGAAGACAAATCTGTATCCAGAGTGTGTGTCTATTCCAGTAAGAACAAAATGCTGTCCCTTCCATGATGGAAGCAGTCTGATGTAATCAACATGCCACCAGGTAGCTGACTGATCAACCCAAAGATTGATGCCATATCAGGCACTCAGTGTTGTTCTCTGTTGTTGGAAGAATGGACACTCAGCAGTGGCTGTAGCCAGGGTGGCCTTGGTTAGTGGAAGTCCAAATTGCTGAGTCCATGCATAACCTCCATCCCTGCCACCATGAAAACTTTGTTCATGAGCCCATTGGGTGATGACAGGGGTGGCTGGAGAAATAGGCTGACTGGTATCCAAGAACCAGTCACCATATCCACTTGATTATTAAAATCATCCTCTGCTGAAGTCACCCCTTGGTGAACATTCCCACAGGACACAAATATCTTTACATTTTTTGCCTATTGAGAGAGGTGTATCAATATACTTCTTCCCCAAATTTCTTTGTCATCAATTTTTCAATCATGTTCCTTCTAAATCTCTGATAATCCAGCCAAACTATTGGCTATAGTCCATGGATTAGTATGTTATCACATATCTGGCTATTTCTCCTTTCAAGCAAATTGAACAACCAAGTGCACTGCTCCAAGTTCTGCCCACTGGGAAGATTCCCCTCACTACTGTCCTTGAAGGATGTCCCAGAGAGGGGCTGTAGTGCTGTGGCTGTCCACTTTTGGGTGGTTCCTGCATATCATGCAGAACCATCTGTAAACCAGGCCTAAGTCTTCTTTTCCCCTGTCAGCTGATGGTAGGGCATTCCATATGAAGCCATAGGTGCAGACTGGGAGAGAAAGGGAGTGTAGCAAGAGTGGGGTCCATGGGCATTTAAGTCACTTTTTCATATAACTTGTTCTTTCCGGGCCTGCTTGGGCCCAATCACACATATACCACTTCCATTTGATGATGGAGTGGTACTGTGTATGCCTAATTTTATGGCTTGGTGGCTCAGATAACATGCAGTTCTTGATGGATAGCTCAGGTTGCATGGTAGCTTAGTAGCCCATGGTCAAGCATTCAGTCTCTCCTAAGGTCCAGTAGCACCAAAGAGTTTCTCAAAATGAGAGTAGTTATCTGCAGAGGATGGCAGAGCTTTGCTCCAAAATCCTAAAGGGCTGAGCTGTAATTCACTTATAAGAGCCTGCCAAAGGCCCCAAGCAGCATTCCCATCTCCCATTAATCCTTCAAGCACTATTGGATCTGCTGGATCATATACCCAAGTGGCAGAGAAGCTTGTGCAGCAGCGTGGACTTGTTGCAGAGCCTTCTCCTGTTCTGGGCTCCACTCAAAACTAGCAACATTTTGGGTTTCTTGGTAAATGGGCCAAAGTAACACACCCAAATGAAGAATATGTTGCCTACAGATTCCAAAGAGGCTCCCTACGCATGTGCCTCCTTTTTTGGTTGTAGGAGAGGCCAGATGCTACTACTTATCCTCCACCTTAGAAGGGATATCTCAACATGCCCCATACCACTGACTCCTAGAAATTTCTCCAAGATAGAAGACCCCCAAATTTTTCTGGTATTTATTTTCCAACCTCTGGCATGCAAATATCTTACCAATAAGTCTAGAGTAGCTGCCACTTCTTTCTCACTAGGTCAAATTGGCAAAATATCATCAATGTAATGGACCAGTGTGATATCTTGTGGAGGGGAAAGGTGATCAAGATCCCTCAGAATTAAATTGTGACATAGGGCTGGAGAGTTGATATACCCCTGAAATAGGACAGTGAAGGAGTATCGCTGGCCTTACCAGCTGAATACAAATGGATTCTGATGGACTTTATTGACAGGGATGGAGGAAAATTAATTTGCCAGATCAATAGCTGCATACCAGGTACCAGGGGATGTGTTAATTTGCTCAAGCAATGAAATCATGTCTGATATAGTTGCTGCAATTGGAGTTACCACCTGGTTAAGTCTACCATTATCTATTGTCATTCTCTAAGATTCATTTCTTTGACACAAGCCAAATAGGGGAGTTGAGCGGGGATGTGGTGACAATCAGCACTCCTACATCCTTCAAGTCATTGATGATGGCACTAATCTCTGCAGTCCCTTCAGAAATGTGGTATTGCTTTTGATTTATGATTTTCCTAGGTAGAGGCAGTTCTAGTGCCTTCCATTTGGCCTTTATCACCCTAATAGCTCTCACTCTACAGATCAGGAGCCAATGTGAGGATTCTGACAGCTGCCGAGTATATATATTCCAATTATACATTCTGGAAGTGGGGAACTAGCCACAAGATAGGCTTAGGGACCCACTGGATCCACTGTGAGATGGACCTAAGCTAAAACTCCGTTGATTACCTGACTTCCATTAGACCCTTCTCTGACTGATGGGCCACAGTGATGTTTGGAGTCTCTTGGAATCAGTGTCAGTTCAGAGCCAGTTTCCAGTAGTTCCTAAAGGTCTGATTATTTCCTTTTTCCTAGTGCATAGTTACCCTGCTAAAAGGCTGTTGGTGCCTTTGCAGAAGGCTGGGAGAAAGATCAACAGTATAAATTTTTGGTAGTGTATTGAAGTCCTTCCTTGGGGGGACCCAACCTCCTCTTCATTCAGGGGGTTCTGAGTCTGTCAACTGGCTCAATTCCAGGAATTGAATGAAGAACTGCGATTCTGTTTTTATGATTCAGGTTAGACTTTTGTTCACTTAACCTAGAACTTTTCTGCTCATACAAATCAAGTAAGAATTTAGTAGGATTCCTATCTATTTCACTTCTAGGAACACCATGATCAACTAGCCAGCACCATAGACCTCCTTGAGTCAGATTATTCTGATTGCTGCTCTGACTCTGCTATCCATTATGGTAATCCCTCCAACCTTGCCTTTGGCAGTTGAGTGCCATCACATGGCCCCTTCCACACTGGGATCCAATTACTCCCATGGCATATAAGTTTCCCAAGTCAGCGGCTGCAGTTCCCACTGTAAGGTTTGGACTACAGAAAGGAGCAATCACCGAGCTCTTCAGGGTTACTGGGGCTACCATCACAAATGTACTTCTCACAGTATTGGTGAAGGGTATGTTTTCTGGACCCTTCCCGTGTGGGTGAGTAGATCTTTATTTAGTATGGTAGCCTTCAAGGAAGCTCTAGGCCCAGAGAAATGCACATATGAATTTCTTACACTACGCACTATGAACTATGCAAAATTAGCTCTTTCGCTTACAAGGCATTGGGGCTCTAGTGACGATTATATGAAGAATTTTACTATTCTCAGTTGGCCTTTCTAAAAACTCTTCATTTGATTCAATGACTGATGAGGCCTCCTAGGCAAGTTGGGCTGACTTGCTTTATTTTTCCTTTAGTTATTTTACACCCATTCTCTGATTTTGAACCAGTGTCCCTGCTGAGAAGACTTCAACACTCATGGAGTTTTGAGAATCTTTGTGTTTTCTCTAATCCCTGATTTGTAGTTAAGAGGTTCAGGACACCTAGTGTCTCGTTAGAGGGCATCTGTCACATTTACAACACAAGGACATTTATCATTTTCTCCCTCTCTTAAGGTTTCTCTTTAGGCTTCTGACATTGAAGAAGGGCAGTCTATTCTATTAACTAGCCTTACAATTATTTTTTTGGAGGGAGTTTCTCACATACAGGTTACATAATATGACTACATTGCATGCTAATTTTTCTCTTTATATCTTCCACTGTTAGCTTTATTAGCCATATAAAGGGACTACTAATTACATTTTACCTAAAATTAATAGCAAATCAGTTTTGCTGATTTCATTTCCCCATATTTTGGTGGCGATCTGAGTGCAACACTCAGAAGATTCATGCATAGAATGAACAAAAATAATTTGCATTTTTTGTTGCCTTGAATTTTCAATATATGTTCAGTGGAGATTGTGTAATTCCATAAAAATCACCAATACTTTTTTGAATTCTATTTTTTCCTCCTCTAGTTCAGAAAATAGTAAAATACAGGTGATTTCTTAAGTAACCAATGCCTATTTCAGCTTAGGGATGTGGCTAAAGGATATTCTTCAATTTGTCCTAGCTGAGCCACACAAATACCGATGATGGGATAGTTTCTTCTTACTTGCAGTAATTCTGAAGTTCTCAGGGATCTCTTCTTGCAAGTTAAAAAAGTAACATTTTTACAGAATGTGAATCTGAGAATGTGGAGAAAGGAAGAGAATGGGGGTAGAAAAATGGAAAATAAAGGAAAGTGGTCTAGAACATCAAGGAGATATCAGTTCCTGTAACTATGATAAATGAAATGCACGTTGGAGGAAATTTAACTAAGATACATTATCAAGTGGCTTCTGCACAGGCTTTTCTGAAGAATAATGTTGCTGAAGTCTGTAAATCAGAATGGAAAAGAGCATGGACTCTGAAGCCAGAGTGCCAGACTTTAAGTCCCTGCTCCACGAGATATAGTAGCAGCCCCCATCTGTGGTTTCGCTTTCCACAGTTTCAGTTACCTGTGGTCAACTGCGGTCTGAAAATATTGAATGGAAAATTCCAGAAATAATTCATAGGTTAGAAATTGCATGCCATTGTGAATAATGTGATAAAATCTCTGGCCATTCCACTCTGTCTCATGTAGGACGTGAATCATTCCTTTGTCCAGCATCTCCATGCTGTGTACACTACTCACCTGTTAGTCACTTGGTAGTCATCTCGGTTATCAGATCGACCGTCGCGATATAGCAGCGCTTGTGTTCAAGACACCCTTATTTCACTTCATAATGGCCACAAAGCACAAATGTAGTGATGCTGACAATTCGGATATGCCAGAGAAACCATAAAGTGCTTCCTTTAAGTGAAAAGGTGAAAGTTCTTGACTTAGTAAGGAAAGAAATAAATATGCTGAGGTTGCTAAGATCTATGGTAATTTTTATTACAGTATTCTGTTATAATTTTTCTGTTTTATTATTATTGTTGTTAATCTCTTACTGTGCCTAATTTATAAATTAAACTTTTTTTTTTTGGTTTGTTTTTTTTTGTGTGTGTGTGAGGAAGATCAGCCCTGTGCTAACATCTGCCAATCCTCCTCTTTTTGCTAATATCTGTGCCCATCTTCCTTCACTTTATATGGGACGCCGCCACAGCATGGCTTGCCAAGCTGTGCATCGATGGCGCCCGGGGTCCGAACCGGCAAACACCGGGCCGCCGCAGCAGAGCGCACGCACCCAACCGCTTGCGCCACAGGGCCGGCCCCATAAATTAAACTTTATCATAGGTATGTATGTGTAGGAAAAAACAAAGGATATATAGGGTTCAGTACTGTCCATGGTTTCAGGCATCCACTGGGAGTCTTGGTACGTATCCCCCACGGGTAGGGGCGACTACTGTATCAACTGTGTAGTCTTTGTGTCTCAGTTTTCTTAACTCTAAAATGAGGATACTATTAGTATTCGACTCATAGAACTGTTGTGAACATTAGATGGAGTGATACACGTGAAGTAGATAGAAGAGCACCTGGCATATGATAAATACTATTTTGACTGTTAATGCAGGAGGTTTGGTGGAATCCTTGGGCTGATATCCTTTATTGCGAATGAGTCATTGATCCCCTGCTATGTTTCTCTGCTGTATACTTTAGGGCTATTTCTGATGCTTACTAAAATGTACATTCTAGCTTACATCATAATTCTTAGAGGCATACTATATGGTGTGGGTTGAAAGAAGGGAAATTAAGTCATCTCTGGAATCTGCTTTTATTTTTTTCTGTTTCTAAATACAAAGAAACAGATTACAGTCTTTGGTTAACGTGCTTCCATTGCTATGAACTGGTATTCATTCTTTGTTTTTTTCTTTGTACTGGTTCAGCTTTTAAGAGGAGTTTGTTTTCATTTGGTTTGTATCAAGGAGACCAGATTGTAAAGGCTGGTCATCTTTGGATTCCTAATATTGTATTATTTTGTTTTTATGAACCATTTATTGATAATTAATAACCTTCATAACCTATTTAATTCAAAATGAATTTTCATGTTAGGAGAAAAGCTTATTTCAAATTGATAATCTTTTGAGATAAATATTAGCTTATGATAGTACATGTTTTTATATATGATATATATATGAGATTTAAGACAACTTTTGCTAATTTATGGGTGTTTGTTTTCAATATAGCTCATTTCATCATATTAGTGGAAATAAAAGTTTGAAATTATTTTGGAATATTAAGTGGTGCTTTTTTACACTCATCTGTAAAAATACCATATTCTTTAAGACAAATAATAAAAATATTTATACTTTTGTAATCATATCTGGATATCTTGAGGTTTGAGTTATAGAACAATAATTCATGTCCTGTATATCTAATGACACTCAGCCTGAGGCCTCCTTCCTAACAATACATAAAGTATTTGGCCTATAACTTACATTCTGCTGTGTCTTATTGCTTTGTTTCTTAATATTTTTTGGATCTGCCTCCAGTCACTGGAAACATTATAGACCCCAAGGAAACTTTCTTTTCTGACATTATTCCTATTTGAATCTGCTTTGGCCTATTTAAATATTGTCCACAAGGAAATTTAGATAACGTGGACAGTGAAAGAAAGAATGGCTTTAGCAAACAGAATATTTTGTCACAAACAGCCCTCTTCCCCTTTCTTAGAGCAGACAATGGTAGCAGTATTTAATGAGAAGTGAATTTAGTGAAAAAGGGGAGATGAAAATAGCTGTTTTAATCAAATTCTGTCGTAATTTCTCAGGTGTCTGGAATTTATGACACACCATTCAGGAAATCTCCAATGATACATTTCTGTAACAAGAGTTGTAAATCCACTGGCAGTTTCATTAATCAGACAAAGAGCTGTTCAGTTATTGAAATAACTCCTCAAATAATTGCCAACTTGCCAGGCAGTGACCTCACTCCTAAGAGAAGTGCTTCAACAATTGATGATGTAGCCCTGGTAAATTAGCATTTCTGGCATTGAAAAATCATTGTTGGGCATACCGTGGTTCTGAGGAAGCAATTCCTGGAACTGTTTGTCCTCATAAGCAAGATTTAAAAAGTGGTGATGATCAATACTTTGCCTGTTTCACTTGTGAAGAGAAATGTGCAGGAATTACATCCATCCCTCTTTACGCTGTGATTCCTATTCTAACTATTAAGCTATTTAAAAAATTTAAATGCTGTCAATTTAATTGCTTTAATGTTTGTTGAGTGCCTTTTTAAGTGTGTGGACTCAAGGCTGCTAGGGAGTTGGGGGAAGTATGTAAAATAAGTAAGACGTGATACCTTCTCCCAAGTAGTTCATATCCTCCCCTTCAGGGAATTATGATATGGTACAATGGAGTAAATGCAATTATAAAGGTTTCTTAAAAGTGCTAGGAGATCATAGAGGAAGGAGAAACAAAGACTGAGGATGACAATGGTGGAGAGTCAGAGAAGTCTTCCAGAAGAAGTGGATTCTCATACTAAAAATCTTAAAAGAGAGATGAAAGGGAATTTCAAAGACAGAGAAAAAATATTAAGTAGTTAAGTTGGAAGACGATTGGAATGGGAGTTAAGACATACATGTTCTATCTCCACATTTCTGATAACTTATAAATCAGGATATCTCTTTGAACCTTGATTTTGTCACTTAAAAAAATAAGAATGATTCTTTTCTATTTTATGGTGAATCCCCAGATTAAAATAAAAAAGTTGAAACAGAAGTTTTGTGTGGGAGGAAAAGCTAAAAGAATAAAAACAAAATCAAAATACATTTATAATGGAGTTTATGAATAATTGCTTTATCTTGGAAAACTACAAGGGCAGAATTTTAACACGCTTCTAATATTAAAAAGCAAAATGTGTGTCACAGTCATATTGATGTGAGATAAAATACTTTTCTACAATTATTTGTCAATATATTCCTTTTAAATACCTCATATATACTCTCTTAGCCCATGATTTAGATTTGCAAAGGACTACAGTTATATCCAATGAACTATAGACATAATAATAAAATAAAACAGGCAAATGTCAAAATACTTGATAAAACTTAGCACTGTCATCTCCTCATTTCAATCCGTCTCTTAAGATCCATATTACTTTCTTAGTACTTTCAATCTATTAGTGGAAATACAAATTAAAGGAAAACTGCATTATACTGTAACTTACTCATGGATTTGGTGATTCAGGATGTGGTATATTTTGAACATATGTTAAGGTCTATAGTGTTATCTCTCCTCGTATTACAAAAGTTAATGTTGTCTTTTGATTAACCCTTTGTTCTGATGTATCAAATTGTATCCACAAAATACCTATGAAGTTTATATCTGTTTTTATATCTACAAAATAGGCAAGTGAGGCATCGATGTATGATTACTTCTCCAATTTCAGTTTCGTTTTAGAGCCTACCTTGTTAGGGTAAGCTGAGGCAGTAAAACTTTATATAAAAATTCTAAATTTAAGAGCTGAATACTTGAAAATGAGAAATTATACCAAATATGGTGGAATATTCTAACAGAATATGTCCTTTTTCAAAAACTCTTCTCAACTGGTCAGTGTTAACATCCACTTGTTATTGAACTAAATCAAACTATTGTTAACAGTGCTTGAGCAATTTTATATTTATTTTCATGATTAATTAATATATTTTACTAAAATTTTTGCATGTCTGGACAATGTTTGTACACCTCACCTTTACATTAGTGAGTAGATGTCTGGCATACTGTAGTTGCTTAAATATATCACTGTATTGATTGAGGGATTATGTTAAAATTATATCAAATATCAAGTATGAGTAGCTTTGTCAATTCAATCAGATTATTGTATTGAGTTGGAAAATAGTTATACTCTCTCTTGTTTCTGTTATGAACACTTACAAACCCGAAATACTTATTTTAGTAAATTCCTTAGTTTTCCGTTTGTTCTCGTTGGTAGTGAGAAGTATAATCTTAGTTAACAAATAGGCTGATGTATTTTTTTTGAAGTTTGATAGTGAGGTAAATTAGGAACAGAGTGTGAACTATTACTTGGTAAATCACTTCACTAAAATGTTGATAATGACTTTACTTTTCTCATCACTGTCAAACTTCTGACAACGGTGAACTTAAAAGAAAAGTGTGTTCCTTAAACAGAATTATCTTTACGGTAGCTTGAGAGCAGGATATTTAGAGAACTAGGGATGCTTGTAGTTTTCTGTAAAGCTCACTTAAAAATGACTGCTCTCCATATTTGAAATTTGTACTTTTTTCTTATATTAACTCATCTAGTTTTGTGACATATTTTAAGCAACAAAGCATTGTGAATTAAAAATTTTTTCCTTCCCTAAAAGTCCTTAGACACGTTCAATCTTCTTCATTACCTTTGCTCCAAAAGGATGAAAATGGGCAAAATATGAGGGAAAAAATTACAAGATGCTATCATCATCAAAAAATAATATCTATATTGAAACTTAATCTACCATGGAAATCTAAAAAAGTGGGTCATCTACCAGTTATTGTAAGCAGTTCCTTGACAAGCAAATACAATATACATTGCTTGAGTTGTTTGTTTTCAGGGAAGTATGCCGCTTATCACTTCAGAAAGTAGAACCAACCATTTTGCTTATTCCTTGCCTGAACTGAAATCATATGACTTGTGGGTGAATGCACATACATTTTATTTCCTTTTGTTAAAATTTGATCTTACAGAAAGTGTAAAACAGCCTACTTACAATAGCTGGGAAAGCGAAAAGCCTGCTGTGGATAGAGTCAAGCCTACTTTTCTTTGTGAAATTACCTCAGCAGCCACACTATACCAAATCTTTTGTCTCCTTTTGTTTAAGTGAACAGAGCAAGACAAAGGCACTCAATCTTCTTTGCAAACATGGGCCCAGGCAAGCTCTCCATTGCTCCATCTATGCTCTTCATGGAGGTTCCTACCATCTAATGGTTGTCCTAACCTTGAGATTTTAAAAACATAAAGCTTTCTACTGCAAAACTGACATTTTGGATAACTTCACTGATTAATCATTCAAGCTTACCTCGTTTCAAGGGCTCATGTCTTGAAACAATTATAAACCTGTAACTCTTTCCAAAAGGACAGCAATCCTCTTTAGGATAACATGATTATGAACATGTCATTTTTAATAGCCCATGATAAAAAATACGATGTTAAGACTGACACTGTTTGACTACATGAGAATGAAATTTTCTTGATGTTTTAAGTTGATATCATATGTATCCTCATTAAATTTTGTATGATTTGTTTCAGCACCAAAAGTACATATTCCACTTCAAAGAAGAAAAGAGAAAAGGATTTTTTTATTCAGTGCCTTTTTTATGCCACTGAAAGTCAAGACTAGAACCATCTCGTTGCAGTGTTCCTGTTTTACGGTGCTATCCCCCCTTGACTTGTGTGCAGAAGATAACAGATGCTTTGGGTGTTTGGAGCACACCTGGTTTTTATGCAAAGAAAATGTGTAATTTGGACTATCAAGTGAATAATTAATGTCAAATTAATTCAAGAAGCATTCTAAAAAATCACGTGTGAAATTCCTTCCTTTCTTCAGGAAATGCTGAAACAGGCATCTTTATTTTGAGTTTTTTTCCCCCATCCTCACTAGGAAATTCCACTCAAAGATAAAGCACTTGCGCCTATTTCTCCTAGAAAAAAACTTATATTTGCTATTTTGTTTTTTAAGAATTCACCTTCTGTTGTAAAATGCAGGTTTTGTGATGTACTGTAACTTTAGCTGATGTAGCACTTTCCAGAAGAGGGCTATGCCTTGATATAGAACAGGGATTTAAAGAAATGCCCATGTCAGAGTATCTGCCCATATTTGGAATATTAACAGCAATCTCTTAAGATATAAGCAGAAGGACTTATCTTGCCATACACTTTGCTGTTTAGAATCCCAAATCTTGAAGCAACGTCTGGGTTTAACCCCTGGCTTTCAGGACATGGGTTGGGCTGGTTATTTGAGCGATTATGCTGTTGAGTAATTCTGCTTTGCTTGTGTCTGCAGACAAATGCCCTCGTTTTCAGATAAACCACATTCATCTTAAATGCTCCTCCACCCCAGGCTTTTTTTTTTACCATCCAGGAAGACGAGAAAATAGTCAAGATTTCCTTCAACACATTTAAGGAGGAGAATATGAACAAATGATAAGAGCTTAGAATGAAAATCTGTGGGTTTCAATGCCAGCATTTTAAAATACTAAAACCGACCCCAAAATAAAATGGGAATGGGAGAACTTAAATGTATTTAAAATTTATAATAGTCATTGTGAGGATAAATATCTTATCTCAACTCCTAGCAAAGTGATGTAAATTGTAGATGCTTAGTTACACCAAAATAACAATTTTTGGAATAATATTATATATTATATATACATACATACAATGTCTATATGAACATAGACCAAACTCTGAGATTAGTGGGTGTATCACACTGCACTTCTTAGTGAATATCTTGTATAACCACTGATGAGGCAATCAAAAAATTTGTTCTTAATGCCTTTTGTGTCTGATTTTCTCAGATATATAGTAAATCTTTAGGAAATCTTCATTACAACCCACCCTAAAGCTAATGATCCTTCCCTTTTCACTTGAAACTACGTCAGCCCATCAAATAACCAAAGGGTGAGATGATCTCCATTGATAGCATTCCAAGGAGTGCTGCAGTATATATGCTATATTTATATCTATAGTTTTAATTCCAGTTGACTTACAATGTCTGTCGTGCTACATAAGGAAAGACACTTCAAAGATTACATTTTTTAAAAATACAACCGTTTTGGTGGGCTCTTTGCACTTCTCTCCCTACTGTGTTTCCCAATAACACTGAGACTACTACCACTGCAACCTCCACCACCCTATAAACCTTCTTCAAGTCTCTCAGTTTTAAATACCTAGTCATTGCAGGAAAACATCTACCCTATTTTCATAGGAAGGGATTTTGTTCTAAATATTTCACTCTATTTCTCCCTGTACTCTGACACCCAATTTCTGGTCAGGCTTTAGGGAGCTGAGTACCAATGACAATCTGGATCCTGACCTGCAGATTCTGAGAGAAGATGAACCTCTGTCCATAGTAGGGTGAAGATGGGGCCTTCAAGTCTAGGTCAGTCCTCATCAGTGAAGACCACAGGATTGTTGGTTCCTATTGTTAGGTTACCCTCTTAGATAAGCACACCTTTAAAAGCTATTTTTATTTTCCTTGAACACCCATAATAATCTTAAATTCTAAAAAGATATTTCTCCAATACTAAGGCTTTGGTCTTGTCCGTTAAGAAAATTAGACAGGTTTTTGAGCAGCATTTTGAGAATCCTGTCTGGGTAAACACATCAACAAAACCCACTCCAAATGGTAATGTTTCTCCCTGGGGATATAAAAAAGAATCGTTTGGTATTGATTAAATTCTTTTTATGACTCCTAATCTTTCTCTGATAGAAACTAGGGTAATTAATCAGTTAAAGTCAGCACAATATTAAGTAAACAAACAAATAAAATATTCAAAACTGTTGCTAATAAATGCAAGAATAAACACAGAAGTTTTTGAGCATTTGACAATACATCGTTAATCTCTTTGAGTAGAGTTTCTGATGTCATTTTAGATTACATATACAGCTGTGTTTATCTTCTCATACTTTTTGTCTTTGAGTTTCAACAACGTATTTCCATTGTAATCCTAGTTCAGGGGGAACAACAATGATGATAATTGAACACTTCAAACTTCTAAGTACTCTCTTGTTGTTTTTATTAAATAAGGTCAAACAAATAGTTTGAATTTTAGCAAATGGATTTGTATATTGCCTTCATCTTTGTTATTGTCCCTTTTTTTCTCTTACTTAAAACTGTTAATTATATGTAAACATACAAAAATATACAAACAAATCATATGTCTATTTACCCAACAAGCAAAATTTATTAATTATAATATTTTATGGTATTTGAATCAGATTTTTTTTTAAGAAATAAAATATGAAGTCTATTCTCTATGTTCAATTCCTCACTTTTATCAGAGGCAACTATTATCTAGAAGGACACACACACATATATATGTATATATATTCTGTCAAATTAAAAGAAATACTTTTATAACATATATGTCTCAAATACTACAGATTATTGTTTTGTGGTTCCTAATAGATACCTCAACTACTCATATTGTTTGTATCATTTTGCTTCTTGCTTTGTTCCCTTAATATTATAATTTCAATATTTATATGGTATATTGTGGATCTAATTCATTTATTTTAAAAGCTATATGTTATATATTATAGTTTATTGTATATTACCTTATGTACTATGACAGGACTCACGACCCCAGAGACTCAAATTGCGTAACATGCAGGTAAATGGAAAAGGATGAAACTCAATTCCAGTTCCCCTGGGACCAAGTCTCCTCAACATTTCCAAGTGCTCGTTGCCTTATATTTTAGAGGCGTCTTTTAAAGATGGATTCTTGTGTTATTATGCAATCTGAGAATCTTTTATATTTATTTGTTCGGTTACATTTACTATAATCATTGCTAACTTGAATTTTTTTTCTAATATGATAGTGTCTTCCACTTATATTTTTGCTTAGATTCATTAGTTTCCATTTCCATTTTTTGAGTTGATCAAGTTTTGTTTATTTTATTTTGCTTCTTTTATTGGTTTGGTTGTAATTCTCTCATATTGTTTTAACAGTTAGGGTATTCTCTCATGCACACTTGAATTAAAATGCCTTTACCTTAATATTAATGTCTCATGGACTTCAAATGAGAACAATACGTAGACTTTAGAATGATTTACTATTGGCTTTAAAGTCAACAATTATATTGCTTCCCCAATTTCAAGTCATTTTTCCACTTAATTCTATCTATTATTGCTGATAATATATACAATATGTCTATTCTTTCATTAAACTTTAGATTTCTCTTTGTATTTAGTGTGTTCTGCAGTTTATCATATGTATAGGTGCTAATTCCTTTCTAATTATCCTGCCTTGGAATCAATCTGATATTTTGGTGTGATATTCATGTCTTTTTTCCCTGCATTCTATAAGAAATCATTGTCTCTTTGAATATTTCCTTCTCCTCATTCTCTCTATATTCTCCTTTTGGAACTCTTCACAGATACGTTAAACTTCTATATTCTGCCTTTTCTCTATTTTTAAAAATTATCACCTCTTATATCTTTAAATTGGTTGATAGGTTATTTCTCTAGATCAATATTCTAGTTCATCAGTTATGTCTTCAGCAAGATCTAATCTGTGGTTTAAGATTTTAATCATTGTTTCTTTATTTTAGAAATTTTATTAGTTGTATTTCCTAAAACATACTTCCTTTATTGTATATATTATTTTTATCTCTTTCATCATGGCAAATATTCCTTTAACTATTGCTAAATGCTTTTTCGCATCTATTGAGATTATCATATGAGTTTTCTTTGCTAGTTTGTTAATGTGGTGAATTATATTGCTTGATTTTCAAATGTTACACCATATTTTGTGGGAAAACTCCACTATCTTGTTATGATGTATTATTCTTTTAATACAGTTTTAATTGAATTTGCTAATATTTGATTAAGAGTTTTGTGTCTGTTTCTAGGGAAATTGTAGTCTGTGGGTTTCTTTTATTGTAATGATTTTTTGGTTTTGATATCAGGGTAATACTGGCATCATAAAATAAGTTGAGAAGTTTTACATCCCCTTCTATTCTCCAGAAGGGTTTGTGCAGAATTGACATTATTTTTTCTTTTCCTTTTGGTCAAACTTGCCAATGAAGCCATCTGAGTTTAAAATTTGCTTCACGGGAAGATTTTAACTGTGAATATAATTTTTAGGTACATATAATATTACAGATATGATAAATTTCTACGTGATTAAGCTTTGGTATGTTGTGTCTTAAAAGAATATTCTATTTTATCTAATTTGTAAAAATAATTGGCATAAAAAGTTTCATAATATTTCCCTCTTATTCATTCTTTCTCTATTGGTTCAATAATGATATTTTTCCTGATAATAGTAATTTGGATCTCCTCTCTGTTTTCTTGATCATTGTGAGTAAAGTACTTTGAAATGTCCAAAAGTAGAGATCTTAAAAAAAAAATTGCTTTAGGTTTCATTTATTTTCACTATTATTTTTTTGTTTTTCATTTCATTGATTATTAATTTTATCCGTATTTCCTCTCTACTGCTTGTTTTAGGTTTAATTTGTTTTATCTTTTTTCTTTTTTGTGAGGAATATTAGCCCTGAGCTAACATCTGTTGCGAATCCTCCTCTTTTTGCTGAGGAAGATTGGCCCTGGGCTAACACCCGCGCCCATCTTCCTCTACTCTATATGGGAAGCCACCACAGCATGGCTCAACAAGAGGTGCATCTGTGCCTGAGATCCCAACCTGCGAACGCAGGGTCGGCAAAGCAAAGCATGTGCACTTAACCAGTACGCCACCGGGCAGACCCCTTAATTTGCTTTTTACCTCTAGTTTCTTAAGAAGCTTAGATCATCAGAGTCACTGAAACACACAAATTACCAAAGTATTCAATAAGAAATAGCTAACTGGAATATCTACTAGTGAAATTAAATTTGTAATTGAAACCTTCCCACAAAGAACACCCTAGGCCCAAATATATGGGTGGCAAATGAGCACATGAGAAGATGCTCAACATCACTAGTTATTAGAGAAATGCAAATTAAGGCCACAATAATATTGCACTATACACTTAATGGCATAGATGAAATTAAAGAGGCTGACCATATAAAATGCTGGAGAAGATGTGGAACAAGTGAAACTTTCATATACTGTTGGTTGGTGTTTAAAAAAGTGGTACAATCACTTTGAAAAATAGTATGGCAGTTTCTTACAATATTAAACGTGTGTTTACTATATGACACAAACATTCAACTACTAGATATTTACCCAAGAGAAAAGGAAATGTGTATGCATACAAAGACTTGTACATGAATGTTCATTTCATGTGTATATGTAAAATCTAAGTTGGAAACAATGCAAATGTCCATCATCAGGTGAATGGATAGACAAACTGTAGTATATCTATAGGACCCATATGGTGGGATACTATTCAGCAATTAAAAGTAATGGATAATGATACACAATAGGACATGGATGAATCTCAAAATATTTATTCCGAGTGAACAAATCCAGACAAGAGAAAGTACATATTATATGATTCCATTTATATAAAACTCTAGAAGGTACAAACTAATGTATAGATTACAGAAAGATGATCAGTAGATGCCTGGGAATGAAGGCATAGATTGGGAGGCAGGAAGGGATAACAAAGGGGCATGAAGAAACTCTTGTGGGTAATATATAAGTTCATTATCTTGATTTTCATGATGATTTTCATCTGTGTATACATATGGTAAAACTTAGCAAATTGTACACTTTAAATACATGTGACTTTAATTTTGTGCCAATTGTACCTCAAGAAAACTGTTAAAAAAGAGAAAGAAAAAAATTTAGGCTCATTACAAAGGAATGAATTTTTACACATAAGTTTATTTTGATTATGCATTGGCATTTCTTTCTCCATCTTTAAAACAGGGAAAAACCATTGTGGTTCTGACTTGCCTATGTAGGTTTTTATGAAAATCAAATGGCATAATACATAAAACTGCTTCAAAAATGTGAAGGGGTATGCAACCATAAGTTATTATTATAAAGGATCTGGTTAGATTTGAGGGTTACAATTCATGATGGGCTGCATTTACATTGTGTGCCTTGCGTGTGTGTGTGTGTGTGTGTGTGTGTGTGTATGTGTTGAGAGCAGGGGTTGGGATTCCTTTAACTCTTCTTATTTTCCGTTCCTGTTCTTTCCATTTCTTGTAAACTTAGTGGTATTTCACGTTCCCCTCCTAGCTGTTTTCAGCCCACTGTCAGTGACTCCTGACTGTATTTCACAGGAGATTCTGATTCCTTCTTTGCAAGTGCTTTGCTTTAGTGGGATATGCAAAAGATAATTAAAACGAGCAGAAATCCAGCAGCTAGTATTTTCTTTGGTCCATGGGATAAGGAGATGAGAGAAACATGATTGGATGGGCATGCAGGTAATAAATACTTAAAAGGGTGACAGCCTGAACCAGGTGGCATGGCCATCTGGTACAGGTAGCATAGCATCAGTGTCCAAAAACTTGATTTTTAACCACCTTCATTATATCTCTGGCCTCAGAGTTTCCTTCAGCTTCCCAAATTGGTATTGTGTAAGGACTCAAAAACCAGCATTTACTTTATTGGAGCTGGGAAAGATGGCTCCAAGAAAAACGAACTAATATTTTTTCCAGCTGTTACTGTGGTCTGCATGCTGTATATTTGCTTCTATTTGGAGCTGAATTCCAATACTGGCTGGAAAAAAATGTTACTTTACTTCCCTCAGGAGCTCTCCTTCTTAGCTTCCATAAAGTAAAAATATTTCTTTGAGCCTTACAAACATACACACACAGACACACACACACAATTACATAAATACACTTATACACACTAACATACATTAATGTCACTAATGTCAGTGGGTCTAAATATCATCAGAAGAATATTGGAAATAAGGTAATCTAAGATAACTAGACAGGGATGGAGCAATAGCCATTATCAGCTACATGTCCCTTCAAAAGCAGCTTAGTAAAGTTTCTTGCCAGAGTTGGAGTTGATGGAGCTCCTTATCCACGTATCTATAGCACCTTGCTAATCCTTAGAATTTGAAATAAGAACTGATATCCTTTTCTAATCTCCAGGCTTACTGACCAGTGTAAGGCTTACCTTGGAGACAGTTCATACCTGAAAATAAAAGCATCTATGTGTTTCATATTCTAAAGTCAAAGAAATACCCTTCTCACTGCTAGATAAACCACCTCCAGGTTTGGGAAGAGGTGGCGTTCATGCAGAACCTGTCGAGCAAATTCCTTCCCGCTACCTTCCCACTAACAAAGTGAGGGCTGAAGGGTAGAGGTAGGTAGGTGGAGAGAGATGAGTTCATAAAAACAGAAACCATTTCTTCTTCCTCCCCTCATCCTTCAACTTGTAGGTGTAGAGGGGAATACCTTTAGTCTACTCACTTCAATTTTGGAGGCTCTTCAAGATAAGATTTCATGAAACTGGACATGTCTACATCTTATTTCCTGCCTGGTTGTTTGCTGAGTTACCTCACTGCTGTCAGAACACAGAGAAAGAACTTAGGAAGAGGGCAGAGCAGCATAGCAATTTGGGAAAGGGCAAATATTATTCACCAGAGTTTTCCAAAGAGCCAAATCTATGTGTTCTGTGGGCTCAGCTAAGATGCAAAAAGGCACTGAAGGCAGGGCCTGGTCATGTCCCCACCACCCCACCCTACTAGAGACTGTCCATTGCAACCAAGACAGATCAGGATCATGAAGATGTGCAGAGTCAGCCTGGCATTGGTTGGGGGAAACAGCCACGTTTCTCCTGTGTGATCTCTGATATGAAGCCTGTGGTAAGGGTCTGCTGGGTCCCCAATGACCAGAAAATGGGCCCTAAAATAGAGCAGAGAGATAGCCACCATAAAAGTAGTAGGTCAAACTCACTTATACCCCCAGCGTTTGGAGTCAGCAGGGCCAGAACCACAGACAGTAATACAGCTCCCACACCCACCCTTGGACCTTGATGTGTTTAAGCAGATTTCCCCATACCCGCAGCCTCCACGGCAATAAGAAAGAGGGGAGAAAGAAAGGAATAACTTTCTTTTTTGCAAGTAACCTTATAAATATAGTTTGAGCTGAGGCAGAGAAGCTTTGATTACTCAGAGACGGCTAAGACGAACCAGGAAATAGGTGTAAGAAAAATATTGAAGATGCCCAGAAAAAAAAAATCAGACGTAACTCAGAAATCATTAACTGGGAACTTGAGGTTTCCTGTCATCCTTGGTCATTTCTCGTTAGTGTAAAGAAAATGAAAGGGATGGGTAAGGGGTTGGGGTTCTTGGAAAGAAAGTTGTTATTCATATTTACAAAATCCATATCTCAATGAACTCCACTAAGTTGAAATTATTAAACAAACCTGATAAAATGAATTTCACACAAACAGCACAGACTCAATATTTTCTCAATTAAATTTGTTCATGGCCCTTCATTAATCTTCCTTCTATGTTCCTTATTTCAGCAAATGGTGTTATTGTCCATATGGTTGATCAAGGAAGAAATCTTTTCCTCTTTGCTGATTACATAGCTTGGGCTGCTATACCAAAGCACCATAGACTGAGTGGCTTATAAACAATAGAAATTTCTCACAGTTCTGGGAGTTGGAAGTCCGTGATCAGGGTGCCAGCATGGTCAGGTTCTGGGGAGGACCTGCTTTCTGGTTTGGAGATGGTTGTCTTCTCATTGTATCCTCACATGGCAGAGAGCAGAGAGAGCTCTCTGGGCCCTGTTTTATAAGAGCACTAATACCCTTCATGAGGGCTCCACCCTCATGACCTAATCACCTCCCAAAGGCCCCACCTCCTAATACCATCACATTGGGGATTAGGATTTCAACATACGAATTTTGGGGGGATATAAACATTCAGTTCATAACAACCACTCCCTTCCAGCTACCACTGCATCTGACAATTTTTCCTCCTAAACATCTCTCAAATCTGTTTACTTCTTTCATTCATCCCGGTTGTCATTACCTCAGCTCAGGCTTGCCATTTCTCACCTGATTGTCTCAAGGGCTTCATAATTGTCTCCCTGCCACTAGGGTGAGTGTAATCTTTTTAAAGCATAATGTGATCACTCAACATGCACCCCCCCCAATAACAGTCATTATTATCTCTTCATTGCCTTCAATGTGAGTTTTAAACTCAGACATTAACTGCAAAGATGAACTCACATATGAACTTCAGAGATAATTTACAAAGTCCTCCACGGTCCATTTACCACTTTCTCTCCCTTTCTTTGAGTTGTTTCCAACATACTCTAGCCTCTAGCTCAGTGGCATGAAAACCATGTCCCAAAGAATGTTAGACTTTTACAAAGCACCTTCAAAGACTATTGAATGTGTTTGCGCATGTGCTGCGCGTGTGTGTGTGTGTTTGTCTTTGTGTGTTGTGAGTTTGTGTTGAAGCATGCAGGAACAATTGGGCAGAACCTCACTTAAGGGCTGCTTCACAACCTCACGTTCCATCAGAGTAGCTATGCATGTGGGGAAGAGGGAGAAAGTACATATTGGATTGCCAAATAAGTGTTGCTTTAAAGAAAGAGTCCTACAGCTTAAAAATGAATCAAACAAAACAAAATAAAGCAAAAACTACTTTGAAGACCACTACTCTACCATTCTGATCCATTAACAGTTTATTAGACATACCACATATTTTCTTTCTGCAGGTCCTTTTACTTTCTGATAATCTCATTCTGGAAGATTCTTCACTCTCTCAACATCTAGTCACCTAGGTATTCCCCACTGATTTTACAGCTATCTGTCCAGAAGCCATATTTTTCAGGAAGACTTTACTGAGGTTCCAAGATTAAGTTAACGGTTCTTGTTTTTGTTATTTTTTAAAAAGCGCTCATCATGGTTGATTATAATTGTTTATTTATCTGTATCCCTCACTAGATGGTAAACTCATGAAGCCAGGCACTCGGCCAGTTTCATCACAGCGCTGAAAGGTCCTAAAGAGAGCTCCCAACATCTGTTTATCTTAAGATAAACTCCAAATAGACAAGTTCTATTAGTCAAAGCCAGTCTCTGAAATGAGGAGATATTCTTACTCCATCACCTTTCCCCCAAATCCGAACTCAAATTTGACAGTGCTTTGAAGAAATAAGCAGGCAAAGACTCTACTTGCTGCTAAAGCAGGCCTCATCTTTTGCTTTTGCTTTCCCAGGTAGTTTTTTCGTTTTCTTTATGTTTCACTGCCCACTCCTATAGACTCCTCTCTATTTCTGAGTTGAGTCTTTAGAGTTGCTGGGTGCTACTTGTAAATATTCTTTGCTAAAGAAAATCTTTAATGAATAAATTAGACACTCATTTGCTTGATGGAAAATACCTCAAAGCCCTATAAATAAAGAATGCTTATTTGTTTATTTAAATTGTCTTACTCATATCTCTTTGGCAAAAATATACTTTCAATATTTTAAATAAAGTATCAGATGCTTCACCTTCATTTAAAAACCTGTTTAAATGTTTTTCTTATAGATTTATGACAACTATGTAAGCAAGACCAATGAGCAGACTAGGATAATGTGATTTCAGTGACAACAGAATAAAAATAAACCAGGATTACTGCAGAAGGTTTTGTTTTTGAATAGAACTCCATTTACGCTGAGACATGAAATTGTAAGCAATTAAAATACATGCACACTTGAATTGAAATGAACGTTTATAAGGTAGCCAAAGTAAAGGAGTGCCAGGTGATCTTTTATGTATTCCTGGAAAAAAAAAAAAGAAAGAAATGGTGGAATCATTATAGAAAGCTATATTTAGTGAAAATGATTTTGAATTCTTTCGTTTCAAGTAAATAGAAAATTTACATTTCTGAGTATCTTGTTAGAATGACCCAGTTCATTAAAATAATCCATTTGCATTTAAAGAAAGACAGCATTAACCAACAGAGGTCCTGGTATTTTGTTTTCAAGTCCTGTATCAGGGCTTTTCAATTTGCAGAGCCTGATAAATTGAAACACCTTCAAGTATGCAACAATCACCAGGCATAACCACCCTCACGTGCCAGGTTCACTCCTAGAGGTATGTTTCCTTGTACAGTTTGTATTACCTCTGACCCCTGACAAATGGAGGTGAAAACCTCTGCCTCATATGTTCCTATGAGTTTTGAAAGCAGTAGTGCATGCAATGTACCAAACACAGAGCCTGACACATAACATATGCTCAATGAATAATGACATTTCTCAAGCTCATATAGCAATTCAAGGCAGTGAATTCTCTGGGTGTTGTTTTCATGTTGGGACAGTTTTTGAGTTGTGGCTGTGATGGAGCAATCTCCGGTGAGTGGGAAGAGCAAGAACTGGGCAAATGGTTATTTGCATATATAGGATATTCACATTTCATAACTTGGAGAGTGACTGAGCACTGCAAATGAGCAAGAATACCCATAAATAGAGATTTCTGGTTGACAGGCTGCTGATAAAACAGCTTTTAGTCTAATATGAGAAGGAAGTTAAGCAAACATATGATTGAGGCTGCAGTGTGAAAAAGAATGTAAATATAATTCTTGTAAAGGGGAGAGTGATATAAGTTTGATTGTAGTAGCTTTAATTGGTCTACATATATAACATATATATTGTGTGTGTGTATATATATAGAATATCTATGTGTATAAATATATATATATATACACATTTATCTATCTATCACCCTTAGCATAGTACAAGGCCCACAGTGGAGAGTTAAATGAAGAAATTGATTAAATGATTATGTAGAATAACAAAGAACGGGACTTCAAATGTTTATCCCTACAGAAAACTGTGGGGATAGTTAGGGGAAACATCTCAGAAACACACACCGACCCGCACCAGCAATGTTTGAAACAAATACTAGGTAGACAAATGTGAAAGAAAGAACTGAGTGGGAGAAATGCTTGGATGTCACATCACCGTTGTTTTTGATTTCTCTCTGTCGTATGATATAGCCATTTAAACCTCCTTTTTAAAATTTCTCCCTCATCTTTAAGTTTCCCAGAACACAAAAATGAAGTATTTTTTTTAATTCACAAAATTTTAGCTTTCTCTTCTAAATCATCTTTTATTTTTCGTTTACATCCTTAATATCTTTTCTGGGATTTAGTCTTGAATTCCTGAAAAATATGGACATCTCATTACTTGCTACATTTGCATTAAGTCTCATCTCTGACTAGTCCTCCTCTGAAAGTACCTGGGTTTTCCTCTCCCCAGCTTTTTTTTACTTGGCTATTTCTCTCTTCCTTCGTCTGTTTATTTCTAATTCTTTATGTGTGCCTACATATTCAAATCCCTTCTGAATCTTTCCATCCTTCAACTTGGTTTATAGTTCATTTCCCCTGAAACAATTTCCCGGACCAACTCAGATGGAGGCAAGCTCTTGTTTCTAAAGTCACTCAATACTGCCTCTTCTTTAGTTTTCAAGTACAGATGGACTTTGTGGCATTGTGGAGAAAACACTGGAGTATGACGGATCTGAATTCAAATGCCCACATAGTTCTACACATTATTTTTTCTGGGGAAGTTATTTAAAGCTTCTGGAAGTGCAGTTTTTTCACAGGTAAATTCATGATAGTAAAAGTCTCATCTTAGGATGTTTTAGGATCCCATGATATAATACATATAGATATGTGGTTTAAGGTGCTTTACGAGTAATCAACACACAAATATGTAGGTAAAGCACTTTGAATGCACACACATATTTATAAATACACTATTTAATATAATTATCATATCACTATCTATAAATATATGAAGCACTCAATCCAGTTCCTAGCATAAGAAACACTTAGCATGTAGTTGCTATCATTTTCATAATTATTATCATCGCATGGAATAATACATATAAAAGTGCCTATCATAGTACCCTTGTGTTGTATTAAAACCTTCTATACTTGTTGGTTGTCACTTCCTTTCTTCATATGCCCTTTTTAAAAATATGGATTGCTTCTCTGACTTCCTATCACCTAACTTCAGCTTTTTCCTTGCTTTTTAGCAATCATGCCAGAAGGTGAGGTGACAAAGGGAGTGTAGGCAAGCCCAGAGTTAGCCAGTGTTGGTAATTGTTAACAATGTCTGAAAATGCTTAGTGAAGAAGGGTATCCAGTCTAACAAGGAAAGAGGGTTAGATCTAGAAAAAATGGACGAGTTTGTTTTCTCTATGAAACTCCTTTTCACAGAGGGTAAAATTGAGACTCGGCTTAGAATATTTGCAATTCTTTGTTTTTCTAGCATAATCGTGATATTGAATCTTAATTTCTAGCATGATGTTGGGAAGTTCCTTTTTACATTATACTGTTAACCTCATTTCAGATGTAGATGCACATCGTGCATTTCAGTCTCAATAAAGAAACCAGCTTAAGGCAAGGCTTACATAAATGTGTGTGGCAATTAAACCACACATACATACTAGAAGAAAACTCTACAAGTTAATTACATGTTTGAAGTTCACATTTTGAGAAGAGTGAACAGTAAGATAGCTTTTTAGGGAGAGAAGGTTATGGTTTTCTTTTCTTTGTTCATTCAGTCTCTTAAGGGAGTGCAGAAATTAGGTTTTCTTTTGCCTTATAACATTTAGATGGCAGAAAGCCTGCCAACCGGTCTTTATTCTGTTGCATTAAGTCTCCCAAATACTCCCTTGCCCCTGATGATATTAAGTATCAAGGACTTTTGGAGTCCTTTAACATGGTTCTCAGCACCCACCAAGCTTCTGGGAAGCTCTAAAATATTGTTTGTGGTCTCTGTTATAAGAGCCACTAAGGACAGAGAAATGATGAATGTTATAATTTAGATGGTACAGAAGTGACATCCACAGACCTAATGACTTACATGATATTATCATACCTCTTCTTCATTACTTGGCAATGAATATTAATTTTCAACCCAGTGCAAAACTGTTGTGATATATTTTATCCTCGTTGGTTAAAATCCAGGACGAGTGGGGATGCCTGATTGCTATGTTTCATCATTTCGAAGCAATAAAAATAAAGTGAAACTAGGACAAACAGAAATGCTGAGCATATAAATGTGAGGACGGATAGGAGAGTCCAGGGATCTTCATCACTACCAGGAAACATTGAGATTGTAGAGGATGATTTTGCCTTCTGGCTTTGCCTAAAGTTACTGGATTTGAACTAGGTTGAAGGGTCACAGTACAAGTGAAATAAATAATATGCCCTGGGTTTTGTGAACGAGTTTACTTTTTTCTCTGCGTGCAGGAAGCCGTTATAATGTGCTTACCACAATATTGGAAGCAGATTCCTGACTGCATCATTTCTACCCTCTGGATAGTGTTAAATTTTTTTTTTTATGCCCTCAGAGAAAAGCCTCTTTATGATAGGAAATTCATAAAATACCCCAAATCACAAATGAAATAAAAATTATCTGTAACCAACCAGTCAGAGATAACCTCTACTGAAATTTTGCATGTGTAGTAATTTTTTCTCTTTTTATATATATTCAAGATTATATTTTTAGAATGTGCATCTTTTAAATTTTAGGAAATTATTTCTGTATGTGTAGACATCCTTCTACAATATTTTTAAAGACCTATTTTTTTTCAATATGTGTATATATTGTAATTTATTTAATCAGTCCTGTTTTCACATATATGTTTTGTTTCTCACTTGGAGCAATTACAAAGAATGCTTTGACTAATTTCCATATACGCAAACAGTTTTGGATATATTTTGTTGCATTATTACATAAATCTCCATGTACATAAATGATTTGGGGCACCAAAAGTGGAATTGATAGATGACAGGGCTATGGATGGTTTAAAGACTTCAATACATATTTTCCAATTTCCATCCGGAAAATTTGTGCAATTATCCCTCCCACTTGTAATGTGTGAGTATCCACATTAGCATATCGAAAGTGCACTGCAGAAAAATCAGTGAATTTAAAAAAAAATAGTAAATAAATGTAAGGCAAGAACTAATTTTAAAAGATTTTAAAAATGAAAAAGAATCCCCTAAAATTTTAAAATATAAAATCTATGCTTGAAATTGAGGAAGGGGGAAAAATTGTAAGAGGATATTTCCATTTGCTTTTCCCCTAAAGGAAAGGAAATTTGGGGACAACCCAGAGCTATTTCTCTGATGAACGATGGTCCAATACTGTTGAGAAGACAAACCAATCAGCCTAATTCTCTGTTTCCATGAGAACAGCAGTTACTCCACGTTTTATGAGAAATTATAAAGGGTTCAAGCACAGTACGTATGTATCTGCAAATTACAATGAAGCCTAGCAAAGACTTGAGGGAAATTATTCTAAAGATGGAGATTTTTAATGACATGGGAAAATGAAAAAAGCACATAATTCTATCAAAGATCTTTCCTAAAGTTCTACTTACAAATGGAAATTGGTATAAGAAAGAGAACTATACACTCAATTTCTAAATCACATACTTTTAACGTGCAAACATTTATAAGTGACATGTAAGCCTGTCATATATAAACTTTACAGTCCAAGATCGTCGCTATCTGAATTGTTCATAAATATACATTAATTAAATTTTCAGACAGGAGCAATTTGTCCTTTGGAAGGGACAGAAAAGTTGATTTTGCTAATAGTTTTGATGTAAAGATATGCCAATTAGTGCAAATGTGTCTGTTTTCCTTTAGGTGGTAAGTCTTGGTCAAATTTGACCATCTGCGGATGTAAATTCAATTCAATGAACAGTTCTTTATTGAGTGTGTCTAAGTTAATAGCACGACTGAGTTGATAGTTAAACTGTAGAGTAGGGGAATGTTGTAGGATAGAATTTTATGTAGCATAACAAAGAGAAGGACTTCAAGAATGATAATTACACCTGTCAATATGGCACTGTTTTACAATGGTCACTTACTGAAATGACAAAATTTCTTCCAATTGTCAACACCATTTCCCTATTCCACTTTAGAGCCGCCATTAGGTACTGCTCATTGAGATTTTTCTTTATGTGCTCATTTATAAAGGCATGATGGCTGCAACATCAGCAGAATCCAGACCTCTTACAAAAAGATTAATTTATCTCTGTTAGTTAAAGAGACTTCTTTTACGTCCTCTACTCTGGCAGCGATTTTCCAGTATTTATTAAAATGTGCTGAACACAGCTTTAAGATTTTTAAAAATGTATACATGTATTAGATAACATATATATTAAATAATAACTGTGATATGACATATTTTGCTGGGTGCTACTCATGAATTATTTCCAAGTTTTTAATCTCATGGATAAAAAAATAATTGCAGCTAATATTTATATCACACTAACTATGTGACAGGCATTCATCCAAGAACTTTACATATGGTGTCTCATTTAATCCTCTCAAAAACCCTGTAAGGTAAATACTGTAATTATCCTTCTTTTTTATGAAGAAACTGAGGTTTGGATAGGCCCAGTGTCACAAAACTAGAAAGTAGTGTGCCCAGGGTTCATTCTTAGACAACCTGACCTGAGTCGATATCTCCAACCCCTACAGATGCATCTTTGTTAATCAAATGATGTTTTTTTTTCATTGCTCTGGCTACAAAACAACTCTAAGTTTAATTTTTTGGGCAAAATTCATATAATTATAAAGAATCTTATGGTAACACATTGAGCTCTGGAGCTCTGATTCTAGCCCTGCTATCATTTTATTTTTCCTATCATCTTAATTTCCCTTTGGCAAATTTTTTCAGGTAAAAAATAATCTACTTATATTGTTTGAATTCTATATGTCTTCTAGTTGTTCACTGATTAATTCATTTTGGGAGAAGGTAGCATAAATAAAGAAATTCAGAAAATGATCATATTTATTACTCACGATGTCTTCAGTGCCTTATTAGACAGGTATTTTAAAGCTGTGAACCCTGAGGTTGAAAGATGTGAAATGATCTGATCAAGATCACACAACTTTTAATTGCGTAATTGGACTACAATTCCTAAAACCCATTCCTTTTCATTCAACAGATATTTATTGATCACAAACTTTAATGCTTTTTCCGCTATTCCGTGCTGCCTTTTGTTAACCAAAGGAAGTTCATGATGTTGGTGTCACTCAGGTCTTTGTACTCAATGTGCGTTAATGAGAGCATAGCAGATGGTTTGAGGCCAATCTCTGATGTTAGCTGTGGTGGCAGTGATAGGATTCTCTGTCATGGGCGTGCTCCACAGGCCTGTGTGCAGAGCACTGATCCCAAGGAAGCACTGGTGAAAATCATGTCTGAGCCAATGCAGTGTAGAGATCCATTATCCAATATGGTAGACGTTAGCCGCGCGTGGCCTTGAGGATTGAAATGTGGCTAGTCCTAATTGAGGTGTGGTATTTGTAAATTACATACCAGATTTTGAAGACAGTAAGAAAAAGGAATGTAAATATATCATTTTTATATTGATTAAAAGTTGAAATGATAATTTTTTGGTTAAATAAAATATATTATTAAAATTAATTTTAATTATAAACTAATTAAAGTTAAATTTACCTGCTTATTTTTACCTTTTTAAATGTACTTACTAGAATTTTTAAAATCACACATGTGGCTCACATATCGGGCAGCACTGATGTGCAGCATAACATAACTTATTTTAACTTTCACTCCCTATTTCTCTCTTGTATTTGACTATTAAACAAGAGATCATAGAATATAGTAACCGCAATCTGAAAACTCAACCAGTTTGCAGCACTGTGATAGGAGTTTCTATAGGTTCTCCTAGGTTTACCTTCTTTTTTTATTGATCACTTGGAGCTTTTTATATAGTTTGGATATTAATTCATTAAATATTATGCCATTAGCAAGTATTTCTACCAATCATAACAGAGTTCTTAACTCTTTAATACATCATAAGTCTCATAATTTGTAGTTCTGTTAAGGAAGATTTTCATTTTTTTTCTGTGGGCAAATCTGTCATTTGTTTTCTCTATGGCTTCTTGTGTATATGTGGTTTAGGAAAAACTGCCCTCACAGCAAAATTACAATGTTCCTCTTCTGTATTTCTTTCTAATATATATATATGTATTTTACATTTAGCTTTTTAACCACCTAAAATTTAATTTTGTGTATGTTGTAAAGTAAGCCTCTCACCGCCTTTTAAAATTCTTATTTCTATATGATTAACATTCTAATGTCACACATTGAAAAGCCTATTCTTCCTATTTTTATTTTAAATGTGACCTATATCATACACTAAATTCTCATACATTAGTGGGTCTATTTCTGGATAATAAATTATTTTGAATTGATTATTGCCATGGACTGAATGTTTGTGCCCCTTCCCACATTCGTATGTTGAAACTCTAATCATAATGTGATGGTACTTGGAGGAGGGGCCTGTGGGAGGTGATTAGGTCATGAGGGTGGAGCCCTCGTGAATGGAATTAGTGCCCTTATAAGAGGCCAGAGAGCCAGCTAGCCTTCTTCCTGCCATGTAAGGACATAAGGAGAGGTTGGCAGTCTGCAACCCTGAAGTGGGTCCTCACCAGAACCAACTATGCTGGCACCCTGATCTTGGAGTTCCAGGTTCCAGAATTGTGAGAAAAAAATGTTCGTTGTTGAAACCACTCTAGTGTAGAGTAACTTGTTATAGCAGCCTGAATGGACTAAGACAATCATTTTGTTTATTAATAGGCAATGTCTTACGTTTTTAATTTCTCTTACATTTTTTATCTTTGGTGTGACAAATTTTTCCTTATTCTTCTTTTAAAATTTATGCTTCCTCCCCCTAATTTCTCCCTGCCAGAAGAACTTTGGAATCTGGAGGTCAAGATGCACAAACTACATTATTCATTTTTATTTTAATTACATTTGATTTATGAGAGAATTCTCATTTTTAAAATATTGTCTTCCCATGTAGAATAAGGTATAGCTCTTCTCCATTTTTTCTCATGATTTCTTTTTATTTAATGTCTTTACTTATTTTAAGTTAATTCTGGTGTATTTTAAAGCTTAAATTGCTAGTGTAATTTTCCATCATTTTTAATTGGGTATTACTGTTATTTAGGAAGCTATTGAGTTTTGTATATTGATCTTGTATTTATCCTCCCTAGTATATTTGTTTTAGTTTCTTTCTTATCTTATCGTATTAACTAGGACATGTAGAATAATGCTATAAAGTTGTAATGTTTGTAGTCATCTTTGAGTTGTTTGACATTCAAATGTTTTCACCATCCATGGTGATCCTTTTGGATTTGTAGTACCTGTGCCTTTTTAAATTAAGGAAGTTTCATTCTCTTTATATACTGTTGCATTCTGGTAGTATGCAGCAGTGAAGAAAACTCATTCTTACGTGGAGATTAGAAAATTTTAGTTTATTTCACAGGTTAGAAAAACTATAGTTTTTATTTACTTATTTATTTATTTATTTATTTATTTATTTAGTGAGTACACCTTACCTGCTCCGCTAGATTTTCTATCATAAAATTCAAACTCTTCCTTCAAGATTTATCACAAAGAAGCCTTTTCAACACTCCAAGAGTGGACCGATTCCATTCTATCATGCTCCTCAGAATCATCCTGTATACAATTCTTATATACACTTTTCACAGTAGTTGCAAATCTTTTAGGAGTCATGTGTCCAAATAGTTATATATCTAATAACTACATATATATCATTAAAGCTGGATGTGTAATTTTTATATTAAACTACCTTGCTTAGCACCACTTACTGCCTCACAGAATTTAAAAATGGTATAAGTTGTGCTATGTAAACCCAAGAAGAGTTTCTTGGAAGACTGAGAGTTCTTGAACATTCTATAGCTTCTTGCAGCCTCCTCCAGAGCTGTTATTCTATACATTTATAACTCTTTCCATAAGTTCAAAAAAAGTGTTTGTTTAAACAATCAGATTTGTAAGTTCTATCATTAATGTGAATCCAATGATCTTAAAGTTTACCTTTCCTCTACACGACATAGAGAATTTATATTTTTGACTCCCTTTCCCAAAACCTACACACCATTGTGTCTTATGCATCTTTGTATCTTCAGCAGCAGACACAGTCACATACTAAGTGTTAAGTAAAGAATTTTTGAATTCTTGCTAGGGAGTTTTTAATTTTGGTTTCTTAGTACACTGTCAGAGTTTTGTCATAGTTTAGTAGTAGAAAATATTATATTACTTCCAAGATTATAAATATTAACAACTTTATTTATGCACGAAATGGCATCAGAATTTTATCTGTATATCTGACAGTATTTCTGATAACTTCTAAAGTAAAACTACAGAAAAACAGGTGAGTTGAGATACTAAATAAATGTTTTCATAAGGACAGGTACAAAACACATCAAAATAGAAGAAACATGGTACATTTTCTTAAAATAAATTCCAGGACATTGTGAACTCATCAAGCATGAAAATGGTTTATTTATGCATCATTTTTTTACTTCTTCTTGTTCATTAGTTGGAGAAAATTTTAATAGACTCCATTTCTAAATAAAATCTTGTTTATTTTTGAGACATGAAGTTTTCACTTTTCTTCCCACATGTTCTTTGTTAATTATATCATTTTAAAAAACTATTTAAAGAGAGTCTGTGAGTCTTTCTCATAGAACTATAAAAAGTTCATTATGTTGAAATTTATAGTTTTAAATTTTAGAAAACATCCAGTGTATCTCATCTAACATAACTTTTCATATCTCTGCATTTATCAGGAGTAAATTTTTATCACAATATAATGAATATTATATTACCAAATCATTTTGTTTATTTTAGGTAGTGTTTATCTACTTATTATTTTTTTAATTTTGGAAAATTTCAAACATAAAATAGGTAAATATATGGTTCTCTCACTCAACAGTTATCATTAATTTTATATCATTGTTATATATATTGGACATTTATTTCTCTTAATCCATCATTTAGGGCTCATCATTTTCCTGACTGGCTAATGTAAAAAATCAGTATCTCTTTTTTCTGCTTCTCACACCAAGACCCTCTAATCTGTTCTTATATTGTTGTCAAATTGAGCCATCAGTTCCTAGCTTAAAATATTCCGTGCCTCCAAATTGTTTTAAATATAAACACCCCTTCCTGTCTTGTCCCCCCTTCCATGCCTTGTTTCATCTCCTGCCACTCTAAAACACATTTTATGGATCAGTTGTCATGAACTAAATTGTATTTTCGCCAACTGCCCCCTGCTCTCTCAGTGCTGAAACTTTTCATGCGCTATTTTCTCTGTCTGCAATGCCTTTAACATTTCCATTCTCTTCACCTACATAATTCCTATTTGACCTTCAAAATTCTTCTCAGGTATTTCATTTTGGGGGATGTTTTCATAAATGAACCCCAAACCTAAGACTACATTAATTACCTCTTTTGTGTTTTTACAAGATCCTACATGAAACTTTATCAAAGTCTTCATTACTATGCATCATAACTTAATATTAGCTTGTATTCCTCCTCCAATAGACTGACATCAGGGATCCTTCAGCTGACTAACTCCTACTCCTCTATATTATAATATTAACGGCCAACACCACACACCAACTTACTAAAGTATATGTTATTGTGTGTGTGTTTATCTCTTGAGGGTTATAAGCTTCTTAAAGACCTTCTCTGATGTCTCTTTCTCCTGTGTCTGGTAAGATGTAGCTAGGTGAAACACATGAACCACACCAATAGTGTGGGCCAGGTTTTAAAACCCAGTGTTGAGTTGCGGAATGAGCAGAGAGAAGTAGGTTTAAATCACGGATCTGTCAGTTACTAACTGTTTCAACTTTCAGATCTCATTTCAACTCTATGAGTTTTAGTTTCCTCATCCATCACTAGGCATAATGTCATTTGCTTCGTAGAGCTCTTGTCAATTTAACTAAGTTAATGGCTATAAAACGTTGAGTGCTATGTAGGTCACATTTATCTAACTCGGATTATGCGAACTTTAAGTTGTGAGATATAGGGCCGGCCCCGTGGCTTAGCGGTTAAGTGCGTGCTCTCCGCTGCCGGCGGCCCGGGTTCGGATCCCGGGTGCGCACCGAGGCACCACTCTTCCAGCCATGCTGAGGCCGCATCCCACATACAGCAACTAGAAGGATGTGCAGCTATGACAGACAACTATGTACTGGGGCTTTGGGGGAAAAATAAATAAATAAAATCTTTAAGTTGTGAGATATAGATGCATTAATATTCCCACTTCATGCATACAATTTGAATTGCTGCAAATCTTTTTTATGGCTGAAGTACTGTTGGTTATTATTCTTGTAGTGTGATAACATAACTTTAATTGGTAAATAGATATATCTATTGTTTGTTAATATCTTGTAAACCTTACTATTGAGGAAATCCTATTATACATAATCAAATATTTTATAATATTATAAATATTATTCTTATAATTTAAAGCTTTATTTATATTATCTAATAATTTCATCCAGATGGTCATAATTAATGTGATATTGTTAGTGCTGATAAAGCCATCTAAAATCAGTAACTTTGGAATTAACAGAAATTTAAAAAAAAAACCACTAATAAAAATGCCAAACTACCACAAAGTCAAAGTGTAAATTTAGGAGCTAGTACTCCTAAATGTTAGGGGTAATGCTAGAAAATTAAAAAAAAAAAAAAAGGCATCAGGCATGTAGTTTGCATGCCTTTAAGTTTGCAAAAATCAACCTGTATTCAACTACAGATCATGGAGGAATTAGAAATAAAAAATGCTGTGATATGACTACAAAATTGATGCCGCCATAATATGCCTTTGAGCCATCTTATTTTGTGTATGTTAGGGCACAAAGAGTTCTTGATGTTTGAAAAAAACTGAAAAGGCAAAATTTACACATCAAATTTTTATTAAGTAGTAAATGCATGTTTCAAAGCAAAAAATATACTTCACTTCTTGCAAATTTATGTACTCCAAGAAGATATTTCCCCTACTTTTACATTTATGACTATGAGGGAATTAGTCTTGAATTAAATGGGTTTTGATTTTATGCAAGCAACATAACTTTTTCATTCCTGAGCCATTCTTAGATTGCAGTAGACATTTAGTGCAATATATCTAATATAATTATTCTTAAATTCCAGGAAAAGGATTTGATACTGAATTATTGATCTTGCTTTAAGTCAAAACTTAAGTTCCTTATGAGCAACTTTTGAAATTCCTAACTTGGTGTGAATACTGTCATTTCTCTGGAACCTTTTTGGATGCCTGTATCATATTCAAGCCCACTCTTGCTTCTTGCTGCTCCAAGCCAGCCATCGCCCGAGGTCAGAGCAGGTTGCCAGGTGCTGAGACACCCCAGTCCCAGCAGTCGGTCCTCTCCTCTGCCTCATCTATCAGTTCTTTCATGGGGTACAGAGAAGACATGCGTGGTCAGCTCCCCTAGGGTCTCTTGATCCAGTTCTTTTCTGGGAGGGATAATTGCTTGGGGCTGCAGGTGGAAAGCACATAAAACTTTGCACCACTGCTTGAAAATTAGGTGCCAACATCTAGTTGTAATCTTGTGAAATTATTTTTGAAGCAATAATCACAGTTTTCTGTTATCAGCTATTAAAAGATATACCATTCTAATGAGCCAATTTTTTTTACCATGTAAATATTTTTTGCCTTTTAATAAACGTCTATTTTTTAATAACTAAAGACACATAGATTATCCTATTCAAATCTCTTATGCTATATGACGAGAGATGTGTAACTTATATTTTCATGTTCTTTATGCCTGGGCTTTTTACTGCATGTTACTTAGCAATCTGTAGGAAAAAAGCATAGCTAAAATCTTGCAGAACGCATTATTCCAGGAAAGAAACACTCATATTATTTAGGACTCATTAATACCACCTAATCACAGAGAGCATGCTGAAGACTGCTTGATGTCAGAGGGCTTACAGTTTTTGAGTAGCAAGTATTGTCATTTGTGAAATATTCTGTTGGTCTTGGAAATTGTTAAAAACCTCTGTAGCTCAGAGTATACCAGGACTATGAGGAAAGAGGGTGATTCATTACATTTAGTGTATATATATAGTAAAAACCAGTTGCAGAATGCAATAGAGTGCAGTGAATTTTTCAAGTTCTATTAATAGACATGTGCATAAATTTCCAAGACAGTCAAATACCACTTAGATTTTTAAAAAATATATTGCTAAATTTATTTTATCACATTAGCATTATAAGCCTCAAAGTTTCTTCCGTAAAAATATGTTACCCATCTGCTTCTCCTATATTTCCAAAGAGGCATTGCTTCTGGAAGCATAGATTCACTTTTCCTACCTCACAGAAGCTTTACTTAAGTGTATCAGAGCGGAAAACTGCAGCAATTATATGGTGTCTTGAGTTAAAACATACTTTTCGCCTGAAATACTTGAATATATTGACTAAAGGCAAATTCATTGCTTCAACCAACCTCACTCCCCTAGGTTCATTGAGTTCTAAACCAGATGGTAAATAGTCACATCTGGGTATTAGACATAAAGTGAATTCCATTTTAAGAATTACTGTTTGAGTATACCATAACCCCATTGCACGGGGACGAGCCACAAGAGGGGAGTTCATTTGACTGCTAAAGGCTGCGATTATTTTTATTTCTGACACCAGATGGCGCTCATACATTTTTTAATCAGCTTTGATTTTTCTTGTTTTAAATTTTTCCCCTCATCTCTCCTATTCAGGAAGATTTTGCTTGAAAGATTAAAGTCCATATGTGTTTTCTCTCATGTAACATTTAATTGAAAGCTTTCATGTATTGAATAAAACTCACAGTCCAGTTTCACTTCTTTTTTTTGCTTCATTGGGCAATATTGTTTAAAAATATTGAATATTGCAAGAATGACTAAGGGTATCTGCATTAGTGATCAGAAGGAACTGTCCATATAGTCACTGTCTAATCACTTAGAAATGCAATTCATTTAGAAACTGCTCTAATTTTTAAAGCAGTTTTAGTCTGGATTTCATTCTTCTGTCTTGTTAGTATAAAAAGAAACACACTGGTAGCTAGGAATTACATTTATCCATCATCCATAAGAGAACGCTGTCTATGTGCAAATGAGTTTTATGTGAAGCCTCATGGGTGCCTGAAATTATTCCTCTTACAAACACTCTCTTGTTCTGCCTCATTCTCCCATTTCCAGATCAGTGTTACTTTATTCTGCTTAAACCATCAAACAGATAATAGCATAAAATTAGGCTCCTTATTATAGGAGCAGCAACTATTGCTGCTTTCTTTTTTCTTTTTCTCCCTCTATCTTTGAATAGATTAGAATTATTTTACTTGGGAGAGAAGTGGCATGTTATAAAGAATTTGTTCCAGATGCCATGGCTTTGTTTAACATAACCTATGCACGTGGGCCTTAAGCCCTTACAGTGGTCTCTTTTCATTTCTTGGAATTACAATTTATCAACCACCTCTGAGACTTCACTAAGTTTAAACAAGAGCTCCCCACCACCCATAGTAAGGGAGAAACTCATACCCCTGCAATGTGTATTGTAGAAAACTGACAAAATTTAAAATTGAAGGAAACTTTTGCTTATTTTTTGCAATTTTTATTCTTTATCTCTGCCTTTTAGTGGAAACTGATGGGGAAAATACAAAAATTATTAAATGAAATTTATAAAAAAGAGGCAATAATCACATCCTTTATAATCAGGTTGACTGTGAGAATGAAGAGATAACCTGTGTTTTTCAAAAAACCCTATGGTATTTCCCCCTGCTAAAATGAAAATTGCTCCTCTCATTATAATGAGCACCTTATCTAGCTCAGGATATTTCATTTGGAGTCTCACATTTTTCCCTGTTAATAGTTGAGAGAGTTATTGACCAAAATGTATTGATTGACTTTGTTATGCTAATGGGTAATGGGCTTAGCCCCCCAGGCTCCTGGAGAATTTTGATCCTATCTTTTCCAGAGGAGTCTATATCACCTTTTGGAAACATTCCCACATTGGCCACCAAAAAGCGTTTTCTTTGGAACAGACAATTTCTCTCTTGGCAGCTGTTTCCTGATACAAAGAAACTTTCATCAAGATCAAGCTTTAAAAAAATTTAAATTTAAAAGAAAAGTTTGTTGAAAATTTAGCAAGATTAGGGGAACATATCAGAGAAGAGAAGATATTGGGCTGTTTTTTCAACTGCCATAACATTAAGCCTTCACATTAGTCAATATTCCACTCATTTGAGGAACTGGGTCTCCTCCAACTCAACATAGTTTTCCTGACAGCAGAGACTTTTTGAGTGATAAGGGATTGTCAACGAAAAATAGCCAATAGCCATTCTATAGTTAAAAGAGATGAGGTGAGTTTTACTTGAGCCAGGATGAGGATTGTAATCTGGGAAGACAGTTTCCACAAAAGAAGAGCGAGCTCTGGAGAAGCATGGTTTTCAGTACAGTCCTATATCTTTTTAGAACAAAGAACATATATTAAACACACCCAAGGTACATATTCATCAAAGTTTCAAAGAGGTATTCAGTTACCAATTAGCAGGTCAACATGCCCCTAATGTCCTAATGTCTGGAAAGGGGACTAATATAGGTGCTACCCATAGCGCATAGGAGGGGAAGTATGCATGCTTATCTTAAGAGAGTGCATTCTTTACTTTAATGGTTAAAGCAGATGTACAATGCATGTTTGATAGGCCATAAGTCAGGCTTCTTTAGTTCAAGCCAAATCATTTTGCAATCTGAATAGTTACCCCAGATACCTCAATATGTGAAAATCTCTTGTTAGGATCATATAAATTACCTAGCTCAACTTTAACAGTAAAGACACTGAAATAGTGTCTGGTTAGAAGACTTCCTCCACGTTTGTGGCAGAACCAACATTCAAGAGAGGCCACATGCTGACTTCTGCTGCAGGATTCCTGCTTCTTTATCACATGCAATTACTTGAATGGTAATCTTGCTCAAAATCTTCCAATAGTGCCCCATTTCCTTCAGAGGAAAAGCCAAAGTGTTTCCATTTGTCTTTACAGATCTTATGACCTGATGCCATCTGACATTTCCTCTTTCTATTGCCTCTCACCTCCACCCCCACCAAACCTCTTAAAATCACCCTGTTTCAACCATGCTTGTGATACTGAACCTCTTAATCTCAAGTTTGTGTGCCCAATGCACAATAAGCCAATCATTGAGACCCTGGTGCTTGGAGATGGAGAAAGGTTTATTCGAATTGGCTAAAACAAGAAGGCAGGAGGATAGGTTCTCTCAAATCCACCTCAACAAAAGAAGAAATCAGGGGGTTTTGTAAAGCTAAGGGTCTTGAGAGGAGGAGTTTTGGAGAAACAAAGGGGAAATCTGTGTTTCTTTCACTCTAGGTAAGCCCTTGGGCAATCAGACTTCAGGGAGTCAACGGAGGATGGGGGCTGGAGGATGGGGGCTGGTTATCTGGTGATGGTAACTTCCTTGAAGGCATTCTTTTTCTTCTGCAAAACAAGCTCATAAATCCTTGTGACCCTTGAGTCACCCCTCAGGTTAAATGAGAAAACAACAAATTAACAAGATTAACTTCTTTTCGTCTGTGTCTCTGTTGGGAACAAGGTCGAAGGGTAATGTTCTTATTGAATATTTACAGTAACCCTCAGGTACGCCGGTTCACTGGCCCCCTTGCTACTTCCCGAAAATACAAACCACAGTGATAAGGTTGGGATAATATTTTCCCAGATAGCTGCATTGCCTAAATTTTTTTAAGTGCTTGCTCAAATTTCACCTTCTCAATGAAACCTACTCTGGCCACTCTATTTAAAATTACCCTCTCCACCCTTGTAGCTTCCTAGATTCTTCTCACCCTGATTCCTATCATTTTGTGTTTATTAGCTCATAGCATATTATATAATTTCTTACATTTTGCAGGATATTTTTGATGAGCCAAGATGGAGATATGAGTAAACAGGTACAGTTATCCAATAAAACTAGATAGAAATAATACTCTGAAATTTACATCAGAAGAATGTCTTCTTTATTAAATTTAAATATTAAGAGATATTATTGGGTGCCGGCCTGGTGGCGTAGTGGTTAAGTTCACATGTTCTGCTTCGGTGTCCCCGGGTTCATTGGTTCAGATCCTGGTCATGGACCTAGTCACCTCTCATCAAGCCATGCTGAGGTGGCATCCCACATAGAGCAACTAGAAAGATGTACAACTATGACATACAACTATCTACTGGGGCTTTGGGGAGAACAGGAAAAAAGGAGGAAGACTGGCAACAGATGTTAGCTCAAGGCCAATCTTTCTCAAAAAAAAAAAAAAGATGTTATTGTCCTTAGATCTAACTCTTTTTTTTTTTTTAATTCCACTAATTGCTGTATGTGAAAATAGTTAGAAATGTCTAAGGATCAAGATCTCCATCATAGGAGAATTTCATATTTTCAAGTGTAGAAATAAATGAAGACAACCCAAACGAGAACAAAAAGAGGCTCTTTATTTGGAGTTTGCTATAGTAAGGGAGCCAGGCACCATGATTTGTGTTTGGCAGAGACGGAAAGGCAGGCAAGGCAGTGGAAAGCTTTATAATGAAAAAATAGGGAAGCCTCTGATTAGAGGTTGTTGGCATTGACCAAGTTGGCCTTAATGTTCCCCTCAGCTTGACTAAAGTTTAGACAGGCTTCTCCCTGACTATAGGCTCCTAACCTCCCTTTCCTTAGAGCATTTACTTTAGAAAACTTGCAATTGTAAGTTCTCTGCTTTGAGGTGTAAGTCTTCTACAACCCAGGAATGTCTTTCTCAAGGACTTGGGACCCATGCCTTTGGTAATCAAGAAGGTAAGGCCCCTGTCTCCCAGTCTCTGTGGGAGGGTAGGAGTTTAACTTTGATAAGGACAATTAGTAAACATAGATGGCCTAATCACATCGACTTTACTCCCAGTTAACATTGTCCAATATTTTTCCATTAGCTCATTCCAGCATTTAAAAACCCTCCCACCTTTTGTTTCAGCAGAATTCAGTTCAATCTCTCTCTCCTCTTGCAGTAGTCTTGACCTCTATTGAAAGTCTTGAATAAAGTCTTCCTTGTCATTTTTAATAAATGTTTGGAGAAATTTTTCTTTTACAGAATGAGGAAGCTGGAGTCAGGCTAAATAGAAGCCAGGCATTCTATATGATCGGTTTGATTGGCTTTCTCTGGTTAGTCTTGAGCTGGAAGCAGGGGCAAAACTCAGGGAAGATGACAGTCATTGACCAAATCCTTACCATTTGGGCCTGCTGCTGCAGAAGTGTGGTTTGGTTTTCTGAGCTGGTTGCTCAGAGGTTGTGGGTCACAGTTTTGTTGTCATTTATGGTCTGGCTGTTGTCTGTTTGTATATTCAGCTTCGCACAAGAACACTGATGTTTCTGGCTAAAGTGAGAGATTCCAGTATCACGATAAGGAAAAGAGGAAGCGCATGTTGTACACATGTGCATTCCACTAAGCTGTTTCTTCCACTCATCTTATAGAATATACATGAGGATCCCAGTTGTAGGGGAGGAAAAATAATTTCCCTCTACTCTTCTAGGTTCTTGGCTGAGACCCCCCTGTAATCAAAGACAATTAACAGGAGAAGAACAAACAGAAGTTCAGTAGTACGTATACCTCCTGTACACATGGGAGATACCCAGGAAAAGTGATCAACTCCTTGAAATGGCTCAAGCCACCACTTTAAATACCATCTCCAGCTAAGGACAAAAAAAGATGTTGGGGGGTGGGGAGCTAGTTGTGGGAGATTTTCAGGCAAAGCACAGAGGGTAGGAGAGTATGGTTGTTATGCAGATTTAAGTCCATGCCTTCTCCATTGATAAGAGTTTCTAGAGTTTAGTCATCCTCCTTGTCCTGGTACAGAGAGGGAGACACCCTTACAAGTAGAGATTTCTCTTATAAATGTAAATGTCCCTCACAGAAGAGTAACTTCTACTAGGTTTTCAGAGCTTCTCCTGTGTCTGCTGTTTCCTAAAAATAATCAGCCTAAAATAATCCTTATGCCAAAGAAGTATATTTTGGAGTGACATATTCTGCTTCACTTCATAGATGAGAGGAAGGGAAGATGTAACACTAGGGAACTACTTGGAGAAAACTGAGAAGAACCTGGGTATTGTAGTGCTCTATAGGAGTATAACAGGTCAGACTTAGTTCTTCACTTCTCACAAAACAAAAACTGAAATAGGAGTACTTTAGAGAACGTCATCACTTCCCAGCAAGTGCAGGAATATAGTTTCAGTGGGATGGTATAGACAATGACTTTCATGGCATATGTAAGTGCTGTTCTTTCCCATCCAATGGGAAACCCAGTAGAGAATATTTTCAACACAGCTGCCACAATCATGGAAGAAACCAGTGGATAATTGTATCCAGCACTACAATCCCAGAAGTAAGCGCAAGGCATCTGCAATACAAAGGAGATAACCAAACTAAACTTAAAAAAGGCCTTAGGCTGTAAAGCCAGAAGACAGTCACTTGGAGCTGGATGACTTAGAGCAAACCAAGTGTTTAAAATAGCTGATTTGTTTCTTACTCTCTGCTTTATTTTTTTTTGTTTGTTTGTTTGTTTTTGGTTATTGCAGTAACATTGGTTTGTAACATTGTATAAATTTCAGGTGTACATCATTATACTTCTATTTCTGCATAGATTACATCATGTTCACCACCAAAATACTAATTACAACCCATCACCACACACATGTGCCGAATTATCCCTTTCACCCTCCTCCCTCCCCCCTTCCCCTCTGGTAACCACCAATCCAATCTCTGTCTCTATGTGTTTGTTTATTGTTGTTATTATCTACTACTTAATGAAGGAAATCATACAGTATTTGACCTTCTCCCTCTGACTTTTATTTAACTTTGCATAATACCCTCAATGTCCATCCATGTTGTCACAAATGGCTGGATTTCATCGTTTCTCATGGCTGAGTAGTATTCCATTGTGTATATATGCCACATCTTCTTTATCCATTCGTCCCTTGATGGGCACTTAGGTTGCTTCCAAGTCTTGGCTATTGTGAATAACGCTGCAATGAACACAGGGATGCATGTATCTTTACACATTGGTGTTTTCAAGTTCTTTGGATAAATACCCAGCAATGGAATAGCTGGATCGTATGGTAGTTCTATCCTTGATTTTTTGAGGAATCTCCATACTGTTTTCCACAGTGGCTGCACCAGTTTGCACTCCCACCAGCAGTGTATGAGAGTTCCCTTCTCTCCACATCCTCTCCAACACATGTTGTTTCCTGTCTTGTTAATTATAGCCATTCTGACGGGCGTGAGGTGATATCTCATTGTAGTTTTGATTTGCATTTCCCTGATAGTTAATGATTTTGAACATCTTTTCATGTGTCTGTTGGCCATCTGTATATCTTCTTTGGAGAAATGTCTGTTCAGGTCTTTTGCCCATTTTTTAATAGGGTTGGTAGTTTTTTTGTTGTTGAGATGCATGAGTTCTTTATACATTTTGGAGATTAAGCCCTTATCAGATGTATGGTTTGCAAATATCTTCTCCCAATTGTTAGGTTGTCTTTTCGTTTTCTTGATGGTTTCCTTTGCTGTGCAGAAGCTTTTTAATTTGATGTGGTCCCATTTGTTTATTTTCTATTGTTTCTCTTGCCCGGTCAGACATGGTGCTTGAAAATATGTTGCTAAGACCAATGTCGAAGAGCTTACTGCCTATGTTTTCTTCTAGAAGTTTCATAGTTTCAGGTCTTACATTCAAGTCTTTAATCCATTTGGAGTTTAATTTTTGTGTATGGTGTAAGGTAAGGGTCTACTTTCACTTTTTTGCATGTGGCTATCCAGTTTTCCCAACACCATTTGTTGAAGAGACTTTCTTTTCCCCATTGTATGTTCTTGGCTTCTTTGTCAGAGATTAGCTGTCCATAGATGTGTGGGTTTATTTCTGGGCTTTCGATTCTATTCCATTGATCTGTGTGTCTGTTTTTGTGCCAGTACCATGCTGTTTTGGTTATTATAGCTTTGTAGTATATTTTGAAATCAGGGAGTGTGATACCTCCAGCTTTGTTCTTTTTTCTCAGGATTCCTTAGCTATTCGGGGTCTTTTCTTGTTCCATATAAATGTTAGGATTCTTTGTTCTATTTCTGTGAAAAATGTTGTTGGAACTTTGATAGGGATTGCATTGAATCTATAGATTGCTTTAGGAAGTATGGACATCTTAACTGTGTTAATTCTTCCAATCCAAGAGCACGGAATATCTTTCCATTTCTTTGTGTCTTCTTCAATTTCTTTCAGAAATGTTTTATAGTTTTAAGTGTACAGATCTTTCACCTCTTTGGTTAAGTTTATTCCTAGGTATTTTATTCTTCTTGTTGCAATTGTAAATGGGATTTTATTCTTAATTTCTCTTTCTGCTACTTCACTGTTAGTGTATAGAAATGCAACTGATTTTTGTATGTTGATTTTGTATCCTGCAACTTTACCATATTCGTTTATTACTTCTAAATGTTTTCTGGTGGATTCTTTAGGGTTTTCTATATATAAAATCATGTCATCTGCAAATAGTGACAGTTTCACTTCTTCCTTTCCAATTTGGATCCCTTTTATTTCTTTTTCTTGCCTGATTGCTCTGGCTAGGACTTCCAGTACTATTTTAAATAAGAGTGGTGACAGTCGTCATCCTTGTCTGCTTCCTGTTCTTAGAGGGATAGCTTTCAGTTTTTCACCATTGAGGATGATATTAGCTGTGGGTTTCTCAGATATGGTCTTTATTATGTTGAGGTACTTTCCTTCAGAGTTTTTATCATAAATGGGTGCTGTATCTTGTCAAATGCTTTCTCTGCATCTATTGAGATGATCATGTGATTTTTATTCTTCATTTTATTAATGTGGTGTGTTACGTTGATTGATTTGCAAATGTTAAACCATCCCTGCATACCTGGAATAAATCCCACTTGATCATGGTGTATAATCTTTTTAACGTATTGTTGTATGCGATTTGCTAGTATTTTGTTGAGGATTTTTGCATCGATGTTCATCAGTGATATTGGCCTGTAATTTTCTTTTTTTGTGTTGTCTTTGTCTGGTTTTGGTATCAGGGTAATGTCAGCTTCATAGAATGAGTTAGGGAGCTTCCCCCCCTCCTCAAATTTTTGGAAAAGTTTGAGAAGGATAGGTATTAAGTCTTCTTTGAATGTTTGGTAGAATTCCCCAGGGAAGCCATCTGGTCCTGGACTTTTATTTTTGGGGAGTTTTGTGATTACTGTTTCGATCTCCTTACTGGTGATTGGTCTATTCAAATTCTCTACTTCTTCTTGATGCAGTTTTGGAAGGTTGTATGGTTCTAAGAATTTATCCATTCCTTCCAGATTGTCGAATTTGTTGGCATGTAGCTTTTCATAGTATTCTCTTATAATCTTTTATATTTCTGTGGTGTCTGTTGTAATTTCTCCTCTTTCATTTCTTTTTTTGTTTTTTTTTTTATAATTTTATTTATTTATTTATTTTTTTCCCAAACCCCAGTAGCTAGTTGTATGTCATAGTTGCATATCCTTCTATTTGCTGTATGTGGGACGCGGCCTCAGGATGGCCAGAGAAGTGGTGCGTCGGTGCACGCCCAGGATCCGAACCTGGGCCTCCAACAGCAGAGCGCGCGCACTTAACCACTAAGCCACGGGGCCGGCCCTCCTCTTTCATTTCTGATTTTACTTATTTCTGCCTTCTCTCTTTTTTTCTTGGTGAGTCTAGCTAAAGGTTTGTCAATTTTGTTGATCTTTTCAAAGAACAAGCTCATGATTTTATTAATTTTTTCTATTGTTTTTTTGGTCTCTATTTCATTTATTTCCACTCTGATTTTTATTATTTCCCTTCTTCTACTGATTTTGTGCTTGGTTTGTTCTTCTTTTTCCAGTTCCTTTAGGTGCATTGTTAGATTGTTGATTTGCGATTTTTCTTGTTTGTTGAGATAGGCCTGTATTGCTGTAAACTTCCCTCTTAGAACCGCTTTTGCTGTATCTCATAAATTCTGGCATTTCGTATTTTCATTTTCATTTGTGTCCAGGTATTTTTTGATTTCTTCTTTGATTTGTTCGTTGATGCAGTCGTTGTTCAGTAGCATTTTGTTTAATCTCCACGTATTTGTGGCTTTTCTGATTTTCTTCCTATAGTTGATTTCTAGTTTCATACCATTGTGGTCAGAAAAGGTGCTTGGTATTATTTCAATCTTCTTAAATTTATGGAGACTTGTTTTGTGGCCTAACATGTGATCAATCCTGGAGAATGTTCCATGTGCATTTGAAAAGAACGTGTATTCTTCAGTTTTTGGATGGAATGCTCTCTATATATCTACTAGGTTCATCTGTTCTAGTGTGTCATTTAAGGCCAATGTTTCCTTATTGATCTTCTGTTTGGATGATCTGTCCGTTGGTGTAAGTGGAGTGTTAAAGTCCCCTACTATTATTGTGTTACTGTCTATTTCTGTTTTTATGTCTCTTAATAATTGCTTTATATATTTAGGTGCACCTACATTGGGTGCCTAGATATTTACAAGTGTTATATCCTCTTGTTGGATTGTTCCCTTGATCATTATGTAATGCCCTTCTTTGTCTCTTTTTACAGTTTTTGTTTTAAAGTCTATTTTGTCTGACATGAGTACTGCTACCTCAGCTTTCTTTTCATTGCCATTTGCATGGAGTATCTTTTTCCATCCCTTCACTTTCAGTTTGTGAGTGTGTTTAGGTCTGAAGTGTGTCTCTTGCATGCAGCATATATATATGGGTCTTGTTTTTTTATCCAATCAGCCACCCTATGCCTTTTAATTGGAGCATTTAGTCCATTGACATTTAAAGTAGCTATTGATAAGTGTGTACCTACTGCCATTTTTTAACTTTTTTTTTTTCTCAGTGTTTTAGTAGTCCTTCTCTGTTCCTTTCTTCTTCTATACAGAATTGATGGTCTCTTTAGCTTGACCTCTGTCTGAAAGCTCTACTCTTTGACTCCCCTCTTCCCTCCTTTTATGTTTTTGATATCATATCTAACCTCTTTTTTGTGCATTTGTATCCATTACCCTCTTATCATGGAAATAGATAATTTTTCTACTTGTTGTCTTCTCTTTTCTCCTTAAATCAGTCCCTTTAACATTTCTTGTAGCACTAGTTTCTTGGTGACAAACTCCTTTAATTTTTGTTGTCTGGGAAATTTTTGATCTCTCCTTCCATTTTGAATGATAGCCTTGCTGGGTAGAGTATTCTTGGCTGTAAGATTTTTCCTTTTAGCACTTTAAATATATCATGCCACTCTCTTCTTGCCTGTAAGGTTTTTGCTGAGAAGTCAGCTTATAGCCTTATGGGGTTTCCTTTGTATGTATCTTGACTTTCTCTTGCGGCTTTTAGGATTCTCTCTTTATCTTTAATTCTGGACATTTTGATTATGATGTGTCTTGGTGTGGGCCTCTTTGGGTTTATCTTGTTTGGGGCTCTCTGTGCTTCCTGCACCTGGATGTCTGTTTCTTTCCTTAGGTTAGGGAAGTTTTCATCTATTATTTCTTGAAATAGATTCTCTGTCTCTTTGTCTCACTCTTCTCCTTCCGGGACACCTATAACATGGATGTTAGTGCGCTTGATGTTGTCCCAGAGGTCCCTTAGACTGTCCTCACTCTTTTTAATTCTTTTCTCTTTTACCTGTTCAGCTTGGGTAATTTCTTCTAGTCTTTCGTCCAGCTCACAGATCTGTTCTTATGTATCCTCTACTCTGCTTTTGAGTCCCTCTAATGAATTTTTCATTTCCAGTATTGTATTCTTCATTTCTGATTGGTTCTTTTTTATATCTTCCATTTCTTTGTTGACATTCTCACTGAGTTCATCTATTCTTCTCCTCATATCAGTGAGCACCCTTAACACTCTTAGTTTGAACTCTCTGTCAGGTAGGTTGCTCATTTCCTTTTCACTTTGTTCCTTTTCTGGGGTTTTGTCCTGTTCTCTTACTTGGAACGTATTCCTTTGCCTCCTCATTTTGCCTCTTTCCCTGTGCTTGTGTCTACGTATTAGGTAGGTCAGCTACATCCCCTGCTCTTGGATAGGTGACCTTATGTAAGTGATGGCTTAGGAAGCCTGCAGTGTGCTTCCCTTGGTTCTCAATATTCCAGAGTTACCCCTATCTGGGCTACATGTGTCCTTCTGTTGTGGCCTGTTTGCTCTCCCTGTAGGCGCCCAGGGAGGCCGAGTTATGCTTGTGGCCAGCTGTTGTAATGCTCAGCTGCTTGTAGTTGTTGTGGGCACTTCAGTCTCTTTATCAGGTGTGGGGAGCCCCAGCACAGTTGGCTGCAAGTTCGAATACCACATTTGTGTTGCAGTCTTTCTTTTAAGTGAGTAGGCCCCCAGCACGGCAGGTTGTTATGCTCAGGGGCTTACAATTGCTATAACCCTCTAGCCTATTAGGTCATTGTCAGCTCTCTGAGGATTGCAGCTGGCTGGGGCTGGCCTCAGGCATGGGAGCACCCAGTTGTTTCAGGCTTTGGAAAGTGGGGCAAACCCCCTATGTGCGTCTTTGAGAAGCACAAATCTTCTGCAGCTGACAAGCCCTGCTGCCCACAGGTCCACACACACAGTCAACACAGTCCTGCCCCGTGTGCGTGCCCCGACCTCCCAAAGCGGACACAGTCTCTCCACGGCGGGAGCCCCACACACTCCACCGCCCCACACTCTCCACCCATTCCTTGTGCACACCCTGCCCCACTGAAGTCGGCTCAGTTGCCAGGCTGCAGAGAATCTAGTCATCAATCTACGCAGGCCCACAAGTTGCCTTAGGGCTTGTTGGGTGGGGCCAGTCTCTAGGGTGGGCTGCCTGCCCTGGCTGAGCTGGAGTAAATCGATGCTCTAGCAGCTGGGGCAGACCCTGGGCTAGCAGGCCCCAGGGAGAACTCCAATGGCGTCTGTGTCAGCACGCCCACCCCAGGCCACAACAATGGCTGCCGCCAATGTCCCAGTCCTTGGAGAGGTCTCACCTCTCATCGAGATGCACTCAGGGCCTATCAGGCGAGTCTCTTTTCGCCTAAGCACTGTGCAACTTTCTTTCTGATGATTTTAGGATGCTTTCTGAAATGGATGAGTTTGTGTGCAGGCCCTTTAAAAGCTAGTTTTAATTTCTTTGTGAACCAGGTTTTCTAGAGGTACACCCCAACGTTTTAGTAGCAGGCAAAGCCAGATATTATGCCACTCTTCTCGATTGTGCTGGGTCCACACAATGCCCCCGGTGGGAGCGCTCCCGGCTCAGGGCCTCGCGCCTCCAGGGAGGCTGTGGACCTGTGAGCTGCTCCCGGGCAGCCGTGAGGCACTGCGGCTTGTGAAGACGGCGTTTTTTCTCTCCAGAAGGGAGTTTCTGCCTCTTCTAACTCAATTAGGATTATCTGTTGTTGCAGGAGTTCCTCTTATCCAGTTTTCAGTTCTTTCTCAGGGGTAATTTTTCCACGAGTAGTTGTAAATTGGCTGTGTCCATGGGAGGAGGTGAGTTCAGAGTCTGCCTACGCCACCATCTTGACTTCGCTCCCTCTGCTTCATTTTATTTATTTATTTTTTTGTGAGGAAGATCAGCCCTGAGCTAACATCCATGCCAATCCTCCTCTTTTTACTGAGGAAGACTGGCCTTGAGCTAACATCCATGCCCATCTTCCTCCACTTTATGTGGGAGGCCACCACAGCATGGCCTGACAAGCAGTGCATCGGTGCACGCCCGGGATCCGAACCCGGGCTGCCAGCAGCAGAGCACACGCACTTAACTGCTACGCCATGGGGCCAGCCCTACTCTCTGCTTTATTTTGATTAACTTTAGTCAGGCTTCTCTTTCCTTCATGCTCCCAAACTCTGCTTATCCCCAAGCCTGAGCAAGCACAAAAAACCCGGAAGGTGCCTATTATGGACTGAATATTTGTGTTCCCTCGAACTTCATATATTGAAATCCTAACTCCCAATGTGATGGAATCAGGAGGTGGGGCTTTGGGAAGTAATTAGTTCATGAGGGTGAAGTCCTCATGAATGGGATTAGTGCCCTTCTAAGGAGAGACACGAGAGCTTGCCCTCACTCTCTGCTCTCCACCACGTAAGAATACAGCCATCTACATGCCAGGAAGTAGGTGGCTTACCAGACACTGGATCTGAAGGCATCTTGATCTTGGACTTCCCAGCCTCCAGAACTGAGAAAGAAATGTTGAAAGTTTAAGTCACCCAGTCTATGATAATTTGTTATAGCAGTGCAAACCGACTAAGACAATGCCTTCTCATCCGCTTCCCCTGGGAATCAGCTAAGCACACAATGAGAACCTTTTCTTGGCAGACCTCACTGGTCGTTTCTCTTTGCTTGCCCAGCTTCCCTTCTAAAGATTCTGATATATATGTTTGTTCTCCCTTGATCCTATTAAATGAGCAGTTTTCTCTTTGATTTGAGACACTTGCAGATATTATAGTTTCAGTGTTCTCTCTATTGCAATAGTCCCTCCCCTCCCTTGCAATCATTCCTTTGAATAGAAGTCTCTCCTTACAAAGTCCTGGCTTATTTTTCTTTGACAGAGCTCATAGGACATTTCTGGAGCACTTACTCTCTGATAGTTAATGTCTTATGTGCCTTACAAGGATTACCTCATTTAATGCTCCAACAACCTTGGGAAGAAGGTATTATTATTATGCACATTTTACAGATGAGGAAACTGAGGATTAGACAGGCTCAGTGTGATATAGCCAATAAGTGACAGAGACAGGAAACAGACCTGAGCAGTTTGACTCCATAGCTGGTCGCTTAGCCATCACTCTGTTACCTCCAGAAAAAAAGAGCTACACAGGAGGGCTTTTTCAACAAGACTAAATCTCATTGATCTGATACAACAAGAACCAGCTTGAGAGTGCACATATTTTCATTTTTAAAGAGGGGAGGGTACTTTTTCTCCAATCTTCAGGAAGAAAACACATTAAAGGAAAACTTTTGTTTTTATCCCTTGATGATTCATGAGATCTGGGTACAGTCCACTTCTCATTTGTTCTCAGCTCTTTTCCTCTCCTGATATGTGGTGATAAAAGGAACCAGGGAGGTTCCTTTTGGTAGCTTCTTCCATGTTTTATGCAGATGAGTTAGGGCTTGCTTCTGCTAGACAAGAACCCTCCAGCTTTCCTCTCTGCAACTGGTTAGGCAAGTCTAGCTGACCCCAATCTGTAATTCCAGGTTTTCAATTGTTAAGAAAGGGAACTGGGCACAGGAAGTCCCATCTTAGTCCTGGTTTTAAGCATCATTCTGCAATCTGATTACCATTAATTAAGTAGTTATTTTTCCTCTCATGTGGTTCCTGTGTCCAGTTTCTCAGTTGCTTCAGAAGACCAAGGGGAGAGAGTTGTGATTAATTGATGCCTTAAAAAAGTGTGCTTTCCATTTTACGTTGCTTTAGCAGTTTGAAAGTTTTACACAAGCTCAACTTCTCATCTGCATTTCTAACAGACTTCCCTCTCAGTGTGTTGGCATTTCAGGAGTTTTCCAGAGGCAATGTGGCATTTTAGTACTTTAAGTTTTGAAGAGATGGAAGTGGTGCTTACAGTAGAAACTTTTAGTAGAATTGCTTGGAACTGGATGACTTAGAACCCATAAAGGCAGTAATATTAACAAAAGGAGCAGAAGATGCCATTGTAGGAAGTGTACTGGGTATATACTCTTTTAGCATAGTTATATTCTTTTCACATGTACTTCCAAATTTCGGTAGAGAGCATTTTTAGGAATATGACCTATGTGGAATTCCATTACTATATACCATATTGAAGTACTTGATAACAAATGGGACATTCTATGTACATTAAGTACACCTAGCAATTGGTATCTAACTTACGGTGTCTGATGGTAATCAATGTAGTGCTTTTGCATAATCTGGGAATAAATATTTTCTTTTGGCCACTATGACCACGATATAATAGTCAATAATTAATTGTATAGTAGCTGTAAACTATATGTAAGTAAGTGCTTTATCTTGTAAGTGGATTTTTTAAATAGAAATAAATGTATTGAGGTTGAAACAAGATTACACCAGCTGACAAAGTAAGCTTTAATCTCTCTAAACCTCTCTGTAAGAATATTGTTTTGTAGTTGAAGATCTCTTCTAGTGCTAACAACTTGTAATTAACAACTTGTAATTCTAGTATATTGTCACTTACTAGTTAAAGTATCTTGATACAAGCATAGCCTCATCTCTCCGCATCTCAGTTTCTTTATTAAATGGAGATGATAATACCTACTGTGAGTTGATGTTTATTGTTTGCATACCCGATATCAATTTACCCATTCTGATGCTGTCAGATTCCTTTTGAGAGCCTCTTTTCTATCTCAAATATGTTATTTGGATAAATCAGTCTCTGTTTTTAGTTGTGTGGCTAGATCAGACTACTTTAAATCAACCAGTCCACCCGGGTGATAGAAAGGTACATTATTGTAATTGAACCAATGAGACTTGAAGACACAATGTCCTGGACATCTGGGAAAGACATTTCTTTTCTTTTCCATAGAAGTTGTGAAAAGAGATGTGCACTAGTCTTCCAGATGATGGGGGTGAGGATGAGTTGCCCAGACATAAGGTCTTGGAAGGAAGGTGTTAAGCTGAGTAGAACCAGTTTGTGAATGAAAACAACACATGTAAAAGTATAGAAGTTAGAAAACCACAGGAATTATACTTGGAATCCTGATGACTGTGAATCTCCAGATCAAAACTTGTCTGAAGTCACACCTACTTCTGGATTTTTGTTTACATAAACTGATTGTTTGTCTTATCTTATTGTTTGTTTATTTAAAGACATCTAACATTTAAGTTGTTGTTGCTTGTAATCAAAGAGCTTAAAGTGATAGGGTTATTTTAAGGATTAGAGATAAATCCATAAAGCCTAATATAAAATAGCCGCTTTTCATATGGAAGTTATAATTCTGAATGTAGCAGAATCCCTCTATAATTTTAGGGTCAAGGGAAAGAAATAAGACAGAGGACGTATCCGTGTGAACATAGCAAGCGTTTATGAAACGTAGTTTGGGAGCATGTACTTTAAACAATAGTTTCTTTGAGCCCACATAAAAATGAGCTGGGAGGTTTGACCTTGTTTTGCCATTAAGTTAGAGAGCACACAGTAGAAAATATGTTGAATGAAGTATTTAAAATGAACAAATTTGTGTACCTGAGAAATGAGAAAAGTCAATATTTTTTACCTTATGCGTGTAAATATCAGGATAAATTCTAAAAAATAGAATAGATGGGGAAAAATGGCCCTATTATTACTCAAAATTGTGAGCAGCCTGTATTGAATTCCCTAATACTTTCTTATCAAAATAGTGTTTAATTTGTTAGCACTTTTTTTGTGTGTGTGTGAGGAAGATCAGCCCTGAGCTAACATCTGCTAATCCTCATCTTTTTTTTGCTGAGGAAGACTGGCCCTCGGCTAACATCCGTGTCCATCTTCTTCCACTTTATATGGGACACCGCCACAGCATGGCTTGACAAGCTTTGTGCCAGTGCATGCCCAGGATGCGAACCCGGGCCACCAGCAGCGGAGTGCGCGCACTTAACTGCTACGCCACCGGGCCAGCCCCTGCTAGCACTTTTAACATAAAGTGTTATGAGTGTTCTTAGGTTATCGCCTAAATGGCAAATAAAAACTGTAACTCACGTGTTACACCCTCATAACTCAGATGTCTACAGTCAATCCCTGACTTTGTTCTTTATGTAATTTACATGAAGCAGGTGTAAATGTAACGGGGTGGGTTTCTTTATCAAACTGAATTTCTAAGCAGACTTTACATTTAAAAACGTGTGTACATTAGATTTGCATGATTTCATGGCATCCAAATAATTGGTTGGTTTAATTAAGTCAGTGAGAAAGGAGGGACAAACTATTGGCTCTTTATCAGTTGGTCCAAACAAATCGTTGATGAAAGTAAAAAATAACAGTTGATGAATGAAATTTATAATTTTTCATGTGTTATATAGAAAGAATCTCTGAGTATTCATTAGATTTTTAGCTACTGGAATCAGAAGTTCCATTTGCCCTGTTGAATATCTTTTCTATCACAATCGTAGGCCTATATTATCACAGTAAATGATTAGTGTTTTGTTTATTGCATAGAAAGATAGTTTTCAAAAATGAAATCACCTGATTCAAGCACTAGAATTAAAAAGAACTTGAGGAAGGCCTCAGTGAGTTCTGTAATTTGGTGAGCTGCCCAATGGTTGATCTGTTTTACAGCATAGAGTTCACATCAAGGAATCTACAATTGTATGTCTAAAACTGCTCTGGCTTCTAGGAACTTTCTAAGGTTGTAAAGCTAGACACTAAAAATAGTAGAGTTGGAAATTTGTCCCTCTAGATCTCATGTTTTAATCTACCATTTTTTCCTTCTGATTGATGAATATTTTAAAATTGGTATCATGTCTTAACATAACAGTTATGGGTTCACTTGTGTCTCCCTAAAATCTGTATGTTGAAGTCCTAACCATTAGTACCTTAGAATGTGGACTTACTTGGAAATGGGGTCATTGCAGATGTAATTAGCTAAGATAGAATGAGGTCATAGTCAAGTAAGGTAGGTTCCTAATCCAATATGACAGGTGTCTTTATCACAGGTGATACAACTAATACAACCACCAAAAAGGAAGTATTCAAGGAGCAAGTCAACCAGAAATTGGCTCCTCACCCTTGGAAGAACACTGACATTAATATGATGGCTTCCATCTTGTACCACCCAGAAAGGAAATAAAAAGGAAATGGTGCAAATAATGAAGTGTCTTTCAAAAGTATTTGTTTCTTTAATCCACAGTGATTTATTCCTGGGGATCCTTTTTCAATATATAGATAATGAGTCAATGCTTGTAAAATGCTTTGAGCTCTTTAGAGGAGCAAGGCCAGATGAATATAATCTATTTATCTCAATTAATGGCTCTGATTAGAATAGTTAATATAGCTCTGGGTAATTCAGATTATGCCACTACAGGAGTTGTGTCATTTGTTTCTCCAATTGTATCTTTTTTTTTTCACCACCACTATACAAAAAAAGTTGAAGTGCTTTACAAGCAGATTTACTTTGAAGGAAACTGTTAACAGTACATACTGAGAACGGGAAACAAAGTTAGAAAATAACTGTGCCATCCAGTGAGATAGAGAAAAGCAGGGGCAGAGTGACCTGAGCTGTAACTGCATGGATGCCTGGACCAGGAGACTTGAAGAGAGGCCGGGGGCAAGGCTCTCTGGTGAGGTTAGGACTTTCTGACCTGGAAAGATAAACAGATGAGTGTCATGGGGACTCATTGCCCAGCTCAACGGATAGGGCTGAAGAATTGCTTTGGGGCCTGCTTCTAGGGGTTGGCAGCCAGTGATTAGTTGGAGCTTACATTTCTATACATGTTTTTCTTCTATTATAGCAAAATATGAAGGCAGTACGAATAAGTTTCCAAAATGTGAACACATCCTCCAAGTGGGCAGGCGGCAAAGGTTAACACTGGAGGTCTTCAGAGTATTCCTATCTGCAGTTTTCTGTAACCTTTGCTCACCTTTGTTTTAACATCTTCCAAAACTTGTCTCAGATACTGAGCTTTTTCTCTGACTCATGCCCCCATGTTCTGTGAGTGAACATTTAAGAAATAGCTTTCTTTGTTTCTATACTAAGACTATAACTTTTATCCTAAACAAATGCTTTTCTGAACCCCTGTAGAATGTTCATGGTGAAAATAATATTATCCTGATTCATAGACAAGGTCACTGAGACCCAGACAAACACAGTTATTTGGCAATGGTGACATTTGGGCTGGTTTCTGAACTTCCTGTCAGACACTGCTCAGCCCTCAGTTGTCAGTAATGGCTGGCAAAATTGGGAAGAAGATTGACATAATTTGTCTTCAATATAACACCATTCTTCTTAAATTTCTGCTCCATTTTCCTTCTGGAGAATATTATCTTGTTCTCAGCTGATGACATGCCAATCACTCCTAAGCTTTTACTATTAAATTTGAAGCTTGCAGGCTAGGACTTACTGAAGATGGCATACCACCCAGAGACACTGTGTTGGAAAAGACATCTTGATACTGATAGTATTAAAGATCTACTGTTGGAATGGCAGGCGATGGGATTGCTACTCTGTAGGAGACAATGCTCAGAAATCCATCCAGTTACATCCAGGCTCTCAACCTTACCTACTTAAAAAATCACCCTCAAATGTTATTCAATCCAGATGCCTCTATCCCATGTTTAAAGATTCAGTTATTTTCCATCAAGGGCCTGAACTTGGCTTAACAAATCTGTCCAGGCTGGGAGCTCTTCGGAGCTGTTACTGCTGTGATTAAGTCGTAGGCCAGATCCTCACTTTTCTTTGCCCTCCAGCTGCAGGAGATATGATTTATATGCTGACAGACAGGCCCACTGGCTCTCATATTTAGCCTTTAATTGATAGTTAATCATTTTCAGCCCTACATTGTCTCTCTCCAAAGCATCAGTTGTCTCCAGCAATAATCATTTATTTCCATTATCCTTATTATTACTATGTCCTCCATATTTTCCAAATGATTGATTTATAGATGTCTAGTATATTTCCTTCCACAAGCATACCTTCTAGTTCACCAGCAATGAGATTTTATAATTGCATAGTCACCTTGTGCTTGCAGCTAACTTTACCTACAAGCTCTGAGGGAGTACCACTTGCCAGCTGTAGTGGGGCTCCCAAAGATCCCATCTTTGGCATTCACACTTGTATAATTCTCTCCCTTTGAGTGTGGTATAAATTTGCTGATTGCTTCTCACAAGCAGAATATGGCAAGATAATGGGATGTCACTTCCACGATTCGGGAACAGAAGACTGGGACTTCTGTCTTGCTGGCATTCTCTCCTGCCTTCTCTCTTGCTTGCTCTGATGCCAACTGCTTGTCATGAGGTATACCATGAAGAGGCCACCATGGCACAGAAATGAGGAAGGATTCCAGCTGACAGTTTATGAGGAACCGAGACCTTAGTTCAACAAGCCATGAGGAACTAAATCCTGCCGACAACTAATGGGAGTGAGCTAGAAAGCAAATCCTTTCCAGCCGAGCTTTGGGATGACTGCAGCCTTGTAAAAGGCTCAGAGGCAAGGACCCAGCTAAGCTGTGCCCAAATTCCTGACCCCCAGAAACAGTGAGATGATAAATGTTGTGGTTTAAGCCCCTAAGTTTTTGGGGTAATTTGTTGCACAGTAACATATAACTAACATACCAGCCTTGTGGTGAGTAGTGTTGTAGCCACCCTTCAAGACGGCTCCAAATAATCCCAGTCTTGTATTATTCACACCCTTGTGTAGTCTCTTCCTATACTGTACCAGGATTGCTCTCTGAGACCCACAGTATATGGCAGAAATTTTGAGTGTGTCACTTCTGAAATTAGGTTCTTTACAGAGAGTGGCTTTTGTCTTGGGCTCTCACTCTCTTGTTCTCTGTCTCTTGGACAATTTGCTCTGGGGGAAGCCAAGTGCTATTTCATGGGGCAGCTCTGCGGAGATGCCCATGTAATGAGGACCTGAGTTCAACACCCAATAGCCGATAAGGAACTATAAGTCCTGCCGACAGCCATGTGAGAAGGCTTAGAAGAGGATCCTTCAGCCTCAGAGGAGCCTTGAGATGAATGGAGTCCTGCCTGACAGCTTGACTGCAACCTGATGAGAGACCCTAATCCAGAACCACATAGTAAGATGCTTCGGGATTCCTAATGCTCAGAATTTGTTGAGATAATAAATGTTTGTTGTTATAAACTGCCAAGTTTCAGAGTAATTTGTTACGCTGCAATTGATAACTAATATAGTGTTCATCACCATAATACAATTTTAGTGTCTGCTTGTTTTGGCAACTCCTAAACTGGGCCATTCATGGAGGTTAGAATGCAAGAAGTTTATTGGAGAGTGTAATCAGATTATCTGCTTGTGGAGAGAAGGAAAAGAAACAGAATTGAACAAAGAGAATTTGTCCTGTGGTGCAGTTGTAAGAAAGCTTCAGATGAACCGATAGAGCACTCTGCAACTGGGATAGCCATTCAGGATTATCAACAATTTGAGCTGGGGATCCAGTCTTTATGCACCTGCATCCACTGCTAATTGGAAGAAGGCTACATTGGGATGAGTGTTTGAATCTTGGGTAAAGGCGGTCTCTTCAGCTGAGCAAAGTGCCAGAGTGTACTAACTGCTGAGTTCTGTTAACCACTGACCTTCCTGAGAGACAGCACACCACAGCAAATGCAATATTCAATACAAGCATAATTGATCTCCTCAAAGGAGAATACAATAATAGCCATATAAAGGAAAAATTAGATAATATGATTCAATGCAACTTTTCCGAACTAGAAGACTTGAACCTACAGTTTTAAAGGGCCAAAAATAGGAAAATTGATCCGGCATAGGAAAAATTAAGACATAGGCTAGTAAATTAAGAAAATAGTAAGAGACATTTATTAATCATCTCTATGTAAATAAATTTGAAGTCTTCATTAAAAAGTTTAGTTACTTAGGAATATATAATTTGTAAAAACTGATGGTAGATGAAATAGAACATTCAAACTGAACAACTTCAGAGAAAAAAAGTTTCAAAACAATTCCTTTACCTCAACCACAGCAGAATATATGGAGATTTTCCTATAGAAATTTTACCGACATTTAAGGAACAGATAATTCCAATAATTTTAAAACTCTTCCAGAGTATCAAAAAATAAGGAAAATTCCTAGTTCTTTCTATTATGTGAGTATAAAATCAATACAAAACATGATGTTGTCACAAAAATTAAAACTACAATTTACTTATGAATATTAAAGCAAAAATAATATATTATCAGCCTCCAGAAACAAATTAAAAGAGTAATATAGGTTTAAACAGATTGGTATTATTTCAGAAATGCAAGGGTAAAACGAAATTAGGAAATGTTTAATATAGTTTAGCACATCAGTATATCTAAGGATAAAAATCATATGTTTAGGGGGCTGTCCCTGTGGTGTGGCGGTTAAGTACACACGCTCCGCTGCTGGCAGCCCAGGTTCGGATCCCGGGCATGCTCCGACGCACTGCTTGTCAGGCCATGCTGTGGTGGCATCCCATATAACGTGGAGGAAGATGGGCATGGATGTTAGCCCAGGGCCAGTCTTCCTCAGCAAAAAGAGGAGGATCTGCTCAGGGCTGATCTTCCTCACCAAAAAAAAAAAAAAAAAAAAAAAAAAATTCATATCTTTAGCTATCAAAATAAAGTGTTTTTAAAAAATCAACCATGTTACCAACATAGTAGACAAGATGCTTTCATTTTGAAATTTTAATACAAATATACTTTTTATTTAATTAAACTTTTATTTGTAATATCTATATATTTTGTACTATCCTAGACAATTTTTCCGTATATGGTACTTAACATTTACAACAAAAATGCTAATCATTACTTTTTCTATGTCTTCGACAGTTAAACATTATTCATATTCTCAGAAGTAGTACACCAAAAATTAAGAAGAAAAAATGCAGAAATCACATCAAATTTGGGAGCTATTTTTTATAAGGCATATGATCCATGTATTTACAGGAAAATATTTCAACTTGAAAATTTCTGTTGCAACTGTCTGGTCATTCTTTCCTATAGTGGATTTTGAGGCATGTCTCCAGTCATTAGAGTGAGGATGGACCAGTGAGATGGTGGTGCAAGGTGTGAAGGAATGCTCATGGCATGTTTCTTTCTGCACAAGCTCCTCCGTCTGACAGAGCCCCACTTTAAAGTCTGCCCTGTTAACCAGATACCCATACATAGAATAAGAACTTGGAATAATGTTAGAGTATTGCAGAGCTGTTGAAAGAGTTCATCTGCGCTAACCCCTCACATAGCATAGACTCTATAACATCTTTTCCCATTACATAATCTTTCTTATTTCACATCTCTTCCAAAGATACATAAGGATAAACTGATTTCCTTTTGGCAATAAGCAATAATGGCAAAGATAGAAGAAGAAAATGTCACTTCTCAAAGCCGTAGACATTAATATAAACTATTATATTTCATTCAGTAGTACCCAATTCGTTTGGATGCATGAATATTTACAAAGACAAGGCATTTTGGTATCTATAATGCTTATTCAGTTTAAAGATAATAAGTAATTGGAATTTGGATAAATTTAACTTGAAAACTATTTACAACTTAGATAAAAATGTTAAATATATTTTGTCCTTTTTTATTGAAAGAGCAATAAAACAATGTAGTGTCTGAGGGGACAAAAACCTCAAAATCTTGGTTGTTTACAGCTTACCATTCCAGAGGAGTTTCATTAGTAAAATCAAATGGATAAAACAGAAACTAACTATTTTTATGTTGAAAAATATATAGGCCTTTGTTTTTGTTTGAATAATGACTGGAAGTTATAAATTATAATTTTTACTGGCTTAAAAATCACGGATTCTAGTTCAATTTGCGTCTTTTCTTGTATCTTATCACTTTAGAGTTTCAAGGAAGTATAGATGTGTTATGAGATTTGATCTAAGAATATTTTTTAAGTCTATTCTATAGGGGAGAGTATTAGATCTCTGCTTTGTATTTCTAAGGATCCATGAGTGGATGGCATTGCATGGAACCACAGAAGTGGTCATAGCTTCTTAGAAATAAATATTTAAGGATGAACTGAATAGTTAATCTCTTTTCATCTTGTGAAACCTTGCTTATATCAAAGGATGCTTTCCAGTATTTTTGTTGACTTGTTTGTACAATTACTATAGTCTAGGGTGGTAGATCCTATAAGGAGGCATATGGCTGCCTAACCTTTTTATGAGGCTATAGAAGTTGCCCATAAGCAAAATCAAAAAGAAAATAAATGAGCAATAAGAAAAGTCACTCAAAGCTTCTATAATTATTTTTTATAGACTGATATTTATACCTGTATCAAATGTGTAATTTAAGTTTCATGCTGATTAGTAGTTCTTTGATGTTTTTCTTAGTTATATACTTCATATTGTTTTTACATAAATATTCTATCATTTCCAGCACTCACAGCTCCATTTGCCTCCATGACAAATTAATTTTTTAGCAAATATACCAGTTATTTTCTTACTATGAACAAAACTAGCAGACGTTTTTGGGGAGAAAAAAATCTATGATTGTGTGAAGAGGAATTTGCTTTCTCTAAATCTATAGCCTTGACATACATATACTTCTCCTTATATTCCAAAATATCTCCTCTATTTACGTTATTCTACAAGGACACTTTGTGATAGGATACTATTATCCCAAATCCTCCAGCCTGCAGATTAAATATCAGAGCAACATAAACACTCTGGGAGAAATCATAAAGAGATTTCTAGGTAGAAATAACATGTTAAAAGGTTTTTAAAAACTAAAAACAAAAATAGACCCTATAAAACACTCACTCACTTATTTAGTTCTAAGGAAAACCAGAACTTTTTACAGTCTTTAAGATTATATTGAATAATAGGAAAAAAAGCTATGAAGATTTAAAATCTACTGTTTTAAAGATGAGAAACATGATGCCTAGAAGAATTCAATGACTGTCCCAATCTTATGGAAAATTAGGTTTCATTTATGAGACTGAATGTGAGATCTGGTGATACACCTGGCTTCCAAGCATCTGTTAGTATGAGTTGATATGCATAAGAGTTTTGATATTTTATTTTTTTAAAAATAAGGGTGGGAAAAGAGTTAGGGAGACTGATTTTGAGGGAAGAAGGAGAACATAGGTGCACAGATGCTTGGAAGGAGGAAGGGAGAAATTAAACTAAAGGGACTGGCATGACCCTTATCCTTGCCTCTCACAAGAGATTGGTGTGGAGCTCCTGTGGAGGGAGAAGGTACATTTCAAAACAACATAGCTCTGCACTCAGGAAGGTAGCAGACCGAGAAAAGAGTTGTAACTGAAAAATACGAGTACATGTATGCATGTGAGAAAGTCTCTCTGAACTCCCAGAAATTACCGAGGGTCCAGTGGGAGATGGAGGTTGAGTTTGGATATTATGCAGGACTAGGCTAACAAACTAAGGAGATTCCAATATTGATGTTATGTGTACCATGAGGATAAGGCCATGCATGTTATTTTTATACAATGCAAAAATGAGTCTTAAAACTCCAAAACTAAGGAAAGCTATGATTGGCCTAAAATAATACATATTTTTCTCTTTTTTTTTTTTTCTTTTTAGTTTGAGTGCTGTAACTAGGGCTTAGCCCCTAACATACAGATGATCACTATATGTTGTTAAATTTCTGGTCTGTTATGGTTCACCTAAATCTTTTCTCTACTTTATCTGTCACTCTTTCTCTACAAACATCCATTTCTAAAACACTTCTTCAATGTTTGTGGACAATACACAACATACCCACACATACATAAAATAAAAGGTAAGTTCCATGATGATGAGAAAGGACTGGGTCTTCTTTGCTTACAGCTCCATCGCTGGTGCCTAGAACAGGGCATTGCACTTAGTGGTACTGAATATATGCTTGCTGAATGAATGAATGAAATAAAAATTACTACAAAGAAATGACAAATTGTCTTGAAAATTTTATTTAATGTATTGGCTCTAAAATTAGGAAAATTGAATACATTTCTCTTCATACAATTTAATGATTGTGTACTGCCTTGTGCTTAGTTGGTATTTAACAAAATAGTAGATTGATACAATTCTTCACAGTACATCAAGCCATAATTCTCTGTTTGGTAAAGACAGTGGGACTACATCAAATTAAAAGCTCTGCACAGCAAAGGAAACAATCAACAAAATGAAAGGACAACCTAAGGAATAGGAGAAAATATTTGCAAACCATATATCTGATAAATGGTTAATATCCAAAATATGTAAGTAACGCATACAACTGAATAGCAAAAATCAAATGATCTGATTAAAAAATGGGCAAAGGAACTGAATATATGTTTCTCCAAAGAAGACATACAAATGGCCAACAGATATATGAAAAAGATGCTCAACATCACTAATCATCAGGTAAATGAAAATCAAAACCACAATGAGATATCACCTCGTACCTGTTAGAACAGCTTTTACATAAAAAAAGGTAAAGAATATTATCCATAAAGAGGATGTGGAGAAAATGGAACTCTTGTACACTCTTGGTCGGCATGTAAATTGGTTCAGCCACTATGGAAAATAGTATGGAGGTTCCTCAAAAAACTAAAAATAGAACTACCATATGATCCAGCAATACCACTTTTGGGTATATATCAAAGAAATTTAACTAAGGATCTCAAAGAGATATCTGCAATCTCATATTCATTACAACGTTATTCACAATAACCAAGATATAGAGGCAACCTAAATATCCATCAATGGTCGAATGAATTAAAAAAATATGGTATATACATACAGTGTAATATTACTCAGCCTTAAAAAGAAGGAAATCCTGTCACTTGCTATAACATGGACAAACTTGGAGGTCATGCAAAGTGAAATAAGCCAGACACATAAGGACAAGTACGACACGGTACCACTTATCTGAGCAATCTAAATTAGTAAAACTCATAGAAGCAGAGAGTGGAATCAAGGTTGCCAGGGGCTGGAGGGAGGGGAAAACAGGGAGGTATTAGTCAAAGGGTAAAAGTTTCAGTTATAAAAGATAAATAAGTCCTAGGGATGTACTGTACAGCATAGTGCCTATAGTTAACAGTACTGTATTGTATACTAAAAAATTTACTATCAGGGTAAATTTTATGTTGTGTTCTTATCACAAATAATAATAATAATAAGGCAGGAGGAAACTTTTGGAGGTAATGGATAGGTTTATAACATAGACTATGGTGATCATTTCATGGATGTATACTCATCTCCAAAGTCATCACATTGTATACATTAATTATTTCCAGCTTTTGTATGTCAAGAAAAAGAGTACACTAGCATGGACACAGCATGTGATTTTGAGTCAGATAGTGCCAAGTTCAAATCTTTCTAGTTGTGTGTTCATCAGCAAATTATTAGCTTTATAAAGCCTCTATTTTTCTTTTGCAAAAAAGGAAATATATGATTTTGCTCTTATTAATTATGTTAGAATTTGATTGTTACGCATATATATTCGATTATTGCACAGAATAGAACTTGGCACAAATTAACGTGAATGTCTGTTCTTTTTATATGCTTTGAGTAGGAGTTAATGTAGGTCACTGGAGTATTGCTTCTGTCTGTGGCCATTTAAAGATGGGTAAGTCAAAGGGAGCCTAGAAAATTCTCTTATTTTCTTTAGAGGAGGGCTACATTCAAGCTAAGCTGTGACAAGCTAGTGCATTCAAGTCATCTTTTCTTAAGGTGGTTCATATCTTAGAGAGCATTGAGTATCTTCCTCAGCCATTGCTGAATAGGGGTATGGGAGGTGTAGTTATGATAGAGGCAACTGGTGAGTAGATAACTGCCAGTTTGGGGACCTGAATTATGTATAATACACAAGATCATAAGACTATAAGACCACACCCAATCTTGCACGTGGTTCCTGTGAGCATTATGGCTCTTGTTGAGTAGCTTATCTCTCTCTCTAGACCGTGCGAGTCAATTCATCCTTGTTTATCAGAAAGAAAACTTTAGCATGATAGCTGGCTTTCTGGAAAAAATTTCTACTTGATGCAAAGGACATCAGGATGGTGACTCATTGTTCTGGCTCTCACCGGATTCATTGACTGGAGTATGACATGCAATTGAATTTGTTTCTGGAATTTTATTCACATAAAAGAGTTTGGCTCTCTATTGATTATAAGTTTTTTTTTTAATTTATTTTATTTTTTTAATTTTATTTATTTTTCCCCCAAAGCACCAGTAGATAGTTGTATGTCATAGCTGCACATCCTTCTAGTTGCTGTATGTGGGATGCAGCCTCAGCATGGCCAGAGAAGCAGTGCGTCGGTGCGTGCCCGGGATCCAAACCTGGGCTGCCATTAGCGGAGTGCTTGCACTTAACCGCTAAGCCACAGGGCTGGCCCCTCTATTGATTATAAGTTATAATTTGGTGACTACAATAAACAATCTCTGTACGAATCAGTTTTTGTGGTCTTTTATTGGTTCAGTTGTTCCATTCAAAAAGGAAACTGCCTCTTGGGGCCAGCCCCATGGCTGAGTGGTTCAAGTCCTGCAGGCTCCACTTTGGTGGCCCGAGTTTGCAGGCTTGGATCCTGGGTGCAGACCTACTCCACTCATTAGCCATGCTGTGGAGGCATCCCACATACAAAATAGAGGAAGATTGGCACAGATGTTAGCTCAGGGCTAATCTTTCTCAAGCAAGAAAAAAAGGGTGAGAGGAAGGTTGGCAATGGATATTAGCTTGGGGGAATCTTCCTCACCCTCCTCAAACAAAGGACACTGCCTCCACCCATTGTGTGATCTCGTTAAATTACCTGGTAATATAGCTGTTACCTCTTCATTTGCAGAGTGAGAGGGTCATAACGTCTATCAATGACTTCTGCCTTAGACCTTGTCAGAGATAGACAGGAGTTTATTTACTGAATTTTCCAACTTGGAGTGCTTCACCAATAGATGGAAAGATATAAGTGGAAGAAGATGGGGATAGAATGCAAAATTGGTTCTGTATTACCTAGGGAAGAACAAGGTGAGGAGAAATGACAGAAAAGTATTAGGGCTGATTCCACATCAAAAGGGCACATGGAAGGTTCTGGGATGCTCACCAGTAGCTTTTGTTTTATTTCATTTCTGTCTGTCTCACCCTCTCTCCCCCTATCCTCCTCCTTTTTTCCCACAATTATTTATTGAGTATCTGTTTTGAGTTAGAGGATTGATATGCAAATAATATTCAAATAAATGAACTTGCTTCAATTGAGAAAAGCTTCATGCTTGGGATAATGGGTCTTTATATTCACGGATACTCAAATTTTTTCTGTTTTTTTCATTCCTTGTCCTTACCCCCAGATATCCTTATTTTATTTCACATGACTATAACTCCAAATTATGTTTCACAGTCAGCTTCCATGTCATTCATTTACTTTCAGTTCTCTGGATGAAATATTTTTTCTGATATTCACCTTCCAGAAAAGAGACTAACTCTGTCCCTCTCAAAGAGGTTCTTTAAAGTCCATCCATTCCAAGCAATCCCTACAGTTAGCATTAATGCCAATGCAGAAAGAGCCAACAGAATTCATTTAGCTGAAGACATATTTAACAAATAAAATATTTTTATCTTCCACTAAAAAGAAGAAAACCAACACATCCTATACTTAGAATAGGTGAAATGCTCTCATATGATTAAAACCGAGCACTCATTTTAAATTAGATAGCTCTAACATCTATAATATTTGGGAGAAGAAAGGTAATAGTGATTCCTATATTGGAGAAAAAATGTAGGAAAAAGTTAAGGATAAGGTTTAAGGAAGAAAATTGGTGTATTTATAGTTACTCATTTTTTTTTTCTCAGAAATACAATGTAGAGTTCCAACTTAGCTTGGCAGTAGTTTGGAGATTAAAGGGAGCTTTAATCATTCATATTGCACCCTCCGGAGAGGTCATTTCTCTTATGTGACAGCACCATAAATGAAGGTGCATATTCTGGACATCTGTGGCCAGCTTGAGGTTTTTTTCTTCCTTAGCTTGCCTGAGAGGTTTCTAGACAGCTTTAGCTCTTGTGGATAAAAATGGAATTCTTCATTTCTGTGATATAGAGATATCTTCTCTTGTGACTCTGACCTCTCAGATATTTCCCTTATTGTTCCAAGCCATAGCCACAGATTTAGTCCTAGGGTGGCCTCCCTTTCCTGGCATTAGTGACTTTGGGATGGATGACAGTGTGCTGTGACTTTTTATTCCAATAGTCACTATCTTCTCTGTACTATTGTACATTTTTCTTTTAATAAGTAGTGCAGCTCTGAAGACTCCTGGTGATCTTGGCAAGCTTTTCCATCAACCATCGACCAACAAGCATTGCTACCTCAAGGAAGTAAGGTATGCATACAAAGGTGAATTTCTTTATGACCTATTGCAAAATATGGGAAGGCAATTTTCTTGATTGAGTTAAAACATCCACGGCATCTGTATATTTCAATATGACATTCCTCGCTCTTCTGATACATGGTTCTTCCATTGGTGGGAGGACAATCTTAGAATCTAAAGTACTCCCTCTAAGCATCTTCTGCTTTGCTTATCTGCCTCAAATTTGGAGTATCGTTTTCATCATTCACTGTCCTTGGGCAAGCCACAGAAACCAAGAGGCTCAGATTCTTGTTAAATATAGGATGATAATAATAATATGTTTGTTTCATATGAAATCAAGATAGTGACATTTATGTGAAAATTACAACGAGCTGTAACACTTAAATGCAACTTGTTATTAATCCTATCAGATGTGCTCAAACTTTCAATTTTCTCTACTGAGGATATTTCCTCTAGATGTAGGACTCAACCCAGACTATTAGGTTGGTTAGCAATTTCTAGGTTTTATGCTGAAACTTGTTACTCTTTTTCTTCAAAAATTTGAGAAGCCTCTATTTACAACTTTATCCCACTTTTTAAAAAATGATAACCTGTGGAACAAATGCCTCAGTAGCTAAGGAGAAAATAAGTAAAGATTTTTAAAACTCCCCTGAAGGCTCAAAAGATTAGAATCATTATGAATCCAATATTCCTTCCCTTATTGTCAGGGCAGGGGTAAGACAACAAGAACAACAAGGATGACATCAATGACAACAAAAACAAAATGACATTATCTTATAGGCATTGAAGACACGTCTGAGCAAGCTATATGCCACTTTCTTGGGAAGTTTCAATCATTTATGAACATTCTACCTCAAGTGAAAAAAATTTTCACTTGTTACTAGAAAAACTGTAAAGTTGTCTAGAAAGAGGGGGGAAATGGTAAGAGGAAAAAAACAAGTATAGCATATACCTAAAAATAACAACACAGTGGAGAGGTAGAAAGAAGGAAGGAAAAGAAAACAGACATGTTACTTTCAAAACTTGGTCGAAGTTCTTTTCTCTTTCTTCACCATATGAGAGCAGTCTTTACTTCTCCTTCACCATGTATGACACATAATTATCCAGTCACTTATAATTAATTGGAGTAATTTGTCCTTTGTCCCCACCAAAGGGCAAACTTCATGAGAGTATGGATTATGTTTGCTTACACACTGTACCATCTCTTTGCCACAGTGTGATATGTACAGCTGGAAGATATCCAGTAAATATTTGTTGACTAAATTTCTGCCTGACTAGTAGGGCTGTTTGGGAAATCAAAAGAGCTATGTATAGGAAAGTCCTTTGTAAGCAATAAATTAGTGATAGCTTGATAACTTTATTTGTACTGTGTACGTGGGTAGGAACAAATGAAAAAATCAACTGATGCTAATGCCTTAAAAAATGTTATGAGAAATATATGCTAAACCCTAGTTTAAACATGAGAAGATATATTTAAAGGTTTAGAAGTGTATTATGATTTCAAGTTTAACAGCACTTATTTTTTAAGACAACATATTCAAAACCTATATTGCCCAGTGATGTTATTGTAATTATCTACATGTTTTTGCCTTATTCCTCCATAGGTAGGGCTGTTTTTCCACTTTTACCTAGTCATGACACACTTAGCTACAGATGAGCAAAAAAACTGTATGTACTGTGTACATACAGAGACCAGGATTACTTTTAATGGATTGCTCCTTTTGAAATGGGAAATAAAGAGGCACGAAGCAAAATCAGAAAAGAAACAATTTAGGGCAAACTTAGAATTGTCTTATTTCCCTAATTCAGATACCTAATGTGTGTACTCATCAAAGAAGTAAAACAAGTTGACTATTGCACAGTATGTCTTATGTCTACAATATTAGTCCAGAAATATTAACAGCATAGGTTTTTTTCATGGTGAAAAACCTTTTACTTTGCTGAATCTCATAAGCCATTTGCTTATTGTATCAAAACTGTAATCAAAACACTTGGGGACTTATTATGAAAGGAATAACATGAACTCTGTTCTTTCTTTTTTATCTCAACTTTTTATAAATGTTAAAATATTTTTTGCAATATTTCTCCTATTCTCTCAGACCAAATCAGGAGATATTAGACATCAAGTAGAATAGAAACTCACCTTATGTGGGAATCTTGGTGAAATTTTATATCTTTGGGTTGCCAAATAAACCAGCTTTGATATTTGCCCTTCAGAGCAAGGAGACCTACTTCAAAGTCTGTTTCCAGGCTTATGTTACATGGTGTTCATTCTTGCCAGTGAGTTGCACCAAAAGCTAGCTGGCGGTGCTAGTGTGGCCCTCATCCGCAAAGGATAAGGAAAAGGGGAAAAGGACATTTGCGCTGTACATGTAGAAGGAGACCATACTCTGCTTTGGAAGATTAATGTAGAATGAAAAAAGACCAGCATCTTCTCATCCAGTTGCCGAGGGCAACCACAGTCTTTTTTCTCTACTGAAGGTATTCTGCAAAGAAATAACATGTATTAACTAATTAGTGTTGCTAATTTTTATGCATGTAACAAGGTGGATGAATTGCAAAAATATAATATAGAAAAAAACAAGACCAAAAAAACTCACAAAGAGATTAAGTCAATTTTATTAAGTTCAAATAAAGAAAATAAATTTAATGCTTAACAACGAGTACCTATGTTGTAAATCTACAAAAGAAAGCAAACACTTCCTATAGACACCGAGATAGAGGTTACCTCCAGTTGGGAGCAAGAGATTGGATCAGGAAGGGACACACATGGGGCTTCTAGGATACTGTCAATCATTGATTTCTTGATCTGCATGTTGGTTACATGGACATTTGTTATATAATCACTAATTACACTATACATTTATGCTTTATGCATTTGTCTATATATTTGTGACTTCACATTAGAACGTTGAATAATTATCATATCAATTTAGAATTTTTATTTAATGATTTAAAAAATTAGCCACTCAAAAATTAAAAGAGGTGACACAAAATGCTAGTCAGTAAATGCAATCCATTCAACACAGGTAATTAACTACATAGAGACATATATGGCTACACTTACACAGAGCTATAGGTTTTAGAGATTGGAAGAGAAGTAGATACTAAAGGATAGAAGATTCCTCTATTCCCAAGTGTCTATTTGAGTCCATTGATTTATTTTTTTGTTGTTTTTTTCCCTCAATTTTATTGAGATATAATTGACATATCACATCCTATAAGTTTATGGTACACAACACAATGATTGGATGTAAACCCATTGATTTCGTTGGCTGCTGAGGAGTAGGCTAGAAAAGACTTGAACTTTTGTGGCAATGGTTGGGTTCAGACCTTTACAGACATGGAGAATGTACTGAGGGAATAAAGGGAGTAAAGCGGCAGAGAGAAAGAAGGAGAGAGAGAATCTTTCTAAAATACCAATTTACCCTCACATTTGGGGGCTTGAGACCTGGGAATCAATCTGCCTACTTACATTTAGAAGTATAGTCTTTATATTCCAGTGACTATGCTTCATTTACCTATTGGCTTAGTCTAACATGCATATATATATATACACATATTTATAATTAAGTCATATCTTGTTTATTTATAGGAAACCCATTGGAAAAGGAGAGACAGGCAATCTTGATGTTAGTAAAGCCTGTGAGAAACTAAAATTTAATTGATTTCCAATGTAAAGGATCCTAATTTGTGTAATTTAGAGCTATAACTGTTCATGGTTTGTAGTTACCAATTCATGTGTAAAAGTCTTATAGAAGCTAATGTTTCATCTGTACATTCCCAAAGCAAAACCAGTGTTATTCATTGATGGTCAGAGAAAGTGAGCCAAAGCAAGCAGGTGATTTTTTTTCCCAAGGCAAGCTAGTGTTTGTCACTACCAGGAATATTGCTAAACAAAATTTCAAATGACTCAGAGTTGACCATTCACATCTTCCTAGCAACCTTCTGCTCCACCATTACATACACCCATTAGACATCCAGACTTCTTTGTTGTTCTCAGTTGCTCATCGTCTTCTTCAAAATATCCCCGTTAATTTACCTCAAAACCCTAATTTCTCATACTTAATTTTTTATGTTATTATCTGATTAGAAAAACTCATTGTCAGGTGTAAGCGACCAATAGTTAACTTTTTCATTGCTCCTGCCTCAGTTTCCTCAGTTTCTTACTATTAGACCTACCATTACCCTGCACTTACCCCACTTATCTCGCCTCTTATCCCACTTATCTTAGGAAAAATTCAGATGTGAGAAGAGGGTTACAAGACGTATTGAGTTGACCTGCGTCTAAATCTGGTAGGTAGCAATTCTTAAACTATGTTCTCTAGAACATTAATATCCCTTGATATATTAGTAAATATTCTCCAAAATGAAAAAAGTGTTAAAAGTAAAATTAGTCAAATGCACAGTGACATATTAAAATGTAAATAGATAAATAAAATGTTCTAGAAGCGTCTATTAAAATCACTAGGGACTCCAAAGTTAGCTTGGGAGTTATTGGAAAATTTTGATTTATCCTCCCTTTTATGATGATCTTTATATTGTACTATTCCTGGCCATTGGCTCTAACCCAAATTCTGAATTTTTACAAAATCCAACACACAACTGACCAAGGCAGGGTACATTACACTTGCCTGTAATTTTTTAAATTGGAAATGAGAAAGTCAGTCCATTTCAAGTGGCGATTACTGTCAGTATGAGGCTCAAGAGCAATTGGTGGCCATTGTTCCTCACTTTGTAGAAAAATCAGGTTTACAATGAAATAATGCACAAGGGGTAGACAGATGGACAGGGTCCTGACAGCACTGAAGATCCTTGTTCCATGAGTTTCTGAGATGGAGCTGCATGTTTACACTTTACCAAGTGGGCTGTTAATCTTTCTTGGATTGTAAGAGTCAATAAATTTCTCCCTTTGCATGAGATGGATTTCTGTCTCTTTTGGTAAAATTTCTTGACTAATTCTTATAGCTAGCTAGCATGAAATGGGCAAGAAATTTGAAGCATTCTCTTCTACTGCTCAAATCAAGAATCTTTATTCTCTTTGCTGAAAATAGAAATTATATTCCTGATTTTTCTTTTTTTCTTTTTTAATGACCTAGGTGACTTAGTTAGTTGTTAGTTTAGCCCTACCCTGGAAGTTATTCAAAGGATGTATTTTCTCCTTTTCTGGCAGTTTCCATCTATTGATGCTACTCTTCACAGAACAATTCAAGTATCCAGTTTTCAACTTAAACAATGTATGATGCTGATAGTTCACAAGAAAAACTTATCAAAAGATACGAAATCACTTTTTCCCAAGTAAAGATCTTTGAATTAAGAGCTAGATCACTTGGGAGGCTGATTTCACTCAACAATGATTCATCCAAACCCTATCACATTTAGAGTATGGGTTGAGGGTAGATGCTGTTGAAACTGGAAGGGGATTGTAATATAAAGGAAGAGAAATTTATCTCCCCATATCATAAGCCTATCTCACAGTGTTTATCCAGGAATAAGCATGACCACCCCCACTTTCCCAGAATCATGACACTAATTTTAAAAAAGCTTTTAAGATTCTATGATTCAAATTGGTTTGTCATCTTTCAAGTTATCCCAGGAATTCAAAGAGCCAATTTGGGAAGGAGTCCTTGGCTGTGGTAGAAGGCATGGTCCTTCTAGGAGATTATTATCTTGTTAGGGGGACTGAGCATGTACTTTCTGAATATTTCAGAGAGTAAATGTCTATTTTCTCTACCTGAAGAGCCTGTGACTTCTTCCCCTCTGAATTTTTTAATGGGTAAATCTATAGCTTCTGTTAGATCTTGAAAATTCAGCTCAGATCTGGAATTACATCTTTTGGGAACACTTGAGTTGCCTTGCAGCTCCTCCATTCCCTCTGACTTCAGTGCCCTGCATCCAGCTTAGGCCTCATCATGGCACTTACCATTACTCCGCGTATCTGTTCACTACATGGTGAGCCCCTTAAAGATGGACATCATATCTTTCGTCTCTGTGATTCCAGTATCTAGCACGTTGTTGGCTCCCAATTAACATTTGCTGGATAAAGTAGATAAGATGATGCCAAGTCTTTTGAGAATTCACAGCACACAAGCACCTTTCCAACCCCTTGTGTTCATGTTCAATAGGAAATCTCCTTTCTTCCTGGATATGTCTAATTTCACTAGAAAAGTCTATGAAATATTATATACTACCAGATTCATGTATGTATCTCAAAATATGAAAACTACAAATTTATTATGTTGCTGAATTGTTTCTTGTATTATAACTTTTTGTGCAAACTGAAAATAATTTTCTCTTAATTATAAAAACTAACTCATATTCGTGTTTAAAAAATAACACTATTAAGCTATAACCACTGTTACCATTTTGGCTTTATCCTTTTAGTTGCTTACTCACTCTTCCCATATATATCTTAATAATGATTGTTATATAAAATATATATTGTTTAGATTAAATATTTGTGTTAGAGAAGATGCATTTACAAAATTTTTGTATGCGATTCTCTTTTTGGTCTGCATGCCATTAAATAAAGCTGCCCTAGTAAAAGGAAGACTTGAGATTTTCCTTAAATGCCCACAGGATGGCATCAGAGTTCTCTTCATAAATCCAAAGGTTAGTGCTTTTCTCTGACATTTATGTGCTAGACTCTTAAAGTAGAAAGTTTCAGATCTGAAGATTTGAGTATTCATTGCATCTTTATTATGGTTGGTCCTCATATCTCCATTTTGATGCTAATTCTCAGTGTAGTTACATGGGTGAATAATCAGCACAGCACTAAGAGGAAATATAAAACTTGGCCTGAGCAAGCTTGAATAAATGTGAGGTTTTAAAACAAATACTAAATGTAAGGAGGGGAAAATATAGTTTTCTGATGGCAGGGGTAGCAGTAGCTGTCTTGATGATTGGATGTTTAACAGAGCATATAAATTCAGCTACAGAAAGTTTCCAGGAGCAGTTGCATAATTCACATGAGGCAACTTTGCTTCAAAGTAAGTCAATAGCATCCACTGCTTATATCAAGCTATACTTCTTTTCAAAGAGGCAATACCTAGTTTCTTCAATATTCAATGGTTATACAAATATAAGCATGAATGGGCACTTGTTTTCTCAAAACAATCAAAAGCAAACTTAATCTCAACTCCCAAGATGTACTTCAGATGTAAGAAATAGGGGCAAAGAGATTATTTCCAAATTTCAGGTGGGAACAAAAATGTCTAAACGTCTAGATCCCAGGAGTCTTGTAGCTGTATTGCAGGTCAGATCCTTGAGCAGGCATGCAGGGAGCTACTTGTATTCTTCAGAAAGGCTATGTGATACTGAGTGAAGCTCTAACTTGGGGATCCATTGAGAGTGGGGCTCTTATTCTGGATACTTTTGCGTATGTGATTTGAGACAAGCATTTTTACTGACCCCTGTCTTAGTTTTTTTCATTTTTAAACTTAATAGGTAGAAATATATGGTCTCTAAGACACTGTCAGCCTCTCATGTTTATGAGTACATTTCTTTTTTTTTTTAAACATTTTATTTATTTATTCCCCCCCCCCAAAGCCCCAGTAGATAGTTGTATGTCATAGCTGCACATCCTTCTAGTTGCTGTATGTGGGACGTGGCCTCAGCATGGCCGGAGAAGCGGTGCCTCGGTGCGCTCCCGGGATCCGAACCCAGGCCGCCAGCAGCAGAGTGCGCGCACTTAACCACTAAGCCATGGGGCCGGCCCTATGAGTACATTTCTATTTTCATTAATGTTTTCAAAACTCAATATTTTCATTAAAAAACACATTCTCTTAGACTATAAGTAAGTCTACATGTATGTCGTTTGTTTAGAACTCAGAATGATCTTTTTCCATGAATATAATAATACATTTACATTTAGAAATTATTTTTCCTAGTTAAATAACAAGCACAATCAATTTTATAATAAGTAGAACTATGATTTAGAAGGTACTATAACAAATATTATTTAATATTATCCATTTGCACTTATAACGGAGATACAAAGAATAAAAGCAGGGGTTTAACGGTAGGAAATAGGAAAAAGTCTCTGATAAAGGGGATTTCAGCAGGAGATGAAGTCTAGAAAAGGACTTCAACTGTGGAGGATAAAAATGAGATACGGTTTGGAGAAATTCCCCCAGTCAACGCTCTGGATCATTAGCAACATTTTCTGAGCAGAAGCAGTTATTGAAGTTCTGGCCTTTCCAGGAAGAAGGAGAAATTAGCTATTTTCACAAATTGAGATGACACCGTTTGTATACACAGTTGAATTTCTAAACAACATTGCATAAAAGTACTATACCACTATACCACTATTTGACACATATCAAATATCCATAAAATAAAATCTTATCCCATAGTAAGTGAATAATAAAAATCTGCTAAATCAAATCGAATCCAATTCCATTCAAACCACATTGCACATATGCTATGTGTGGGATATTTTGCAAGACTTGGAATGCAAAGATGGTATAGACCATCCATACTTTTAAGAAGCTCATTTAAAACATATTAAAATATATAGGACAGTGATAATGGAAATATTAACAATGAATAAATTTAGTGTAGGTGAGAGTTTATTAATTTATTTAAGATATTGGAGAATCACAGGATCTGATTTTTAAGCAGGAATTTGATCATATGCTGTGGAGAGGAAAGTTTAGGAAGAAGAGGGACACAAAAAAGCAGAGATATGAGTAAGCGCCCAGTGTATTAGGAACCATAAGTAATGCTTGGAGGTAATTTGCAAAGAGAGTAGTGGTAAGAAAAGGAACTGGAAAGGTTGTTCTGATTAAGAAGGGTCTTGTATGTTAAGGAGCATGGACGTTTTGTGGTTAATGGGGAATCATTGGACATGAAACATGAAATTTACATTACTAGAATTTCCTTTAACAGAGATCTATCTGGAGTAGTGTCATGAGAGACAGGAGACAGTCAGTATGCTCTGCAGTTATCTAGGAGAGAGTTTATGCGTGCTTGGACTAAGACAGTAGTAATATTTGGAAAAGAAAGAGGAGATTCCAGAAATATTTAGTAGTAGGATTTAGTAAAATGAATTCAAGAAGAAGTCTTATTTTTGGAAAAAGTTATACTTTTTGAGTGAGCTAGAATAGGTTATGTGTGCAGTTTACATCCCGATTGGGGTGAATGAGGACTTATGCAGGGGTTAAGTTTGCATTCACTCAGCTGCTAAACCAACAAACAAGCTGTGCAAAGGATACTTTTGAGCTCAAAGACACCAATGAGTGGATGCAACTTTCACCTGTTCTTCATAGAGGTCTACCTAAAGTCTGGTAATCTTAATTTACGGATTTAAAAATTTCAACAGTCTCAAATGGATTTAAGAATCCAACATTTAGAAGACCCCAGAACCCCAAGCTTGATGACTTTTGTGCGTGAATGGAAAGAGAGAACAAATGGGCGCTTAGTGGTATATAACTCCTTAGCATATAAGGAAATTTTTACTGCACTAGGGTGAAACACTTTCGTACTTGATTTCTCACTGGGTCATCAAGCCTACGGCAGGCCTAACTTGCCCACCAAGTGGAGGAAAATACAATGCCATACAGGATACATTCTAGTGTGAGGCAGTTTAGCTAGAGGCAGTTTTTCTTTATAAGGCAGAGAAAATAAAGGTGAAGTTTCTGTATTCAATTTTTGTATAACATCACATGCTCCACATTGGAGGATATCTCCAGTAATAATATGGTTGTCAAATATTAAACTTCCCTTCCTTTCTATGAAATATTTTGTGGCAGCATTGCAGAATATCTATGTGCCTCATATCACACAAAACTGAATTGGAATATTTAAAATGTGCATAAATTACCAGAAGAATTTATTGTATAAGGAGAAGAGATAGGAAAGTATCAAGTGGAAGAATTCAAGTCACATCAGTGGTGGATGATGATAACACAGAATTTCAATTACTCCTGCATTCATGGTAATACGAAGTGATAAGTGACTTAGGAAGGCCAACTATCTATGGAGATAATAATACAAGGCTATTTCTCTACTTAGTTCAATAGAAAACGAACAAGATCAGTCCTGCTGGCAAAGTCAGAGCAAACATGTTAACAACAGAGAGGATAGTAAGAAATGTGTGACTCAGAAGATAAAATAAGTTATGAAATAGACTTAATTGCAAAAAGAAACACAACCAACTGACATGCACTTATTAGGACTGGCTTGGAATAAGATCGCTTTGAAAAAAAATCAAGTTTTACAGTTATTCTCCATGTGGCATCTAAAATTTGAACAGCAATTAAAAAGATAATAATAATACAATATGTGATAATTTTAATTAATTGTCAAAAATGACAACTGAAACTCTTCTATCAGTCAAGTTACAAACAACATCAAGGGCACAAAGTACGTTTTTTTGTGGATTTTTTAAAGCAGGACAGGGAAGGTGTGAGAGATAAACTCTTTTAATTTGAAAAGCAATCAAATATCACATAAGAAAGACCCAGAGGATAAATAAGTTACAAAAATGAGTTTGGCAAAATGCTGTTCTTAGTATTTTTATATCAAACTTTTTCTAACAAATGGCTCAATAGCACAAAACATTTTATTTTCTTATTTAAGTAGAAGAGAGCATTGGCTTTCAAATTCTTCACACTGTAGAGCTTTTTGAGAATCTGTTTGTATTACAAATTTTAGATGGAATGTAGAACAATTTTGTAGTTCTTATTTCACAGACAGTTACCCAAAACACCTTTTTTAGAATACCAACTGGGGGTATCTACTGTGGAAGACTTTAAGATAAACTACTGCTCCTGCCTGTAAATAAAAAAAAAAATGCTATAAATGTGATCTATGACGTGAAAAAGTGTCCAAAGAGATAGAAATCCAGTTCTATGAAAGCATAGAGGAAGGAGTCACATCTATCTGGAAGTAGGAGATTCTTTCACCGATACATGTTGCTTGGACGATGAAGGACGGGTAAAATTGGGATAGATTAAATTGAGGCTTAGGAGAGTATTTTATTAGAGGAAAGACTACATATTAGTAGAAGCATGTTTAAGGAATAAGTTTGCTTAAAGGATAGGTTACATGTAAAAGTGAGACATGAATTAGTGAGAAACAAATTGAAAAGGTAGTCACTGTACTAGTTAAGGATTTAGTAAAGTTGGGTTTTATTCATGACCTGGAAATAAGAGAAATGAAAATGGAAATTGACTATTGAATAGGCATCAGGCGCTTTATGTATTTTCATTTTATCCTCCTCACAACAAATCTCAGTGGAATTATTGAAAGTGAGGCACATGTTGGTTCCCTAATGTAGTATACTTTGCAAGAAGCAGAACTGGCATCAGAACCCCCACAACTGACTTCGAATCACAAATTCTTTCCATTGTATTATATCCTGATGTTCTTAACTTCCTCTGAGAGTTGAAGCTAAAATATTTTAGAGAACCGGAAATATGATTACATTTTGTGGGCAGTTTTCAAAGTGACCCTACAAAATGGGACAATGGCCATTTGGATTCTTTGAAAGGGGACAATATATTGAATATATATATATTGCAATATATATACATATATACATATATCTATGTGTCTCAAAGAAGGCCACTTATGAGCTGAGACTTGAATTGAAAGAAGGATCAAGACATGTTTATGTATGGGGAAGAAGGAATAGTAAAAACAAAGGCCCTGGACTGAGAATGTTTGCCAGTATTTGAGGAAATGCCAGAGGTCTGTCTGGCCAATTCAATGTGGGAGCAAGTGAGTGAAATGACAGGCTGTGAGATCAGATCATGGGGAACCTTGTAAACTACGAGGAAAACTTTGAATTATATTTAGGGTGAAGTGGGAAGCCATTGTAGTTTTTAATGTTTTAAATTTATTTGTTTTAAATTTTGTTTTGAATTTAAATGTTTTAAATTTATTCTTACATTCAGAGCACCATTCTATAGACAGAATACACACAGCAAAGCAGTATATATTTAGGACCTATACATTCTCCTATCTTTGGATTTAGCAAGACATGCACTATAATCCAATTAGAAAGTAAAATGGGCTTAATTACTAAAGCTCAGATCAAAGAATCTAATTAGAATTAATAATATAATGGACATCTTTATCTAATGCCTAATCTAGGGCATTTCATCTTAATTTAAACTCAGTTCTCACATTCACAAGACACTCCCATCATTGTCACTGATGGTTATGAAATCTGATGACCCTGTGGCAAATCCTTCCTGTTATGTGTTGCCCGATTCTAATAGATTTAACTCTCTTCAACAAAGAGAGGTCAGAGACTTCACTCTGCTACATGTTTATATTGAATTTCTTTAGCCTCCTATCTCTTATTTTAGCCTGATTAATATTCTTCAGATGTTATTGAGTAGTGAAAATGATCTATGAAATGTACACAGCCACAGGCCATATTTATATTGAGTGAGAGCAGTGCCTATGTTAAGCAAGAACTCTCATAGATGCCTTTACACCTCACTCAGATTACATTTACAAAGTACTATTTATTTTAATGTTTGTATTAAATTGATCCCCCAGTACAGTCCAAGAAATATATTAAAGTCATTTTGTTGGTAATATGTAAAGAAAAAAATCTAGTTACTTTATGGATATACAATTTCCACTGTTAACTTCTACTGTGAACTTCTGTGAGTGTGTGTGTGCATATGCACACATGTACAACATAAGTATTACACATCCATTCCAAAGCAGACCAACCTTTTAGCTTGGTTGGTGAGGCAAGCCTGAGTCAATCTTTTAGCTTCCAGGGGGAAATGACATATTTCCAGCAACTTTTAGAATTTCCTTAAGCATCTTTCCAGAAAAATAGATTAAAATATTGTACCATTAAACACATACATTAATTACAAGACTCGTCCTTATTTAAATTTTTTTTGAAGAGACATTTTGATGCCTAAACACTAGCAATTGGTTTTGCAGTCAAAATACAAAAGAACTCAATAGAATTATAAAGCCCCTTAGAATGGCAAGGGTGGCTTTGGAAGAATAACCATAATCAGCTACAGCTATCCAGGTAAGAACAGAGTGATGACAAATAACAGGCTAAGAGCCACAATGGATGGCTTAGATCAGGATCAAAGTAGGAAGAGGCATAAAAAGGAAAATGAGGCTTAAGAAAAGGGTGCAAGTATGGGCCGCTGGGAGTCTTCTCTTACATGGAATGTATGCACTGGCTTTCTTTCAGAAGCTCTGCAATTATGTTCTCATAGGCTTCCCTGCATGTATCTTAAAGCCAAGGATATTAAATCTTAGCCTCTCAGTGTATGGAATCCTGCCTAAGGAGGCCAGATCTCCAACGCATGCCAGAAAAGAGAAAAATAAATTGTAGAACTATTCTGTGATGAATTATTTTGCAAAAAATATTTTCTGTAGAAGTCTGATTAAGTTCCATTAAGCAAACTAAACTTGCTTGAACTGATTGACTAATACCTCAAAGTGATTGAAATGGCTGGTTATACACAGCAGGGTAATTCTATTGTAGAGAAAATTCATGTAGTTAATATCCCTCTTGTAGTGGTACTTAAACTTAAACACTCCCTGGTTGTTCCACCTGGTTTATGCAAGTCTCTGAGAGGGCACATAATCAAACACTCCCACTCGTAGAGGAGTGAGCCACAATATTTTATTGCCCGTAGGAATGTTTCTCTTGATGCTAAAGCAATTGGTTTCTGTAAGTGTTACCACAGGGGCTCTGTGTCAATACAGCAGGAGACGTTTTTGGTACCTGTTGAATTAGGCGTTTTCTTGCCCATTGCATATTAAATCAGACAAGTATAAAATCTTCATTTAATTCAGTTATAGATGAACATTTTATTTCTAAAAGTTCATCGATTTTGAGATAGAGAAAAAAAGAGAGAGAGAGAATTTAACATATTGCACAGATTGAACAGGAGGGTGTGATTAAATTCCTCACACACCAAAAAAGAAAAAAAAAGGAAGCACAAGACTGATGACCACTAAGGAAAATTCTGTACTTCTATAGAATTGAGTGGTGTTAGGAGAATTCAAATACCCAATGAGGAATATGTCATTGTTGTCTTGACATGTTTACCACAGAGATGCATTAGTGTGCAGTGTAGAGTACGCAAAATGCAAATGAGTTATCAAGAAGATGAAGGTTTATTAAGTTATTTTTAAGAGATGTAGTGTGACATCTCTACTTTGAAAAACTGCATTTGCTTGCATGTAGTCGATTATGAAGAAGGGAGAAAAATAACTAAATAATCTCAAGGCACAAAACACCTAATCTTGCCTTTCTGATTGGATTATCATGTGTGAATGTCAATATTACTTTAGATTAATCAAATAACATTGCAACCTTCAGCTTCCAAACTGCCTCATCTCGGCCTTTGAGTCATCTTTGATAATATATTTGGATAATTGGAAACATTTTTTTCATTCATATTTTACCACATAAAATAATTTTAGAGGTCAGCTATGTCGTGTATTTTACATAGATACTAGATACCTAGAACATCAAAACATGTTAATATAAAAAGCTTCCTCGTCAAGTTTCTATGAACAGTGATTCTTCATAACTGCTTAAAGTGTTTGCCATGTTGTAGAGAGCCATGGAGTAATGACCCTACTTCAACATAACCAGCAGTTTTTGAATACTGGTTTTATTCAAGGTTTTATAGCAGTCATTTTGGGGAAACAAAAAGAGAAGGCACAATTCCTACTCTCAAGAAGCTTAGGATATAACCCATTAAATGAATACATGAGAGGTAACAAGGATGTTTCCCGGGGAAAGAGAAAGAAAGGACTCCTTTCTGCTTCATAAATAGGGCTAGCTCAGGTAAGTCTCCATGGAGAAGCCACCACTTAACTGAGCTGACAATAATTGCTAGGATTTTGACAAACTAAAAGGAAGAAGAAAAGCGTACCAAATATAAGAGTTTTATTTATTTATTTTTTTGGTGAGGAAGATCGGCCCTAAGCTGACATCTGTTGCCAATCTTCCTCTTTTCCCATGAGGAAGATGGTCCCTGAGCTAGCATCTGTGCCAATCTTCCTCTATTTTGTATGTGGGACACCACCATAGCATGGCTTGATCAGCAATGTGTAGGTCTGCACCCGGGATCCGAACCTGCGAACCTTGAACCAACGAAGTGTAGCGTGCGAACCCAACCACTACGCCATCCGGTCAGCCCCCAATGTAAGAGTTTTAAAAAATACAATGGGATATAAAAATGCAGAGTTTTCTTGGGAAATGATCACTTTCCTAGCTTAGTTGAATCTAGGTTGGTGTTGAGGGAAGGGGCGGAAGGGATAGGTAGGCAACAAGAACTGGGGCCAGATCATGGAAGATCTTGATTACTGTGCTTAAGAGATTGGACTTTATACTGCAGACTCCAATGGTCCATTAAGTGGCACAATGACTACAAGCAGGATTCTGGAGGCAGATAGTGGTTGTTCAAATCCCAGCCCCCAACAAGTACCTACTTAGGTAGGTACCAAGGATCTAGGTAGGCTTAAAGAAGATGTTTTACCTTTTTGTGCCTGTTTATCAACCTAAAAAATTGAGATAATTACAGTACCAATGTGTTGTTTTGAAAATTAATGCAACTAAATCAGCTAAATAGCTTAGAACAGTGCAGGCACATAGTGAGTGCTCCATAATGTTAGCCATTATTAGCCTTGAAATAGAAAGTGATGCACAAGACTACATTTGACAAGGTAAAGTATTGGAAATTTCACAGACAATAATTCTTATTGGATTACTCTTCTGTAAGATTCATTGTGCTATTAATAATCGCTTCCAACATGCCCACTCTGCTAGGTCACCCATGGTCACTAGCATGGATTACTGCTACTGAGAACACTGATGTAAAAACTTAGTTATGCATTTTAAAAGTTATAATTTCTAATTCTTAATAAGAAGTGTATTTTTTTTTTAAACAAATACTTCAAGTAGGTTGATGGATAAAACCAGAAGCAAATACCATAATCATTGAGAGTTTAAAAACAAACAAAACTTAAAATGACTTTTTTGACCATTCTGAATAGTGGTAATTACATTTTGTCTTTATACTTCTCCAAATTTTGCTTCATTTGGAAAAGAATGTTTTCTTTTCCTAAACAAATTGTATCAAAAATTAAGTTTTCCTCAAATTACTATCTCATTCTCCTTCACCTTCAGATTTTCTTTGGTTCTCATTTTACCAGGAAGTCATCTAATGGTAAGGTAACTCTCATACATTTTATTTAAAGTGCACAGCACAACCTGATTCTTTTTTTAATTCTACATTAACAAGATATGCTAAAGAAGGAAAAAGTAAATATTACAGCATATAAGACACTTCTGAAAAAGTATAGAATACAGTTGGTTTTAACTATAACCTAAAAACCTACTTAAGTCAAAGGAAATAAAATGTCAACCTGAAAAAAGGTGGTAGTTGAAGCAATGGGAATAATTAAGAATACTGGGAAGAAAATATCAAATAAGAAGATAATAGAATTATGGTTAGAATTCTAGGCAACACTACAGTTTCAGAGTTAAAATAAAAATAACACATTTCTTGAGCATTTATTATGTGCCAGGTGCTATAATAAATGCCCTCCATGAATTATGTCATTTAATCCTAACAATGACACCAGAGGATATTTACCATTATTTTCCCAATTTTTACAGATGAATAAAATGAGTTGCAGTAATTTGTATTCTTTCACAAAGCTAGAAAGTGATAGAGTGATGATTTGAACCAAGGAAGGCTAATTTGGAAAAACACAATTTACTAAACTATTACACTAAAGAGAATTACTTAATAAAGAAAAAGGAGAGGAAATCAGAATGTTTACTCTGATCACCTATTGCTGTGTAACAACCACTTCAAGACTTAGAGGAATAAAACAATGGCAACATTTATTTTGCTCTGAAATTTGCAATTTGGACAGGTCTCAGCAAGGATAACTTGTCTTTGTTTCACTCATCAACTACAGAAGCTTGAAATCTGGAGGCTAGAAACATCTGTAGGCTTGCTCACTCACAAATCTGGTGGTTGATGAGGATGGCTGACTGAGACCTTAGCTTGGGCTTTTGGCTGGAGCACCTAAACATGGCCTCTCCATATGGCCTTGGCTTCCTTGCAACATAATGGCTGGATGCAGGGATGATCATCTCAAGAGAGAGAGCCAGGTGAAAGTTGTGTTACCTTTCATGAACTAGCCTTGCAAGTAAAGTAGCATCACTTTTGCTAAATTCTGCTTGTTGAGGTAGCCAAACAGCTCACTTCATTTCAAGGAAAGAAGAAATAGACTTCACTTCTTGATGGGATAGTGGCAAGGTTCTGGAAGAGCATGGACTGGAATTATTGCTGTGCCAACATTTGGAAAATACATCTGCCATAATGTTAGAGATGAAATAAGAGAGTGAGGCACTAAAGTTTCCAACAGAAAAGGAAGCAACTATAAGGAGGGAATGTTCAATAGTAATGGAAATCAGTGGTGATAACTGATAGGTGTTATTGACAAAGCCAGTTTTCTGCACATGTGGAAGCCCCTTGCAGTGACTTACAAAGTGAATGAGAAAGAAAAATACAGTTAATGGAGTCTTGCATACTCTGACTCTATCGTTTTCTCTGGCATTATCTCATGCACCATAGCTGGCTGTGCTCCAGGCACAACGGCCTTCTACCAAGTCCTTGCTTTGGTATGCTCCCTCCATCCGTAGGATCTTTGCACATAGTCTTTCTACTGCTTGGGATGCAATCTCCACCTTTGTTTACCTGGTTTAATCCTACTCCTTCTACTGATTTTACTCATTCACTTTATCAAACAATCATCCCTCCACCATACCAAGCCACATGTTTCACATTACTATTTCCTTCAAAATAGTTATCTCTGTTTTGTAAATATTAATTTCTTTTCTGTCATTATTTGATCAATGTCTGTCTCCTTCACCAATCAGCAAGATCTGTGAGACAAGGAATATGTCTGTTTTTCTCATCCCAAGAGCCTAACAGAATGCGTGGATCATATGGGATTCTCCTTAAGTAGTTATCAAATGTGTTTATGAAACAGATTTATTTTTTGAAAGCTTCCACATCAAAGGAAAGAAACATGTAGTATTTAGAGGAAAATATAGGGTCAAGGAAATTCACTACACAAATGATTAAACCATTTTAAAGCATCAATGAGAAAGAATTAATTCGGTCATATTATTTGTATTTTTTAGGGTAGGCTAAACTTTATAACAAATAGACCCAAAATGTATATTGGCTCAAACAAAGCAGAAGTCTATTTCTTACTCAATTACATTAAAAGGCAATTCCAGGCAGGCAGGAGGGGGCTCTGCTCCGTGCAGTTATTCAGCAACCCAAGCTGATGATCTCTTTACTGTCTTTCACACAAGATCTCTATGGTCACTCTGTTGGTTATCTCCATATAATTCAGTCAAAAAAAGGAAAGAGCATGAGGACTGCATGGTTTGAAGTTTTCCTAGGCCAGGTTTAAGAAGGACACCCATCATTTACCCTCAGAGTGAGCTGGAATCCTGTCAAATTACTGTAACTTTTACCTGGGAAATGTGGGCTAGTGGTGTGCTCAGGAAGAACGGAAAACCAGTCTTGGAGAAGAGCCAGCAGACTCTGCTACAACAGTCATCTAACAATGTCTTGAGATATTATGGTTTAGAAGTCTGTCAGAATACCTTTTAAGAAAGCTGGAAAAAATTGATGATGCATAGTTACTAAAGCAAATGATATTGATCAGTCTTCTAAGCTCTATAGTAAAGAAAAATAGAATTATCTCTAAAGCTGAAATTTTGGGTTGGATGGTAGAAAAAAATTCTCTAGATGATTATTGCAGTATTCAGGAAAAAAAGTCATCCTTGAAGATTACATAAGCAAAGACCAGAATGTCTAACGTGACTGCTCTCCTGGTTATTCAAAAGTTCCATGTGCTCTTCATCAGTTACATAAGAGAAAAGAAAAAGGATGTGCAAACGATGATTTAATGATGCAACTTCAAAGGGGGCTACAGGAAAAGAGAAAACCTAAAATCATTAGACTCTCAAGATCATAATTACAGACCTGATTTTTGAGCAGGGAATTGCCCAGACTTGAAATAGATTTTTAAAAATCTAAGTATGAAACTGAATAAGAAAGGAAAAACATCACTCATTCCTTTTTTTCACCTCAAATATTCTCTTACAGAATTGTCTTAAACAATATTGAAGTACATAAAATGTTCTATTAATTTTCACTACTTTATATATCTTTATATATCTATAGGGTATGACTGTCTTAAATGAGAAATTGCATTTTAAAGTCTTAACAGACGGATTGTAAACTATTTCTACCAGTTCCTTTTTCCCTTTCTGTTCAGGGACCAATTATTTCTAAAAAGGAGGCTGAGCACTTACAGTAGACACTACTCAGTTACATTTGGTGAAGGGAGATTGTATCAGTCAGGGTCCTATGAAAAATAGGTGGCACATACAAAAGGAGTAAGGAGAATTTAACGATGGTACTATTTACAGAAGTGTAGGTAGGACTAAGGTAACCGAAAAGGGACTAGCAAAGGACAGGAGGGGAAAGGAGATGGAGTGGTTTTCATGACCTAGTTAGAGCTGTTGTGGTAAGAAGGGGGCTTCCCAACTAGAGGGGCACAGCCTCTGTCTACCCTCTGCCTTGTGAGTTTTGGGGCACATATTCCTCAACCTCTCTCTGTTCTCCCACACTGGTTTCCTGCCAGTGAAGACTTCCATGGGCCAAACCCAACTAAAGTAGGGCGAAGTAGCCTGATGATGAAGTCCATAGAACTCAGCCTCCTGGGGCAAGGCACAAGGTAGAGAATTGTGGAAAATGCACCTAAAAGGACAAACAAAGAATATTCAGAACAGATGCAAGAACATTTGCGAAAGAAATGTTGATAGTGTATATAAGAAACCAAGTGCCTTGATATATTCCTGAAATCTTTATCTTGTTCAATGTGACAATATTTGTTTTCTTTAAATACAAATTTGAAAATTTCGAAGAGGAAGGATTGAATCTGAATAAGATCTTCTCATCAAAAATAAATAAGGGTTTTTGAAGTGTGGTTTTTGAGCCATTGTGTCATCATGATGAAATAGAACAGCAGAAGAGATGCCAAGACTGACAGCCAGCAGCCCTGATGAAACATGAGTCTGTCTGTACTTCATGTTCGCTGAGAAGAAGAGGAAAGAGGGAAGAGGAGTCAGAATGGGGACCTAGAGGAGATATGAGGGCAAGTTTGGCAGAAAGTATTGGCAGAATAATGGTCAAGGTATCCAGACTGATGATCGGGGTCCAGAATTTCTAACCCTGCAGCATTGATATTTGAGGCTTAATTGGCATCAATCTGGCTGAGCATGGCCGTAACTCAGGATTATATACACCCTCTGGTCCAGAGGAATGATTTGGTGATGGATCAAGCAAAGAAGATGGGAGGAGATCTTGGCAGGCAGGCAGAGCTCGGAGGAATCTGGCAATAGGCAGGGATGAAGTAAGTCTATAAAATTGTTGATTGACCATTAGAGAGGTCCCTCACAGTAGCTTGATTAATATCATACAGATGGTAGATGGATGAATAGAAATTTAATTCCAGATCTTTGTGTTTCAAATAAAAATTCTTTCTGTTGTAACATATGGCCTACAGGAAAGAAGAAATAAAGATATCATCAATTAAAATGAATCTTTCTTTAACAAGTCTGGAAGTTCTTCCTAGCAACAGAATCTATTTCATCCAAAGCAAAATATAACTGCAATGTACAGTTGTAGAGCTAACGATGCAGTTGTAGTAGATCACAGCACATCTGGTTGAAAAGTTAAATACTTTTTGGCGATAGACTCAGACATTTTGTCTTTAAGATGTCTATCTCAGATTAAATTTGCGAGCCAGATATTTTTATATTTTAATTATATATTTAAATATATTTATATTTATATAAAACAATTTTATATGTTTTTTTTGTGTGTGTGAGGAAGATCACCCCTGAGCTAACATCCATGCTAATCCTCCTCTTTTTGCTGAGGAAGACTGGCTCTGAGCTAACATCTATTGCCAATCATCCTCCTTTTTGTCCCCCAAAGCCCCAGTAGATAGTTGGTATGTCACAGTTGCACATCCTTCTAGTTGTTGTATGTGGGACGCAGCCTCAGCCTGGCTGGAGAAGCAGTGCGTAGGTGCGTGCCCGGGATCCATACCCGGGCTACCTGTAGCGTAGTGCGCACACTTAACCACTAAGCCACGGGGCTGGCCCTATATGTTCTTGAGAACTGTTTTATTACCACACCTGCAGCTATTTTTTTCCTAATGAGTTACAGGTTAAAATGAATTTTCTGGACCTACTCCTCAAGATATTTTTAAATCATCAGAGAGTTTTATAGGATCCATTGATTTTTACTATGATAGTGAGATAAGAAAGAACTTAAAATTCAAAACAAAATAGTTTGGTTAAATCTTAGCTCTACTGGAGAGTTAAATGATGTATAATTTGCAGTATATTTCAGCCTTAGTTTCCCCTTCTCAAAAATTGGGATAGTGTTATTTGTTTAACTTGGTTGTTTCCCAGTCCATAAAGCCTATGAAAGTGTTTTGAGACATGTGGGATTTATAGGCACACAAGATTTTTTTCTAAATGTGTCATTTTCCAATATGCCTCAAAGAACATAATGATATTCAGGCCCCTTTTTGAATACTGTATATCCCTGGACTTTGTCCTATAGGTATGATGATGTCACTGGAAAACTTAGATGCTTTGATAAACTTTATTAATATAATTTATCTTAACTAAAGACTAATGCCCCATGCATGCCTGGAGACTCCATTGACCTTTGTCCTTTCCTGACATTTGAGGTAATCTTGCTTTAATTGATCACAGAAGAAGATATGGCAAAGCACAATGAATCCCAGGACCATGCTCCCTTAACCCTGTTGATCTCTATAACAGGAATGCCACTACACAACTTTAGAGTGTTTGACCCTATATCTCCCCAAATTTTACTATAGCAAGCATGTTTTCTTTTGTTATCTAGTTTACCTATATACTCCCACTTTCTCTCATTTACCAGTACTAAACATGGTATAGAAAAAAGATAAAATCTGGGTATTTATAATATATCTAATATCCAATAGTTTCTACATTGTGTTGCTACTTATGAGTTGGTGCTTATTCTCCCAAGAGGGTTGGACCAGAGAGGCAGAGCCTCTAATAATTTTCACCCTCTGTTATGGCCACACCTACCACTTTGAGAATGAAACATACATACTGAGTGTTCAAGCCTACTGATTAAATCAACATAATACTTATGTGTCTCTTCCAAGTGATTCTAGCTTTAGCAAGTGAGGAAAAAGCTCCTTTCTTTGTCTTAAGTTATATCTCTATCAGAGCTTGTTTATTTACTATATCATTGTAACATTTTCCATTCTTCCTATAAAAGTATTTTTTTCTTTTTTTCAACAAAAAATATATTGAACTTAAAGTGTAAACATGAGACCCATTGTTTCTTTGTTATTGCTCATACATGTCCTCTTATGATGGATAACGTGATGTTTTGTTTTGTTTTTTCTTGAGAACCAACTTGGTCCTTATCAAAAATCCAAATCAAGTCAATGTAATATACAATGTACATTTCCTTCTATATTTTTATAGCAATGGAATTTATCACCCTACTAAATTTGATAAGGTCACATCAGTTATTTTTAGCAAATTAAGTGCTTTTCAATTATAGAATCTGCATTTAATCATTTGGAAAAAGCTTTATCAATCCCATATCCCAACAGTTTTATTTATTTATTTATTTTTCCTCTGAGGAATTGTAGCCCAAGGAGGTTAGGTGACTTGTTCTACATCAAACAGTAAGTCAAGAGAAGTGCCAGAAGTAAAATTGTGCCTTCCAGCTCTCATCGAGTGTTGTGTTCCAATTCTGCACCCTAATTCAGAACTATCTGACATTTTATGTGAAGATATCATAATAGATGATGATGGTGATAAAATCCTAGTAGTCTCTCCTTATTCATGGTTTTTTTTTTCCGTGGTTTCAGTTACCTGCATCAATTGTGGCCTGAAAATGTTAAATGGAAAATTCTAGAAATAAACAATTAAAAAATTTTAAATTGAGCTGTGTTCTGAGTATTGTGATGAAATCTCTCACTGTCCTGCTCCGTCCTGCCCAAGACATGAATCATCCCTTTGTCCAGAGCATCCACGCTGTGTACACTACCCACTCATTAGTCACTTAGTAGCCGTCTCAGTTATCAGATCAACTGTTGAGGTATCTCAGTGCTTGTGTTCAAGTAACCCTTATTTTACTTAATCACGGCTCCAAAGCACAAGATTAGTGATGCTGGCAATTCAGATATGCCAAAGAGAGGCCATAAAGTGCCTCCTTGAAGTGAAAATGTGACAGTTCTCAACTTAATAAGGTAAGAAAAAAAATCATATGCTGAACTTACTAAGATCTGCAGTAACTTTTATTACAGTATATTGTTATAGTTGTTCTATTTTATTATTAGTTATTTTTTTAATCTCTTACTGTGCCTAATTTATAAATCAAACTTTATCATAGGTATTATGAACAGGAAAAAATATAGTATATATAGGGTTTGGTACTATCCACAGTTTCAGGCATCCACTGGGGGCCTTGGAACATATCCCCTTAAGATAAACGGGAACGACTGTGTTTATATACAGTAGCAGAGCCCCACAATGTCAGTAGAGTCCCTTGGGATAGGGACTGTTTGTAGAATTGTAGTAAGGGACTCTGGAGGCAGACTGCCTGCTTTCAGATGCCGATTGTGTCTTCAGTAGCTCTAAGACTCAGAAAAGTTACTCCTCAAACTTTCTGTGACTTAGTTTTCTAAAATTTAAAGTGAAATAACAATAGTACTGACTCGAGAGTTTTTCGTGAAGATCAAATTAGTTAATGCAAGTGCCTGGCAAATAATAATAGGAAGCCCTCTATTAAAATAGTGTCTGGCAAAGAAGAAGCTGCTGTTATTACCGCCAACTGATTCCACACACACAGCCACAAAATGTAAGTTTCAATCATATGTTCTGGATTTAAAGTAAAATTTAAAATGTTTTTATTTCTCAAAATTTTCTGAGATAAAAAATTTAGATGCATGATTTAATTTCGGAGGAGAAATAACCTTAGCAGTATTTATAGTTATTAACTGATAATGTGTTAAGAGTTGCTATTTGAATGTGATACACAATCTTTTACTGATCATCATTTTTCTTTTCCCTCTTATTACTCTTGTCTGAATCCTGCACATAAAAGTATGCTTGGCGCTGTTTAATAAGATTTAATTGAAATAAGGTTTGAATGTCAGAAATAGAGAAAATTAGAAAACAAAACTTTAAATAGCTTCTTCAGCTTAAAAAAAAACAAGGGAAATCACATGAAGTTGCACCTTCTGAAATGTTGTCCAACCAGCAATCTTGCCTTCCCTGAGAATACACAGAATGCATTTCCAAGGAGAAAGCGCATTTGTTTTTACTGCTAGAATGTTGAGTTTATGAGTCCAATGGAGTCGCTAGCAAAAATAAATAGCAGCAAAATGATGATTAACCAGCATTATGTTTGTGTATCTCTGCCTTGCTGCAGATCAAGGCCTTTCACAGATTGCCTTTCCAGTCTCCTTAATATGTCTGTGAGAGACAGCAGCAGATATGGACTAAAATTGCAACTTTTGCATAGGTTAAAGAATCACTGACATAAAGAGATTATTAAACTATTTTAGGCTATACTTCAAATCAATGCCAAAGCTCAAACAAAATCCCAGCATTCTGAGTCTCAGTTTTCTTTACTACGTTGAACACTAGGAAAACCCTTTCCCATTCTAGCTATTTCTGAAGTTTCTAGCTGTTTCTGAAGCACTGTTGGAGGGGAGGCTAGGAGGCATTACATAGCATAATGGTGTCATGTTTGATCACATGTACATCCACTCTCCTTTAAAACCACCCTAAAGCAAAGCTGAGGTACTGTTCATTTCTTCAGAAGGTGCAGAACACCAAGCAAATGGCTTACAGCAAGTGATTCATTTGACTGAATAGCTTCATAAAGTATTTGCGTTTTATCTTAAATTCCCTGTAATTTATAAAAGAATAGGAATTCTGTTCATGGAAGGTCACACAGTTAGAGAATTTTAGAGTTGAAAGGAACTTTGAAGACCTCCTTATCCAACTCTCTAATTTTATAGATGAGGATCTGCTAGATAATATTGCTTGCCCAAGGTCACACCTTGGCTCTTTTCTTTACAGGGCACTTTCAATCATACTCACAGAGTGTTATGACGGTGCTTTTCCCAGCTGTTCAGGGGAGTGAAGAAGGGTGTTCTTCTCTATATCATCTCTATTATTCTGTATCATCCTTTTTTTTTTTTTTTTTTTTTTCATCCTGTGGCTTGTTCCTCTCTTCTTCTTTAGTAGCCTTTCTGGCCGCTCAAGCAATAACATAGAGAACATTTGGAAAGTCACCAAAGAACTTGAAATTCCTCAAGAGTATTTTTTGATCACATCTGTCCTGGGATCCTATTTGATCCTCTTCCTGCAGGTCTGTGGTAGAGTAATTGTTTATTTCTCAGGTTTAAAAAATTTTTATTTTGTTTTAAATCAGTAAATAAATTGTTGTTAGTCCTTCTTCAAATATAAAATAGTCCCTACTTTTGATGTCTTCACTATCAAAAACTGTCAAGCTGACCATAAACAGAGTCTCTCACCCCTAAATGAGATTAAAACAGGAATGTTTCAGAAAATGAAATAGTAAGGGTATACTTAGGGCCATGAAAATGTTACCTATGAACCAAGAGAAAATTAAAGTAGGAAAAGTAAACCTAATGTACTACCTTTTGCATAATTTCCATTTTCTTTCAGTATTATAAGATTATTGTGCACTTTCCTTTTTAATAGTATTCAGTCAGAGAGCTGCTAGGCACACTGCGGTATCCAAAACAGTTATACTTTTCCTCCTAAAGCTGAGGGGGTTTTGTTTATGTTGTTTGTTTTGTATTATAAGTGGGGTGATGATACCTCTTCAGCTCTGCAAATCTGTACTCTGTTAGGTGGCCTGTGCCTGAGAAGCCTTGATATTGTGGATGTGAAGCATGTGGCACACTTTTTGATACAGAACTTCTTCCTCATATGTCTACCCACGTGAGCTGGAAGAATTCTTTCCAGTTAGTACAATTAGTGTCAAGAGAGCCAATTCTTTATTCTAATGCTGAGTATGAATTGCATTGTCCATATCTTCCCATGAATTCTCTTTTTTTCCCTCCCCAAAGCCCCAGGTCATGGTTGTATTTCCTAGTTGTAAGTCCTCCTAGTTCTTCTATGTGAGCCACCACCACAGCATGGCAACTGACAGATGGGTGGGTGATGTGGTTCCATGACTGGGAAACGAACCTGGGCTGCTGAAGCGGTGAGAGTGCCAAACTTTAACCACTAGGCCATCAGGGCTGGCTCTTCCCCTGAATTCTTTAACAAAATAGTTTCCAAGCTTTCAGGGGTGAACTTGAATTTACTCAGCTTCTCTCAGTGATATCTGATGATCGGTGGCTTCTCATTGCTTTATTGGCTAGCAAATGTATTGATATTATTAAGGACGAATTTTCTGCTTTGGATCATAGTGCTTATTATTCATTTATGGCCATTTTCTGCCCCTAGGTTTTATTTCCATACTGTGTAGCTTATTTCTGATATGTATATGTCTTAGAAAAGTTATCTTACTCTCTGTCCCCTCCAGTCAGCAGGTAGATAATTATGCCCTTCTACCCTTGTGTCTGACTCCTAAATGAACTCCACAGATGGGTCTCACACCAGGATTTAGTGGCTTTTCAATACAGATAAGCCTCAGAGTATATAAGTTTGACTCAGACTTCAAAACCAAGAAAAAAAAAAAGAAAAAGAAAAAGAAAAAAATCCTAGTAAGTTTCTATGTTTCCATTGAGGACGACAGTACATATAGAATACTTATAGCGCTTTCCACTGGAGTTGATATAAAAACAGTTGGCTAAGTGTAGCTTGTCCACAAATCTACCAGAATCTACACATCCAATTTACCAGTATCCTTTCCACTGTTTCTGATTTTCATGAAAGTCTCACATATTTTTTTAAAACCAATAATAATACAAAACTTTATTTTTCATAGTCTATAGACTCATGTTACATATATTGATTTTTTCATTTACCTTCCAAAAGGGGCTTAAATATCAGGATATATGCATCAAATTAATAGCTTAAAAATACGTTATAATTGATACCAGATTAGTTAGATTCAGAATGTTACTCTAAACAATTGTGGAGGGTGTGAGTAGTTAAATAATAATTTGGTTGATGTCTCTTGGAAGCCAGAAGTAGATATTCCTTATCCTCTGCCTCATACAACTGTTTTTCACTTAGAAGATATCCCATACTCTTGTGGAAATATCAAGAGTAATTCCACAAATACTGTATTGCCTGCCGTATATGTATTACTCCTTGGATAATAGACATATTCATTTATGTAAGAAATATGCATGTTGGTTCTTTCCTTAGCAAAACAGAGGGCATGTGACTTGGACCTGGCCCTCAGTGTAGCCCAGACTGAGCATCTTTCTCTAATATCAAGAGGAAAAACTATCTTTCTTTTGAGGCTGCTTGGGTTAGGTTGGATTCCCATAGGAGCAGACCCTGGAGCAAGGATTTGAGGGAAAGTCGTTTATTTGAGAGGTGATCCAAAGAAGCACTGGTAGGGGAAGAGGGAAGTGATCAGGGGAGAAACAGGAATCAGTCAAGGGTGTGCTGATGAACAGATGACTGCTTTGGGAAACTGCAGCTCGATCCCATTGGGAACTTCTGGGTGATGGTGTAGACCACACCTCAGAGTTGAGGGCTGCTTCAGGGGATGTTAACACTTCCAGCTTGCCCTTGCTCCAGCAGCCACAGAAAGTCCCCAGGCAGAGAGATTGCAGATGCCTCAAATAAGAAGCCACTGGCACGTGTGGGAACTATGAGTTCCAAGGGCATATAGGCAGAACACAAAGAACATCTACCACATTGCTAAATTGGAAGGAAGAGATTCTTGGGCTGCTGGTGACTATATGGATCTCTGTGAGTAGTGAACCCACATGAGGTTAAAGCCAATATAGAGAAAAGCAGAACCAGAGAAAAGCAGAAAAGAAGACATAGAGAGAACTGAGGTTGAATATTATTTGGCTCCTTAGTCCCAGCTGTGCCTAAAGGTCATTCTCCAGACATCCTAGTCACGTGAGCCAATATATTATTTTTTTTTCTCTTCTTAGTGTGAGTTTCTATCACTTGCAACCAAAATAAGTCTTGATTTATATACCCATCCTTATGATTTTTAGGCCCAGACCCTCCTAAATTCTTAATTGTACATTGACAGAATTAGATATTGCAGAAAGAGCCTCTTGCTGCTAAGCAAACCCTCCTGCCTCTTTATTTTTATTATATGATGTGAATCTTAATTCTATCTCTAGTTTTTAATTCTATGAATGTGGTCAACATTTGCCCCTTTATTTGCTACTTTAGTGAGTGAGAGTTTGAGGGATACTATGCTAGGCCATCTAAGATAGGCAGAAGGTCTAAGGAAATTACTACAATTGTCAGTATTTAAGAAAGTGGAAAGGCATAGCCAGAGGCCCTTGAAGATATTGAGTGTAAAATAAAATTTGTAGAAAAAAGATATTTTGAGATTATTAACATTTTTGTTATTGCAGTAATATTTATGCTAGAATTGCCTTTACTCTACATCCTTTTAATTATTAGATCCATAATCCTCTTTAGAGGAAAAACTGAGTCATATAAAGATTTCTCTCTAAGGAATGAAACTATTCCTTGCAAGATGACTTCACAATCAAATAAGTCTGCTTCATCTGGGACTTGAACACTCCAATCCATTGTTCTACAGTACTGGCCACCCGGGAGTAACATGATAGGTGAAGTGTCTACTGTAATCTAAGTTTCCATAGCCCATTCTTGAACTTACCTTCTGGTGAAATAGAATCCTTGATCAGAGGGATCAAAGACTCTGTTAGCCCGTGATTTTTATTCTAGTTGTTTAGTGGAATTACGATAAATATAAAGCAAAATGCCAAGTGAACACCACTCTCTAAGATAGGAAAATGCCCTAAATAGTTAGTTTGCTACTAGATATTTTAGAAACCCTCTATTTCTTTTGAAAAATTTTATTATTCTTGAGATTTAAGCCAGTGTGTGTGTATGTCTTGAGCTAGAGTCATTGATATCTATGGGAAAATGTCATTTATGGTTAGTCGCTTCCAATAATATTGCAAGCGCATGTATTCTCCAACACATTCCCCAGCTCTGGTTCTTTCATAGGCACACTGCTTAAGAGCCAAAAAGCATGATTCAGGAGATCCTTTGGTCAAAAGTAGATGGTTTACTTTCACATCCCCAGATATTTAAATCAGCATTGGTTCACCAATATTTAGCCGGGGCTACTCTTCTTGTTCTCAATGAGTCAGATTTGATATGAGCACTCTTTCTTTTCTCCTGATTTATACCAGTTAATTTCCTATATTTTGAGTTCTGGAAAATAAAAAACAACTACCTCAGTCTACTTTTACATAAGATAAGGGTTTTTTTGCACCAAGAATTATATATGGTACAATATCAAGTGAGTAACTATCAAGGCTAGATTGAACTCTAGTCTGATGAGTCTTTATGAAATCCTGCCTGAACGACTCAAGATGAATAGTGGATTTTCAATTTGCGCCCTAGGCTTCTGTTACCAAACATTCTGGTTTTGCTTATGCCATAGGAATAGGGGACCCAGATCATTTTTTCCATCTGTAGGGGTTTTCATGACCAACTGGACTAAAAAGGAGATCTGCAATAGAATAAACACATTAATAATGAGTTGGTTTGTGTTAGATGAAGCAGCCACAAAAGAACAAACTCCTCATCACCTGTCTAGCACTAATCCACAATTTAAAAGTAAAAAATTTTAATAGTTACAAATAATTATAATAATATTCAGTAAGACAGGGAAAAGTGACCTTAGAAACTGGCAGCTAGAAGCTCTCAATTAGGTTGTGTTTCCAACTGAACATAAAAAACGTTTGCAGACTATAAGCAAAACTCACAAAAGATCCCTCTGAAACCATGGCAGAACAAGACAGAGTCAAGAACACTAAGTACCCAAAACATGTAACATTATGAACAACCTGTCATCCCCTTCTTCTGGCTAACTCCAGTGATTATTGTTTCTCTGCCCTTGACAACTATATTCCTACTTTAACTTTCAGGTTTCCTAGACAAAAAATTACCAAGATATCCAGCGACCAAACTGCCTTCACATCCTGATGCCACCCAATCCAAAATAGACACCCACTTCCCTAAACTTGCCTTCAAATCACCCAGGACAAGCACAAATACCATGATACCCTCTCAAACTCCCTCTCACTGGGATTACAATGGTTGCTCTGATACATGCCATCCCTTACTGCAGAAAGCTAAATAAACTCTGTGTGACTACAGATATGTTTCTGATAGTCTTGGCTGGTTGACTTCAACACTGGAAATATGGCAAAAATGTACTCTCTAAAATGTCTATGTAAAATATGGCTTTAGAGTGTGGACTGAAGTTATAGGTGCAAGTTATGATTTGATTCCAAGTTGCTTGTTAAAAATGAAGTTGGGATGGTAGGAAGGGCTTCAGTGGGGTCGATTTAAATTTTCTACACAGCAAGAGAAATCACGAGTATAGAAATCCTCCCAGTTTTCTCTAATTAACACCGACAATAGTGTAAATTTTTCTATAATGGAAATATTTTCTCACTGTTGCTACAAATTTCAGCATTGATTTTTTTTTTTTTTAAATCAGGGAGAAAACATGATATCACTAGAACAGCAAGAATAATAAAGGCCACAAAGGATTGATCCTTCTAGCTTCCTCCTTTCCCGAATGCCACACCCTATTAATTTAGTTTCATTTTAATCATTTCAGTCAACTCAAGTCAGCAAATGCATATCAAATGATAACTACGCGTTGGGTGCTATACTAAGGGCTAAAAGGTATTCCATGATGAGCAAATACCACTTCATGGCTTCAGAGAGTTCACAGGGTAATGGGAGGTAAGAGGGAAACTAAAATAAATGTGGACAATTTTGCACATAGATTCAGTGAAGTTTTAAACCCTGAGCTAGGCAGGTTTTCACAGAGCAGACAAGCATTGGTACTTAGCAAAATAATTATATAATTGTAGCTTTCACATTTTTCTCTTAAATGTCATTTTCATGAAATGAATAACACAATTACACATAATGAAAGGAGATAATTATTAAACGTTGTCAGATGTTTTATATTTTACATGCCAAGATCCTGGGTTGTTTCTAAAGAGAATAAAAAGAGAAAATCGGTGTTTTGACCATTATCCACAATTCGGGTGTATAATTATAGAAGATTGTAGGGTATTTTATTCTCAGATTCACCTGAAGACACTGTTTGCAAAACTCTATTTGAATGTTTTTCCTTGCAGCCTTACAACATAACTCAAAAAAGAGTTTGTAGTTTTGATTTCTTTAGAGGGAAATAAAAAAGTCTGTTAGCTCTCTCAACATACAAGTTTGTGTATTAGAAAAGTTGGAATTGTACGTCCTCCACAATAGTCTCTGGCTGGCATCTAGGAAATGCAAACTCCTGGGGTTGGGATTCGTCTGAGTCATTCACGGGAAGAAGCGGCACACAATCAAAGATGGAGAATTGTAAAATGAGTCATCTTCACATGTTAATTTCTATGAAATTAGTGAACAAGATACACAATGAATGCATATTGTTCACGTTGTAGAAATATATTTTTACTCCCCCTCATGGCAGGTTCTTTAGAAAATGCACATTTATAGTTCCAAGCTATTACATGTAAGATTTTCTTTTAATCACCTTTTAATAGAATTGGCATTACCATCTAATACAACCAGGCATAAATACTTGCAGGTATTTGTCAAATGTTTAGTAGGAAACCTGGACCATTGCAAACATATTTCTCAGAAAAAAAGTAATTTTCATTTTCTTCCCAAATGACAGTGCAGTTAGTAGACTCCATCTCTAAAATGCCTACAAGCAAATTTAATTAGTCAGTTAAATGAAACTGTCAGAAATTTAAGAAACATTTTTGTAGTAAATTATAGCCCTAGGTGTGTCTTAATTTGCTTTGTGTAACTTCAACTGGAAAGTATGTTTATAATATTCTATTTGTTCAGCATGGATGAAGGTCACTTCACATGTGATTTCATTTCAAATCGCCTGGCCATTTCACAGCTGTTTGAATTTTAATAAGAGGTAACCAGTTTGGAGGATTCAGAGAGAGCAAAAAAGAAAAAAAAAAAAAATAACATTTGGCATTTATGAGGTTTATAATAATTCTGCTCTTGGACACTATGAAACAAGGCTTGCGTTTTTGTTTCCAGTCATGAGTTATGGAAATTAATTCTACAGACGAAATTAATAGGTATAAAATTATGGTAATTATAGTCATGGTAACCAGATACCTTTATGCATTAAAAGCCAGGTCCTGTACGGCAGGTCAGGAGTGGTATCAAAAGATCATAGCCTTTGATTAAATAAACCTTTTTATGTAGTAAATTTAAGTGTTGTACTAAAATTATTCAGAATGCCCTTCTATTGAAGAATGATACGCTCCCTCCACCCAAAGAAAAGCCAGAAATAAAATAAATGAAAAGCTTAAGGAGTCCAGTAGGCAAACACACACGCAGTTATAAAGACCTATTCATCTACATGGCTTTTCATCATTTAAAAAAATCTGCAAATCTTCCATCGTTTTCTTTGAAGTTTTATTTTAAGATGACAAATATAGAATTCACTTGAATATTTTTCAGTTAGGTACTTTGCTTTGACATCAAATCTCTTTGTGCCTTTTATCACCCTCTTTTAAGTAAAATCCCTAATTAGAGAATCTGAGATTGAAGAAGAAACTGTGAGAAAACAATATATGTAAGAAAGTGCAGTGATGAAAATTAATTATTCCCAAAGAGAAAACAATAGTTGATACAGAAGTAAGCACATAAACATCCGAGTTTCAATAGTAATAACATATGATTTTAGGCAGCAGATACGTAACATAAGCCTGACATTAGAGTAAAAAATATAATGTAATTAATGGTCTTTTTTTCCCCCCGTTTGTATTTAAAGTAGGCTGAAGTTAAAACTACGTGTTCCTAATAGAATAGTGAGCTCCTTGATATTTTTTCTTTCTAAAAACTTTATGGAGTTTATTTGGATTTCTCCAGTATAGCGCAATAACCCAAATAGCAAAATGTAGTTTCATATTTTGTGAATGACCTTGCAGCCTAGTAAAAATATGTAAATTACAGCATCTCCCTCTCTCATTTCTTATTTACCCACAAAGTAACTCTGACCATTTAAAACTCATTGTCAGAAAGTCTACAGTCTAGGAAAAAAAAATCTTTGGATTTGGAATTTTAAGACCTGGGTTCAAGAATGGAACTCCCAGTTTCCTAATCATGACACCAACCCTGTATCTATCTCTTGGCTTCTTTGATTTTTAGTTTTCTCATTTGTGGAATGTATATGCTAATACTTATATTACAGACTGTTATGAAGATCAGGTCAAATGAGCAGTGAATGAGTAGCTGCTTTGTAAAATCTGCACCGCTTTTAAGAAATATTATGAGACTGATTTTACGTTTATAATTTTCAGAGGTTATTTGAATATTCTGATATGATTTTCTAATGTAAGTCATAGAGTAAGGCTGCACCTTAGAGAATAGGAGAAATAGTCACCTTTGACAGGCTGTTATTATTACCAATGTTAATCTTAAGGACTAACAAATAGGGATTCTGGAATTTGGGAAACAAGATAATGACACGTAGACCTTATTGTCTGTGCTCTGGACTTTGAGGGATCCTGTCGTGCTTGAGCGCAATTCAGAGTTAGAACAGATGGTTTCCGTCACGTGGTGAAATGCCAGAAACTAGGCAGAGACACATCTCTATAGAGACCATATTCTGACCATATTGTTAACATTAATAATTATTATAATAGTTAATCTTTATTAAAGACTTACCACTTGCTGGGTGCTGTTCTAAGTATATCACATGTATTAAATTTAATCCTCACAACACTATGTGGTAGACGCTATTGCTATCCTCAGTTTACAGATGAGGAAACTGAGGCATAGAGAGGTTAAAAAATAGTTAAAGGTCTCAGGGGTGAGGTACAAATCCAGACATTCTCAATTCAGTTTTCTTGCTTACTCTCTATCCTAACTGCCTCATTTTGTAAAACGGATTATCTACCCCTATGTTCCTCTTTGTAGCAGATGTATTTCTTTTGTTTGCTTGTTTGCTTTGTTTGTTTTTGATTTTCCAAGATTTGTAAAGTCTTACTTAAATGTCTCTGTCTTTTCTCAGTCTTTTTCAGTCAAAGAACACTCCTGCATTCAATTTTGGCAAAGTGCAATAAAGAAGAAAGAGCATCCCCCCAAAACTGGTCTGAGGTTAGGCAAATTTAAATCATTAGAGGTTATTAAAGTGAAAAATCATAGAAAGGTAGCCATGATTAACACATTGCTAATGCATTAGTAGATAAAGTATGTGGTGATTGTGAGGCAGAAATAGTCTATCACTGGAAAAGAACTGGAACTGCAGGTCTAAACATCCACCCCATATGAATATTCTTTCTTCATTGTGGAATTTAAAGAATCAGGAATTTTTTTTTTTTTTTTTTTTATGACGAAGATTGTCCCTGAGCTCACATCTGTTGCCAATCTTCCTCTTTTTGCTTGAGGAAGATTCACCCTGAGCTAACATCTATGCCAATCTTCCTCTATTGTATGTGAGTCGCTGCCACAGCATGGCTGACGAGTGGTGTAGGTCTGTGCCCAGGATCTGAGCCCGAAAACCCAAGCCGTTGAAGCAGAGCTTACTGAACCTAACCAGTAGGCCATGGGGCTAGCCCCAGGAATTCATTTTTATTGAGTTGTGGTTGTGTTGGGAAAACTGGATTTCCACATGCAAAAGAAAAAATTGGACCCCTATCTTACACCATACACAAAAATAACTCAAAATAGATTAAAGACTTAAACAAAAGACCTGAAATTGTAAAACTCCTTGAAGAAAACGTAAGGGAAAACTTCCTTATGTTGGCAATGATTTGATACTTGGCAATGATTTCTTGAATTTGACACCAAAAGCACAGGCAACAAAACCAAAAATAGGCAAGTGGGAGTGCATCAGACTAAAAATCTTCTGCACAGCAAAGGAAATAGTCAACAGAGTGAAAAGGCAACCTCTGGAATGGGAGAAAATATTTGCAAACCATTATCTGATAAGCAGTTAATATCCAAAATGTATAAGGAATTCCTACAACTCAATAGCAGAAAACCAAATAACCCAATTTAAAAATGGTCAAAGGAATTGAATAGACATTTCTTCAAAGACATAAAAAAGGCCAACAGGTATCAGAAAAGATGCTCCAAGTCACTAATCATCAGGGAAGTACAGATCAAAATCACAATGAAAGATCACTTCACACCTGTTAGGATGGGGCTACTATCAAAAAGTCTAAAGATAACAGATGTTGGTAAGGATGTGGAGAAATTGGAATCCCTATACACTGTTGGTAGGATAATAGACTGCTGCAGCCATTAGAGAAAACAGCATGGAGGTTCCTCAAAAAATTAAAAATAGAACTACCATAGAATCCAGCAATCCCAATTCTGGATGTATATCCAAAAGAATTGAAATCAGGCTCTCAAAGAGATCTGCACCCCCATGTACATTGTAGCAATATTTGCCATATCTAAGATATGTAAGCAATCCAAATGTCCATTGACAGATGAATGGATAAAGAAAATATGGTATATATATACAATGGAATATTATTCAGCCTTAAAAAGGAAATCTTATCGTTTGCTACAACATGAATGAACCTAGAGGAAATTATGCTAATTGAAATAAGCCAGTCACAGGACACATACCACGTGATTCCACTCATATGAGCTATCTAAAATAATCAAATTCATAGAAACTGAAAATAGGATGGTGGTTGCTAGGAGCTGGTGGGAGGGAGAAATGGGGAGTTCTTGTTCAAAGTGTATAAAGTTCCAGTTATGTAAGATGAATACATTCTAGAGATGTGCTGTACAACATAACAACTACAATTAATACGATATCATTCACCTTAAAATATGCTAAGAGGATGGATTTCATGTTAGGTATTCTGAACACACCCACACAAACACAAAAAAAAAATAGGGAAATTTTTGGAGGTGATGGATATGTTTAGTACCTTGACTGTGGTGATGGTATCATGGGTGTATGCATATGTCCAAACTCATCATAATGTTTACATTAAATATGTGCAATTTTTGTATATCAATTATACTTTAACAAAGATTATAAAAAAAGAGTGGTGGTGGTGTACGTATTATATTCCATTAGGAGAATATTCTGTTGAATTGACGCTACTCAATTCTTAGATTACAATGGGCTGGAGTCTTTCATCGTCCACCACAACATTCTGGACTTCTAAGAAATGCCCTGTATTATTAGGTTAGGTGTGGAGCATCTTTGAACAGATAATTATGTGACATGCTTAAAGAACTTAGCCCAGTGCCTGGCTTATATGACCTAAGAAATCTCAGCTATTACTGTTATTATCAACAACAACAATAACAAATGTTAGGTGCCCTCTACTCTCCAGAAGCTGTGCTGCATGGGACTATAACAGTGAACAGCAGAGACGTGACCTCATGTAGTTTATTGTCTAGGGCTCTTTTGTCTAATATGTAGCCATTAGTCCATGGGGATATTTAAATTAAAATGAATTAAAATTAAATAAAATTAAAAATTTAGTTCCCATTCATACTAGACATATTTCAAATACTTGATAGCCACACCAACAGCTACTGTATTGGACAGCACCAATTAGAAAAGATTTCCATCATCACAGAAAATTCTACGGGGCTAGAATATAAATGCACAGCCTTTGGAAGTGTTGCTGGTCAAAGCAAACAAGCATAAGCACAAATTTCCTTGAAATTTTATGATTTACTTTAATATAGCATGCACATTTTGAATGTCATGCCATAGTATGGCTGTTAGGTATATTTGTTCCTTTGATAATTAATATGAATAATTTTATATGGGCTTAATAATCAAATAGAAATTGAAATAACATTACACTAGAAGAAAAGGCTTAAATGTGCTAATTTTCCCATTAATCTAATTAGCATCTGAAGAATGTGTGGTTTCAAATGTTTTTAAATGACTTTGTATTTTTGTAATGGCCTTTATTTTTCCTTTTTGGTAATACTTTCTTTTGCCTAACTAATTACTTTGGGATACTATTCTCATTTTTTCCCCATCCATGTTATAGGCATCAGTCCATTTGGGCATATAATATTCAATTAATGTGGGATCTTTAAAGGTCAATATTTCAGTGTTTCAATAATAAGTCATGGAAGCTTAGAGAGGCACATCTTCAGACAAGACAGCATTTGCAACCTTTCTTCATGCACTTTTTGTTATATAGATTGGTGGGTCAGGTGGGCTACTAGAAAGATAATGTAATATTTTTGGCTTACAAAATCTTCATGAAAATCTTTTAGTTGTTCTTTATTCCTCTGTGTCTTGCATCAGTAGATATTGTTTAATTTCCATATGTAGTGAAACCATATGTTCTATAAAATCTCATTATTTTTCTAGCTAAATAGTCCCCATTTTAAATAAGCTAGAAACTCAAAGTGTCATAACTTCTGCAATAAGGGAGAAAGTTGCTAGTAGCCATAATAATATTTCACTTTATTAGTTATTGTTAAGACTCAGGGAACATGCATTGTGATTTTTCTGCAGTTTTGGATAAGCTCCATCTCACTCCCAACTCAACAATTGTATCTTCTCTGACACAAATTTAAAAGTCAGCATGTAATGACTTCAATGGTAGTCATACATCTTATGGGTCAGAAAACCAGGAGTTGGATCAGAGACCAATGGAAAGATGTTAACACATACAAATGAAATATGAATCAATCAGAAGAGTTGATGACTGAAAACCAAAAAAAAGAGAGAGAAACTAACAGTGTTAATGCCCATCCAAATATATATAACAAGAAGGCTACATCTATAAACTTCAGGTGTTACTACTCCTTTAAGGACACCATCCTAATTGTTAAAGGTGGGTTTAGGCATTTATCAATAACATTTGAATAATATAGACTCTGTGTCTATAGCAACCCAATTACGAATATGTATATGTATGCACATTAGCTATCTTAGCCCTGTTGTTAGTAAATATGTATTTATCTATGTTACTACTCTTATTCTGGTTCTTATCAAACCATCTGCTAATTATGTACTTGTCTTTTCTTGTTGCGATGAATGCAGGAAGAGAACATGTTGGTTCTATAAATGCAAATATTCTGATTCACATGGTAGTTCTGTAGTCCATATAAATCTGTGCATTTTCATACTGCATTTCATTTTGGTTATTGGTGTTGGAAACTTCTTAGTTGACCCTCAAAGGGATAATTGAGATTGTGTTTACTCTCTCAAGTTGGTGAGCATGAAAAGATGAAGCTAGTATTTGGGCTACACTTAATTTATCAAAGTAAATCCTTTTTGACTGTATTGGGAAAGTTTTCTGCTGGTGGTTCCATAGCTTGCAGATTGCTATTCACCAAATATCTATATTAAAAATGAAAAAAAACCTCACTAGATTCAGGAGAGTAAGATAATTTGTGTCATTGGCCAAAAATTGTTTTAATAAACATACAAATTTATGATGCCTACGAAAACAGCATCCCCTTAGATGTGGCATCAATGTTCAGAGTACAACTTACGAAACTATTTGTAGTGGTCATGTGAATCTCTCATCCCCACCCTTCTTGTTGGACTGTGACTTCCTGGATATAAGAAACTTACACTGATCTGTTGTATGCTTGCAGCAATTAACAGAGTGCTTGCATATAGTATTATTTAATATATAAATGGTAAATTCATTAAGGCAAATTGAAAGTGAAAAGCACTATGGATATGTGAATTTAAGCAGAAAACCTAACTTCAAAGGTGAATATTTCTTTTGCATACTTTGATCCCCACTAAAGAACATCTAAAATGAATGACCCGTTTTTAACTCACTATTATCCCTTTTAAACTACAAGATAGGTTTGTTCCAGTGAAGATTATTCTTTATTTCTTTCGTGTTATGCTTCCAACACTTTCTTTTTTCCAGGTCTATACTCCTGTCTCTGTTCCCATGACTTCAAACTGGTAGTGATAGAGGAAGTTTACTAATTAATTCCCTTTAGACTCAGCAATAAATTGGACAACTTCTGTTGCTATTAAAGGTAGACATTTGTTTTGCGTTTTTCAGTTGTCGTACTCAAGGTCATCCTGTGTTTGCTAAGGTACAACTGAAGAATGCCTTTTGAAAATTGTTTTAAGGTAGTAGTGTAACACAGATCATAGCCAATTGTGTCTTTTGCACTTCTTAATGGATTTTTTCAAGTTTTTTCTTCTTTTTGAAATATCTGTGAAAATCTTTATTCTTCTTAATACCTGTGTTTTAAAAATTTTCTTTATGCATCTTAATAATTACCCGAACCCTCTCAAAATAGGTTAGCTATTTCTTATTTTTTATCTGGTTTGAAAAGGAAGCTTGGATTGTGATGTCTTAATGAGGGGACTTAGTAATTCTTTAGCTTTTATCAGAGGCTGTATTCAATGTCCTTGCTCTGACATTTCTTCAGGTTTTACGGATGGTACAAAATAATGTGTTATTTCTATGCTCTAGTTTTACAAGAGCAAGGTTTTACTGCATCATTCAAAGGAAGTGTTCAACCTTCTTCAGGGGCTACAAACCTGCTCTGGGTACCGGCGATATCTCATCGATATAGTCACACCCATTCACACAAAAACTGCCCTGATTTGTAGCTCCTTTTTTATTTTTGGCCTTGTGTGATATCACTTTCTTTCTTGTAAGGGTTATCTTGTCAAGAAAAGTTTTAATTTAATTTTTATCTATTTAAAATTCACTTTTATTTAAATTTTCTGAATTAATACCTTATTTGCATTATAGTTTCATGTATTTGAAAGTGCTTTGATGAGAGTATTATGGCATACATCAGATACAAGTCATACTACTAGGGAAAGAGGGGGTTTGAAACTTCAGAATACTAAAATTAGATGTAAACTTTAGAATATTAAAATTACATGTAAGGTTAGTCATCCAGGAGAAGGTGAGAATTAACAGTCCAATATGAAGCATACAAAGCCCTGGCCTTGGCTTTACTTCAGCCTGTCTTGACATCAAAGTGTCTTCCTAGTGAAAGATGAAAATAGAATTTGCTCAAAGTAGTGAAAATGGTAAAAGTTAGATGGATACCGGTGTTATATTTCCAAATGATCAGTCTACCTAAATAATTCTTGCCTATAGAAGATAGTCTTGAGGCAAAGAAGGAAACGGATAAAATAAATATAAATGTCTTTAAATATTTTCTCTTTACACTTACAGAGAGAATTTTGCCCTCTTTCTAGGGACTTTGAGTGTGCATTTTGAATACTGCTGTGTGTGACTATTGAAATAGTAACACTGAGAAAGTTGATCAGGCTCATGAACGGATGTTTATAGATATCCCTTTCAGAACTACAAATCTTTTGCCAGACTCTGTCACAAATCTATGACACCAGTCAAAAGAAAAAATGAAGTCACAGATATTTCACTCCCAACAATAAAAATACTTTTGAAGGGCTCAGCTAACCCAAACAATAATTTCCTTACTTTAACTCCTATAATGAAGACCCCTCACCACACCACAACAACCATTTTGCATTGCACAGCCCATGATTCCCAAGGTCTAATCATACAAAATTTGTAGATATTTCTTCAAGACTTAATACATGGACAAACTTATAAACCTTTATTCATGCTATAAGTTTTGTGTGGAATGCCCTACTTCCTCACATGGTAGACTCCTAGTCATTCTTCAAGATATATGTTAAAATGAACTAATTCAGATGTAAAGATTGAATCTATACTTTCCAAGTTTAAATACATTACACAATCTTGAATTTAATTTATTTGTCTTGTGTGTGCTTATACATTTTAATGTAAATACTTGATGATTTATTTTAAAAATGATTTAGTCAATTTGGGGTACTTTCACAGGTTGAATTCAGGGGCAACCAGATATAAGGAAAACTCCTGCTAATAGCTAGTCTTAAAAATACACAATTTGGAATTCAGCTTGCAGCCAGGATCAGTAACTGGTACCAGGCCCCCCAACATTAAAAAAAAAAAAAGCTTTAAAATTTGACAAGATATGCGAAATTTCTCTTTTCAGATACAAAACACAGTGTGTAACCATGACTCCTGAGAGAAGAGAAACAAATGAGGGGAGCTCCACAACTGTATCAGCTTTCTAACTCTAGAGTCTTTCTGGAGTTCCATATAGGGGAGCCCAAAAACATATCTCAAAGAGCTGAGGAGACAGAGATCCAAGATTGGGGGTACTGTGGTAGCTGAAATTTGAGGGAAAAAGATACCAGTAAGAAGAGAGCTGTGGAGAAAAGGAACTTTAGAAATTGGCATAGTATTACCCTTAAATTCCTGGTTGAATACTAAGCTGAACATGTGCAGAGAAAAACTCTAGAGAGTAAGGCAAGGAGCATCTACTGAGAAAGAATAATTACCAATAATTTGTAAGCTGGAAAAGTACAAAAGATTGTACAAGAAGAGAGGTTTGAGTTCTGACCTTCCAGAGTAAAGAGACCTCACTGACTACTCTGGTGTACTCAGTAGAAACCCAAGAAAGGTGATGCCTTAGGAAGATGACTAGTTTAGCTCTAGAGTAAAACCCACTCTGGTAAACCCTAACAATGCTTAAAAACAAGCATCAAAAGATCACACTTGGGGCCAGCCCTGTGGCTTAGCGGTTAAGTGCGTGCGCTCCGATGCTGGCACCCCAGGTTCGGATCCCGGGCGTGCACCGACGCACCGCTTCTCCAGCCATGCTGAGGCCGTGTCCCACATACAGCAGCTGGAAGGATGTGCAGCTATGACATACAACTATCTACTGGGGCTTTGGGGAAAAATAAATAAAATTAAAAAAAAAAACAAAACACCATTAAAAAAAAAAAAAAGATCACACTTAACTGCTAGTAAACTAACTGTTGCAGAAAGAAAAAAATCTATTAAGAAAACATCAGAAGAATTCAGACACTCAAGAAATTAGCATCTATAATGACAAGAATACAATAAAAAATTACTAAATATGTGAAAAAGCCAGAAAATATCACTAAAAACTAGGAACAAAAGGAGTCAACAGAAATAGATTGAGAAATGACAAAGACAATGGAATCAACAGAAAAGAACTTTAACACAGAACATTAGAATCAAGTACATTAAAAAAACAAAACAAAACAACCTAGAAACCTAGCCATGAGACTAGGGTAGTTCTTAGGAACATCAAGATGTATCTCTTAATGTCTGGCTAGTTCCCAGTTGTTAGCAGTTTTTTGTTATTTTTTATATATACCATGCAAACATGAATTGCGGGAAAACTGGAGTGGTTCTATGAATATAGAGCAAAATAGACATCAGGATAAGGAATATTACCAGAGATAAAGACATTTGATAATGATAATAGGGTTTGTTCATAATGAAGACATTATAGTTTTAAAGATGTCTATAACAGATTAAAATGACACAAAGCAAAAACAGACAAATAGAGAGAAAAACAGATAAATCCACAATTACAGCTGGAGATGTCAACACTCCTCATTCTACAACTGATAAAACAATTAGACGAACAGTCCGTAGAAGATGACTTGAAAGTACTATCAGCTAGTGAAGCTAATTGACATAATAAAACGCTGTAATAACAAGCAGAGAATACACATTCTTCTCAAGTTCACAAAGAACAGGTCATATGTTAGGCCATAAAACAAGACTTAATACATTTAAAAGAATTGAAATCATTCACAATATATTCTCTGGTCATAACAGAGTTAAATTAGTTATGAATTTTAAATTAGAGACCTGAAAAATCCCCAATTATTTGAACATTAACACACTTCCAAATAACCCAAAAGAAAAATCAAAAAATATTTCAAGATCAATGAAAACATAGAATATCAAAAAATCCTATAAAAATATGAGCAAGTTAAACCCAAAATAAGTAAGAGGATGGAAATAATAAAGACCAGAAATCAGAGAAATAGAAAACAGAAAACAATAGAGATGAGCAATAAAACCAAAGGGTGTGTTTTTAAAAATAATAAAGTTGATAAACCTTTAACAATATAGATCAAGGAAAAAAGCAAAAACATAAATTACCAATATAAGAAAATACAGAGAAACAAGATAGCCAAACCATCAATCAGTATTCAATATTTACGAGGGGACTAGGTGGGAAGTCCTAATGAGCTCTAACATAAAAGCAGGGGCAGAAACCACTAATAACCTGTGGGAGATCAAAATTTGGCCACTCTCAAATATATCTCTTTACCTTGATTGTTTTCTCTGAAGGACATTTGACCTCCCCCACTAACTGCCTAAAGAATTTGACATGGTGGCTCCTTCCTGGAACAGATCTTCTATCATGATGGCTATAAAGATAATGTAAAATAGATGTTACAATGGGAGGGGCACCAAGCCCCTTTTATCAAAAACTCTGTCTCTCCCTGACCACATTATCTATAGATGACCCCGAAAAGAATTGTCCTCCTGCCCTCTGAAGTCCCAGGCCACTACCCACCCCCAACCCGCTCCTCGCCTTTAGCTGCAATACTTAAGCAAGCAGCTTAGACAGAGGGACGAGTTGCTCATTTCTGAGTTTCTCCCATGTATACATGTTATTAAACTTGGTATTATTTTCTCCTGCTAACCTGTCTTGTTGATTAGGTTGGCCAGCCAGAAGAACCTTAAGGGAAAGGGCAGAGGGAGATTCTCCCTCTTCCCCTGACAAACCGAAGTCCTGCGTGGTAGGAAGAAGAAGGTATGAACTGGGAGACAATCTGAGAATCTGAGGACAGAAGAACCTCAAAATAGTCAGTAGGTATTTCCTGGAGAGTAGGTTTCACCAATTTGAGAACGGTAACTGAAACCTGGAGGGTTTTACCCTCTCCAGTACTGGGCAATTGCCAGGGGCCCTGAGTTAGAAAGATTGAGTGAGCTAGAGCAGTCTACTTGCTATAAAGTCTTGAAACTGATCTCTCAGGGTTTCCTTCTAGCAAGGGACCCCAATTGGGGATATACTCCTGGGATTAGAATCAAAATCGAGTAAAATAAGGACAAATGAGAAAAGGAAAAAGAAGTCTAAATGAAAGTTGGGAGAGGGAACTGTTATGAGCTGAATCGTGCCCCCACCCCCTCCCCACACCCCTAAAACTCGTATGTTGAAGTCCTAACTCCCAAGGTCTCTGGAGATAGGGCCTTTAAAGAGGTAATTAAGGTAAAATGAAGTTACATGGGTGGACCTAATGCAATTTGACTATGTCCTTATAAGAAGAGGAGTTTAGAACACAGACAACACAAAGACCAAGGGAGGACCATGTGTGAGCACAGCGACAAGGTGGCCACCTACAAGCCAAGGAGAGAGGCCTCAGAAGAAACCAAATCTGCTGACAGATTTGGTCTTGGACTTCTGGCCTCCAGAACTGTGAGAAAATAAATATCTGCTGTTTAAGCTACCCAGTCTGTGGTATTTTGTAACGGCAGCCCTGTCAAGCTGATACAGGAGCAGAGCAAGGAAAGCTCAGACAGCAAGCCACTAGATGGTTTAACTCTACACGTAAATAACAGAAGAGAATTCTCAGCGAGGTTAAGAAGCTTTCCTGAAAAACATATAATTCCGAAAGTTCAGAAAAACTAATTTCATGTAAAAATTGGCAATAGAAGTATATCAAGACCAAGTCCTATACAAAATTATCATAAGAAAAAAGAGAATAAGTTACAGAATAACATTCCTACTGACAGTGAAAACAGGCCAGAAACGTGTGCCTGAGAAAATTGACACAGAACAATTAAATTATAAAGAACACAATAGTAAACAATGATAATAGGTGATGCCTCAAGAAAAATCAGAAGATTAAAAATAAAGGGAAAAAAGTTAAAAATCAAAACTAACTAAAGAGTTAAAAATTTGAGGAAAAATGACAATTACTAAATCTATGCAAAGAAGAGTGAACATATGAGTTGTGGCAGTCCTTGAAGAACAAAAAGCAAGGACAAGAACAAATATATTTAAAAATTTGCAATTTAAGAAAATTTTCCTGAAATTTAATTTTAAAGAAACACACACGAGACTACCTATTGAAATAAATGCCACGTACCTAAGAAATTGACCCAGAAGTACCAAAACAAAGACATATTCTAGCAAAATCACTGGATTAAATTTTTTGAAGGATGCTGCTTCTGGGAATATAAAATAGACCTATGTTTTCCTATTCATATTCATAAGAAAACACTAGACAAATACAAATTGAGAGTCATTCTATGGAATTCCTGGCCGATAGTCTTCAAGAGCGTCAAGGATATGAAAAACAAAGAAAGTCTACGAATCTGTCACAGATTGGAAGAGACTAAATAGACATGACGACTAATTGCAATGTGATATCCTGCATTGCACCCTAGAACAGAAAGGACATTACTGGAAAAATTGGTAAAATCTGTTTCGTTAATAGTATTGTAGAAATATTCATTTCTTAGTTTGTATAAATGTACCATGTACATTACATGTACCATCTAAGATGTTATCAATAGGGAAAACTGGGTAAAAGTTATGAGAATGTTCTGTACTATCTTTTGCAACTATTCTATATATCTAAAATTATTTCAAAATAAATGAAAGAAAATCTTAAGGTAAATTCTTACTTAATGGTGAAAGTCTGAATTCTTCCCAACATCATAAAAAAATGCGCTTTTAACACTTATATTTAACCTTTTGCTGGAGGTTCCATCTGTCGGGGGAAGAGAGAGAATCTCCCTCTGCCCTTTTCCTTAAGGTTCTTATGGCTGGCCAAATAATTAACAAGACAGGTAAAGGAGAAAATAATACCAAGTTTAATAACATGTATACATGGGAGAAAGCAGGGACGCTGCGTTTCTCAACACAATAGCAGAAATTCTCATCTTAAATACCACGTTCAGCCAACGACAAAGGAGGATGTTGGGGGTGGGGGGAGTCACTTACAGGAGATTACCACTAAAGCACAGTAAACAAGAGTAAGGTTATTATGCAGATTTAAGGCCTCACCTTCCACATTGATAAGCCTCTAGAAATGAGGCCATCCCCCCTCTTCCCAAAACAGAGAGGGAGATACCTTTACAAATGGAGATTTCCCTTATAAAAGTAAATGATTTTCTGGCAACTCCTTGCAGGGCCATCCAGAGAATGTGGCCAGAGACACAGAACTTCTGATAAGATGGGTTGTTGGTGCCTTTTCTATTGTAACCTGTATCCTACATTATCTTTACAGCAATCATGATAGATCTGTTCCAGGAAGGAGCCACCATGTCAAATTCTTTAGGCAGTTAGTGGGGGAGGTCAAATGTCCCTCAGAGAAAACAATCAAGGTAAAGAGATATATTTTAGGATGGCCAAATCTTGATCTCCCACACATCAAAAGCAACAAGCCAAGAAAAAGAAATAAAATGTACCCATATCAGGTAGGAAAAAATAAAACTCAATAACTTTATTCACCAACACATTTACTTAGAAAACCTGAAGGGAGCTACCAAACAAAAACAAAAACAGAAAAGCCAGCACTACTGGAACTTCAAAGATTTCAAAAATTCAGATATTTGCAAGGACTCACAAGACTCCACAGAGCATGTTCAGGTTAGGCTTTGACTAAAATGCTAATAATTCAGAGCAGCAAGAAAGTATATAAGCAAGCACTGAGAAACACCCCGGGGCAAGCTCTCCAAGATCATTATTCACATACAGACTGAGCTTTGTCTCTAGATTGCACCATCAAGAGCTGTTTGAATAAAGCCTGGTTTCAGGAGAGGTCAAGGTGGAGGTCTCAGTGGTGGTTTTTATGCCTCTCTGGTTAACAATGGTCAAGTCTCGCTGTCTAACCAGTTATGTCAGTATAAAACTGTCAGTAAACAAAGTGATATTCTACCAACTAACAATGATAATTAAAACTTAAAAATATGAACCTTCAAGATATATTTGACCAAAGATGTATTGAATGATTCCAAACATATTCTGGTAAAAGCAAATCTAATATATGAAGAGAGAAATTAGAGCAGTTATTGCCTCTGTGAGTACAGGTAGTCATTTACTGGGAAACTGGGAAGGAGCACCAGGGATCTTTCTGGGTTGATGAAAATGTTCTATATCTTGATTTAGGCGTGAGTTACCCGAGTCTTAGCATTTGGCGAAAATCATCAAATTCTACAATTAAGATCTGTACATTTTGCTGTATGTAAGTTACATATCAATCAAAAGAGAAAACAGAAAATAGTTTGAACAGAGATGCTAAAGCAGTGATTTACTTAATGCTTTTAACAACAATAAACCTAGCTTTTTACTTATCTCTATTGTTTCAAATATACAATCAGTGAGAACAAAAGCAATCCATTACTAAAAATTACAAGACCTCCCCCAACTGGGGGACCCACTCAGAGACAGAAAATAGGATGCTTTAAACAGGTGTGGTACGCAGAATTCTAAGATGCTCCTCAAAATTCCTGTCTCCTGTTGTATACACCCTTTATAATTCCCTCCCCTTGAGTGTGGTGGGACTTGTGAACATGTTTACATTATATGGCAAAAGCGAAGGAATTTTGCAAATGTAATGAAGGTCCCTATCAGTTGCTTTTAAGTTAATCAAAAGGGAGAGATTATCCCGGTGTGCCTGATCTAATCGCGTGATCTCTCTAAAAGAGAGTCCAAGCTTTTCCTGAAGTTAGAGACAAGGAGGGGAAGAGATTGTCTCTATTGTTGTCTTTTAAGAAGCAAGTTGCCATGAGTCTACAATCACTAGGAAATGATTTCTGCCAACAACCTGAGAGAGTTTAGATGACGATGCCTCTGTAGACAAGCTTCCAGATTAGAATGCAATCTGGCTAACACTTTGGTTTGATCCTTATGGAACCCTGAACAGAGAACCCACCTAAGCCACGCCTATATCTCTGACCTATAGAAACTGTGAGACAATAAATTGGTGTTGTTTCCAGCCACTAGGACTGTGGTAATCTGTTACATGGCAAAAGAAAACAAATACAACAAGCAACTCCTTACTAATGTAAATCACTTCTACACATGTGGAGAAACATTGTAGTGAAATTAAAAAATTCAGTTCCAAATTTTTAGATAATTTATACATGCGTAATTATTATTTTGTATTGGTATTTTACTTATTCTAACTTTTTTTTTTTTTTTTTTTGGTGAGGAAGATCAGCCCTTAGCTAACATCTGTTGCCAATCTTCCTCTTTTTGCTGAGGAAGATGGGCCCTGGGCTAACATTTGTGCCCATCTTCCTCTATTTTCTATATGGGATGCTGCCACAGCATGGCTTCAAGAGTGGTGTGTAGATCTGTACCTGGGATCCGAACCCACTAACCCCAGGCCACCGAGGCTGCAGCACGAGAACCTAACACTATGCCACTGGGTCGGCCTCCTAATTTAACTTTTTTTGGTTACGTAATTTAGTTAATATTTAAGCTGATGTCATAAAGCAGTAATGGTTTGGGGAAAGGAGAGCAAAATATGCCTTTTAACAGTCGACTCTGGACATTTCAGCAATCTGTGCCTAGAGAAATACGCACTTTTTGGATGACTATTATCTAAACAATAGCATTGCCATGTGACAATAACTACCTCAGAATATAGACACAGGATTTCCTCAAGTCTTACCAAAGCTTTATGGAATATTATTCAGATATTATCAAAATTTCATGTGATTTTCACATCTCTATATACTAATACATATGTGATAAAGTTTATAATTAATTATACAGTTTAAAAACAGTCCATATGTGTTACAATGCCTTCATATCAATTTTGAAACATTGGTCTTTGTGAATCCTTGCCAATTTTTATTATAAAATTTGATTTAGTTATTATGTATTTTTTGTGATTTTATGAAGAATTATGTATGTAGAATTACAGGTATAAATTTTGAGATGTTAGAAATATAGTTTACAAATGAAAATTTTGTTCATAAATGTCTACTTGATACTGACACACAGGTATCAGCCATGGGGTGGAATTGTGACTTTTTCTTTTTTTTTTCTTTCTGTGCTAAATAGTTGTGAATATATTTGAAGTCATAATTTTCATTTTCATTCTTTGCTATGTATCTGGCTAGCAGATCTCGTAAGTTAAGTTAGGAAACTTCATTTATGGAAAAGAATCCAGACTAACCTAAACCTTTGCATGTGATTACAGGGGAAATTTTAGGGCAGCAAAAGTCGGACGATTTTTCACACGATTTACACGATTCTTTACACGATTGCCTAATTTATTGGTTGGCCTCCTGTATTAATTACCTCTTTTTTCATTTATACCGGAGCTGTATTGATGTAATCTTCGATTCTCTCTCAGGGGCTCCTGAACTCTTGCTTGATTCTGTCAAGCCAGCCTCCATCTGTGTAATTGGTCCCTGTGTGGTTGCAGGTGGGTAAGCCCACTGCAGGATGCTTCAGGTATTTTTCTCTGTTGTTCAGGGACTTGTAGTCATGTAAGCCTTTCCTACATTCTGTCATTTCCACACTGCATGAACCAGCTAATATTTTTTCAGGTCAATTTTGAAAAGAAACACTTACTTTATATTAAAGAAAATGAAAATATTCACCTGCATTATTGTCATCCTTATCACTTCACAGAGAGAGTGAGAGATCAAGAGAGAGAAAGTGTATGCTGCTAATATTTGAAATATGTAATAAAAACACAATAATAAACAAAAAAATCTCTTAGAAATCTATGTGGAATATAACAGATAAATTATGTAGTTCACTACATATATTAGAAGCTTAATCCGTATGACTACATAATAGTCAGATAGTTAATATTTATTTGACAAGCTATAATAGAATCTGACTCTTGCTTTTGATTTCAAATAACTAATATTTTGGACAGATTAGTTTCTCTCACTGAGAATATCTGAACTCACAGGCCAGGTCATCTATTTATACAAGCAGCAATTAAACCTGATTGTCAGAATGAGGAACACACTTTCCCTTTTGAGATTTGACTGATCAGTTTATTTACAAAAATACCACGTGTATTCACATAATAAATTTTTTGTATTTATTCACAAAAATATCAGATTCACCAAAAAACATTTGTTGGCTAGTAAATAATAACCACCCAGTAAAAAAGAGTTTTGTTGCTGCCATTGTTGAATCTTTCAAGTTTTGTTTGCCCCTGAACTACAGAGCTAAAAATCATGTAGTAAGGTGTAATAAATTTGAACATAAGTAGTTAGAACCCTTGGAAAAGATAATTTGTCAATACAGAAATAGTTCAAGGATCAACATGCTCTGAAGAAGCAGCTTTCTTGGGAAAATTACACCTTGGCTTCAATGAACCTCACCTTGTGGCAGCAGAAAAAAAGCAGACACATTTTATCCACAAGGGTTCACACTGAAAACTCTAATCCTTTGACTGCACTAAATTTTGTCTCGAACCATAAACTTAGTGGATACACAGTGAGCCCTTATAAGCTCAGAATATTTTTTTTTATAATTATATTTATTTATTTATTTATTTTTTCCCCCAAAGCCCCAGTAGATAGTTGTATGTCATAGCTGCACATCCTTCTAGTTGCTGTATGTGGGACGTGGCCTCAGCATGGCGGGAGAAGCGGTGCATTGGTGTGCGCCCAGTTCGGAACCCGGGCCGCCAACAGCGGAGCCTGCACACTTAACCGCTAAGCCACGGGGCCAGCCCCTCTCGGAATATTTTTAAACCTAATTTCCTGAGAAGATTAAAATATTAGACATGTGTGTGTATATAGATATATAAACTATAAATATATTATATATATAATCAAATATTTTCTGGAAAGTGGTATTTGACAAATGTTTCATCTAAAAATGTTATATCTATAAACAAGATGCATAAGAGTCACTAAAAACAAAAGTATGGGGCAAAGGGCCGATGGACAGGGGTTGGAAATATTTACTAGATCACATGAAGTTTCCCTCACCTACATGCCTGCGGCTGATCCTGCCCATGCTTAGATGACGCAGAGGTACCATCCAGAGCTTGACATCAAGACTTCCTTCTCTTTTTATTCCCTGCACTGATCACTTGTTAGTATATTTAAAGTCACGATGTTAGTTTTCATCCTCTTGACTGTGTGTGGCTAGAAGACCATTTAGTAAATTGAGTGAAGAAACAGTTGATTAATGCAAACCTAAAGATTTCCACTTCACTCAGAAGTGACCCGTTCTGGTCTTAGGGAAGCTGGAGAATTATGTTTGGAAACTTCCCACAAATTTTATTCTCCGAATTCTTTAATACAAAGCCCGAGAAGCTTATTTAGACTTTTTGCTGACTTGAGTACTATCAATTAGAGACATTCAGGGACCAGCTAGGTTTGATCTTGGCTGCAATACTGAGGATCTGTGTGGGAATGCACGTGCATGGGTGTGTGTGTGGCAGGGGGAGGTGTGAGTGTAAATTATTATGCTTTCGTTCTGTTTAATGGGGGTGGAGGTGGTGTGGGAGTGAGCAGACTGTAAATGATTCATTCTGTCTTTTCAGTTTCTTTCTTGTATACAAAAAAAATGCTGTTTGTTTTTCAAGTGTTGTCTTTCTGAAAACAGTATTGTTTTACAATACAATTTTTTTTTAGCTTTGGAAAGCTGTTAAAAATGTTGTAGATCAGTTAATAATATCTTAATGTTGAGGATTGTAGTGTCCTTGTTGACATTCCTGTTACCTAAAAATATCTAAATATTTTAATTAAGCTTGTTCTTACATTTTATAAAGTTAAATGGTCACTGTGTATAGAGTATAGACAAATAAAAATACCTTCACCGTAGCAGTTCGTCTCAGATGGTGGGTACACTGTAAGAGAAATAGCTTAAGATTTGCGGCAAGTCAAACTTGGATTGAATATATGTTCCTACAAACATTAGTTACATAGCTTTGGGCAAGTTATTTAATTCTGTGATCCTCAGGGTTTTCATCTGAAAAATTGAGATAATAATAACAATGAGATCACATTAATCCTTACAAAAGAGTGTTTTAAACACAGCAGGTAAATGGAGGCTATTACTTTGAATTTGGATCTGTAAATGCACTGCCTAACTTTTTCTTCTTTTAATAATTATTTGCATTGATGGTGCTTAGATACACACGATTCAACAAACTGTGTACTTGTCGTGTGTTGATATAGCCTACTGGAAAAAAATGGAAAAGTGTTCTCAAAATATCAGCACTCTTTCAGGAAAAAAGAGTATCAAAATACAGAAGAAAATTCTTCCAGCAATATTAGCTGTAGTACGATTTTTATATTTTCAAATTGCTAACCAAATTAAATCAAATTCTTTCATAGTGCAAGCACTATGTGAAATTCTTATAGGCATTGTGTTAACTTAGGTTACTTCGATTAGCAGTCCTTTTGTAAAATGTGTGCTGAAAGCATCTTCTCTGAATTTCACATACAAAAATTATTAATTACATTAATTAAACTGTTTCACCCGCAAATTCCTAAAATAATAATTTACATCAGCTGATTGCTGTCAGTGAAAATCCCACCCATTGCTCTCTAGTTTAACTCGCTGTAGTTATCCAATGTGAAGCCCCACAATCCTGAAGTGCTACATTTATTCATGATTGGATTTGAAATTGTTTACCACTTGATCTTGAACAAGAAGGCCTTAACCTTTTCCTCAGCTTGACTAAACCTTAGACAGGCTTCTCTTTGCCTGCAGACTTCTGACTTCCCTCTCACCCCGATCCTTAAAGAAGCTAGATGACCTAACCACAGAGGTTTTTCCCCTCCCTTTTCCAAGGACATTTACTTTAGAAAACTTGTAAAATCTTTCTCTGCCCCTAGTAAAAAACCTCTTGCCATTTTTGCCACCCAGGGCTGTCTTTCTTAAGTACTTGGAGGCCATTTTTTTGAAATGTAAGGATCAAGGAGGGTAGGGCTCCTGTCTCCCAGTCGCTGTGGGAGGGTGGATGCCTAACTGAGACGGGCACCTTGCTCCAAGTTGTAAAACTGCTTCCTGTCATGAAGATATGAGACAGTTTACTTTTCCTTTGGAAAGGCCAATTGGCAAGCCCAGGAGGCCTACAATGCCCTGCACCCCAGCTCTTAAAAACTCTTCTGTCTTGTTTCAGTGCAGCTGAGTTCAGGCTTCATTCCGGTCTCTCTCCCCTATTGCCTTGAATAAAGTTGATCTTGCCTGTTTAACGTTGCCAGTGCAATTTTTGCTTTGAGACTATCCAATAAATTTGGCTTAAACTTTTATACTGTATTATAAAACGTGTAAACGGTTATACAACTCTCCTCAATGAAGACCACTTAGATAAACTTTTGCATAAATAATTTTATTTGTGTTGGCTTAGTTACGTTGAAAAACAGGACAAAAAGAATGATAAATAGAAAATAGCTAGGGTTTTCCAAGAAAGCTTGAAAGTAAATCATAGAATAACAAGGAGCTAATAGTTAAGAAAATGTTCATAAAAACAAATTTTGCATCTGTTCATAAGACTTTTTTATATAATTAAAATCTAGAAACAATGTAAATATTCAGTGTTGAACACTCAATACATATTAGCTATTATAATTTTATAGAAAGTAACATCAGACTTTCTGATGTGTTATAAAAGAGGTGTATTATAAAAGGATTATAATTTTGTTTTCAGACTAATGGTGGGCCCAATGACTGAAATGAAGATCTGATGAGGCTGTGAGGGAGAATTTGGTCCTCTTTCTCTAACCAGAAACTGACTCTGAGGTTTAACCTTTAGACTACTTAGAACAACTATATCGTGAATATGAATTATTCTCCATTCATGTTAGATATGGCACTTAAAAACTAGCCCCCTTTGCTTGTAACTCTTGAGCATAGCTGAGGAGACAGCCTGGACCACAGTAGAATATAACTTGTACAAAAACTTATGCAAATAAGCAATGCTAGAGATGGCACAATCAAAATAAGATAACTGTCATTTCGTGCAAATTTCTGTTTTGTATTTGATGCATGTACTATTCATCAAAATTTCATTTCTGGGTATTTGAGGGTTTCCTATGATATTGCTTTCTTTGTTAAAAATTTTGCCTAGTTGTTATTTATTTTATTTTAATTTTTACAGCTTTATTGAGATATAATTGACATATAACATTGTGAAGATATACAAAGTGTTGATTTGATACATGTATATATTGCAAAATGATTACCACCATAGCATTGGCTACCACTTCTATCCTGTCACATAATTACCATTTTTTTGTGTGGTAAAAACATTTAAGACCTACTCTCTTAGCGTCTTTCAAGTGTATAACACAGTATTATTATATACAATCACCATGCTGTACATTATATCCCCAGAACTTTTTAATCTTATAACTGGAAGTTTGTACACTTTGACCAATATTTTCCCATTTCTCCCATGCCCCAGCCTTCTAATTTAATTGTATTTTGGGTATAGAATACACTTTATCATTTTAGATCCATTTACATTTTATTAAGACTTGTTTATGACGCTGCATGTGGTCTATCTTATTGACTGTAGCATGTGCACTTGAAAAGTGTGTATTCTGCAGTTCTAGGTTGTAGTGCTCTATAAATTAGGTTAGTCAATTAGATTCAGAGCTTCTATGTCTTTACTGATATTTTATCTAGGTGTTATATCAACTGCTGAGACAGAGGTCTTGACTTATACTGTATTTGTGCAATTGTCTATTTCTCTCCTTAATGTTCTCAATTTTCTTCATGTATTTTGAGGCACTGTTTTTAGATATGTATACATTTGTAATTGTCATGCCTTTCTGATGAATTGTTCATTCTAATGAATGTACATTAATCATTATGCAATATCCCTCTTTATTCCTGGCAATAAGCTTTGTTATGAAGTTGACTGATATTGAAATTTTTAGCTCAGTCTTATGCTTACTGTTTTCATGATGTATGTTTGTCCATCCACTTGCTTTCAGCCAATCTGTATCTTATGTAAACTTTTCTTCTAAGGGTAGCACGTAGTAGGTTATAATTTTAATCCATACTATCAATATCTCTTTTTAATTGGAGTGCTCAGGCTATTAACACTTAATGTAATGATTGATATGGTTGGAGTAGGGCCACCAATTTATTATTTGTTTTCTGTTTGTTCTCTTTCCTTTTATTCCTCTGTTCCCCTTGCATGCCTTCTTTTGAATTATCTGTTGTTGTTGTTATTCCATTTTAATTTATCTTGACTGTTGGAGTATATTTGAAATGTGTGCATGTGTGCCCACATGTATGTGTGTGTTTGCTCTAAGGACTATAGTATAACACATAAACTTTCACAGTTAACTTAGAACTAATATTGTACCACTTGACATAAAATGTAGAAACCTTGCAACCTTATAGATACCTTTAACATCCTTTCCAATGACCTTTATGTTAGAGAATGATACATATTACATCCCCATATATTCAGAATCATAACAGACAATGTTATAATATTTGATGTAAGCAGTCACGTATATTTTAAAGAACTAAAGAGGAAAAATAGTTTTTTAAAAAATATTTACTTTGGTATTTACCATTTCTCTAATTATTACTTCATCCTCAAAGATCCATATTTCCATCTGGTGTCACTCTCTTCAGTCTGAAGGATTTTCATTAGCAATTCTTGTAGAACAGTTATGCTGTTGCTGAATTTTTAGTTTTCCTTCATTTGAAAATGCTTTCATTCTTGAAAGAGATTTTCACTGATTATGTTTTATGCCCCGATCCTTTTCTCCTTTTGTTCTATTCCTCCAATAACACACTTGTTATTTCTTTTGGTAATATTTTTTCCCAGCTCCCTGCAGCTGTGTTCATTTTATTGCAATTGTGTTTTTTTCTTTTTTCTTCAGATTGTGTAATTTCTATTGACCTATCTCCAAGATTGCTGTCTATTTGTTCTGATACCTATATTCTGCTATTGACATCATCCCATATTTTCCTTAAATTTCAGAAATTATAATTTTCAGTTCTAAAATTTCCATTTGGTTCTTTTTTATAGTTTCTATTTCTCTGCTGAGTATTCCAGTAATTTCAAGTGCTTCGTGTAATTTCCTTTGCTTCGTGTAGGTGAGTTATAACTGATTTAAAATATTTATCTGATAATTTCAATATTTGGGTCACCTTGGAGATGAGTTCTTAATCAGTACGGGCTACTATAATAAGGTTCCATAGACTGGGTTGTTTAAACAGTAAACATTTATTTCTTACAGTTCTGGAGGCTGAGAATTCAAATAATAAGGTGCCAGCATATTTGGCTTGTGGTGAAAGCCCATTTCCTGGTTTGTAGAAGACCATCTCCTCCTGTGTCCTCACATGGTGGAGAGAGAAAATGGAAGCAAACTCTCTTGTGACTCTTGTGAGTGCACTAATCCCATTCATGAGGATGGAACTAGTTACCTAATTCTAGTTACCTCCCAAAGGCCCCACCTTCTAATACCATTACATTGGGGGTAGGGTTTCAACATACGAATTTTGGAGGGACACATTCAGTCAACAGCAATATTTCTTAATTTTCTTTTTGATTGAGAATTGGTCACATTTTCCTGGATTATTGTATGTTGTGTAATTTGGGGTTATATCCTGGAAATTTTGAATATTATATGGTGTAGTCCCTGAGTCCAATTATAACCTTTTGGAGAATCTTGTTTTTGTTTTAGCAGCCTATCAATCCAATTAGTTTCAGACGGTAAGCTTTGTCTCACTTCTTGTAGGCAGCAGTTCAAATTGCACATCAGTTCTTAAAGTCTTTGCTGCATTGGTTTGAATGTAGCAAACCCTTCTTTCTGAGCATGCATAGTTCACAGGTTAGTCTGAAGAATGAGCAGTGCTTCAAATCGCAGTTTAGCTGTCGATACCTTTGCCATGCAGGGTTGGATTTGTTCCACCTACGTGTAGTTCAGGGATGAATAAAGCTGCTATAAATATCTGCATGTAGGTTTTTGTGTGGATATAAGTTTTAAACTCATTTGGGTAAATATCAAGGAGCATGGTTGTTGGATCGTGTTGTAAGAGTATGATTAGGTTTCTGAGAAACTGCCAAATGATCTTCCAAAGCGGCCATACCTTTTTGCATTCTCACTGGCAATGAATGAGAGTTCCTGTTCTTCCACAACCCTCCCAGCATTTGGTGGTGTAAGTGCTTTGGATTTTGGCCATTCTAGTAGCTGTATAGTGGTTTCTCACTGTATTGATTTACAATTCCTCAATGACACATGATATTGAGCATCTTTTCATAGGCTTGTTTACTATTTGTGTGTCTTCTTTGGTGAGACATATGTTTAGGATTTTTGCCCTTTTGTAATTTGGGTTGGCCATTTTCTTTATTGTTGAATCTATCTCTTTTGTTTAGAATTAATTTTTCCTGAATCCATTCATCCTATCCTTAAAAATGGAAAATAATCTTTCATTTTACAGTAATTTCAGAAAATTACCTTATCCATATACTGAAATTAGGAGCATGAGTATTGAAGACCAGAAGAAAAATAAAGGGTCTTCAAATCATCGGAAATAATCTAACCACTCTATTCACGCAACTTCAAAGTAAGTACAAAATAACATTTCAATTGATTAAGATGTGCTGCAAGCCCTCGAATATTCATTGTTTTAAAAGAGAAAAGCAAGCAAATTGCAGTGTTAATAATAGTCAGAATTTATTTCCTTTTTTATCATCTGCTTTGTCCTAATAGATTTTCCATTGAGCGATGCAGTAACATAATAAAAAAGAAATTTATATATTTTTACTTATACATTTAGCATTAACTAGATGATGCGGTTATGGAGATGAAAAAAAACAATGGCTACCATTAAAGATCTCTGGGATGTATAGAAAAGAAAATCCCAGTTACAACACATCATAAATACCCAGTGAATCCTGTGATAGACTGGGAGGGTCAAGGTAAGATTTAACAAAAAGAAGGTCCTTGAACCATAGAGAGAAGGGACAAAAGAATATTACGTATTCTGGTAAAAACAAATACATAAAATGGAAGTACGAACATCCAGGAAGTTTAAGGACCTGCCAAACTGGGATACGGCAGGAGTGAGCTATGCATATGAGTTAGAGAGGAGGAAGAAGGGCAGGACCACGGAAGGCCTGAAGATGAAGCGTCTGTGTCTCCCGTTAAAATATAATTGTGTGCTCCCGCGCACGCGCACACACAAATTAAAACATTAGAGTTATGAAAGGCTTTCTGAAAATGGCAAAGGATCTAAGAGGTTAGTTGGACAGTTTTTTTTGTTTTAAGCCCATCTCTTTTGCTTAAAATTTCTAAACCTCAGTTTGCTCATTTTTAAAAATGGAGATAGTAAGAACTATCTCTCCTCAAATTCTTGTGTGGATTAAAATGGGGTAACATTTGTATTTCATTTCTAATCTTTTCTTTATTGAAGTATAATTGACATATAACATTCTATTAATTTCAGGTGTGCAACATAATGATTCGTTATTTGTATACATTGCAAAATAATCACCACAATAAGTGTAGTTAACATCTGTCACCATACGTAGTTACAGCTCTTTATCTTTTTTTTCTTGTGATGGGGACTTTTAAGATCTACTCTCTCAGCAACTTTCAAATAGGCAATACTGTATTATTAACTGTCGTCCCATACTGTACATTACATCCCCACGGGGTAACATTTTTAATGTTCTGCCTGCCACTTAGTAAACATATAATGAATGATGACCGGTATCATAACCATTTGAGTAATGATGTATGTCATTTGAAGAAGAACTTAAAAACTAGATTCCACTATGGTTTATCCACTTCCAGATGCTTAAATGTATTTTATTTTCCTTTAGAGCACTAACCAAAAGGACACTGTTGTGTATTTCTGAAACATTTATTTCTACACTTCTTTTCCTCAGGTGAAAGTGACATTTATTTGATGTGTTCAGAGCATCTCTGAATATATTTGAGGTTCCAATTGCCTTTATATTTTCCTTCCCCTTATTTCTATTTGGGACGAGATAAATCGATCATGTTGCCTTGAACAAATTGGACCGGGGACACTTTCATTTGGTTCAGAGATTACATTATATTTTGGAACTGGAAAGGACCCAGAGGTTTTCCTGCCTGTTATTTTTGGTGTTCATTACATTATGCTCGTCGGATCTCTCTGAGCACATGTGCACATTGATTAAAACAACAAAATGATTAAAGCAATACATCAAGTGACAGTCTCCAAACAACTTGAAAACCCCAAAGAACTTCCTTCCTCAAGCTAGACAAGTACAAGCATTTAGTGTTCATTTTATAGCATGGGCAAGAGTATTTCAAAAATTTCGGAAACGTAGTTTCAAACGGCCAAGGTTGATGTGCAACGAGCTATCTGAGAAAGAGCTAATTTGTCTGCTTTTCCTTAAGGTGATGTTCCCGTAAATTAGGTACAGGTCCCCACCACAATTCCTAAAATTTCATTACTAAAATTATTCCATGATTATATATGATGATGACTGCACTTTATAGCTTAGGGCCCTTTAGGGCAAAAAAAACCTCGATATTTTTTAATCAAAATAGTTAATAGTTATAACAATATATGTAATTTTATGCATTATTATTATTATCATAGTTTGATAAATAAAAACGCACCTACAGAAAAAAAATATATAGTTTGATGTTGATAGTATTCCACCATGTGTATTCCAAAACATCTATAATAGCCCAGGATAAAAGGAAAAGAAATGAAAAGAATGCATCAAGCTTCTGATTAACGTCAATAATAATCAAATTGAAATGAAGTTATGTGGAAGAGAGCAAGCTCAATTTTGGACACGAAATGAAAGGTGGATTTTGATGGGAAACCTCATAATCATTTCTCAAGGAGAAAAATATCCTTGAAACAAACATCAGCTGGCATTGATGTATCAAATCTCTTTGAGTGTGATATTTAAAGAGTTCTTGAACCCTTATCTGATCTGACTGAATAAGGCAGAGGCTGGAATGTGAGGCTGGGTAGGAAAGGCAGGACTAAGAGGGACAGTAGAGATTGGTGACTGGGCATTTAGGGATAAGAAAGAGGGTATTTAATGATTGGGGAAGAATTCTGGTAACTCCTCAGTATGCGCAAATAAAAAATGAAATGATACCTTTTTTAATTTGCTGCACACATTCCCTGAGCAGACAAAAAGTAAAAATGAATGAAGAGGCATCAAGTAATCTTGCAAAAGAGGCTAAAGGTGATGCTAATTTTGATATAGACTGCAGGTAGCAATCGTCACTGTCAAAATCACTTAGCCTGCTCCTTTTGTGACAATTACCTCCTGACCGTGGGTTCTTTCCATTCTGCTTGCAATATGCTCCCCAGATCGTTGCCTGGCCGGCTGCATTTTTTCTATCTCAACTTCTGGTTTTATTTTCATCATTTAACTTTTACCACGGATCTTTTCTTTTTCACATATTTGTTTATTTTTTATCTCCCTCCCCTAGAATATAAACTCCCTGAAAGAGGGTTCTGAGCAGATCACCCTCTCAAGTGCCTAGAACAGTGTTAGGCACAAAACAAGTAATTAATATAGTTTCTTTTTAAGGACTAATGATTTTTTGTGTGGAGCAGATTTTATCACTGGAACCACTTAGTCCTCTGGGGGGCAGAGTTGATTAGAAAGCTGATAGAACGACTGGTTTACATCAATAGATGATCAAGTTTGTATTTTTAGCCAGAAAAAACAAGTCCATCTCCCACTAAATACCCCCAATTCATAATAAAAAAGAGAAAACATGTTATACTTTTATGTGTTTGTGGCTTGCTTTGTCATGTTCCCTGGCTCAGGTACGCCCTTCAACCTTCTTTACACCCACCCAAATGCTCTTCCTCATTTAGGTCTCAACTCTAAAAGTAACTCCACAGTGAAGCCTTCTGGACCACCTCAATCAGAATTAACGGCATGTTTCTATTCACCCCTCTGTAATACAATAATATTCTGCTTGTATTATAATCAACAAGACTGTCATTCTACCTTATACATTAGATGTTTACATGGGTAACTTCCTTCTTATACAGCAAGCTAATTAAGGGAAGAAACAACATTATTTATCTTTGCGTTATTGACTATTCCCAGCAGATTGGCCTGCACCTACTATGTCCTAAATTAATAAAATTAATGAAATTAAACTAAGATGAGTTTAAGAGTTCTTTTCAAAGTGCTATGAAAAATAACTGGAAAATGAAGTTTGTGCAAGTGTTTCTTGCACTTATAGCATCTCTTGACTAATAAATAAGGAACAAGTATGATATAATTTGTATTTCCAATGTATGTTGTCTTGGTGTAAATTTTCAGAAACCGGGCGGGGGGAAGGAATAGAGTAGAAAATAATCTATTGTGAAAATGCAAAAACAAAGGGACTCTCTCTTACATTATAAATGGAATAAAATTGGTACATCAATATTAAGAGCAATTTGACAATAAGTATAAAAGTTTTAAAAGTAGGCATGCTCTTAGACTAAACAACCCTCTGCTAGAAATTTATCCTAAGGAAATAAGTGGGAAAATAAGCAAAAAATGTAACTATAAGAAATTCACCATTAAATTGTGTATAATAATGAAAAATTTGGCAAACCAAATATCTCAAAATAAGAGTTTGGTTATAGATATTCTGTTGTATAAAAGCATGGGCCGTGAAGCCAGACTCCTAACTAAAAACTGCTTGATCATTTACTCTGTGACCTTGGGCAAATCACTTAACCTTTCTGTGCCTGTTTCCTTGATTGTAAAATGTGGATAAGAATAGTGCCCATTTTATTGGGCTATTGTGTGAATTAAATGCACAATATTGAAACAGTAGTTATAACAATGCCTGCTTTATAGTACAAGCTGAAACCTTAAGCTATGCTAAGCATTTTGTACATACATGGAAGTAAATTTTACAGAAATGTCAATAGGGGCTATAACTAAATTGTGGCTTTATAGATGATTTTGGATTCCTACTTTTTATTTATTTATATGTTCTAAATTTTCTGTTACATGTAGGCATTACTTTTTCAATAAATATAACAAAATTTATTTTTAATAAGCATCTTAATGCCAATTTCTCAAACACTGAGTGCCAATGTTTGGGAAGCAAGAAATAATTATACACATGAATATTTATAGCAAGAAGATTCTTTTTAGTCATCATTCTTGCAAACTGCAAGAATGTAGTGCAGCATGACTTAAAAGTAACTACCCTTTCCAGAGGTTATTAATTCTTGGCATCGTCTATGTAATCCTTCAATTTGCTTGACTTTGCTGAGACTAGGTAGCTGAGTACGGGGACCATCATGGTGTTAATTCATCACTGGAAATATGAAATAGTCCATACAATTTTTCACACATTATTTTCAGTGTGTTTTGGCAGAAGGAATGATGATTCTGCCTGGGTCAGACAGCAAGGCACAATAACACTCAGGAGAGTGGCTATATTTTTTGACATTTGTACAATTTTGGAGGAATACTACCTCCTTTTCATTATTTATTTTTCTAAATATGTCTGGGGGAAATATGACCGTTGGAACATTGAGCACGTGTATTCTCAGTCTGAGCCTCTTAGCAAAAAATTGTGGTATCCTGAGGTACAATAATTTCTGAGAGTGCTTTCACCACTCCATCTGTGTAACATCATGGGTAACAGCCAGTGTTTAATGGAAATATTTTTCAACTAGCTTCTACCTGCTTTTAAGGCTCTCATTTGATTCCTCCATTGCATACTTTATCCTTCTGCTTCTTTCTTTTACACATATTAAAGCATTTCAGAAAGGAGAGCTTTCAGTAATAAATTTTAGTGGGCACTGTCAAAGGAAATATTGCACCCACAAAGTTAGACAGGGAAGGAAAACTTATTGAAAGCTATTGCAATAGGAGAGAGAGGCCAGAACTTGGTCTGTTCTCAACTCTACTGAAACAAAGGTGGGAGGCTTTTCAAACCCTGGATGAGAGAGAGATCAAGGGCTACCGGTGTTTGCTAATTGGCTTTACCCAAAGAAACAGTAAATTTTCTCACATCTTCATGACAGGACGTAGTTTTACAACTTGAAGCAACGCATCCATCTCAGATAGGCTCTTACTCTCCCAAGACATGTGGAGACAGGGGCCCTATCTTCCTTCATGGTTACCTTCCAAAGAAATGGCTCCCAGGTCTTTGAAAAAGACAGCCCTGTGTTGTAAAACTGGCAAGAGGATTTTAAAAAGATTTACATCTTGATGTGCAGAGAAAGAATTTGCAATTACAAGTTTTTCTAAAGTCAACACTCTAAGAAAAGGAAGGGAAGGGGCCTAGAGTCAGGAACAAGCCTGGCTAAAATTTAGTCTAGCTGAGGGGAATGCTAAGGCCGTCTTGGTCAGCATTTTATAATACAAAATTTAGTATTTTATTCTATATCATATGAATGAGGTAAGAATGAATCCAGCATTTTTAGTGTTATTTATTGTTTATATTAATTTTTTGCATGAACTGTCTGATTGAAGTCTCATCACACGTGTATCTTCAGCCTTACTCTACAGTTAAGCATCCTTAAGAGCAGAAAAATTAAGAGAAACTTACATAACTCATGCACATGACAGAACTGTCAATTAAGTTCAGATGGCATGATCCCAAGTGCTGTCATTATTCATTTATGTATGAAAAAGTAGTTTTCAATGGCCTGTGCTCTTCCAGACACGAGGATAACTCTTGGGATTATGGTAGTAAACAAAAACAGTGCCAAACATGGTGCCCAGCACATAAAACATCCTTAAAACTCTGAAACAGGAGGGACAAATGACACAATCCTTTCCTTTAAAACACTCAAAGTGGGGCCGGCCCGGTGACGCAAGCGGTTAAGCACACGCGCTCTGCTGCGGCAGCCTGGGGTTTGCCGGTTCGCATCCTGGTTGCGCACCGATGCACCGCTTGTGCAGCCATGCTGTGGCGGCATCCCATGTAAAGTGGAAGAAGATGGGCACGGATGTTAGCCCGGGGCCAGTCTTCCTCAGCAAAAAGAGGAGGATTGGCAGATGTTAGCACAGGGCTGATCTTCCTCACAAAAACAAACAAACAAAAAAACACACAAAGTAACTTTGACATACACTTTTGGCAATGTGAGTCAAATAGCTTGGCAATTTATAAAAATGTTATCAAGTATAAGATTGCTCATTGATGTAAGTATTGTCCTATGATTGCTTAATTCATGTTTTTTTTTTTTTTTTCCTGAACAAAGCTTTGACAGTTGATTTTATATTTTCTTAGATTTCCTGGAGAAATCAATCTATGAAACTGTAACCAAACTTCACAAAAGAATTCTTGTCCTTATTACTTGGGAGGACCATTAATATTCTTAATTTTCTTGCTATTTTAAAAAAGGTTAACCATAACTGACTAAAATGATTTTATTATCTACAATTTTGAAAATATATCTCTATACCGTTTGAAGGGAAGAAATACGTTCTTATTTTGTCTGATTACTTAATGCCTTGAACAGTGTTGAAAAGAGTATTTGTTACTTTTGCAGTTTGGGTTCCCCACATGTGCTCTCAGGAAGGCAAAGAAAGGGAATTGGATTGAGCAGAGTGAGAAGTCGGCTGAGATGCACGAGCTATGAAGCTGCACTAGCTCTACAAAGTTGTCCTGCACTGTGGTGAGAGGATTGGGTGTTTATACATTAGAGCGCATCGTTGGATATGAGCTTTCCTGGGGCATAGGATATGACATCGGGCTAGGTAGCTCTCTCAAGTCAAGGGCCGTTTTTGAAGAGGGGTGACAGCTGAAATTGGAGGCACTGTCAAAAGTTTGAAGAATACATATTTCAGTGTCGAATAGGGATTGAGATGATGCAACAATACAGTTAGATTTATTAGACATGTAGACATTGCTATGCATTTGAAAACATAAAACTTCTATTGAAATATGAAATATATGTTGTTTCAACTCTTGAATTCACTTGGGACTTTAGAATTCATCACATATATTTAAAATATTACATATAATTATAGTGATGCAGTTGTATTTGAATTGCAATTTTGTATGAATATTAATATGGATAATAATGAGCAAATATTCATCTTAATTATAGTCTGTTAATGAATGTATAGGGGAAATATACATTTTGGGGAAAATATAATTAAAATAAATTTTATTTTTTTCCTGAAAATCTAAGAATAGGTGCTTTTTTTTTTTCACTTAAGGAAGATTAGCCCTAAGCTAAGATCTGTGCCAATCTTCCTCTATTTTGTATGTGGCTCACTGCCACAGCATGGCTGATGAGTGGTGTAGGTCTGTGCCCGGGATCCAAACCCATGAACCCTGCCCACGGAAGGCGAGCACACCGAACTTAACCAATATGCCGCGGGGCCGGCCCCATTAGTGCTTTTTTAAAATGAATTTCTACTGTTTAAAAGAGATCATTAATTTGGATTAATAGGACATGACAATATTATAGACTGAATTGTGTGCCCTCGAAATTTATAACCCTAAAAGCCCTAACCCCAATGTGATTGTATTTGTATTACTTATCTCCTTAAGGTAATTACCTTAAGGAGATAATTAATGTAAAATGAATCATAATGGTATGGTCCTAATCTCAAAGGACTGGTGTCCTTATAAGAAGAGGAAGAGATATCAGGAGGGCATGTACATAGAGAAGAGGACATGTAAGGACACAGTAACCAGGTCATCATCTGCAAGCCAAGGAAAGAGGCCTCAGAACAAACCAACTCTGCTAGCACCCTGATCCTGGACTTCCAGCCTCTAGAACTGTGAGAAAGTAAATTTCTGTTGTTTAAACCACCCAGCCTGTGGTATTCTGTTATGGCAACCCAAGCAGAATAATAGATAATATATCATATTATGTTGATATCATAATACTACTTGTCAGATTATATCAATGGAATTTTAAGAACCATTGCTTCAGAGATAGACTCAATTTAGGTGAAATATGGAACATGTGAATGCACATGTATTATAGGTTTTGTGTTTTGTAATTCACTCTTAGATTTATGTATGTACAAGATTAAAGCAAACCAGAGACATAAATCATCAGATATTTCTAGAACCTTTTGTTATTTTGTACAGAGCCCAAATATTTTCTTGCCTCTTTAGCTTTTCACTTAGAAAATAGAAATGAAGAAGTTGCCTTAAAGCTTATAATCTCTATCTATCCATATCCTTTCTTTGGCAAGCAGTCGTAAATCGTGGGGGGATATGATCAACATGGGAAAAGCATAGGATTTAAAATCACAACGCCTAGGATTAAATCTGGATGCGCCATGCTACCCCTTAGATCTCCATCTAAGATTAGAAAACTAGTTTCTTTTACGTAACCTGAAGGTCCCGGCAGGCTTTTTGTTAAATGCAATGAGTAAATTGAGGTAAGTAAATAAGTAAGACTTACTGTGTTCTTAAAATGAACAAGATGCTCTGAAGACTCCTTAACATATGTGTCTTTATTTGATTATTATAATTCTATGTTGTAAATTGCCTTCTTTTAGAGATGAAAAACTGAGGCTTAGAAAGTTTAAGTAACGTTATCAATATTATATATCAAATACTTGGTGGAGCTAGCCTTCAATTCTAGGCAGTTTGCTTTCACAGCCTGTGATGTTAACCATTCTCCCATGCTATGTGACCTGACAACAATAATGTTAAAAAATAACAATAACAAATTTTGCACTTATTATTACAGTAGAGTAATATTTAAAAATATTAATTTTAAATTATCTAAATAAAGTGGGAGGGATATTTAGATAGATGAGCTCAATCTGGCTTGACCAGATAAGGTATTGTAGAAGTATGAAAAATACAGGTGCAAAGAAAGGCTTGTGGAAATGAGTCACAGGCATCTGAGAAAGTGTCAAAAGTCTGCAGAAGTCTTGTTCCAGTATACAGTAGCCAAGAAGATCAGACTGAGCTGTGGAAGGAGAGGTTATAGTAAGGTGAGTTTCTGCGGCACTAGAGAGGTAACAAAGTCGACTGACAATAGTGTTGGCTTTACAGGCAGTTAGGCATCCTGTATAGAACAAGAGAGTCCCCTGGGAAGGCACAACCCACCTTCTCAGAGAGAGTAAGAGAGATATTGTTTAAAATTAAACATGATGGAATAAAGAAGGTTTTCTGTGCATAAATCAAACATGTTATTGGGTTCATGTTGTAATTTATTTCAGGATGTGAGCTGGAATCACATTGCCAAACTCACTCAAAAAGCCAAGCTGGAAAAATATAGCTTCTTTAAAATCGGAATAACACAAAATCCCCAGTTAGTTTCCTATCTCTTCCCAAGGGATTTGTTGAGATATATTGTGATTAATACCATAAGACAAGTCAGAGCTTACTGAAGAGGGTTGATTAAACTGTACATGGTTTTCAATGAAAATTTACTGATCTAAATAGACAGCACAATATGGTGGCATTAAAATTGTAAAGATATTTCAAAGGTAAAGAATAAAAGTTTAATTCCAGATAGTAAATTAAAACACAACAATGAAAGCTGTCTGCTAGATGGCACCCAGGTTTTTCAATTAGGAATCTATGGTAGTTATTAACCTACAGTTATTTTTGGCTCAGTGGACACAATGGTCTGCACTCACAAAACGTATTTCATCTGAGAAGCCCAAAGTTCTTTGCACTGACAAATTCAACAATGCAACCCATCAAACAATATGCAGAGCTACGAAAGCACTGGAAGGTCAAGAGTCCTCTTAAATGTCACTCAGAAGATCTTTGTTTTAATTTGGATTAGAAGAAAGGCAACTTCTCAGAAAAGTCATAGGTAGGAAGCTGGAGGTTGTGATCAGATAGGGGACAATTACTTGAGGCTATATTATGAAAGGCTCTAAATGGAAGTCCAGTTGGGTAGACTTTAATAGTCAACAGCAAACCTTTAAAAATTTATTCACAGTGAGAGTGACATGTTTAAAATGATGCTTTAGGAAGAGTATAATAGCAGAAATATACTGTAGACAAGGTCAAGAGGACCAATCAAGACAATAGTGTTATGTTCCTGATGAGAGTTCTGGAACCTGGAGTAAGACAATGGAAATGGAATAAAAGCAATATATTGCTAAAAATATATATACATTTATATTTACATAGTTGTTATGATATATATTTTATATATACTATGTATTTCATATAATATTATGTATACCATACACATGGTATATTTTGATGAATATATATTCATCAAAACGTGTGAATCAATAGTTCTCAGGCATTATAATTACTTTAGAGATATGCATGTGAATGAAAGCAGGCCAATGAGACTCCGTTATGGAAATTTGGTGGAGCAATACGGAGAGAGGCTCTTTTGTTCTGGAATTGCTGTGAGGATAAAGCGTAAGTGTGGAGCTGCTGCAGGACAACTTACCATTACAAGGGAACCTCCCACTTGAATGAAGTCAACATAAAAAGTGAGAGGAAGATTTCTGTTAGCACTTGAGCCCTGTGTTCAGCAATACCTGACACTGTATAATCTAGATGTTTAAATTACATGAACAGATAATGTCACTTTTTGGTCAAACTATCTTCAGTGGAGTTTTCAGTCACTGACAAATGAAAAAATCCTTTTTAAGAAAGTCATAAAATCCGAGGGAACAGAATTTCGAGAGAGGGGTGGTAGAGTTTTAATCAGTGATTTTATGTGCTACAGAGTTGAAGATGACATCTATTTGCTATTTGTGATGTTGAACAGCACAGTTTCAATAGAATAGCAGTGGTCGTAGGAAGGTCTGTGAAGTAGACGAGCATCTATGAGTAGATGAAGAAGAATAAGCAACATATACAGGCAATTTTTTGAGATATTAGGTGAAGATTGGGGAGGAGAAAGAGTGTCCAGAGAGCTAATATGGTTGAAAGAAGGTTTACTGGGGAAAAAGGGCACCAGACTGTGTTTGGAGGTGGAGGCATTGTTTAGGTCAGAGCCAGACAAAGTAGAGAAAGGCCTTTGAGCAAAGAAGGAAGGTACGCATCTATCATAAGGGCATTTGTTACGGCATTATTTATAATAGAAAACTCTCAAAACGAGCTAGGTAATATTAAATAATTATCACAAATAAATTTAAAATATTTAATAATATATGAAATACTCATAATAAAAGGTTAAGTGAAAAGGCATGATGCATCACACTCTATATAGAATGAACACAGTCTTGTGAAAAATAAGAATACATTTTCTATAATAATAATTTCTATAGTAAAATAATTTTTCAAAGCAAAAGGATATAAGGAAAGCAAAAAAGGGAAACAAGATTAAAAATGTATAAAAAGTGTGACATTCAAGAGGGAAACAGTTGAGAACATTAGAGTGTCAAGTCATCCACTTGTCATTTATCAAACCTATGTAGTGGTCAACATGAGCCAAACGCTGTTCTAATTGTTTTGTAAATATTAACTCTTTCAATCCTTATATCAACTCAGTAAGGTAGACAACATTATTATCTACTTAAAGGTAAGGAAACTGATTCAACAGAAAGGGTAATTAACTTATCATTCAGCTGGTAAGCGGAGGAACTGAAATTTGAATTCAGACCAATCTGGTGGCAGAGTCCATGAACTTAAAAACTATCTTAGGTGGCTTGCAAGGTGTTTTTGTTTGTTTTGTTTTTTGACTGGTGTCAGCTATAAATATAAAAATATATATTGCTGTCATAATATTCATTTGTTGCTTCAATTCTTTTATAGGAAAAAATCCTGTGTTTTTCTCTAATTCATTATCATTTTTCATATTAAAGCCATTGTTCACCCACCTAGACTCTTTATTTTTAAATTAGGAAGATGGAGGAAAAATTACACAGAGATTGTCTTCCTCATATGAAGGATAATTTCATGTGACACAACACCAATATTAAAGAATAGATGATAAGATATGATGGAAATTGCCTGGATTAGTAGACATATTTCTGGATATTATCTTTAATCTACCACTGACCATCTAAGGGACATTAGTAGATGAGTCTTAATATCTCTAAACCTCTGAAATGAGAGGTTGGATCTGAGGGTTTATATTTTTCCTCAGTGGAGCAATGATAGGGGTCACTTTTGTTTATTTCCCATATCTTGGAAATCACTATCCATCGTTGGCTGATGTTCAACATCTTATAAAAACATTATTTCATATATTTTTTCTGGTTATTTTTTTCAAGTGGTATGGTAAATCTGACTTTTGTTATCTCATTTTGATCAAAAACAGAAATCTAAAATGAGCATTTGGGATAGGAAATCCCCAATGCACCTTTTATCTTAATATACTATTAGTTCATGAGGAGTTAGAACATCAACAGAACTTGGGAGACATATAGTCACTCAAAACCTTCTGAAATTTCCATAGAGGGGTTAGTTAAAAGAATCAATATTGCTATCTGGGGAAGATGGAATATTTTAACATTTTTTCGGTAAGACTAGAAAATGAAACTTTTGTTTTTCAAAGTTGCTGTCTTAAAAATAATTAATAACAGTCATGATGATAAGAAGGAAATAAGAAACAGAAAAATAGAAGCAGAAACAGAAACAGGACATTTTTGGATCTCATCTAAAATCATGGCTCCTATAATAATTATTTGTAAATCTAAGCAATGTCTGTTTTGCATACATTTTGTATTATCATAGGGTGTTAGAGCTAGAATGGACCTCAAAGATATATAACTTACCACCCCCCCTGCACCAAATGCTATTATGAGAAGAAAATTGAGATTAAGAAACAGGGGCTTCCAAACTTCTTCTTTCTCTTTCAAATAAATATTCCTTAGCCCCACTGCCCAAAACTTCTATTCCATTATATCCTATTTCCCTCACTTACCTGACCATGGATATTACTTTGGATTCCTTTTAAAAATAGGATTTTTATATATGCGTTTAGTGGAGACCCGGGGATATATATTTGTGATGAGTTTCCAAATGATTTTGAGGCTAGTGGTCTGAGGACTACACACTAAGAAACCATGACTTCATGTTTTCTTTCCTTTTTGACTTTCTAGAGTTGTCTGCATTATTGACGGGGGGAAGTTGTCTCATAGAAGTGTATCGCTCAGTAAAAATCGTTGTTAGCGGCATCATTTCCAGTCCTCTATATCATTCTGCTTGCTACTCTATTATTACATTATTCTGATTAAAAGGATTAAAGGGGAAAAGAGAAGGCAAGGAAAAATTGTTTATCCAACTTTTAAACTCATTTTCTAAGCAGAATAACATGGATGAATGGCTTAAGATGCTATCACAAAGATTTGAGCATATTCAATTTTTAAAAATATGTCCTTGGACTCAATTATCACACTCTCTTTTCCTTCATAGCCAATGTTCTTAAAATAATACTGGCTTTTATTTCTTGCTCTTATGTCTTCATCTTCCCATTATGATTCATGAATGTATTTTGTGCTTTCATTTTTCAGAAAAATCAGTCTTGTTGACGTCACCTAAAAATAAGGTCTTAGTTGTTAGTGGCATAAAGTCTTAGTTGACTTTTCCAGCATTTAACATTACAGAAAAGGTCTTAAAATTATCCTTCTCCTTCCTTAGTCTCTCAAACCATATTGTCTTCCTATTTCTAATTATACTTTATTGGTTCTTTAGATAGCAACATTTCCTATGTAACTCTTAAGTGTTGCTTTTCCAATGTCCTATTTGAGTCTCTACTCGGTTTGACCTACTCATTCTTATCAGTGAAGCAATAACCCTCTCTCCAGTGCAGACAACTGTCTTGACTTACCTTGAATGTCTATATCTGGAAACATTGTATCAAAATCACCCAAATCTTATCAAATTCACTCATTATCTTTCTACCTCTGCCAAAGACTAGACCTCTGTCACCCCCATTGCCTATTTTGGTGAATAACTAAAATAACCAAAAGTCTAGTTATCTAATCTAGAAAAATTTTTGAATTTATTTTTATGAGCCTATTGCTCATTCAAATCACAGTATTCACACATTTGGCTTGAGTTGGACACTGTAGCAACATTTAAAACTTGCTCCAATCAGCTACTTGGATACTTCTCCCTTATTTTTCTATCATGCAAATAACATCAAAGATGCTGAGAATTTTAATTAAATTAGGTTGTAATCATATTTATTCAAAGTTATGATTTAAAAACTTATGAAACAGTATGTGATTATAAAGCTATTGATTTTAGAAACAAATTTAATTATTTTACAGGGGTATAATCATCACATATTTTTTTCAATAGTACATACCTAGCTTTTCACATCCAGACATTGAATTCATTTTGATTTCCTCACTGAGTTTTCTTTGCACCTTGTTCACAGAGTTTGACAGAAGATTTTTTTGTTTCAAAATATATATATACTAGTTTAGTTTGACTAAAATTCTAGCTTCACTTTATATTAAACTTTTAAAACAGAAACTTGACACATGAAGTTTTGTCAGGCTTTCTGGGATTGAATTTAGAGTTAACTTTGATGTCTTACACTGTGCTTTTCTTTCTTTGCCATTTTCTGGGGAGTTTCTGTATTTTCTGTCCTGTTATATAACCTATTTTCATGTACGCTTGTCAGATGTTTTTTCTGAACACATATCAATAAGACATAGCGAAGTGAAATAAAGAGTTTCTGTAAAGACATAACAGTATATTGTCAAAAAAGTAATTGCAAATTTCAATGCATTTAAAAAAATAACTATTAAAACAATTTTTCTTAAATACATTCTTCACTCCACTTTCCCCTGCATTTATTTTTCCCTTAAGGGAAAGCACATTCCTTTAAATGGAAAAAAAATAGCAAACTAAAGTCTATGTTTATAGGAAAAGAAAACATAAAGAACTGTGTACTTCTTTTTACTATTCCTAATTCACGTAATTTAGTAGCATGAGTCCCAGAAGTGCTTTAACCAAATGTTGAATTTTGTTCAGAACTGGAAACACATATAATGAATGAACACTTTGTGTCCAAAAGGAAGAAGGACATTCTAAACAACTTCCGGTAGGAAAAATTGCAACAACAAGTTTAGATGTTTCTGGTGCTAAATAGTCTGTTGAGAGTAAATTACAGACTGTGGAAGGTGAGTGGTTCTCCTCTGAGAAAGATTAGAAGAAGGATTCAAATGTTTACCCTATCTCTATTCACAGAATAAAGCTACTGCAAGTTTTCTTAATGTACTTTTCCCTATCATAGCCTTAAGCTGGAAAAAGTATTAATTTTTACCTGTTCAGCTATTAAAAACATAAGTTATAAATTAATTTCAAGCATGGTGTTTTTAAAATAACACAAATACAGGGTAGAAAAGATTAAAACATCATGATATTTCTTTGAGCTACTGAAGTTTCGGAGATTCATTAAAACAAAACAGAACAAAAAGCAAAATAAAATATTCATGTAATGATTAAAGACCATAACCACACTCCTTGCCTGGCATTTCTTACGAGGAAATACAGCTTGCTGTGTAGAGAACAGCAGAGAACATCTAGAAAGAACAGCTAGAATGGCAAAAAAATCTCAAAGCCTTACTTTTCAAAAATGGATTAATGTGGTGCTTGTCAAAATTTGCTAATACATGTGTATTCACCCACATTAAAGAGAAAAAAATAATCTCATGAACACCAAGAATTAAATTCTGGTTCCTATTATGCTACCTGAATAAAATATAAAACTATGGTTTATCATTTTTTTATAGCTGAATCTTCAAACTTGGCAGAAAAAAAATATACATTTATTGTCCTGAAACAACTTTTTTTTATTTCAAGCAATTATTTCTGAGAAATAGCTAAGAACTTAATCTGCCCAATTCAAGAATAACAAATTAATTATTAACCAATAATTTCATGTTTAAACTCAAAGATAACCTGAATTTCTTCCTCCCTTGTTTCCCTATGTTCCAAAGAAGATTTCATGTCAGAATTCTCATATCTTTTGGTGGGTAGACTCTCTTTCCCAAGATTGTTAGTTAAACAATTTCTGCCTTATTGTATGTTATTCCAAAATACTAAGGACCGTCACTATGGGAAGGTCGAGGGAGGGTTTGCGCTGGAAAAAGAGGTAGTTTAAAAGTAATAGCCACGTTTCTTTGTTGTAGGAATAGTATTCACTCTACCACAAAAACTTCAGAAGATATGCTGTCTATCAATCATCATCATCAGCGTCTGTCTTATATATATATCTATGTGTCTATATCTATGCCTGCTTTGTGCAAGTGGTGCATGGGAGGAATCCAGTGTTTCAAAAGATATATTTGACATTTTAAATTTTATTAATGGATTCTTTAAATTTTATAGGCCTGCTTAAACTCTTTTATCCATTATTTTCTCAGGCAATTCGATAATTTCTGTTAATTAATGGTTATATTACTATTATTTATTATTACTACTAGTAAATTATTGTGTAGTATACATTTCACTAGAAAATTTCATTTTTATTTTATATTCAACCATATTGACACCTATTTAGATATAACTCAGATTTGTAACTGGAACATTACCAATCACAGCTTGTTCAGTTGACTCCTGTGTCTCCTTGACATTCCCTGTGGATTTTATGAACACTTCTTTAGTTTCTGACACTACAAGATGCTCCAGGCTCATCCTGTATATTTACTGTCCCAGTCCCAGAATCAATCATTTGTCCAAGAAGCCATGGTTTCTTTTATTGGAGAATAGCATTAGAAGCTCAGATGTGGGCATTAGCGTACTCATTATTACTGTAGTTTTGTTGCTTCTACGCAATCTCAGTTGACAGAACAAGGAAACATATGTGTGTGTACTAACCCATCTATATATGCATATCTATAAATATTTCTATATGTATCCACCTATTAAGTTAATTGTGAGTTCATACTGATGTCTCTGATTCTAATCCATTACCACATGGATAATTCTATCCTTCTCCTCTTGCTGTAACCTCCCACTCCAACAGTAAGAAACCTGGCTCCAACCATTTGCCATCCATTTACTTACTTGTTCAATTCCACTATACGTGTATAGTGGTTTCAGAATTATTAACCCTCACCTCCATGAGAAATAACTTTATCAACTCTACTAGAGCACAGTGCTTACATACTATTCCTTTTGCTTTTAATCTTATAGACTCTTCTCATTTCCAAAGTTACTTAGGTAAGCTTCTTTCCCCCTACCTCCTTCAATAGGGTTGTTTCACACATTTGTAATACAGTTAAATCTTTTGCCACATCCTTCATTCCATCTTGTGATCCCCTGACCTCCAAAATGATTTTCTAAATTTGCATACATTAAAGTCAAATCTTTGTGCTGTAAAGTTCTACGACTTTTGACAAATGCACGATACCACCATTACAATGTTATACATAATAGTTTCACTGCTGTAAAGTTATACCAATCTTCACCTATTCAACACCTCCCATTCCAAACCTGTGGCCACCATTGATATGTTTACCATTTCTATAGTTTTGACTTTTCCAGGATGTTACATAATTGGACTCATATAGTAAGCAGCCTTTTCTGATTGATTTCTTTCACTGAGCAATATACATTTAAGATTCACCCATCTTTCCTGGCTTGTTAGGTCATTCCTTTTTTATTGCTGGATAATATTCTATTGTATGCATATACCATCCCTGTTTATCCTATTGAAGGAAATCTTGATTTCGCTTTTTGACAGTTTTGAAGAAAGTGGCTATAAATATTTGTGTGCATGCTTTGTTGTGGATTTAAGCATTCATATCATTTGGGAAAATACCTAGGAGTACAAATGCCAGATTGTATCATAGGACTATGTTTAGCTTTGTAAGAAATTTCCAGCTGTCTTCCAAAGAACCTGTACATTTTGCATCTCCACCAACAATAAGAGTTCCTGTTGCTCAATGTCTTCAACAAGAAATGGTGTTGTCTTTTTTTTTCCTAACCAGCTAGCAAGTGCACAGAGGTGTCTCAGTGTTGTATTAATTTGCATTTCCCTAAAGGCAAATGATGTTGAGTATCTGTTGATATGCTTCTTTGCTATCTGTGTATCTTCTTTGATGAGACGTTTATTCAGATCTTTTGCCCATTTTTTAGATTGAGTTGTTTGTTTTCTTATTAAGTTTTAAGAGTTCTTTGTATATTTTGGATACATGTCTTTTATGAAATATGTGTTTTGCAAATATTTTCTCCCAGTCTTGGCTCATCTTTTCATTCTCTTAGCAGTGTTTTTCACAGAGCAGAAGTGTTTAATTTTACTAAAGTCCAACTTATTCATTTTGTTTTTTTGGATCTTGCTTTTGGTGTTACATTTAAAAACTCTTCACTAAACCCAGGGTTGTGTAGATATTCTCTCATTTTCTTTTCAAAAATTTTATTGTTTTGATTTTATGTTTAGTCTATGATCCATTTTTTATTCATTTTCATGAAAGCTTTGAAGTCTGTGTCTAGGTTCATTTTTTTGCATGTTGATGTCCAGTTGTTCCAGCACCATTAGTTGAAAAAACTATCCCTTGAGTTGCCTTTGTGCCCTTGTAAACAGTCAGTTGACAATATTTGAGTGGAATTTTTCAGGACTCCCTATTCTGTTCCATTCGTGTATGTTTCTGTTCTTTTACCAATACCACACTGTCTTGGTTATTGTAGCTTTTACTGCAGTAAGTCTGAAAATCAGCTAGTATACGTTCTTCAGCTTTCTTCTTTCTAAGTCTTTTGCCTTTCTACGTAAACTTTAGAACCAGTTTTTTTAATATTTAGAAAATAGTTTGCTGAAGTTTTTTTTTTTTTTTAATACATGGGTGTTTTCACCAAATGCTTTTTTAGCGTCAATAATTTTTGTTCTTTGGCCTGTTGATGTGGTTTACATTGAATCATTTTCAGATGTGAAACCCACCTAGCAAACCAGGAACAAATCAGCTTAATTGGGATGGCATTGAACCTAAAGTTGGAAAGAATTACCGTCTTAACAAAAGTGAGTCTTCCAATCCATGAAAGCAGACTATCTCTGCACTTATCATTTAGAGAGTGTTTAATTTCTTTCATCAGTGTTTTACAGTTTTCTGCATACATATTCTGTGCATATTTTGTAAGATTTAACCTGAATATTTCATTATTTTGATTCTATTATCAATAGTTTTTTTTTTTTTTTTTTTTGAGGAAGATCAGCACTGAGCTAACATCCATGCTAATCCTCCTCTTTTTGCTGAGGAAGACCTGCGCTGAGCTAACATCTGTTGCCAATCCTCCTCCTTTTTTTTCCCCAAAGCCCCGTAGATAGGTGTATGTCATAATTGCACATCCTTCTAGTTGCTGTATGTGGGACGCGGCCTCAGCGTGGCCGGAGAAGGGGTGTGTCGGTGCGTGCCCGGGATCCGAACCCGGGCCACCAGTAGCGGAGTGCATGCACTTAACCACTAAGCCACGGGGCCGGCCCCTATTATCAATAGTATTTTAAAATTTCAAATCTCAATTTTTCATTGCTGATTGTTATGAACTGAATGTTTATGTCCCCCAAAATTCATACGTTGAAGCCCTAACCCCAATGTGACTTTATTTGGGGATAGAGCCTTTATGGAGACAATTAAGGTTAAATGAGGTCATAAGAGTGATGCACTGATCCAATAGGATTAGTGTCCTTATAAGAGGCATGAGAGAGCTTTCTCTCTTTGGGAGGACACAGCCAGAAGGCATTCATCTGCAAGCCAGAAAGACAGCTCTCACCAGAACTTGACCATGTTGGCATTCTGATTTCAGACCTTCAGTCTTCAGGACTGTGAGAAATCAATTTCTGTTGTTTAATCCACGCAGTCTGTGGTATTTTGTTATGGCAGCCCAAGCTGACTAAAATACTAGTGTATAGGTGAACAACTGACTTTTGTATATTGACCTTGTATCTTGAGACCTTGCTAAACTCACTTAGTAGTTCCAGGAGTTTTTTTTTAATAGATTCTTTGGAAATTTCTGTGTATACAAGCATGCCATTTGCAAATAAATATGGTTTCATTTCTTCATTTTCAAACTACATACTTTATTTCTTTTTCTAATTTATTGCACTAGCTAGGATTCTAGCACATTGTCCAAATAAAAGTGAGAGCAGACATCTTTATCTTGTTCCTGATCTCAAGGAGGAAAACATCCAGTTTCTCACCATTAAGTGTGATATTAGCTAAGGTTTTTCTGTAGATGTTCTTTAACAAGTTGAGGAAGTTCTCTTACATTCCTAGTTGGCTGGAGGTTTTTATTACAAATGGGTGTTGTGTTTTGTCAAACGGTTACTGCCTCAATTCATACGATTGTATGATTTTTATTCTTTAGCCTGTTGATGTGGTGGTTTACATTGAGTGATTTTTGAATGTGAAACCAGCCTTGCGTACTGGTAATAAAACACATTTGTGGGATGTAATTTTTCCCATACATTGTTGGATTAAATCTGCTAATATTCTATTGAGGATTTTTGCATCTATTATTCACAAGGGATATTGGTCTGTAGTTTCTTTTCTTGTAATATACTTACCTGGTTTTAATATTAGGGTAATGCTGCCCTAGAATATCTTCTTGGAGAATTGATGCTTTTATCATTATGTAATATCCTTTTGTCTCTGAGGGTCTGTTTTTTCTGAAGTTGGTTTTCTGCGAACTTTAAATAAAGCTACTCCTGCTTTGTTTTGAATGAGTTAGGAAGTATTCCTTCTGTTTCTAATTTCTGGAACAAATTTCTATCATTTCTTTCTTAATATTTGGTAGAATTTATCAGTGAAACCATCTGGGCTTGCTGCTTTCTTATTTGGAAGGTTGTTAATTGTTAATTCAATTTATTTAATAAATATAGGGCTGTTATGGTTATCTATTTGTTTTTGTGTGACTTTTTGATAGTTTCTGACTTTCGAGTCATTGATTCATTTCATATAAGTTATCAAATTTGTGGGCATTTAGTTTTTCATAGTATTTCTTTATTCCCCTTTTAATGTCCATGGAATCACTAGTGATGACAACTCTTTGTTTTCTGATATTGATAATATCTATCTTCGCTTTTTTTCTTGGTTAGCCTGGGTAGAAGTTTATCAATTTATTGATTTTATAAATGAAACAGTTTTTGGTTTCTTTCATTTTTCTTATTGTTTTAATGTTTTTAATTTCATTGATTTCTGTTCTTATTTTTAATATTTTTTTTCTTTTGCTTGCTTTAGGTTTAAATTGCTCTTCTTTCTCTAGTTCTCTAAGGTGTAAGAGAACCTAAGTTCTCTTAAGTTATTTGTATTAGATATAGCATAAATGCCTCCAAGGCTATGAATTTTCCTCTAAGAATTGCTTTTACTGCATCCCATAAACTTTGATAAGTTGTATTTTCATTTTCATCAATCCAAAACTTAGATTTTTTTTTTAATTTTAAGACTTTTCTCTGACTCGTGTATTTTTTTAAGATTATTGTTTAATTTCCAAATATTTGAGGATTTCCCAGATTTCTGTTAATGATATATAGTTTAATTCCATTGTGGCCCAGAATTGGTTTGCCTTGGTGAATATTCCATGGAAGCTTGGCAAGGGTGTGTATTTTGCTGTTATTGGATGGAGTATTCTATAAATGTCAATTCAATTATTTTTGATAGAGCTGTTCAGGTCATCTATAGCCCTACTTATTTTCTTTCTGCCTGATTTATCAATTCCTCACAGAGGCATATTGCTATATTCAAGTGTAATAGTGGATTTGTCTGTTTTTCCTTGCATTTCTATCAGTTTTTGCCTCACATATTTTTATTTTCTTCTGTTATTGCATACATATTTAGGATTGTTATGTCTTAGAGAACTGACACATTTATCATTAATTAATGCTCTTTCTACCCCTGGTAATCTTCCTTGTTCTGAAGTCTGCCTTGTGTGAACTTAAAATAGCCACTTCAGCTTTCTTTTGATGAGTGTTAGCATGGTATGTCTTTCTCCATCCCTTTATTTTAACTTATTTGAGTATTTATATTAAAAATTAGTTTATTTTAGTTAACATATAGATGGGATTGTCAAAATCTATTTTTACAATGTCTGGTTTTAATTGCTATATTTGGATTATTCACATTTAAAGTGATTATTGATATAGTTAGGTTAATATCCACCATGTCTGTCTAACAGTTTTCTAGTTGCTGCATTTCTAGTTGCATCATTTTCCTGGTGTCTTTTTTCTCCCTCTTTTTCTGCCATATGTGGTTTTAATTGAGATTTTATTTATTTTATTTTATTTTATTTTTTTGTGAGGAAGATCAGCCCTGAGATAATCCTCCTCTTTTTGCTGAGGAAGACCGGCTCTGAGCTAACATCTATTGCCAATCCTCCTCCTTTTTTTTCCCCCAAAGCCCCAGTAGATAGTTGTATGTCATAGTTGCACATTCTAGTTGCTGTATGTGGGACGCGGCCTCAGCATGGCTGGAGAAGCGGTGCATTAGTGCGCACCGAGGATCCGAACCTGGGCCGCCTGTAGCGGAGCGTGCGCACTTAACCGCTAAGCCATGGGGCCGGCCCTTAATTAAGATTTTAAATAACTAAATTCCATCTCTTTCTTAGTGTATCAAATATACTTATTTTTGATATGTTTACAGGTTGCCTTAGAGTTAACAATAGACATTTTAAACTATTGGAAGTCCACCTTCAAATAACATGATATGTGTAATGCAGATGCCTTATAACAGAGTATTCTCAATTCCTCCTTCATGCAATTTGTGACATTGCTTCATTATTTTTACTTACATATATGCTATAATCATCCAATGTATTGCTATTATTATTACTTTTACCAAATATTTATTTTTTTAATTCAATAATAGTGAGAAAAATAAAAGATTTTATTTGCCTCTATTTATTCCTTCCTGGTGCTTTTCCCATTTTTTCATGTAGATTCAAGTTTCTGACCCATATCATTTTTTTCTGCTTGAAGAACGTCTTTTAACATTTCTTACAACATTCTGCAGACAATAAATTTACCCAGTTACATTTGTCTGAGAAAGTCTTTATTTCTTCTTTACTTTTGAAGGATAGTTTCACTGGATACAGAATTCAAGGTTTGTAGTCTTTTCTTTCAATTCTTGAAATGTTTTGCTTTATTCTCTTCTTGCTTGAGTGGTTTCTGTATAGAAGTCTGCTACAACTATTATCTTTATTCCTCTATAGATAAGGTGTTTTCTCTCTTTCTTCTTTCAAAATTTTTCCCTTTGTCTTTGGTATCTTACAGCTTGAATATGATATGCATAGCTGTGAGATTTTTAAAAAACTTTTTAGTATTTATCCTGAGTGGTGTTCTCTGAGCTCCTAAATCTGTATTTTGGTGTCTATCCTTAATTTTGGAATGTTCACAGCCATTATTATTTCAAATGTATCTGCTGTTCTGTTCTTTCTTCTCTTTCAGTCATTCCAATTATGTATATGCAATATCTTTTGGAGTTGCTCCATAGATCTTGGATGTTTTGCTCTGTTCTTTTTTTCTTCTTTGTTTTCCTTTGTAGTTCAGTTTGGAAAGTTTCTGTCTTCAATGTCTCTAAATCTATCTTTGACAGTGTTGAGTCTACTGATGAGTATATTCAAGGCACGCTTCGTTTCTGTTACATTGTTTTTACTTTCTAGAATTTGCTCTTGATTCTTTATTAGAGTTTTCAAGCAGTTTCATATCTGTTTACATTACCCATCTGTTCTTACACGTCTGCTTTTTCCTTAGAGCCTTTAACATACTAATCAGTTATTTTAAATTCCCTCTCTAATAATTTCAAGATTTATGTCATATATGACTCTGGTTCTGATGAATGCTTTGCTCTTCAGACTTTGTTTTTTCTGGCCAATTGACATGCTTTATCATTTTTTGTTGAAACAAAAAATAGACATGTTGTACCAGATACTGATGAAAATAGGCTTTGTCTGAAACAGACTTCTAGAATATGAGCTCATTTTAATGTTTGATGCAGTTATAGATGACAATCTTTAAATAATTCTAGTGTTCTTTATTTTTGTCTTATCTCTGGACTCTGGCTACTCTAAGCTCTCTTCCTCAGAGAAAGTCTTTGTCTTGCAGCTCACTCCATTGTGATCTGCTGTTATTATACTGGAGCCTATTTGTCTTATGGCAAGGTACTGAGAAAAGAGAGTGCTCTATAATTTTCAGATTAAATCTCAATGTTTTAATAGGCCTGTGTCTTGGACCTGTGGTCTTCACAAGTGTTTTTTCCAGTGGTATAGCATCCCCCTCCACCACCCCGTACTCTGTTTCTTGAAATCCTGACACTTGTTGACTTCCATTAGGTGAGACAGGAATGTTAGAGCAGGCTAGGGTCGGAGAAATGTCCTTCCTCAGTTGAGATTAGGCTCTGGTAAAGTCTTCTTCCCTGAGGAGTAGGCCTCTATATTGAGAAGGCTTTTGGGGTATTTCACAATGATTACTCTTCCTCTTCCCCTGCCAGAGCTTTGAGGGGATTTTTTCAAATCTTCAGAGTGAGAACCTGGTGGGCTTCCTGAAGGTAAAGCCCATGAAAATGTGGTGGACTTTCCAATATTGTGGTCTGCAGGAGTTTCTTACTTTCATGCTTGTACATACTCAGCCTCCAACTATTCATCAAAATTACCATTTAAATGTTCCTATCCTTTTTTGCTCTAAGAGTTGCCGCTCTAGGCTAGAGTATTTTGGCTCTGGCTCCCTGGATGTACCTGTGTCTCTAGATTTGGGAGTGGCAGTTTGGCCTGAAACCTCAGTTCTTTTATGGGTCCCAAAATATCATTGAATTTCAGTTTTCCAGCTTTTCTTTGTTGTAGGATATGAGTGATAATTTTCAAGGTCTTTAGATAATGGAACTGAATGGGAAGTCCTCTGCTTGTAATTTTTATACTTACTATGCAAAAAGATATTGGTAGGCTTTTTAGCAATTGTTAGTTAACAGACTTTATGATCCAATAGACTTTTAAAAAATAAATAATTTATAATGCATTTTTAAAATTTTAAATTTGGGCAACTATGTATTTAGTGTCCATCAATTCAAAAAGTCCACTTCAAAGTAGAATTTTCTATTTATCTTTTTATTTTATCTGTAACAATGATGTAAAAATAATAATTTGAAATCTTTTTTGTGACTTGACTAAATTAATGTAAGATTTTGAGGCTACAGAAGCAAATATACATAGGTTAGGGCCAGATTAAGAAAATTTATAATTTAAGATGTATTAAAGGCAAATTAATTTCTACCTCTCAAATATTTTCATACAAACCCTATTTCTTCTCTTGTTACACTAGTTTTCCATAGCTCATAACACCCTTGGAATAAATAGAATTTCTATTAAGAAAATTAGAAATAGCAGCTAGACATCATGTAATTTAGCCACCTGGTTAAAGAGGAAACATCTTGAACTGATAGAATCTTTCAAATTTTGAAGATTATCAGGAAAACACTAGAGGAGCAAGCACGAAAGAACTGTTTGGGTTATCTTCCTCTATTTTTTGAACAGTTTCCTAGATAACGATCTCTATTTTCACTTAGATTTGAAAGAAAAAGTAAAGCAGTGGAAGTTCAAGTACATTACAGCTCAAAGGAATATGGATATGAAATCATTTAAATAGTACATTCATCTCTTTCCCAGCTCCTAAGGAGATGTTTAATGGATTTTCAGTGGAAGCTTCATAACACTGCACAGTGGGGAATCAGTTTTCATCTGAATTCTAAGGAGAAAATGACTCTTTGATCCCAAAGAAGTTAGAATGTCCTTCTCTTTACCACCATAGAGAGAAAAAATATATATTGTTATTGAGGGAAAGGGAATTTTGGGAAAGAAGATAAAGTTGTAAAACCACACAGAAATGCAAGACAAAGCATGCAGTTGAGAGAGCATATGAGAGAGAGAGAATAGAAATATGAATAAGTGAATATAAATCCTACTAGCATTCCTATTAACAAGTAACACAGGGAACCAACATTTTACATAACAATTTGAAAACAAACAAGTCTTCTGTGTATTTCAGTAGATAACAATAGCATTCAAAAGACTGTACTCTAGGCAAGTTTTTTATGTAAAAATTAAGAACATTTTGATTACTAAATATGTCTATAGAGCACAAAGGCTGAAGGGAAAAAGCAGTGTGGGACATCCTGCTAGGTTTTGAGAACGTTCTGGAAAAAAATTCAGGCCCAAGCAGAAATATTCTTTCAACCACACTCTTTATGAATCACCTTTCTATGCCCAGTGAGGATAAATGGTTTGGCATCAGAACTCACTCCATAAGTGTTGAGGTTATTGCCTCTAAGTATGTTTAGTAAAAATATATGGTTCTCATTTGCAAGGTTTCAGTCATTTTAAAAAAATCATTTGATTTCAAAATTTTATTTATTTTAATTTCTATCAAGAAGCTTTGACTTATACAGATAATCTGGCTGTGTGAAAGTTCCATATTAGAGTCACAATTCTGGTATTTAGAGGTAACCAGGACATGCATTTCAACAAGACTTTTTCCCCCAGTGTATTATGAATGTCACTATGAATACAGAAGACAATATATGGAAATATAAAGAAACATAAAACACCACCAAATTTTAAAGACTATAGTAGCAAATTCACTGGGGAGCAGATATAATATAGACTTTTTGAGTTCAAGAGTAGGCAAACATTTTCATATTATCCAGATAATAGTTTCTATTATATTTCTCTATCATTAAACTGTTCCTACCATAGTTCTAGGCCTTGGAGTCAGAGGACAGAATCTACGGATAATTTGAGGAATGAATTTTCCCTTTAATATTTAAAAGGGAGTATTTTTAAAACAAGTGATATTTATTTTAAGACAACCATCCCTTCATTACATAGTTAGTTATACGACTAGTGTTCATATTCATTCTAACTTAATTTCTAAAATCTAAGAATTTGTTTATTATATATGATTTAATCACCATTATTAGAGAAGTAGCTATAATTTACTTGACTATATTATGACTACTGTATTAAACAAACAATCCTAGCAAAGCTATAAACTTGCTAGTAAATATCCTGTAATCTAATATCTGTTCGTAAGAAAAATACGCCCATTTGAACCACATTTTTAAAAACTCTATCTTCTTAAATAATTAAGAAGTCCATTTCCCACATATATAACTACTATCAACAAGGCTAAAATTATTTTGTCTAAGCATAAAATACAAATGGGTTATCAAACAGATCATGGGTCTGGAAGCAGTAGAAACAGGTCAATCAAAGTAGAGAAAGTGTCCTCTAAAATAAATGCAAACATTTCACCTTTGTTGAGGTTTGAGGAGAGAAAGCAATGTGTCTTCTCATGAGTTATCATGTCCCTGTTTCCTCTGAAATACACAATTTGAGACGAACTTAGAGGAAATGGCAGAATTCGTTAGCCATATTTATTTTAAATTTAAAATCATTTTACACTGAAATTTTTAAATATTTCAATGATATCTGAGACATATCTATGAGGATCTATAGAATAAATCAATCCTCCTAAGTAAATTGTGTCCAGATGTCTGATTTTGGTATGCACTATATCTTGTCATTATAAAACTCTGACACTTGAAACCACTTTGTCAATGACCACTATATAGACAAATGGCAACAGACAAATATTGGGTATTTGAAAACAATATTTTGCTATACATATTCAACTACCCTAGTTGGCCTAACATTTTTGAGAAATTGAGTAAGATTTCTATGACATTGAGTTAACTGCATTATCATTATCCAGCCGTAAATATATCAGTAGTATAGTTGATACTGATATTACAAAGTAAATATACTCAGAGTACACTAGGAACTATCAAGATTGTGGTCCTTATCCTATTTAGCTTGATATTTAGTTTACATATAGACTTCTTGGTTAAATCCAAAAATAGGCAATAAATAACTTACATTAAAGAAATGTTTGTTTACATATGAAAATCGAGTAAGATAATAAGTAACCAGCATCAAGAGGAGACCAAAAATTTCCATTGTGAATCCTCACAAATAAATTAACATTTGAGTACATTTAGTGGCATTACTAAACTCTCCTAGACTACTTTAGCATACACTTTTATTAGACTGGGCCATTGAATGAGGATTAAGATGGAAAGAGAGAGGAAATTCTAAAGTGTGACCAATGCTGTCAAAGGGTCAAGACCATTAGTTATTTTCATATATACTAAAATGCAGTGCACGTACTTCTTAATAACACCTTTATTTTGGGCCTCACCTACACCAAGATTTTGTTCCTGAAGTTTCTGCTATTCTGTGTTCAGAGAGAAAGATTCAAGGGAAAAATACTCAGTTTATGTTCCCATCTGCCAATCATTACTCAGAACTCTTTTTTTAAAATAAAAATTGTATATATTTAAGGTGTACAACATGATGTTTTGATATATATATACAGAGTGAAATGATTACTGTAGTCAAGCTTGTTAACATATCTATCTCCTCACGTAGTTGCCTTTTTTGTGTGCGTGTGCTGAGAGCGCCTGACATTTACTCCCGCACCAAATTGCTAGTATACAGTACAGTATTAGTAACTGTAGTCACCATGCTGCACATTAGATATCTAGAATTAATTCATCCTACGTAACTGCAACTTTGCACACTTTTACCAACATCTCCCCATTTCCCCCACCTCCCTGCCCCTGGTACAGGACTCAAGCTAACAAATACTCTCTCTAAAGTGTGTTATACGGCATTTCATTGAAGTAAAATTGCTTTGATTATAAGGCGTATCTTTATCTGTGTTCTACTAAGAAGAAAAAAAATCTCCTAATGCAAACAGAACACATTGTTTTCACCTCAATTTGAATTTCATATTACTCTTTTGGCCAGAGCTCTTAAACATAAATTTGTATCATTTAACATTTGTGTATACACATAAAATAGAAAACATAAATTAAAGAAATTAGTTAAAGTCTTCATAAAGCTTCATAATAATCACATCAAACTCTTGTTTTCTACCCAGAGTTTTCCAGCTTCATGTTTTTCCACACAGCATTTCTTCCACACCATCATGAGAGTTACTGAAGCAGTATTTTCAAAATAGTGCTCCATATTGTCTCCAAGATTTTATTCCAAGCCATTGATATCCCTTCATCAAGTTTGAATACTGGCAGTTTCTTTTATTGAGGTGTGATTCACATGAATTAACTAGTGAACAATTCAGTTATATTTGGTACCTTCACAATGTTACATAACCACCACCTCTATCAAATTCCAAAACATTTTCATGACCCCCCCCAAAAAGCCTTGTATCCATTCAGCAATTACTCCTCTTTTTCCCCTCCTCCTACTCCCTGGCACCCACCAATCTACTTTCTGTCTCTATGGATTTACCTATTCTGGATATTTCATATAAATGGAATCATAAAGTGTGACCTTTTGTGTCTGTCTTAACTTAGCATAATATTTTTGAGGTTTATGAAGGTTGTAGCATATGTCAGGACTTCATTCCTTTTATTATTGATATTATATTGTATACATGTTTGACAATTTGCTTATCTATTGACCAGTTGGATATTTGAGTTGTTTCCACTTTTTTTCTATTATGAATAATTCTGCTATGATCATGCGTGTTCAAGTATTTGTTTGAGTACCTGTTTTTAATTCTTTTGAATGTATACCTAAAATTGGAATAACTAGGTCATAAAGTAATTCTATGTTTAACTGTTCAAGGAACCACCAAACTGTTGTCCACAGTAGTGGAACCATTTTACATTCCCACCAGCAATGTATGGACACTATATTTTAAAAATCATGCTAGAATGTATCATGGAAGATTTTGAAATAAGACCCTGGAATTATAGCCATTCTTCAAATGATTCTTAAGAGATTTGTTTACTGAAACTTCAGAGTTATAGTCATCCACCACGCCATCAGGAGTACTAGTCAAATTTTCATATGTGCAGGTAGAGATGCTTATGTCATGATTACCAACTGACCATCAATTAAGAAATGTTAAATTGGGTGTAAAAACATGTCTCTCAGAACTAATAAAATAAGAAATTCTAAACATCATCCTTCCTTCATGTGTATTTAAGAGGGTTTTTTAAATTTACTTAGGAATTGAAAATAAAAAAATGCTTAATAATTATTACTGCAAAAACGTGAACAAATAAACAAGTATTTACAAAATGTTATCTCAAGCAAGCTAAATTTTACTCCACTCCATACCACTTAATGCAAAAATACTTCAGTTTTTGTATACAATATATTTATTTCACTTTAACTCTCTTAAATTTTAGTACATATTTTAAATGTTAATATATATATTAATAGGCCATGGAATTTTATTTTATCTGCTTATTTGAATTCCTAATGGTATGTTTCAAGAAAGAATGACAAGTTAGCAGGGACCTAGCCAGACAGCAGATCCAAGTTCCAGTAGGCTGGATCTTTTAAAATTTGGGAGGTTTTTTAAGGAAATATAATAAGAAATTATAAATTTAAAATTAGGTACAAATGTTAATATTTATCTAGAATTAAGAAAAAAACACACACAATGAATTAAAAATATTAGAATCTGTTGATTGCCACAGCATCAAAAACTTCTAGGAACGTGGGAAGGATCCACACAAGTGAGAGGTCTTGAAGTTTGAGCTTCCTTGGCTTCACAGAAAATCTATCCATATCTGCACTAAGAGTTACTCATCATTTTCTGCTACATACTTACAGGCAAGAATAAAATGGCCCGAACCCCAAAGTATGGTAAATGCTTTGAAAATGACTTTGGCCTCCAAGAGGCCACGTGTGTTTCATAATGGAATCATTTTGCCTATCAAAAATACCTGTGAGAATGGAATGCTGCAGCTGGAAGGTTGACAGGTATCTAACTTACTATTCTTACTTTAGAGTTGAAGAAAATGAGTGACAAAGAAGTGAACTAACTTGTATCAGATCATAATTCTAGCTAAAAGACTACCAGCATGCAGATTTTGCCTAATTTCAGTATAGTTATCTTTATAGTGTTGAAAAAAATAACACTTTAGAATTATCCAAACTCTTAGTACTACTAAATCGTGCAAATTGATCTAGTTAGGGAAATGTAGTTAGGGAAGAAGATGATGGAGGGAAATAAATGAAACTAGAAACCAACAGGAATTTACTGGGTGTTAGTAACTATGCCTTGTTCTATATTATAGTCTTATATTTAATAATCACAATATTGCTGCCCTCATTTTACAGTTGAGGACACTGCAGCTCAAAGATGATATCTGACTTGACTTGATTTAGTTTTCTTTCTACTGCCAGTTGCCTCATGAAAACATTCTGTGTATACAAATCTCTGCCATGTCTGCCTCTATATCCTTTCTTGAGGTTCCATATGTCTTATTTGTCTGTCAAATGATTAATTATCTTTTGAGGACAAGGTTAACTGTCATAGACTCTTCCCAACATACAGTGAGAACGTGTCAGTGCATTCACTTACAGAAAGCTACAGTAGTAAAAGACACCATGTGGCAAGTGTTATATCAGTGATACAACAAAGTGGCTTAAGAGATCATCAAAGGGATAAGTCTTTCCGGGATGGTGTGACCAGAGAAAGCATCACAGAAGACCTTGCACTGAACTGCATTTTGAGTTGATGATAAAAAGACATACTATTCCAAGTAAACCATGTGAAATTTGAAAAGTATATCCCAGCTTGGCTAAAGCAAAAGGCTTCAGTTGAAAAGTGGTGCAGAAGAATGCTGATGAACTGGTTAGGACCCACATAATGAGGGGTCTTGCTCGTTAATGCAAGCAGTTTGGATTTTAATTAATAGCTAGATGGGAACATGCTGGAAATTTTCATTATGGTGACATTAACAAAGAAATAGCTTTCAGAAGATTACTTTGTCCCCCATAAATATGATAAATATGAGGAGAGAAAAAAAGATGGCAGGAGGACTAGTGAGGAAGTTATTAAAAGCAAGATGTGACCAACTGAAAATGGAAGTGATATATATCCTATCTATAATATCAAACTTATCTTTTTTTTTTTTTTGCTTGAGGAAGATTCACCTTGAGCTAACATCTGTTGCCAATCTTCCTCTTTTTGCCTAAGGAAGATTCGCCTGAGCTAACATCTGTGCCAGTCTTCCTCTTTTTGCTTGAGGAAGATTCACCCTGAGCTAACATCTGTGCCAGTCTTCCTCTATTTTGTATGTGGGTCACTGCCACACCATGGCTGACGAGTGGTGTAGGTCTGCGCCCGGGATCCGAACCTGTGACCCTGGGCCGCCAAAGCTGAGTGCGCCTAACAACCACTAGGCCACGGGGCTGGTCCCTATTATTATCTTTTTTGAAGGCAGAATCATGCTTCTTTCTTCATGTTAACTATCCTGTTTTTTTGTCTCAATTCCATAAATACAGAAGCTGCTCCATTACAGTCCGTGAGTGAGTTTATTTTCTAATTTCTTGCTTCTCACAAGTACATCACTCTCTCCTTCTGCTCTGACCTCTAATTCCCCAGTCAATAGAGCGTGAGGCAGTGACACGTTCCTTTGACTCTTCGATCAATAAGGAGGTGGCTTAGCAAAGATTAATAATGATGATCATCATCTTTCTTAAGTCTGACTGTCATTCAGACAGATGAGAAGATGGATCATTAGATCACCATCACATTCAAAGTAGTGAAACACTTAGGAGTTTCATGACAATAATAAAATAGACCTTTTTTGTGTGTGTGAGGAAGACCAGCCCTGAGCTAACATTCAATGCCAATCCTCCTCTTTTTTACTGAGGAATACTGGCCCTGGGCTAACATCCATGCCCATCTTCCTCTACTTTATATGGGACGCTGCCACAGCATGGCCTAACAAGTGGTGCGTTGGTGCACGCCCAGGATCCAAACTGGCGAACCCCGGGCCGCTGCAGCAGAGCGCGCGTACTTAACCACTTGTGCCACTGGGCTGGCCCCTAAATTAGAACTTTTTGATTGGGCTCAAATACTGTATTTTATGTTATTAAAATACAATTTCGACCTATGACTCCCATTGTGCTTTTATTCTTTTTTTCATTTATCTACTTATCAGCAAAACCAAAAAAAGACAAACATAATATTTTCCAGATACTGTGCTAATGTAGAAATAGTTGATTGGAGATTTATATTTTGGTACGTTATGAAGACTTATAGGGATTTAACCCTATTTTACAATGATTTAAATAATAAAAGCCATCTATATTTCTATAATATTTGGATCGACATGTGTCAAGCTTCTCTAACTATTAACCATTTAGGAAGAAATCTGTCAGAGAGAACTCGAAGAGAACAGTTATTCAGCCACATCCAGTAATTTTAGAGCAAGTTAGGTAGAGTAAATAGAGTAAGTTAAAGCTGGGAGAAAATCATATATTTGGCATCCTAACGTAAACTTTTAGGTCTCTGGGGATGTGTCTCAGAGTGTTGAAGATCTGGGCTGGAATACTTGCTAAGCTGGGAGATTTTCTAGGCTTGGATCCTACTTGCTACAAGAAGTAGTTTGAGAAGGTGATGTAGATGCTTAGAGAAGCAACATTTCTTAAAGTTTTGTTAAGAGAACACTAATTTTAGAATCTAATGGAGAGTTTCTTAAGGGGGCAGATTTCTAAACTGTAAGCACGGACCCATTGACTTAGAATCTCTGGTAGCAGAATGGCAAATCTGCATTTTTAACAATGATTTTTACATACTTGTTTGAACAATGGTCTTCAAACTTTTGCTCACACTACTCCTGAAAAGAAATTTGAAAAACCTGTATTCTTGCACATTTAATGTTTTCTTCAAAAAAATTTAACAATTTTTTTTTGTGATGAGATTGCTTCAGATTTAATTTCAGGTATATAATGCAATATTATTAACTGTAGTGAGGTGGTAGATGTGTTAGTTAATTGTGGTAATCATTCCAAAATGTATATGTCTAGCAAATCATCAAATTGTATACTTTAAATATATATAATTTTATTTGTCAATGATACCTCAATAAAGCTGGAAAAAATAATAAGTAAATAAATATTAAGAGGTTTTAATAGCCAATAAAAATTAACAGATTAAATAATTTCAAATGATTTTACTTCTGGTATATTGTTCATATTGCACATTAAATAAAACAATTTATCATTCTTATAAATATATCCATACTATCTAGATAACTTGTGATTTGATAACCACTATCATTTATAAACTTGACTTTTATAGTCATAAATTGTTGCATTTTCTCTGAATGTGTATAATAATCTACTTGCCCTAACTTTATCCTAATGTAATAGTATTTTTAAAAGTCTTTTATTATGGACAATTTCAAACAAACATAAAAGAAGAGATAATATTGTAACAAACTCTCATTGCACAATATCCAGCTTCAATAATTATTGTATATGAGCAAACATCTCATATATACCCCCCTTCAGTTTTTCTAATTGCATTAATTTGAAACAAACCCAAGACATCATATTATTTCATACGTAAATATATGTGTATTCATCTCTAAAAAATAAGAACTGTTTTTTTAAATATATCACAATCTATTCCACAACATTAAAAATAACAATAATTCCTTAATAGAATCAAATATCAGGTCATTGTTAAAATTTTCCTGCTTTCTTTTAAGACTATCTATTGAAATAGGATCCAAATAAAATCCACGCATTGTATTTGGTTGATACAGCTCTGAATTTCTTTCAAACTGTAACGTTGCTGTTGAATAGAACTTTCTGGGATGATGGAAAAGTTCTGTACGTATGGTCTACACATATGGCTATTGTGCCCTTGAAATATGCCAGTGTGAATGACCAACTGAATTTTTTGTTTATTTAATTTTTATTAATTTAAATTTAAATAGCCACTTATGGCAAGTGGGTATGATATAAGCTGAAGACAAGGTTGACCTAAGGGAAGCCATACTGTAGAAAAGAAACCCTATTGTAACTTTGAATGACCTCTGACTAACTAACCCAGCTGGATATGCACCCTCCAGGAGATCTAACTACTCTGTAGATTTTTCAACCCCTGCTTGTGCATGTACTTTCTGCTGCGATAAGATGATAACTTTGTTCTTTTGAGTTCCTTAGGAATGTGATGACCCCCAAACAGAGAGTGTATGCTGATAGCCATCATCAGTGAAAACTGCAAGATCTGGTGTGGCAACTCCCAGTCTGTAACACTAGAGGGTCAACATTCCTAACCCCCTCTCCTTAACCCTATAATCCATTGGCCTATATAACTGCTGTAAGACTTTGTGCCCCCTTAAGATGATTCTTTTGGACATTAGTCGACCATCTTCCCCCTGGCTAGCAAGCTGTAATATAATGCCCTTTCTCTGCCACTGTCTTGCCTCTTGACAATTGGCTTTTGTCTTGTGGCGAGCAGATTCTGCGCTTTGTGTGGTAACAGCTACAGGATTGGAAAGTAAATATCGAATAAATGACCCTGTATCTCTCTTTTTTCTTTTAGTTGCAATTTATCTGTTAAAAATATCAGATTTTTTGTCTATTCCGTATCTCATAGTCTGGATTCTGTTGACTACATCCTTGAGATGGCATCTTCCTCTGTCTCAAATATTTTTTGTAAATTGGTACTTGGATCTAGAAATTTGATCAATTTAGATTGATTTTTAAAAATGGAAAAATAAATGGATTATGTAATGATTGAAAGGAAAAAAAACTTGCCGTGTTGAACTACTTCTAGTCTGTATGCTGAAAAACATTAATGCATGGCTGTTCTAAATACTTTAAATGAAAATACTATGTGCATATAGATTGCATTTAAAAGAAGAGTTAAACTCTTCTTAGGAAATTTGATTTACTGTTACCTGTAGGGTAGATATACACAATACTAGTAGAAGTGAATAGCAGATCATTCTCACTAGTACTATAAAATGATTCAAGAACAAATAGAATTCAGTTATCTCTTTTGCTTTTCATGGAGAGACAGAGAGATGACAGAAAGAGAGATAGCAGAGAGGGAGATGGGTCTGGTTTTTCACGTATTTTGAATTTATGTTGTTAGGTTTATACACTTCTAGGCTTTTTATATGTTCTTAATGAATTAATCCTTTTATCATTATGAAATGTTCTTTATTACTAGTTGTGATACTGTGTTTTAAAATAAGAAATGTATATTTGGTCTTTGTCCCATTTCTGGCACAGAGTTTCTAAAAATCTTGAAATTTCCTTAGTGATAAGAGCAATGGGAGGATCTTTTTTTATAATATTCGGTCTCTTGTCCTCAGTTCCTGAAATCACTTCAGAGCCATAAAGTTGAAATGAGTGTCTTATTATTCATAACAAGACGCTTTCAACCATAACTGAGTTTATGTTAATGAGGTGACTTTTGGAAATCCCCTAAAGATGGAGGGCTAGCTTCCAGGGGAGCAACTCTGTGATTAGAGGGTTGGAGCTTTCAATCCCATCCCTGACCTTCTTGGAGGCGAGAGGGCCTAGAGATTGCGTTCTGTCACCAATGCCCAAGGATTTAATCAATCAAGCCTGTGTAATGAAGCTTCCATAAAAACTCAAAAATGGAGAGGGTTCTGAGAGCTTCCAGGTTAGTGAAGACTTGGGGAGAGTGGCCTGCTCTGAGAGAGCATGGAAGCCACACCCTTTTCCCCACACCTTGCCCTATGCATCTCTTCCCTCTGGCTGTTCCTTTTATAATAGACTGATGATCTAGTAAGTGAAATGTTTGTCTGCTCTAGCAAACTAATGGAACCCAAGGCAGGGGTCATTGGAACCTCCAGTCTATAACTGGTTGGTCAGAAGAACAGGTGATAACCTGGGCTTTCAGCGATTGGCATCTTAAGGGATGGGGGATTCGTTTTGTAGGACTGACCCCTTAACCTGTGGGATCTGATCCTATCTATGGGTAAATAGTGTCAGAATTGAATTGAATCATAGGACACCCAGCTGGTGTCTGGAAAATTGCTTGGTGATATGTGAGAAAACCCCCCTCCCCTGCATTGGAAATTAGGTCCCATATCGCTTTTATTTGGTAACATGTTCTTTATCCTAAAATCTGCTCTGTCTGATATTTATACTATTACTCCACCTTTTTTATAATTGGTTTTGCATGTCATATCTTTTTCTGTCTTTTTACTTTTAACCTATGTCTGAATTTATTTATTTTATATGGATACAATTTTGCTGAATCATGCTTTTATCCATTTAGAAGATCTCCTTGTAGTATTTGGCTTTTAAAAACAATGAAAATTTACTGTAATTATAAGTATGGGTCAGTATGTGTGGCTCCTTGCTGCTTATGTTCTATTGTCTTATCCATTTTTTATTCATTATACTCTCACTTTCCTGCCTTCTTTTGGATTGCATATACTCCAGTATGCTATTTTGTCTCACCTATTTTATCTTGATATTCGAATATTCTAATTTATCATCACTGCTTTGACTTCCTTTTTTGGTGCTTGCATTCATGTTTACATCATGCAAGTTGATCTAGATTTTCTCTAAGCAAACTGATTTTAAGGGTGCAAAGAAAAAAGAGGTTTTCAAATGATTACAAAATAAATGATCAGGAGATAAAAGCATCATGCCCCAATCCATTTCCTTAGATTTTGTATGATATATTTTAAATATTTTCTTTTTTACTAAAAGTGACCAACATTTAAATGGACTTTTGCTTGTGGTTTTGACATAAGATCTTTCAGTATTTCTTTACTGTAACAAAATAATTTTTAATTAAGAAATTTACTTATTTCACACAGCTCTTAAATAGGCTAAAATACTATTTTACTAACAAGTAATAAGGGATTGTTGCTTTATTCTAACATCATCACATTTTATCTAATGGAATTCATACGTTCTAGTGACATAATTTTATGTCCCCTAATACAAAGGCACAAAAATTTGTAGATTGCGAAGAGATTCAGAGATATAGAAAATACTTAGCAATCAGAACAATTCTATATCTGGAGAAAGAGAACTAAGATAATCATAATTTATTCTGGAATATATATTCAAGAAGTTTACAGTAAACATGTAAGATGTGTGAGCCTGGCAAAGGTATATTGAGAAATTGCAACAAACTAAAAACCAAAACAAAATACCAAGTTGCCCTACAACAGTTGAAAGGCAAGAAATATCACATTTCTTTAATACTCTAAATCATGTTAGATCTAGTTCAAACACAAATCGATAAAACAAGCCGTACTTTTCAATGTTGGGTATTACCATGGCTCATCTGACATCCAAAGGACATTCAAGGTTGCCAGGCTTCATGGTTCTAGAAAAATGGGGAGAGGACTGGGATTGTTGCCCTCAGTACTTCGCTTTTTCTGCAATACAATTATGTGATTGAATGCAGCATGTTTTACCCTCTATTGGATGCAGATTCTCACCATGGCTTGGACACATCTATCCTCCACTACGACCACATTGGGCCATGGAGACTTTCACTGGGGTGTAAAGGCTGTGGATTTATACCTCAGCTTCACCAGGTTCCCACAAGCCCCATCCCATTCAGTGTCTCTGAAGCACTACATCCAAACTCAGTTCCAGTCTCCATCACCACAGAACTCACAGCTCCATCCCTATTCTCACTCCCAGAGAAACTACCTAGAATGTAAGATCTTCTCCCTTTGAGAGCTTGTACTTTTATTCCTTCCCCTCACACAAAATCTATTTAATTACTCTAAAGGCCTAAGTTTGGGGAAATAAAGCCCTGTGAACGCTCCTCTAGAAGTAAACAAAGCTTCTATCTTCAGAATGAATGACCCGATCGTCCCTCTTCAGGGACTACCTGTCATTCTTTCATGACTAGACTATAGCTGAGAAAACAGTTAATTTCATAACAGGCAATTCTGGTACATTAACTTTTTTGATGTATTGCTCTTCTTTGCATGCTTATTTCTGTAGCAAAGGGTGTATTTCTTGCTATGAAGGCAAAATTTTAAATGATGACACAATATTTCATAACTATAGATATCATAAAAACTCATAGTGAAAGCCATAGCACTACTTCAGGTGGAGAATCTCCAAACCCCATGGTAGTAAAGTGTTAAACCTAGCAGTCTTCAACATTCACAAAGAAGTGTTGAAACAAGATAGTTCAGGGGTGCAGAATTTGCTACCCCTAAATGTGTCTCTTTGGCTTATGTTTTAAGAAAAAAAGACTCTTGAAGAAACTTTGGCCTTCACTCTTGCTGCCTAAAAGAATTTAAGATGAAGGTGTGTTCCAAGAAGGAGCTATCACCATAGATAACTATAGTATAATAGGAACTAGATGTGGTAGACAGGGAGGAACCTAGCAAGGTCCATTTGATCAAAGTCCTCTCCGTGTCTCATTGTCTCTGCATGGCATGGCAAACATCTGTTTACCAAACATTTGCTTTTCCATCTACGTTTAAATTGCCTTCCTCCCCTTTGAAATCTCAAACTACTACCTCCAGCATCCTCTTTTGTCTTTAGCTGAAGATGGTATTTAAGGTGGTAGCTTCAACCGTTTTGGTGAGTTACTCAGTTTTCCTGGTTTCTTCCATGTATACAGGTTATTAAACTTTGTTTGATTTTCTCCTGTTACTCTGTCTCATGTCAATTTAATTCTTAGATCAGCCAGAAGAACCTAGAAGGGTAGAGGAAATTTTCTTCCTCCCCTACAGTTGGTGGTGAGGATGGGAGAAAATTTAACTGGCTGGATGATGCTTGCTCTGAGACTTGAAAGATCTTGGACTTCTGACAAAAGCTGGTAAGGGGTAAGAGTTCTTACCACATCAGTCTCCCAGATCTCTGCCTGTAGGATCCAATGGAAACAAGAGTGGTGAGTTTTTTTCCTTTTCTAAATTTAGACTGGCAGGAGAAAATATTTGTGAAACTAGTTTCTTGGGCTTAGCAATTCTGGGAAATTCAGTTCATGGTTAAGCCATAAGACGCTTATGGGTTTGAGTCACTATTATTTTCTCCTGTTATTCTGCCTCATGTCAATTTAATTCTTAGATCAGTCAGAAGAACCTAGGAGGGTAGAGGAAAATTTCTTCCTCCCCTACAAGTCATGAGATTAATTCACATGCTTATCCTAATGCCTCTCAATCAGTGCAATTCAGCCCTTTAACCCACCACAAGATAAAATGAAGAACACCACGAAAAGATGGAGCAAAGATGGATTCAAATTATCAACTTTTCAGATCAGACAGGTTCTGATATTTGATGATTAAAGCATAAACATTTGCCAGATATATCAAACAATTACCTAGCAATCTAAACGTTTAACCAGCAAATAAACATTGGTTGGGGGAGAGGGTAGTTTAGTTTTCATGTTACCAAAAATAATTTTGAATGTCAGGCAAGATAGAGGAACAGGGAGGTGATTACAAAAATCTAGGTATAGATAAGGTTGTCTTTGAGTTCTGGATGGACGTGCAGAAGAATCTGAGAGATTGGAGGAAAAGTAATGAATAAAAAGGGCCTCAGTCATGGAATGGACATGGGAAGCTGTTGGTGAAGGTTAGGGAGACACCTGGGCTGATGGCCATATTATCTAAGTTGTTTAATCCTTTCAAGATATATGGAATTTCATATCATTGCTTATTTTCAGGTGAGGAAATCAAAGCCTGTATAAGTAATATGTCAGGGCCAGTATCTCAGCTGAATTGTAATTCCAGAGTACATCTTCCTAATAATGTGGTATCTGTTGACTGCATGTGTTGGGAGAGGCAGAATGAATGGGAGGAAGCTATTTTGCACTTTTGGTGTTTTGATCTTAGAAAAGAGATGTCAGGCTACAATATTAAATGGATATTTTTTAATGATTCCAATATTGTGGATTTATCTATGTTAATTATATCAGTAAACACAAACCTAATAATTTAAAGTAATAATTTGAGGCCTAGGGAAGAAACTGTGAGATAAAATTAGCTTTAATGTCAAATGATAATTAACTGTTACATAAGAGTTGAGGATTCTAAACTAACAATATCAACAGGGTGAACCCACTAATAACCAATTAAGCTGAGTTATGAATGCTAGCCTTTAGTTGAGTCCTTTGGTCCACGATTACTAAAACTGTACCCTCATTAGAGTACAAACTGGTTATCACCTTCAGAAGATGATTTAGTCACTGTTTTAATACAGATGTATGTAAATCATAACTGTTTAATTAGTGAAGGCTCAGAAAACCAAGAAAGTCTAACTAAATCTGTTATGCAATTTAAAAATTAATACCAAAGAAAACAATGCAATGTCTCTTTGTTCTATTCTATTTCATGTAACTTCCAAGAATTTTGGCAACTCTTAAAAGTTGAGGAGAGAAATTTTTCGGAAATCCATGTCTCCTATGTTTGCTTATGTGTACATTATGTACATAAGTATACTTTTATTAGTATTTGAATATATATGTGTATGTATATATTGAATATATATGTGTATGCATACATAGATATATTTAATCAAATTCTCATGAGTATACTTATATGCATAATGTCTATATCTACATATATATACATATGCATACACATGCATACATATACAAACTACTTCTATGTGCATTAAATAATTATGTGATTTGTTCTAGGTATTCTTTTTAATAAACTTTTAATTTTAGAATACTTTTAGATTTGCAAAAATATTACAAAGATGGTATATTTGTCACAATTCATGAACCAATATTGATACATTATTATTAACTGAAGTCCATCCTCTTTTCAGATTTCCTTAACCTTTTACCTAATGCCCCGGTGACTAGGGTTCTTTCCTTGCCTTCTGAATTTCTGGATGCTATGGTCTGAATGTTTGTGTGCCCCCAAAATTCATGTATTGAAATTCTAACCCCCAAAGATGATGGTATTAGGAGGTGGGGCCTTTGAGAAGTGCTGAAGTCATGAGGGTAGAGCCCTTGTGAATGGGATTAGTGCTTTTACAAAACAGAACCCACAGAGATCCCTTTCTCCTCCCACCATGTGAGGACACAAGGAGAAGGTGCTGGCTATGAACCAGGAAGAGGACCCTCACTGGAACTAGGCCATGCTGGCACTTTGATCTTGGACTTCCCAGCCTCGAACTGTGGGAAATAAATTTTTGTTGTTTATAAGCTACCTATACTATGGTATTTTGTAATAGCAGCCCGAACGGACTAAGACACTGGACTTCCAAAGATTCTGACGTGATTCTAGAAAGGACTGAGACCCCCACCATGTGACTGAGAAAGAATCTCTTGCCAGCTCTGTAAATCAGTTATAAGTCAGATTTAATTATTCAAGCAATAGATATGTGAAGAGTTTTTTTTCCTGGATCATTTTGTTGCGTACTAATGTTTTATCTTGATAGAATCATGAGATTGAAAGAGATTTAAGAGGATATTTATTTCAGGTTTTTTCAAAGTGTCTGTGTTATGAAACATTAGTAATGTGCAAAAATCAATTTTGAGGGTCATGATACCAGCTTTTATATATATATAGTATAGAAAAATATCAGAATACATCATAAGTATCAAAGATAAATATTATTTCATGAAGCCTACGTGCATTTATTAGGGATAGTGTTAAAGGTATTTCATAACATAAGGCATAGTCAAAACAAGATTGAAAACCACTGCTTAAATTCCATATACTTTGCTTAAATACCTCCAGAGATGGAAAATTCACTACCTCCTCCAACAGCCAACTCAATGTTGAACTAATTCTAAATAAACATAAGAGCATTCCCCTTTTGTTGAGTTGAAATATACCTTCCTATCATTTCTATCCCTTCTTATGCTGCCCTTTTAAGCATTACAGAATGTGCCTAATTCTTCTTCTATATTCTAGTTTTTTGATTTATTTGAAAGTTATTTTCAACATTGTCTTACCTTGGCTAAGTGTTTATATTTCACTTCACCTTTTATAAGAACAAAGTATTCCCATCTCTCATACTCCTAATTGTCTTGCTTTTCTATATTCCATAAATATATAATTGTCGAAAAAGTTAGCATGATTTACAAACTAAAGCCTTTGTGATATCTATCAAAATCTTCTGTAATTGCAGATACATGCACACAGTATTGTAATGTGAGCTATTATCAAATTATTTGTAGCTATGAATCAGTCCTGGTGATTGAAGGAGAAATGCGTATTTTCTGGAAAGTAGTGTAAATGCAACAACTTGTGGAAATCACGTTTGTCAACATGTTCATCTGCTGTCTGAGCCAGGCATTTGATCCTATGGAATTTGCAGCTTAGGGTGCTTTTAGTGAATACACTATATATACCTAAATGCTGAGTAAAAAGAGAAGCGGGAGCAAATGGAGAATTACCATACAAAGCCTTACTGTCAGTTCCAATTTAGATCCTTCTACTCCTGTTACTCAAGGTTAAGCAGGTACACCTCAGAGCTGCTGCTCAGACAAGCAATTCCAGGAGTGGTAAGTAGCTTGGTCACTTGATTTCCCAAATATCCTTCTTTCCCTGCCGATGGGGCATGGCCCACTTTCCCCAGCCAAGTTTATCTCTGTGCTCACACATCAATACAATTTAGTGTCACGGGCAATTTGTATCAGATCAGTTACATGCTGGCTTAATAGAGCAGAAGTTTTGACATTATTATGAAACATTTACATCATAAAAGTTATGAAAAATCTTGTCTGTTGGCCTAAAATAATTTGACATTTCACTCTGCTCACTGGAAGAGGCCAAATTATAGATTTTCTTTTTAATGTTGAAGGGTTGATTCACTTCTCATTAATTAAATCTCCAAAGTATTTGGAATTAAGCTGTCAGGTTTTATAAATGAACCAAAAGGCATTCTAATTTCTCATTCTGAGTATCCCAGAATTTAAATTACACCTCTAGGAGAAGAAGAGAGTGCTGGGATTGTGCCTTGACTATTTGGACATCACTGCAGAAAGGAGAGAAGAATGTATTTCTATTACTTTGAGATAAATAATAATGAAGTGGGTATTAACAGCAAAGCATCTTTCAGCTGAAGCAGCACAGTGAACCTGGATGCAGTACCTAGTCAGAAGACTCTGCAGCAAGAATCTGGGCATGTCCATTAGAGGATTTTATGTTGTAAACTCATGAAGTCACCCAGAACACAGTATATTTTCATAAATTACTCTTAAAACTGAGACTTTCTTGGTTTCCAAAACCTCATGGTAAACCAGTGCAGATGTACTAGAATATCATCCTCAAAATGAATCAAGCTAGCAAACATTTAGCAAGTAGGTGTGTGTGTAATATACTGAGCACAAAAGCAGGAGACATAAGATATAAAAATGTGTCACTACCCAGGAGAAGTTTAAAGGTCCAGGAATGTGATTTATGTCAAGGCCAATTAAAGGTACCATAAAAACAAAAGAATGAGAGAGTATGATAGAATCTGTATTATGGAAAACATAAAATTTTAAATGGGCCTTGAGGAAAATGTAAGATTCAAATTGTTAGAAAGAAGAGAAGACTTTGAAATGGGATTATTAAATGTAAGTGGGTTTTCCAAAATTCCTTAATCCTAACAATTACTTGGGTAGTGTCTTAGTCCCATTCGGGCTACTATGACAGAATACCGCAGACTGGGTGGCTTGAGACAGAAATTTATTTCTCACAGTGCTGGAGGCTGGGAAGTGCAAAATCAAAGTGCCAGCAGATTCATTGTCTGCCGAGAGCCTGATTCCTTATTTGTAGAGGGCCCTGTTTTCACTGTGTCCTCAGAAGGAGGAGAAAGAAGGGAGCTCTCTGGGGCCTCTTTTATAAGGGGCCCCCATTCATGAGGGCTCCACCCTCATGACCTAATCACCTCCCAAAGGCCCCACCTCCTAATACCATCGCATTGGGCATTAGGATTTAACATGAATTTTGGAGAAACAAACATTCAGTCTATAGCAGAAGAAATGTTAAAATGTGGTATATACACCATACTTGATGAATTAAGAAAGTCATTGGATGGAGGGAGTAGGGTAGGGATCTATATTTTTAACAAAAACAAAGAAAACAAACTGAAAATCCCTGACTCTTGTCTAGAAAAACTCTGAAAGAGTTGAGTATTCTTCATGCACCTAATTCTGGTACTTCCTCCTATATGCTCTTGAATGTGGAAGCAAATCAGGCTTTTCTCTACCATTTTACTTACACTTTTATCAAGGTCAAAAGAGGTTTCCATGTTGCCAATTCTAATGGCAATTTTCCGTCTTCATCAGTGAGTGACCAAGTGTCCTGGTTTCTCTGGGACTAAGGGTTTCCCTGGATATGGGGTGTCAGTGGTAAAACCAGGAGAGTTCTGAGCAAAATAGGACAGTTGGTCACCTTCTTCTGTTTGAACAACTTTCTTCACTTGACCTGAGGAACCACACTCTCATGTTCCTTGTCCTGTATCGTAGGCCACTGCCTGGCTGGATTCTACCTCTCTGACTTCATTTTCTTTCGTCCTCATCTCCATCACTCGGCTCATACCACACTAGCTTCCATGCTGTTCTGGAGCACGGAAACTAACACCATCAGCGTATTTGCTCACTAAACTGTTTTCCAAGTGGCTGCACCATTTTATATTTCCACCAGCAAAGTATGAGCCTTCAAATTTTTCTACACCCTGCTAGCACATTATGTTAAGCAAAAGAAATCTAATACAAAAGGTCACACATTGTATGATTCCATTTAAATTAAATGTCCAGAATAGTCTAATACTTAGAAGCAGAAAGTAGATTAATGGCTACCAGGGACTGGGGAAAGAAATGAACGTGGCTGACTGCTAATGGTTAGGGGCTCCTTTTTATGGTGAAGAAAATGTTCAGGAATTGCATAGAGGTGATGGTTGCATAACCCTGTCAATGTTACCAAAGACCACTGAAATATACACTTCAGAAGAGGTAGTTTTATGGTGAGTTACATGGGAATTATATCTCCAAAAAGGCAAAAATGACTAAAAGTCATCAAATAATTGAAATAATTATGATTTATGTGCTGTTCCTGGGAATTTCTAATTGAATGTCCTGATTTCTAATTTCCACAAAGACTAATACTTTTGTCTTTTATTTCCACTGACGTATCCTGATGTTGATGAAGGCATAAATAACCTATAGGAATTCTCTGGATCTTTTTATATATATACTGTATCCAACAATTTTCTAGAAATCTCTTATTAGTTCTAATGTTGTCTTCATACATTTTAATGGATTTCTTTAGTTGATGGTCATATTGTTGACAAATATTTTTTCTCTTTATTATTCTTATAGCTACTATTTATTTTTTTGTTTGTTTGTTTTCTTCTGGTGGATTGGATCTCCAGTAAATGTTGATCATAAGCCCTGGTGTCAGATAACTATGTAATGTTATGGATTTTAAGATTCTAATATTTCACATTAAGTATTGTGTTTGTTGTAGATTTTTGCTAGATTCCTTTCATTTGGTGTTGGAAATTTCTCTCTATCCCAAAATTGTTGAGTTTATTTTTTTATTATGAGCTTATGTTTAATTATATCAAATGTGTATTTTTGTATCCAAATAAAATTTTACATGCAATAGCTTCTTTAATGTTAATGTTGTAAAATGCTTTAGAGAACTTTCTAATAGTAAGCCATTTTTGCATTCCTTAACTCCATAATGAACTAGAATGTATTTTTAACATATCACTTGATGTTTCCTCCTGTATTTTATTTACGATTTTTCTTACATCTCTATTTAACCATAACCTTAAATGCAGTTTTCTTGTCTTCTATTGTCATTGCCAAGTTTTTAACTGGATGAGATTACTTTTATTAAATGAACTTAAACCCTTTCCCTTTTTACTTGCTTCTAGAATTTCACATAAGAAAGGATTTTTTTTTTAATTTCTTTCCTTTTGCTTCATTAATTTTTTTTGCTTCTAGAATTTTATTCAGTTTATTGAATCTAGTTTAATTATTGATAATTTTTAGTTTGATTTTTTAGTTTGATTTTATATGATGAATTTAATTTCTTAAACAGTAATAAGATGAATCAGATTTTTTAAATTCATTTTGCTTATTTATATTTTGTTAGAAAATTTTCTATTTGTTTTCAAAATATTTTTTTTACACTATTCACCTTTGTTTAGTTGTGTTCTCTTTTTAACGTGTAATAGTGGTAGTTTAGGCCTTCTTTCTTTTTCTTTCAAAGGTGCAGCTTTCATTCTTCTCGATGTTTCCTACTGTCGCTTTATTTTCCATTTTACAAATCTCAGCTTTTAACTCTATTACTTCCTTCTATCCACTTTCTTTGGGATTATTTTTTATCCTTTTTCCAACTACTTTTTCAATAGAAATATCTAAAACTATATTTTTTAATGTCGCTATCAATATAGCTGTATCACTTAAATTTAGATATATTTTAATTATCTTCTTTCTCAGTCCTAAACATATTTGATAATTTTTATAATTGCTCTTTTACATATGGATTATATATTAGCTTGTTTTAAAAAAATATGGAGTATTTTTGACTCTATTCTTGTTATTCATTTCTAAGTTTATTTCTTTACGGGAAGAAATTATGGACTGCAAGTTATCAGATCTTTAGTGTTTGTAGAGGTAGATACTATAATTATCCCCACTTTGCAGATAGGAAAACTGAAGAACATAGCCAGTGAGAAAAGTATCTAATATCACACAAATGGTGGAATTGGGAATTAAACCCAGGCAGCCTCTCTCTAGAGTCATCTCTGTGTGTATTATTTTAATATGGTTTCGATTCCTTCTTCCATCTTTTGAGGTATTTTCACCGCTTACTTTTCAGATTTTACAGGATATTTTTTCTTCACTTCTTGTAGAGTTACATTTCTTTTTTGTTGGGTCTGATACCTCCATTATTGATCCTATCATATGGTTTTTAATTTTATTATTGTGACAATTTTGTGTGTATTTGTAGCCAGGTTTTCTGTACTGGGGAAACATCAATTGTTTTTTCGTACTGCGATCTTCAGGAAGAGGATATGATTTCCTTCAGTGGCACAGTAGTGAGGTATAGAGATTTTCCATTCTTCTTTAATGGAGGGGCCCTTTCTGGGCCCCAGCTTTCCAGAGGGATTTCATCTCTAGTTAGTTCCCTGCCTTACACTGGTTCGTGGCCACATTTATTGTCTCTTTGGGACAGTAGAACTCTAGTCCTCAGCTATGGGGAGGAGGGGGAGTTGTATCTTTCTTTTTTGAAATAACCTATTTATTTAATATAGTCAATTAATTATGCATTATTATTATATTTTATCTATCTCTTTATTTATCTCTATTTTTGTTTCTCTCTTGAAATTAAAGTGGATCTTTAAGTCTTAGCCTGTACTATAGTATGCACAAAAGGATTAAACCAAGAGATGGTTAGTGGCATCAATGAGGCATCTATCCAAAAACTTGGTTTTTGCAGATGATCAAATTAAGATGAGGTTATTAGAATGGGCCCTAATTCAATACTAGACTATGTCTTTATAAAATAGGAAATTTGGACACAAACGCACACAGGGACAAGGTCATGGGATGATGAAAGGAGAGATTGAAGTGATGCATTTGCAAGCCAAAGAACACCAAAGATTGCCAGAAAACCACCAAAAGTAGGGTAGAGACATACGACAGTTTCTCCCTTACAGCTCTCAGAAAGAACCAACCTTGTTGGCAACTTGATTCCAGACTTCTAGCCTCCAGAAGTGTGAGACAATAAATTTCTGTTATTTTAAGATACCTAGTTTGTAGTACTTTGTTAAAGCGGCCCTAGGATACTAGTACAGATGTTATTTGGCCAAAGGACATCAGAGATAATCTTCTCAAAGTGTTACTCCTTTCTTACATGTGTCTGAGAGGAACATATGAAGATAGAACCATACTTTGCAAAAGTATGTGTTATTTATTAATAGATGTAGTCTCCAAAGCTCAGGGTAAGATCCAGTAAAACAAAATGGTTCATGAGGATAACTCCTTTAGCCCAGGCTAAAAAGAAAGCAAAGTAGAAAGAAGTACTTTCCTTTTTCACCGACTCTTAAATTGATTGCCTTATTTTACAACGGATGGCAACTGAAACTTGGGCAAGAAAATTCCAAGTCACTCACATGCTTTATAGAAAAGAGACGTTTTGGTGGGGGAGGGTATGAGAGATTTCCAGTTTCATTTACAAATCTAGCTTCATGGAAGCAAAATTACGTCCTCTGGATTTAGATTATTTGGAAAAGCAGAGGAGATGCAAACTATCTGCTTTGTGAAATGTCCTTGACTTGATGAACAATGTCAGGGCTCCTTCTTGGGACAGAAGAAAAATAAATTTTTAGTGACTTGTCACTGGAAGAAGAGTGAGGGAAAAATGCACCTTTGCAGAAAGAAACAGTACTTTCTTTTATCTAAAGGCCAACAGCATGTAAAGTCAAATATTTATAGCTCTTTTTAGACAGTATAGGTTCAGTTATTCTCAACAAATCTCTTTGTTATCTTTATAAAGTTCTGACTTACAAAAGAATGCATGTGCTGTTAAATAGAGCTGTTTGAACTAAATGGACCCAATCTGCCTGTTAGAATCAGGGTTCTGTTTCTCAGAGTAGGCAGACCTGGGTATTTGATAAAGATGTTGATAGACACACAGTAACATTTATTAAGATGTATCTATGTGCAAGGTAGTGTGCTAAAGAGATGAGCAAATCGTCCTATGTGACTTGATGAATAACTCATAATCCAAGCAGAGCTGCTATTGTTTTCAAAATTTTTATTTAAATACTGTGTTACTCTTCAACAGCATCCTTCTCCCTTCAGAATCCTCTTTAACCAAGGTTTATATTTGTTAGAAGTTACAAAATATGCTATTTATTTTTAAATCCACACAGCTTATAGATGCTGAAAAGGAAACTATTCAGGGACTCAGTGAAAAATAAAGCAAACAATATAATCATAAGATATGTCCAGATACTTTGGTACCCAGTTTCATTCCAACATTCTACAATTCCCTCCATGTCAAAAAATTTGAGAGACTGGAAATTACTTTTCCTAGCTTGTCTGCAAGCAGGGTTTCAGTTAGAGTTAGCTGATGAGAAGAACTTGTAGGAGATGGAAAGTAGAATAAGAAAAATAAGCCATTATCCTTGGTGAAAGCTTAAACCAGGCATGTGGCGTATGTACATGATAGATGTGGGGTTTAGCCAGGGCTGTTCAAGCATCTCCCTAAGAATCATGCTCTCTGGTGCTTCAGAGGCTGCCGTCACCTGTGGTGCTTCCCTTGGAGATTCTTGAACTTTCTAGTTTTCTGCAAAACAGATATAGCCTGCCTAACCTTTGTTTTTCCCAGTCTTTCTAATTGTAGTTTAAGTTTCAAATTCCTACTTGAAATATATAGAGTGGCTCATAATAAATGAGAAATCCTAAGTGAGACAGAGGATGTTCAAAATAATATGATGCAAAAATCCACTATTGAATTAAAAGTAACTTAACACATAAAGAAACATATTGATGTAAAGAATAATCAAGGGAAAATAGACCACAGAGAGAGATTTGTGGGAGCTTCAGATAATGGAATTCCCTATCACAGATTTTAAAGTAATACTTAAAGTAATAGTATGTAAAAAGAGATAAGAGACAGGATTGAGAATGTGGATCTGCGAATTTGGATTTGGTGTTGCTAATGCTGCTGGTCTGGGTATCACATTTGGAGAACTACTGCTTTAGAGGATGCTTTCAGTGTGTAAATCCTCTTTCTGTTGTAGAGGAGGCTGTCAGCACTTGGATACCAGCTTAATTCAGTTTTGTGTGCCCATCCCCCAGCTCCTTTGTTCTTCAATTCTAATAAGTCATATTACAACTTCTTCAGATAACTTGATTTTACCCAGACATGGAGACAGCTAGAATTACTTAGTAATTTTTGTTTCTCTAGAGCAGCCTGTATCCAGTGACATATTGGTAAAGGAATATAAGAAGCACAGCTCTTTCTTTGAGGTAGGGCAAACTCTTCAGTGCCATGGACGTGCCAGAGCCTCCTCTGACATCAGGGTGAGATGGGGATTCCACTTGAAATCATATCCCTTGCTTGACTCCTTTTCCTTTTCTATCCTTTTCCCATGTTCTTCCCTGTTTCTCTTTAGCTGCCTTCCTTAATAAATCAAGTGTACATGTACCTGAAAACTCCAGAAACTGTATCATCTGGTAGGCTGTTTCTATTATCTGTTTTTTCATGTCTTAGTTATTATCATTTATTCCTATCTCTTGTTATATCTGATAAATTTTGATTGATAAAAAATGCACTGCCCAGTAAAGTATCCATTAACTACATATGGCTACTCAAATTAAAATTTTAAATAATTAAAATGAAATAGATTAAAAATTAAGTTTCTAAGCCACAGTAGTTACCTTTCAAGTATTCAATAGTCACATGTGGCTACACTTTTAGATAGTGCAGCTTCCACAATAACAGAAAGTTTTATTGGAAAATGCTATTTTAGAGGCTTTGGTTGACATTATTTTCTTACAATGAGGGTTTATATATAGTCTGATCACATTATTTTAATTAGGGAAAGCAATAATTAAAGGATGCGTTTACTTTTCTTAAGGCATATCATTTTTGGTTTCCTTTACTCCTAGGATGTGTCCCATATGAGGTCTCAAATAATAATCTAGTATGCCCAGCACAATGAAATTGTTGAAGCTCTTTTTAGTTTCATTGCTTCTCAACTGGTACATTTTGCTTATATCCTAAAACCCTCATGCACAGTGTAAAAAGGCAGAAAAATCCTTTGTGGGGGGTGGGAAACACTAGGTCAGGTTTGGCCTCACTTCTCTGCAGTTCTTTTTTCTACAGGATCTGATCCTCTCAAGTTTTGACTGCCTTAGAAGCCCTGAATTTCAACTTTCTCTCCCTAGTCCCATGACTCTTCCAAAGATTCTAAGCTTAAGAGTCATGTCTGGTTGCTCAGTCCATTGAAGAATTGATGCAAACTTGGAGGAAGAAGGCTTCACAGAAGGTTGAGCTGACTTCAGAAAATTTTTCTTCTCTCTAATATCTTGGCCTTTCAATGCTGAGTGCCCTATATGCTCTTTTTTATTTAGTAGCTTAACCATGATAAATCTTTCTTTCTCCCCCACTCCATTCTTAGGTAAATTCTTAAATCTGTGGCTGTATATCTTTCATCAGTTTTGAAAAGTTCTCAGACATTGTTTCTTCAAATATTGCTTCAGGCTTATTTATCTCTCTTATCTTTTCGAGTCTCCAATTTTCCAGATTAGACTACATTACTGTACCTTTATAGTATTCTCCCTTCTGTATTCACTATCTATTTTTATTTCCTGCTTCCATTCTGGGTATTTTCTTTAAACCTATCTTCCAATTGATTATTCTCTCTTCAGCTCAGTCTATTCTCTTGTTAAACCCATTTCTTTTTGTTGAGTTTCCTACTTTCCAGTTCTCTGCCAGATTTTTTATCTTGTATTTTATCTTCTTGAACATGTTAAGCATTATCTCAATAATTACATCATATGGCTCTCTTCTGGGTCTATTTTTATTGCATTGTCGCTTTATATTAATAACGTATCTCATTTCATTTGTCAGTTAATGGGTAAAGTAGCACCGAATATCAAATATAAAAATTGTAGAAATAATTAAAGGACTATAATTAGCTTGTAACCTTCCAGAGAGGACTTTTGTTTATTCTTATCAGGTGTTAAGGGCAAAAGGAACCCCAGATAACCTTAATCTGTTCACAGGAGTTTAGATTATTTCAAGCAGGGCTGCAGTTCTTGAAAGTGCCAGTATACTTCTGATTCGCCTTACCTTTAGAGATTACCATTTTGCGATCTCAAGACAAAACATGGGAGGTTTAAAAGCTTTCTCAACTTGCCTGCTCCTGGGCTTCATTTTTTTTGTTCCCAATCTCCATAAAGCTGTCAAAACTTCTGTTCAACTTTTCCATATCTCAACTGCCTCTTCTGAAATTACCAGATGCTTATTAAGAGAAAAGCATCTAAAAATGCTATTACCACCTCCTTTTGATTCCCTCTTATCTACAATCTTGGCCCCATGATGCTTCACTGCCTTGTTTACTCCCTATTGTCCTTTAATGGATTTTTTAAAACATTTCCTGTCTTTCCAGTCATTAGTGGGATGGTTGGTCCAAATTATTTAGATCACTGTTACTCTAAATTATGAGTATTTAAAAGCATTACTTAATATAAACTATTTTTTCCAAAGGAATTAGTAAACACTGTTTTTAACTTACACACTTTACAAAATAATTAATTTAGTGCTTTAGTACATACACACATAGTGTTGTCAATGGTAAATGGGTTATGAAAAATGTCTTTCTCCTAACTGTGCATATCTTCAATATCTAGATTGTCACATCTTCTGGATTTTATGCTTCCTGAAGGCTGGTGATATAGTCATGTCATCAACCATCACAATATTTATTTAACTATATCTAGACAGATAAACTAATGATAATGTAGGCAGTTTGTCCACATTTGCTCAAAGTTCAGACTTAAAATTATACTCTGTCTTAGATATTTGTATGGCTATATTTGCTCAGATTTGTGTGGTTAAGTACATTGTGCTGTTTATTATAGCTGTATTCGTTAGGAGTCTAGACTTCACTAACCAAGAGGCTCCAAAATTTTAGTGACTTAACACAATATGAGTTCATAATTTTCTCAGGTAATAGTCCTAGGAGGTAGTTCCTCTAAGTGCTCATTCAGAGACGTTGGCTCTTTACCTCTGAGGCTCCACCAACTCCTCATGCCTTGCCATCATAGATTGCTTCCAGAAAGAGAAGGGCAAAGAGAAAGTTGGAGGATGCAAAGGAGAATTTTATAGTCCAGACAAGGAAGTACAAAGAAAAAAATTCACTACCACTCACATGATATCATTACTTTATTTATAACTCTGACTTCTCTATCCACAGGGGATATGGAAAATGCAGTCTAGCTGCATGCCCAGAGAGAAGGGGAAACAGGGCTTCAGTAAATATCTGACGATCTCTGCCTCAATGATAGAGACACTTTCATCTCTATAGTTTTTGTAAATAAACATGCTATGGTCTCCTGGGAACAAATTCTGTCTTTTTGTCTGCCCCAGAAAGAAGATAAGTAAAGAGGAAAATATTAGAGGGTGACAAACTGGGATATTATATCTACATTTATTTCTGTTGAAAAGAATTTCTGGGTTGTCCCTTTGCAATAGACGCACATACATCAACAAAACAAAATAAAAACTATTGCCCTATATAAATATTTTTCTCTTTCCTGCATTGTACTATTACATGTTTTCACTGCTAACGGTGTTACTGAAGTTCATCAACTTAATGTTTTGCCCTTCCATTACTTAATGTGTGAGCTACATGTATTAGTTAGTTAGTTAGTATATTAGTTAATGTAAAAGAAAAAACAATGTATGGAACATCCTGTAAAATGTAGAGAAGGCAACATTGTTATAAGTTTTCAGTTAATTCTTTAAACAAATTGTAGTAGCAGAAATGGGTAGCAAAACTATTTTTAAAATCTCTTTATTTATTTTAACAATGTTAGCCGAGTTTCAGGTGTGCAACTAGAATTCAATAAAACGGGATATGTTTTTGGCTCATCAATACATTTCCAATACATTCTTTAAGTTCATCAATTTATCTTAATATGCCTGTTTTTTATATTGTTAAAAGTTTTCAAAAGGAATTTATTGACACTAAAATCTCTTAAAATTCATTATAAAAGATTTTCATGTCTAGGGTTCTCCTCTTGGACCTTCAGCTCTGTAGTAAACACATTTATACATATATATTCCTGAGAGGTGAGCTACAATTGCATTCAGCCTTTCTTACTGGTATTAGTGGAAAATTGACTTCAGTTAACACTACTAAAAATGTGTTAAACTAGAATATGTGTCTAAAAATATTTCTTGGCATTCACAGTTATGAAAGCTTAATTAGAAATAACTTAACAAGCACTTACTTCTAGTATTAAACATATTTCAGAAAAAAGGAGCTTAAATACAGTCACAAACATTTGATGATTATATATGGGGTATCTGCCAGCATATTAAGTTGCATCGTTCACTATTTTTTATTTATTCCTCTGAAATAGGTCATTAACTGCCGGAGAAAAGATGTAGTAGGTAGAGGGATATGATACCCATGTCTAGGGTGCAATAAAGTTTGAGGATAAAATAACTTTGTTGAAAATGTATTTTAAATTTAAAAGTCTATGTAGCTAAATGTGCACTTTTTTGTGACAATTCTCCATGGTCCTTTGTATTTCAAATATATTTCAATGGAATTTTTATACAAGTACATATTGGTAGAATCATTTTTATTTTTCTATTGCTCACTGTGGAGTCTGGCATTTAGAGAAATACTAGTGAATACCTCTGGGCCTCAGAGCTACATCTGAATAAATTATAATTCCTCTTTTCTTATGCTTATATATGTATAAATCTTTGAACAATTCTTTCTTGGCATGCTTGTTGCAGCATAATGCTGTTGGATTGTTTTTAAATTCTTGTTTCACAGCCTTACTCATTTTCATGGTTGTACTATAAATATTTCAGCCCTCTTCCACCTCTCCTTAAATTTTTTGCCTTGACAATGTAATTATTCAATAATTGCTTTTGAATAAATAGGGAAAATATTCTTCAATATGAAACTATTTTTTTCTTCCTTGTTAAACTAGCAGTGAGAATAAACAACATATTTCCCAATAAAATCTCATTCAATTAGAGAATTTAAGACTGTAACATAGTCTGAAATTATTTTTCCTCATTACGTCGAATCATTGCTCCTTTGTCTTTTACTCTTCAGGCTTGCTGCTTAGAAGTCTGGTGTCAGCCCGACTCTTGTAACTTAAGAATATGTTTTTTTTTCTCTCTCTCTCTCTTTTCTCTTACTCTATACACTTTTATAACTTTTTTTCTTTATCCAGGGACTTTTGAAATTTTATCAGGATGTGTCTATCCCTGGATTTATTTTATTAATTCACCATAGTATTCAGTAAGTTGTAGATTTTCTTTACATAAGATATATCATCTCCTCTGGGGAGTGGATCCTGGGATAGTGGTGGAAATAAGGATTCTAATTTCTGCTTTTAGTGTTGGTGGTGATCTCCATAATTTTAAATAATATAATTATATATTTAGTTCTTGATTTGTTGATTATAAACAAAGTTTATTTATTTACTACTATGAAACATGAAGAATTTATATCACTGACACTTTCCTTATCTCCATTCCTCATCTTTTTTAAATAGCTTTACATTATATACTTATCACCATATGTCACAACCTGTTAGTTTTAGACAGTATCCCAATTTTCTATCTTTTAATATGAGGATGTCAACATACCCACCTCCAAACACTATTTTACTGCTCCCCACTCCCCGTATCCACCCACTGTACTATTTCTTCTATACTGCAAAGTTCATAAAATTTATACTCTGGTAAAAAAAATAAAATCTTCCAGAATATGTTCATAGGTTGATGCCAATTTTCAAAACAAGCATTATGGTTACAAACATTATTTACTCTAGAAATGGAATAGTGAGTTTGGGCTTATAGATATGTAATTCTATGTCATTATAATTCTGCTTCTTGAAGAAGAAAAATACCTAATGAAAATTTGGAAAGGAAGTATAGGAAAGAAAATATTATAAACAGCATTTTTAAAATTTATATTTCATTAAATTGTTAACTTCTCACTAACATCATCTTGCATCTTTGTCATATCACAAGTAACAGATAAGTTTATTTTTGAAATCATTACATTTGGAATCTTCTCATTTTTTTATACTAAGTTAGATTGACTTTTTCTAGACTTGATATACAACTCACCTCTTGGAATTTTTGAATCTCTATCAAGAAATTTTTTATTTGAAGTTTTGGCAATTATTTTGGATTTTACTTAATCATGATAAGAGAACATGTAAGAATTTTTAATTTCTAAAATTTGATGAGTGTTTCCTTTATTTTAGTATGTACTAAATTACATAAACTGTTCCCAGGACATTGAATAGAAGGTTTCTCTGTCCTTATAATCATTTTTGTTCTAAACTATTTTAGGCTAGCTGAAAAACTAATTGCACTGACTTTTTCCTGGTCATCAAAGAATAATGTGTATCAGACTGAACCACTTATTCTAAATGATTTTTAACTGGAAAGTACATATGAATAAACCATTTTCACAATAAATAGCATGAGTCCCTGGTTCTTGAAAGAAAACAAATACACTCATCCCAACTTTCTGTCTAAAAGCATTTTACAAAATACATGCAGAGAAGTAGAGCCCAGACAAAGAGCAGTATGTATTACTAGGCTAGGAAAACTGATCAGAGTTTAGAGTAACTGAGATAGCTGGAATTCACATGCAAGTTACCAGAAATGAGGGACCTACACAGAAAGGAAACTTGATGAATCTACAAATAGGTCTCCTTGAAGTTTTTGCAGAATAATTAGCTAAACATGTGCAAGGCAGAGATTCTGGGGATCACACAGAACTAAGGCATTGAATTTCTGACCATGCAGAATGAAGACACCTTGCTGAATAACATGGAAATTTAGTTGATCCCTGGAAAGGCAAAACTTCAAGAGTAGAGCTATGCTAGTCTTATAGATGGGACTAAACTAAGGTTTATAACAAAGCTTAAAAACAAGTATTGACAGCATCAATCTGAGCCTACCAGTATATTTTCTGACAACCAAGACAAACTTCAAACTCTTGAAAGGCAGACAACAGCAGAATTTTAACAATAGCATCTACAATGTTCATCATACAATAAAAATTACTAGACATGTCAGAGGCAGTAAAAATTTGACTCTACTCATCCTAGGTGTTACTATCACGCATTTTACTTCCAGAAATATTATAGATTATTTTACATGTTGTTATTATTGTTACATGAAAAAGTTGTGTTTAATAAAAATAAGAAGCAATAAAATATATTTTATATTTACTCACATACTTAACCTATTGAGTCTTCATTTCTTTTAATAGTTCCAAGGGTCTTTCTGGTAACATTTCCCTTCAACTAAAAAAATCCTTGTTCTTTCCTGTAGATCAGTGCTATGGGTGAAGAATTCTTTTAGCTTTCATTTATCTGAAAATGCTTCTCTGTTGACTTCATTTTTAAAAGATTTTTCAAATAGCTATTGAATTAGAGATCGGCAGGGTTTTTTTTAGATTTTTTCTTTCAACACATTAATGATGTTCACCTTTTATTTTCTTTCTTTCATTGTTTCTCATGACGCTTTAGAACTCTTATCATTTTGTCATGAATGTGTTACTTTCTGAAGCCAATTTAATTTTGTTGTCTACATTTTGGGTATGATGTATATGTTGTATATTGCTGTATGAATTTTACCCTGTATTGTTTAATTGTATTAATACAACTTTACATATAGGGTAAAATTCAGGATGGCTAATGTAATCTCAGTGATAAATTCAGGATGGATGTTGTAATCTCAGAGGAAGCAATGAAATAAATAAGTACATGTGTAAACTAAACTAAAACAGTGACATATAGCTAAAAAGATAAAAGCAGAGAGAAAGTAGAATCCAAAATATATTTGCTTTTTCAAAAATAAAGTGGAAATAAAGAAAGAAGAAATAAGAACAGATGAGACAAATAGAAAATAGATATCTGGTAGTGGACTTAAAAATCAAGCATATCAATTACATTAAAAATGAACAATATAATCTAAGTAAAAACTAGGTATTGTTAGGCTGAGTAAAGAAGCAAGATGCAAATATGTTCTGCCAATAGGAAATGTACTAAAACATAAACTGGATTAAAGGTAAAGGAACAGGAAAATATGTATGGTCACACACTCAGCATTAGAGTTTGAGAATGGCTATAGTAATGCCAGAAAAAGTAGATTTCAAGAAAAGAGTAATATCAGAGGCACAAAGAGTCATTCCCTACTAATAAAGCACCAATTCACTGAGGAATTTAAAATAATATTAAATGTTTATGCACCTAATAACATGTCAAAATATGTAAGGCAAAAACTGCCAGATCTTAAGCGAAAAAGAAGACAAATCATGATTAGAGTTAGAGATTTTAAGAATCTTCTTTGATTATTTAACAAAAATCATTAAGAATCAGAAGATTTGAACACTTAACCTCACTAATATTAATATTACATGATATCCAACAACTACCAAATGCTGTCTTTTCAAATAGCTTGTGATTTTGACCAAGATAGACCATATACAAGACCATAAAACATTTCTTGATAAATTACAAAGACAAACTCATAAGAGCATTTTCTCTGACCACAATGGAATGAAATCAGAAATCAGTAACAAATAGTTACCTGGAATATACCCCAAAGATTTAGAAATTAAACACACTTATAAATAAATAATAGGTTGAATAAATCAAAATGAAAATTTGAAAATGTTTCAAAGTAATTGATGATGAAAATACAAGGTAACAATTTACAGAACGTAGCTAAAGCAATGCTTAGAAATTTTAAATGCTTATATTAGAAAAGAAGAAAGGTTAAAATTTATTATGTGAGCTTCTACTTTAAGAAGCTATCAAAAAGAACAAATTAAGTTAGAAGGAAGAAAATAATAAAGTTAATTGCAAAAATCAATGAAACCAAAGTCACTATTTTAAAAGCTAATGAAATTAATAAACACCTAAATGGAATGATGAGAGAGAGAAATAGAGAGAAAGAAAACAAATACACAAATTACAATATTGAGAATTAAAGGGGGGATATTATCTCAAATCCTACAGACACTAAATGGATGTTAAAGGGAATATTACAACAACTTTATGTCAATATTTTTTTTTAAATCACGAATAGAATAGATAAATTCCTTGAAGATACAAATCACAAAAATTGAAATAAAAGAAATATGAATAAACCTATGTCTGTTAAACATTTTAGTGGTTTGTCATTAAAAACTTTCCCACAAAGGAAACTCAAGATTGAAATGACTACACTGGTGAATTCTATCAAACATTTAAAAAATAAATGATATCAAACTTACAAAATTCTTTCAAAAAATAGAATAGGAGGGACCACTCCCAGGTAATTTTTGAGGTCAGCATTATTCTCGCACCAAAACCTGACAAAGGCGTTACAAGCAAAGATAACCAAAGACCAATATCCCTCATGAATATTAATACAAATTTCTAGCAATATGTTTAAAAAAGATTATATTTCACATTAATGAGGTATCTATCCTCATATTGCAAGCTTGGTTTAACATTTGAAAATGAACATGGTCGTCTCAATGAATAAAAAACAGCATTGGACCATATTCAACACTATTCATGATTAAAAACTATGGAAAACTAACAGTAGGTAGAAGCTTCCTCAACTTTTTTTTAACCCAGTTTTATTGAGGTATAGCATTGTCTAAGTTTAAGGTGTAGAGCATAATGATTTGACCTACATATATTGTGAAATGACTACCATGGTAAGTTTAGTAAATGTCCATCACGTCAAACAGATACAGAAAAAAATAATAAAAGGAAAGAAAGCATTGTGATGAGAATTCTTAGGATTTACTTTCTTAACATCTTTCAAATATATTATACAGCAGTGTTAGTTATAGTCATCATGTTGTACATTACATCCCTAGTACTTATTTATTGTAACTGGAAGTTTGTAGCTTTTGGTCACCTTTCTCCATTCACCCCCTCTGCCCCGCAGCCTATGGTAACCACAAATCTGATCTCTATTTTTATGAGTTTGGTTTTTCCTAATTTTTTCTTTTCCTTTTTTTAGATTCCACATAAGTAAGATCATATAGTATCTATCTTTCTCTTTCCATGTTATTCACTTAGCATAATGCCCTGAAGTTCCATCTATGTTGTAGCAAAAGGCAGGAGTTCCTTCTTTTTTATGTCTGAATAATATTCCTTTGTGTATGTGTGTATATATATATATATATGAAGATAGGGGTGCATAAGTCTTATATATATAACAACTTCTTTATCAATTTATTAGTCAGTGGACACTTTGCTTGTTTCCATGTCTTGGTTATTGTAAATAATGCCGCAATGAACATGGAGGGGCAGATATCTCTTCAACATCGTGTTTTCATTGTCTTTGAATATATTCCCAGAAGTGAAATTGATAGACCGTATCATAGGTTTACTTTTAATTTTTTGAACAACTTCCATAATGTTTTACATAGTGGCTGTACCAATTTGCAATCTCACCAACAGTACAGAAGGATTCTGAAATTGTCTATCAGTTCCTTTGCCCATTTTCTAATTGGATTATTTGGGGTTTTTTTGCTATTGAGTTGTATGAGTTTTTCACATATTTTGGATATTAACACCTTAGCAGATATATTGTTTAGAAATATTTTTCCCATTCTGTAGGTTGTCTTTTCATTTTTTTTAAAAAAATTATTTATTTATTTTTAAAAATTGTTTTATCAGGGCTGGCCTGGTGGCTGAGTGGTTAAAGCTCCATGCATTCCACTTTGGCGGCTTGGGTGTGTGGGTTCAGATCCCAGGCACAGACTTACACCACTCATCAAGCCATGCTGTGGTAGCAGCCCACATACAAAATAGAGGAAGTCTGGCACAGATGTTAGCTCAGGGCTAATCTTCCTCAAATAAAAAAAAAAGGGAGATTGGCAACAGATGTCTCTTAGGACAAGTTTTCCTCAAAAAAAAAAAAAAGAAAATTATTTTATTGAGGTCATATTGGCTTATAACATTGTGTAAATTTCAGGTGGATGATACTATAGTTCCATTTCTGTATAGACTACATTGTGTTTACCACCAATAGTCTAGTTTTTATCCATCACCATATATATGTGCCCCTTTACCCCTTTCAACCTCCTCCTACCCTCTTCCCCTCTCGTAACCACTAATCTGTTCTCCTTGTCTATGTGTTTATTTATCTTCCACATATGAGTGAAATCATAGGATGTTTGTCTTTCTCTGTTTGACTTATTTCTCTTAGCTTGATACCCTCAAAGTCCATCCATGTTGTCACAAATGGCACAATTTTGTCTTTTTTTGTCACTGAGTAGTATTTCATTGTGTGTATATACCACATCTTACTTATCCATTCATCTGTTGTTGGGCACTTGGGTGGCTTCCAAGTCTTGGCTATTGTAAATAATGCTGTGATGAAGATAGGGGTTCATAACTCTTTTTGAATCATTGATTTCATGTTCTTTGGATAAATACCCAGTAGTGGAATAGCTGGATCATATCGTATTTCTATTTTTAATTTTTTGAGAAGTCTTCATACTCTTTTCCACAGTACCTGCACCAGTTTGCACTCCCACCAGCAGTGTATGAGAGTTCCCTTTTCTCCACATCCTCTCCAACACTTGTTATTTCTTGTCTTGTTAATTTTAGCTATTCTGATGGGTGTGAGGTGATATCTCATTATAGTTTTGATTTGCATTTCCCTAATAGTTAGCAATGTTGAACATCTTTTCATGTGCCTGTTGGCCATCTGTATATCTTCTTTGGAAAAATGTCTGTTCATATTTTATTGAAAAACGAAATTTCTCTCTACAGTCATCCTTCCTTTTGATCCAAGATAACCCCAAAGAAATATTATTTTTGATTATAAACTAAAAATGATCTCACTAGATTTGGCCTGATTATTTACATAGTTGAAACAAGCATGGTGATTTAGTACATAGATCTTTTTAAGTTTGCTTTGCTATATAAGTTTTCATAAGAAATCTCAGATTGGACTTTTAAAATCTCTTAAGGCTAGAAAGCCAAGCATAGGACTACCTATAGTATTGTACCTGCAATACCTAGAGATTGAGTGAATTCCTCTCCTCTCAAGGCTCCCCCAAATATCCTAAATTTTCTGGGCCTGCCAAGAAATAACCTCCTTACTCACCTGGTAAGACTGGGAACACTGATACTCTGGAACCAAGATAGTTTTCCCAAGAGGGATTTGTAAGCGTTGGCTCCAGAATCAAGCTTAGCTTCAATAGAAGCAAAAATTGCACCAAAGTTAAACAGGAAAGAATGACCTTATTCAAGGTTATTGCAATAGAGGAGAAAGGCCAAAAGTACTTGGCATAGTTCTTTCCCCTGGGTCTCTATGATAGCATTGCAAGCCCTTTCAGGGAAACATCAGAGTAAAACAAAAATCTATTTGTAGATGACAAAAGACTTCAAATGGTTGTGGTCAACTTATTGCTAATAATTTTCAGAGGTGAAAGATCTGATGCAAGTTTTTTACACAAATAATTCAGCTGGCAAGGAAATTTGGTCTTTTCTATGGCATGCACAACAAAATAGTCAATGCAAAAATGTTTTAGACAAAATATCTATAAACATATGATGAAGCTATTTTCAAAGAACAATTAATATTATTCTAACTTACGGAAATGGATGAACATAATATTTATGGAGAAACAATCTTCAGATATAATACCTAGTAGTCCTGAGTCATAATATGCCATGGATATACCAAGTATTTATAGTTAGAATGTATTGAGAATATATGAAGATTATCAAGTAAAGAGATTCAGTATTTCTGGAGTAGGTCCTAAATATGTTCATTAATAAAGCTTCATAGGTAAATGATGTAAATCTTTAATTGGAAACCACTCCCTGGAATATACTGGATTCAAATTAAAGAAGTAAAGTTGTAACCAGGTTAATATTTTAAAAAATAACTGAAATTATGACCCAAAATACTAGATTTTTTAATAAAATCAGGCAAAGCAGCACCAGGACTCTCATAAATGAAACATCATGGACAGCAAGGGCATTGATGATTCCCTAATAACTTCCCATTCAGCACATAATTTCTGGAATTTTTATATTAATATTTTTACCCATGCACATTTAACATAGGGAAGGCTGAGCATCTCTTCCGCTTTGGCAATGCTTCCTATGCAACTCACAACACATGAAATAAACATAATTATTTTTAGCACTTCTCTTTTTACGAGGTGAAAGAACAAATTCTTGTGATTTTCCAGAGGCCCTGGGAGATCCCATAGACAGTTTTAGGCACGAAATATATCATTTGGGATTTGGTTTGGGGATGGCAAAATGTCAAAAGTTGTCAGGAAGTTTGAACACTTGACTAAGTAGGATCACAGGAGTGAGTAACAATATTCAGCCACCCATTTAATCAATGTCACACTGAAAGATTTAAAAGTAAACGTAGGAAGTAACGTGATTGTGAATAACCTTAGCTCTTTCAAAAGTGAGAAGATTTTGTTTTGTTAAATAACCAAGGACATGATAAAGTCAACATAAAGCACAATTAATTATTCTGATAAGACACGGTATCTTTGCCTTTTAGGCCCATTACTCAGAAAGTAAAGAAAAATCCTTTTTTTTTTTTCTAATTTTTGTATATAATTTATATAATTTATGACCATGAATTAAATATTTTACAAAGACATTTTGAGCTTGTCTTCTTGAGAAAGTCAATGCTGCCAAGAAAATCCATGAATTTATTATGTTACACCTTTAGTTTATTAATTTACTTAATTTATTATGTCAAGTATTTCAATAGTAAATGTGGAAGATTAAATATTGATAATGGCTTATAAAACTGTACCTTTTTAAAAGTCTGAAAAGTATCAATTAAGGGTTCCAAACATTTAAATTGGAGGAGAGTTTGGTCACTTAGCCATGAGGGTTACACTCGCCTTGTCTAATCAAGGATGTGCCTCTTAGCAGAACAGCTGCCGCCGTCTCAGTTGGGGAGCTACTGAGTTCCCAGCAATGACAGATGTTCCAAGTTAGGAATGTGGCCCTTTCTCCAGAACATATTTTTCCTTCTTCCAGTTCCGCTTGTAAAGACTTAAAATGGGAGTGGCTGTGCTTCCGAATTTTGTACAGGTATTTATGTAATACTTAGATATCCTGGTTTTGCTCCCTAAGAGGTCACCAGCTGAGAGTTCCAATTTTACAAGAGAAACAGATATGAAAACCTTGTCCTCCTAACTGGTCCTGTCATTAAAGAAGTGTGACATTCATATGCTCAATGGGCTACAGAAAAACAGCACATTATGTGTTAATTAAAACAGAAAAAAATAAAGTCAGATCCTTCCGGGCATAAATGTATACTTAAAATTTTATAGTAAACAAATATACTTGGTGAAGATCTCCCCATATTTCCAAATAAAATAATGCTGAACATACTTTTTGATGAATTTTACATTTCATCTCATTTTTTTGGTAAACATGGTTGTGAAAATTGAGTTACAACTTTTTCTTTCAAAAATTCTCCCCTTAACATGTACCTCTTTCTGAGACTGGTCAAGACGATTGGGCACACTAGGGAGCAACGTCCAGGGAGATAACCTTCCCGACTTTTTTCTTTAGCTTGAAGTTTTAATGTCTTAATCCTTTCACAAAAATAAGGCAGCTTCGTGCTGTAAAAATATCAGTTCTTTGTCAAAGGTTATGTTCTTCCATCCTCATCTGCTGTCACCACCTGTCAGCATCTTCTTTAAATATCAGTTTTTTCTTGGTAGCGACATGTACACGCGGCGCGTTGGCTGTCCAGGCGCGGCTTACAGCCTGAGTGTATCACACTGTCACCCAGGAGCTCCACTGTCGTCTCACACGCCTGCGCGTGCTCAGCTAGCCCCGGCAGGTCTTGGAGAGGCAGTACTGGAACTCCTCGTCCCAGTCGTTCTTGCTTTTGCCACAGGTCTCCTAGCACCTGTCGTGCTGGTTGCAGCGCTTCGTCAGGGAAGGGATGCCGATGTTAAGATGGACACCCAACAGTGGAGAGCCACATCCGTTCGGCGGGGAGGGCTTATAACCATAACGTGGGACACGCTTAGATCCGTCGCGGCGCTTGCACTGGCACAGCCCGTCCTCGCCCCCCAGCAGGTCCAGGGCGGCGTTCAGGTAGGTGTCTATCTTGTGGACGCCGTTCCGGGTGGTCTTGAGGGTGGCCCTCCAGTCGGTGGTCTGGGCCTCCAGCTGGCCCCAGATGGCGGCCGTCAGGAGGAGCCGGAGGAGCAGGGCCATGGGCGCCGGGCCACGGGTCCCGGAGCCGCGCACGTTCCCCAGGCTCCTCTCTAGGCGGCCGCCGGCTCCGCGCCCACGCCGCCTGCCCCTCGGCGCGCCAGGAAACGTCCTTTCTGACCTTCCATGAAGAGAAAACCAATAATCCAAGACAATCTTGTCATTTTTACAGAGAGAAAATCAAAGTCTAATTTTGCATCAGTATTAATTTTTAATACTAAAGCTCTTTTTTTGTGTGTGTGTGAGGAGATCAGCCCTATGCTAACATCTGCCAATCCTCCTCTTTTTGCTGAGGAAGACTGGCCCTGGGCTAACATCTGTGCCCATCTTCCTCCACTTTATATGGGACGCTGCCACAGCATGGCTTGCCAAGCAGTGCTTTTGTGCAAGCCCAGGAGCCGAACTGGGGAACCCGGCCCCCACAGTGGAGCGTGCGCCCTTAACCGTAGTTCTTTTTAAACAGTCTTAAAAATAAACCCATCAAACTTAAGGCAGCTTTGACCATGACAAATGAAATTCCCTTTCCACAAGCCTTCTACAACCTTGTATATCCATTTATGTTTTGTCATGCATTTTTCTCTTTCTCATTCTGGAAAAAGTAGGAATTTTACTTTAGAACAAAACTATTATTTTTTTTCCTTAATAAAATCACATCCTGTGTGCCCTGCATACAAAATTGTTCTTCTCTGCCACTATTGCTCCTAGTAGAGTCTCTTTGACATATATTGATTATAATTTTTAACCACAGTAATTTCTATTTCCCAGAAAATCTATAAAGTGGGTAATTATGAACTTCTTTCATACACCAGAATTTTGTAGCAGACTAGCTAAGCTCATGAATATATACATCTCACAACATTTTATAGCCATCCCCTTCCTTCAGATCCAATATACACGGCAGCTATGTGCCATAAAAATAAGAGGAAAAAGTGTATATACTTCAAATTATGCTTCAGTATTCTATCTTACTAGAAATGATCTAAGTATTTAATGCTTACTCATTAATTAACTTAATTTAGCTTAAGTCCAAGGTTTTAAGTTACCTAAAGATCTTGGAAACTATCTTCAAGATAACATACTACAAAACATAATAACTGTTGATTTAAGTTTGTCAGAATAATGATTCAATTTGATTAGACACAAATTTACATTTTTCACCATCTTACACATCGATTATGTGTAATCCTAGTTTTTTTGATTAGTAAACCTGTACTAATTTACTTGTTTTTGTTGGGACAACATGCCCAAGTAGAATAAAAATATATACTTGTAATATACTTAACACTGATAACAGAAGACATGGCTTTTTTTTTTTTTTTTGTGAGGAAGATCAGCCCTGAGCTAACATCCATGCTAATCCTCCTCTTTTTGCTGTGGAAGACCAGCCCTGAGCTAACATCTATTGCCAATCCTCCTCCTTTTTTCCCCAAAGGCCCAGTAGGTAGTTGTATGTCATAGTTGCACATCCTTCTAGTTGCTGTATGTGGGATGCAGCCTCAGCATGACCGGAGAAGCGATGCGTCTGTGCGCGCCCAGGATCTGAACCCCGGCCGCCAGTAGCGGAGCACGCGCACTTAACCGCTAAGCCACGGGGCCTGCCCAAGACATGGCTATTTTTATTAAAATAATATTAAATGAGTCTTGTTTGTCAAAGACATACCTAAGATTTTCTGAACTTGAATTATTAAAACATTTGGTTAGTGATTTCTATAAGAATACATTTTTTGTACCTTGAAAGTATTAGTTCAATCTTCTTAATTTCTTGAAATTTTAAGAATATGTAATTTATAAGTGCATATTCATCTCTAAGCCAGTCAGAATAGGTCTCCTTTAAGGGATTTTATAATCTAATTTGATAATACCATTGGAAGTAGGATAATATTGCACATTCGTAACATACGTACATACGCATACATAAACTATAGACAGATACCAAAGGAGAACTCAGAGATTCAATTCTAAATTTTAAATTCACTGATTCATATAAAAGAGCTGGACTTGTCCTTTCTCCACCTTTATATTTTTACCAGGATTATGTTTCTGACAGAGGGGACAAATTGAGATTGCCATCTCAAAATGACAGCTGAAGTATCCTCACAAGTATTTGTGAAAGAGATCTTTAAGATTTTCTCTAACATGATCTATAATATTATGGAGACTGTGGACTTTGTTTCAGATGGGAGACCAAGAAAAGATCACGCGGCTGTCTGGGTATTGCCAAAGATTATCTGACTGGAAAAAAAAGACCATTCAGCCTATTTTCAGTTATGTTTTTCAGCCTTGGGTGCTAGCATTTGTTATTTCTTAGATTCCTTAAGTAAAGTTTCTGAGTCTCAAGGAGATTGAGTAAAGGAACGTATGCTGGTGATTGAAGAAGAGTTTTCTTCGAGAGTGGTTATCCTAGTACCTTTGTCAGCCAGAGTTTCCTTTAACTTTGGGGGATAATTGCTAATTCCTTAGGTAAAGCCCTCAATAGATTAGTGACTCCAGTTTCTTTTTTGATGGATATCCCTGCCACTTCATTATCCCCCTTTGTTTCCATTCCATTAAAGGGATGGGGAGAAGGTTGCCAGGAGCAAGAATTATCTTATGGTCAATGAGGGCCATTGAAGTGCGAAGATGTATAGGTGTAGACTTAGAGACATTGAGGAACTGTGAAGAATACAGATATTCCAGTTGGAAAGTACGTATTTTCCCAGAAGGTTTACTGGAGGAGTAGAGTTAAGCAGAAAGCTATGCAGGGCAATGAGATGTCCTAGTCCAACAAAAAAATGTTTAGATAAAGTCAAGTCATGAGGTAGATTGGCTATCAAGTTTCACCACAGATATGGTTTGCCTATTCCAGAGGAGGGTGGTGGGAGAAAAGAGGAATGTGTTGCCCTGTGTCCACCAGGAATATGGAGGGGTGTCCATAAGGGGATGATTATTTCCCCTTGTCCTTTGACAATTAGTTGTAAGCACAAGGGGAATGGTAGCTCAAAGGAAAATCATTTGGGAGATGGATTTTTGGATTCTAATTCCCTTTTGCATTTTAAGGCCAAGTTCTTTGACCCTTTTCTTTGTAACATCTGCAAGTGTCCCTACCTATAGGGATTTTATAGGGAGCGGATTTCCCTGGCTTTTTTCCTTCTAATTGTTTAAGCTGTGAAGCCATGAGTTTGCACTGTGTTGATTTAGCTTTTTCTGCAAAAGAATCTCCATGGTGTTGAGGTAGTATATGTATTTCAAAGACAGGAATGTTCCACCAATTTACTTTTTTGAGGGTGGGTAATATCTCTAATTTCTGTTGTAAGCTCTTAACAAAACTAATGTCAATGGTGAAAGTGATTCAGTTATGGAGACCAAAACCATAGTAGTTCTTTCAAACATATTCTAATCCCTATCTATAAGTAGAGCTGGATTCATCTCTTTGTTTGTCTGCAGTCTTGCATCTTTGTCCAATAATTTTTGTTCTTCCCTATGGTTTTAGCCTGTATGTAAATTTCAGGGGTGTTCTAATTTCTTTGATGGTCCATCTCCCAGGCCCACTAACAGCTACACAAGTGGATATAAACCAGGGAGCCCTGGAAAATATATCCTGAGGACCAGCCTGAATTGATTACTAAATTCTTTCCTACTCCTAAACTGTTCTGAAGAGTCTTTGACAATATCATGCAAATCTGAGTGAGACCAAAGCTTAAAGTGTTCAGATGGGTGCTCAGGTCATTGACCTTTCATCACAGGTGAGGAAAAACCAGTAACATGTTAGGATGGAAATTGGGAAGCAGGAGGATTTAATGGAGACAGGAAAGGGTAATGAGGGGGAATAGGAGCTGAAAGCGATCAGGGAAACTGTAGAATAAGGAGGAATAGTTGGTAAGAAGAAGGGCTGGGGATGGCATGTGTGGAGTTTTGAGTGAGGAAAGGGTGTGAGTTTGCTGGAGCTGAAGGAGAAGCAGAAGAGTCCACTGGTGGTGAGAGACTCAGTCCTGAATAAAATTCTGCCAAATGAATTGAATTTTTACTGCAGTGGTGAAGTATATAATTCACAGAGATTTTGAAGGGTGTTGAAAAGTGAATTGGAGTTTCTCTTAGTAACAAGGTTAAACAAAAATTGGCAACAAAACCAAGCTAAAAGAGCATGAAGAAAAAGAAACAAAATTAAACCCTTACTGTGTTGCCTTGGACAAATGTCTGGAACGCAGGGGTCAGGAGCTGACCCTCATCGGGGGATGCCCAAATTGTGGAGCTCAAGGGACTCCAGAGGTCTCAGCGCCTGAATGGAGAAGACAGGGGTACACAGGTGGGCTTACCGTCCATGCAAGTTATGGTATGATTGTGGCACCAAACTGTCAAAGGCAAAAAACAAACAGCTTTGGAAATCAATCTTATTCTGTCTCCTGCAATGGGAATGGAATCCCAGGTCTGAAGATTCGAGTGTGTCAGAGGGTGGTTTTACCTTAGCCTCTTATAAGGAGGAGTAGGAAAGTTATGTGTGGGTGACTTTACAGCTAGAATTGTTTTGTAATTGGGGCATCTAAGGAAGCCAACCAGTACATGTTTATCTCTGTGTCTGGCTAGCTTTGGGGGGCGAATAGTTTGGCTAATCATTTATGAGACAGAGAATGGGAATTTGAAGGGTCTGTGCCTTGCCTTGTCATAGATGAACAAGGGCTGATACATGAATGTTATCTAAATCACATGAGGAAAGGTGGGTCTTTGCTATAAACCATTTTCTAGAATGTAAAATGGTGGAGGATGTCTTAAGAGTTGCTATTTTCCAGGAGTACAGAGCTAAGGTAAAGTTTAACATCATCAACCCATGCATATTTATTGTTTAATATTTAATAATTGTTTGTTTGGCAATCTTATTCGTTTTACTCTATTTTTTTATGCTGCTTTCTCTTTTGACTTTCTTTACAGAAACTATGTTTTGTTTTCTTGCATTTTCTGTAGGTAGTGTGAAAGTTATGTTGAAAACTAGCTGTAGCTGCCTCTCGATATATTAAATACAAACATATCTATATGTCTCTAATGAATAAAGACAATGTTAGGGTTATCTCTTTCAAGAGAATGTACTTAGCCTACTTTCTTCTGCTAGTACCTTCCTTATTTCTAAGTTAATATAAAATTCAATCACAGGCCTAGACTTATAAAAAATTTTATTAGGGCCGGTCCCGTGGCTTAGCGGTTAAGTGAACGCGCTACGCTGCTGGCAGCCCGGGTTTGGATCCCAGGCGCGCACCCACACACCACTTTTCCGGCCATGCTGAGGCCGCGTCCCACCTACAGCAACTAGAAGGATGTGCAGCTATGACATACAACTATCTACTGGGGCCTTGGGGGAAAAAATAAATAAATAAAGTTATAAAAAAAAATTTATTAATTTGTACTCCAATGTTTTATTTAACATATAAAGTCTTTAAAATGATTTTCCATCAGTTAATAACCCACACATATAATAGCAATTTACACACAACTACAGCATCATTTTAATGTTTAACTTCAGTGGTCATTGTTAGTCTTTTTGTACTGTTCACTTCCTCTCACCCGTACCCAATAAACTGTGACCTCCTCTCGCCTGTGTAATGCCAAGTCATTCACAACTATATTAACAGTTATGATCTTCTGCTTTCTAGTAAATGATAGAAGCACAGTGATTAATATGGCTACGGAAACTTAGAAAACTTCGTTGTTCTTATGGTGTCTGTCAATGACATGGGGCCATTACAATTCTTATGCTCATTACCAAGGAGCACAGTTTTACACACACACACACATTTTTACCTTACACTGTATCTACACTGCTCAGTCTTTCTCCATGTCAGCTTCCTTCCACCAAATACCATGCCTCACCAAACAACAGCTTACATCTCATGGCAGGTGTGATGAACATGATCAGGAAGGACTAATGGAAAGAATCTGCAGTTTCAAGAACTTCTAAATTCAAGTCAAAAATAATTGTTTCAAGAGGATGGTTTTCAGAAGTCTCATCCATTGATTTCAAGGGCCCTGATAGGTATTAAACAAACAGCATTGAAAAGGCCCGGTATGAATTAAGGCATCCTGGTGATTTGAAACTGTAGTTACTAAATGATGCGTATATAGGAAAATTCCAGATTTTTCCTTACAAACATTCAAAGGGAAAGGGGAATTCACATTGTTATTTGAGGGCCTTGTACTCAGATAGGGAAATGCAATGCATTAATAATAATCTGTCAAACATATATTTATTGAACTGCTACTTTGAGCTTGTTGCTGAACTACTATCATAGAATAAGAGAAAACCATGAAAAACTAATCACTGAGAACCAGAAATGGGCTTACAAACCAAAGTAGGTTAACTGCATGTCACTGCCCTTTAAACTGGGAGAGATAACTCACATTAATTCATGTTCTCAATCCATTGTTTAAAGCCTACTCTATCACAACAGCTTTCCCACTCAGATGCTTTATTTTGATTCACATTTGGTTGGTTAGATTAGTTCTTTAAATAATCTTCTTACAAAGGCAAGGGTATTTCCAGAATTCTTGTGAAACTGATCATTTTTCTCTGAGGTCCTTACCTGTGAATGACAAATTGTCAGGCATAGATCTTTTAGATCCTAAACTTTCCCTCTCAAAATTCCGGTGTCTTCTTGTGCTCCTTGTCAGGAAACAGAATTCTGAAACTAGTCTTTTTTTTTTGTAGCTATACTGTTTTTTCTTTGTAGATGCCTTCAGGATTTCTCTTTTTTAACTTGTTGAAATTCAAACATTTTTCCTCCTTAGGATATATCTAGAGAGGGAACTACTTTTATAATTTTTCCACTGTAAAACCCCCAATCCTTTCAAATTTTAGACAGATTTTTCTTCAGCTCCATGAAAGTAAAGGTAAAGTACATCACCTCCAGAAGTGGACTGGCTAAATTTGCAGCATCTGCTCCTAACTAACTCTGTGGTAGGTTATTTAAAATTCTCTACAAGCTTCCTCTCATCAGTTGTTGAATAGATGTAAGAACATATATTATAGATGTTTCTTGGGGATTAAATGAGATAATGGTAGATGTAAATCATAAATGATTCATACACGTTAGTCATTGTTATTAGCTTTATTCCTATTATTCATGGTTTCTTCCACTGAAAACTTATAATTCTTAGAAAAAATTTCTATTGTCTTCTTAGATAGAATGTCTATCACTTTTTTTATCATTAATCTATTATTTCCTTCTTTTTTTAATTTTCCTGTGCATTGTGAGTGAAATTATTAACTACGTTCTCCAGTCATTTTATTTACTTCAAACTTTTATTACCTCCAAAGAAGTTTGTAATGTTTATTTTGTATTTTAAGTTTTCTTTCTCCCTCCATTTTTCTTCCTTCCTTCCCTCCCTTCCGATGACCAGCTCCCATTGCATCTCAGCTTTTATTTCAAGTTGTTCTTTCTTTATAGTTTCCTGGCCATATTTATAGAGAATTTTTGCAAGGATATAAACATCCTCAAAATCATCAAGGCATTGTCCATTTTTCTGTAGTTTCTGTTCATATGCCTGCTGTTGTTTCTGTTTTCATTTTTGAGTTCAAGAGATCAGTCCAGTCTAGAAGTGGCTCATGTCCCTAGTCATCACCATCCATGTGCTAGCAACTCCCTCCTTCTAGATTTCAATAAGATGGGCATGTTGATATATACAGTCCTCACTTGTAGGTCGATTTGTAAATTGTGTTCAGAGTCATTTGATGTGTTTTACTGGCCTGAAGGTAGGTCTCATTTTCTCCTATGTTTTCAGATTTTTGTTTGAACTAAAGAGTCAGATGAGGTTTGAAGTTGTCATTTCAGCACTGTAGTTCATGAGCACCTCCACCCCCAGCATGCCAAGCCTAGGCTCAGCACTTTCTGTGGTGCTTTCCCTAAGATATATGAGCACTCCGGGGAGTGCAGAAACACTGCATATGCCTGCTTCCTGTAGTGACGCATGGTGGCAGTCTCCCAATGCCCATGAGAAAAGAGCTGTGAACAAAGGCTGGGGATAGAACTTTTTGCTCTGACAGGATAAAATGATAACTTCTGTGCACTTGAGGGAAAGTGCTGCCTATTTTTTTCTCTTCACTTTAGCATCTAGTTCTCACAGTTTGGCAAAGTCAGATGTATTGTCATAGTCTTTTCCTTTTTTTTCTTGGCAACTGTTCTGGTTTATTAAGATTTCATTTGAACTGGTATATTATAGATATCATAATCTTTTCCTGCTTTATTTTTGGATGTCTGTTCTGCCTCATAAGACTGTAGTTGCATGTGATGTGTGGTTCAAGGATATGCTTTTTAATGCATCTCCATCAACAATGCCATTTGTTTAAATTCTGAATGAAATCTCACCAGTTTTTTGTTTTTCTTTAATTACACTAGCACAGACCTTTTATGTGTGTTTGTTTGTGTGTGTGTGTTTAAGAGGAAACTTGATAAGAAGCTTATCAAGCCCAGATAGTCTGTCAGCCCACTAATCCAAAAGTTTGCTTCTTTAGACATTCCAGACTACTACAACTTGATATTCCACAACTAAATATTCCTAGGACTACAATTAAATTTCCTAGGGGAAATTCTCAGACTATAATCACAGCAAAGATTGTCAATTATCCCCAATATCCATTCTCACCTTTTTCTTTGAGTAATACATTTCCCTCCTATCCTCTGATCAAGATTTAGCTGAGAATGTGGCTATGCACCGGAGACTTCATTTCTCATACTCCATTGCATCTTGCTGAGGAAATGCGAATAGGGCTAGTGGGATGTGAGCAAAAGTGATGAAGGTAACCTCATAGCTTTATGCACACACACATTTGCTCTATTTCTTTCCCCCACCCTGTGTTATTGCAACCAATCCTGGAGGCTTCAAGCTTCAACCCCACAGACATATCTAACACCCTGGACAATGGCAGAGGAGGAAGATGGAAGGGCTGTGGGTCTCTACATAACCTCGAATATTCAAACCCTTCTGCCACTGTAGCCGACTCATCCACAGACTCTTTTATGGGAAAGAAATAAAATTCAATCTCAATTAACGCTCAGCATTTTGGGAGTATCTTTACTGAAGTTGCTCTTTCTCTACTCTAACTAATACAAAATACATCTAGACAGTGTACTGGTAATTGAAAGAAAAAGGCCACAGTGAACGATTCATAAACTTTTACATAGTGCTTTCATAAGATCTGGCTCATGAGTACCAAATTTCTACACCGTAAAGCTCTAATGATTGCCTAGAGTTTCTGTTGCTTTCAAGGCTTTATAGATAGGGTAGCAAAAATTAATGTTTCTTTTCTTTTTTTTTTAAATGGAAGCCCATCTGCTCTTGTTTCTTGGGAATGAGACAGTTGATGGGAAACCACTAAATAAATCCACATCCAGCCAGAAGATCTCAAGACAGCATGATACTATGTTTTGGAAAAAGTATAAAGGGATTAGAAAAACAAGAAAGAGCTAGTAGCCTTTCTTCAATGGCATCTTCCATTCTCTCACAGAGCTATCATACCCAGAGGGATATTTTAAAAGCTGAATTCTTAGCCGTTTGTAAGAGTATAAGCATAACTTTTTAAGACGGTCCTGACATCCTGTAACTTTTGTTTTCCTTCAGTGGAGATGTGAAGTCAATGGCAGCTTTATAGCTTTTTATTGGATGTCTTTTGAGCATGGACTATATCAGCTTCCTATGAAGCTTGTTAAAGGAAAAATTTTGGGATGAGAAGAGCCCCTGGCATGTTAGAAACAGAAAGCAACATATATGCTTCAGAAATAGCAAACGACTCACCTGCCAAACCAACCCTGTGGTGCACATGCTTTGGTGTCACAGGCCTGCCCTCCTCAAAACTCAAAGCAGTGGGGAGCCGGTGGAGTCCGTTCTGGCTTAGAGGTATTTCTCCTGAATCTGCTAAAAGAAAAACCTATGACCTTCATCTCTCAGAAAACATCTTATGCCTCACTGATTCTCATTTTAATGCAGAGTTCTGTGTCCTTGCAAATAAAAGCAATACTTTGAAGGCTTTAAGAAACAAACAAGGGATTGCAGTGAGATGTAAGTATGAATGGTTATTTATCTGGAATCATAAATGTAAATAGTATGCAGAAACATAATTGATTTTTAAGACTAATAACTGACCACTATGTGGCACGTACTGTGCTAAGCATTTGACATGTTGTCATTAATCTTAAGGATTATAGGATACATAATATTATCTCCATTTTACAAGTGAGAAAACTGGAAGTTAAGTTACAGTCCCAAGGGAATATAGCTAGTATGGGGTGGATGTGGGGTGCTCATTCAGATCTACCTAATTCCCAAATCCATATTATCTCCACTATGTTTTGTTGTCTAGACCTTAACTACTACACAAAGCAATAGAAATCATTTGATATCTGTGATTTATAAGAAATATATATTTGGTCATTCAGATGACCAAAATATGTTTCTCATATAAACTTGGTCTTCTGCCACAATTCCTGGCTCACAGCTCCTAAAACAGTTGGAACTTCCTAAGTGAGAGAGTGATAAAAGTGGTGTCTTTTGTTACGTTAATGAGGCGGGGTTTGGACGGAACTTAAAGATGAGGGCTGGTTGCCAGAAGAACCAACCAAGTAATTAGAAGGTTGGAACTTTTAGTCCCACTCCCTGATCTCTGGGAAGGAGAGAAGGGCTGGAGGTTGAATCAATAGCCGAGGGTCAATGATTTAATCAATTACGCCTCTGTAGTGAAGCCTCCATAAAAACCCAACAGGACAGTTTGGAGAGCTTTTGGGGTAGTGAACTGGTGGAGATGCAGGGAGAGTGGTGTACCTGGAGGGGTCAAGGAAGCTCCATGCCCTTTTCCCATACCTTGCCCTATACAACTATTCCATCTGGCTATTTCTGAGTTATATATGGGGTTCAGAGAGCTTCCAGACTGGGGAACCAGAACACTCCCACATGCTACCGTGCTGGGCCCCATGTTTCACGAGGACAGAAGCTCCTTTGTTCAGGACCTCGCCTATGTATCTCTTCAACTGGCTGTTGATTTGTATCCTTTAATATCCTTTGCAATAAACTGGTCATCTAGTGAGTAACTCAGAAGAGTTCTGTGAGCCGCTCTAGTAAATTAATTGAACCCAAGAAGGTCCTGATTCCTAGCCAGTCAGTCAGAAGTACAGATAATAACTGTGTGAAGTGGAAGGCGGTCATGTGGGACTGAGCCCTGTACCTGTGGAATCTGGTGCTATCTCAGAGTAGATAGTGTCAGAATTGAGTGGAATTGTAGGACACCCAGCTGGTGTCTGAGCATTGCTCGGTGTGGGGAAACCCCCCCCCCACACTGTAATTGATACTAGAATCACTTTTAGCATCTAAGTACTAAGTATCAATGTCACAGAAGAGAACTAAGAACTTCGTATTAAAGGAATATGATCAAGAGCTGTACAATTATAGACATTTTTTCTGACTCTTCGAGCCTTACCTAACAGTTTTGAGGTGACGTCCATGGAGCTCATGCCAACCTCAAAAGCTTACAGCAGGCAATAAACCATTTATGAAACTTGACAACAAGAACTATCCTTGGTAATTTTTTATCCTTAGTAATATCACTGTAAACTTTATATTTTGCTTCTCTCTTAAAATCCTCAGAATACCAAAAGTCGAAAAGCACAGTAAGAAAAAAAAAATCATGACAAAATAGACCATTATGACATGAAACAGAAAGAAAAAATGTCTAAAATAACACCTTTCAGGAACATTTGTTTTGGCTTCTCAAGAGAATGAAAAGTTCTCTAAGCTTAAAAACACAATGCTGACTGAACAAAAAACAGTAACAACAACAAACGGATGAGGACTATGTTTTTGTAAACAAAATTGTAAGGGACAGAACCTTGGAAGCATCTTGCATCACTTTTGTTTCCTCGATTTTCCTAGCAACAGAGTCAGTGCAGCTACAACTGCCAAGCCAGACTGTGTGGTTTTTTGAGTCAAAGCCCAGCTCTTAGCAAATTGATTTTAGTTTCAACTAATTGCCTGGCATTGGAGGCACATGAAGGTAAATCAAGCCTTTTGAGCTCTGGAAATGGGGTCTAATTCTATACATGGAAATGACCCACTGTTTCAGTTAACCTTTCTGGATATAACGGTTTACTCATTCAAAATATATTTTTAACATTTTGGGCACCCCTCCCAATCTATTTGAAAGCCTCCTGGTACCTCCCACCCAATACTGAATTGTTTCATTTTGCTTCTTAGTCACCTAGTCTTTTTTTCCTTGCCCACGGAATAATTTGAGATAAGCTTCCTGGAAAGCTAATGGCCCCTACTACCAACATTTCTTCACACTCTCTCTCTTATTAACGTATACCTTTTCTAGGTCATAAGCTATGCCGATCTTTGATATTTACAGGTGTGATTATGTTAGTTTATCAAATGTCACTGTGGTTATATATTTGACTAAAGACACAATTGCCTCGTAATAAAAAGAACATCGGGCATGCAGTAAGGACCCCTGCACTTCAAAATGCTATCATTTATTTGACTTTGTGATTTAATCATGTAACTTTTCATGATTTTACTTCTACCTTCAAGACTTCTTTTTCTCATTTCTTTATTTCTGGCTCTTTATACTCTACTATAATTAAACATTTTTCCTCTCTATATTTCCATTTCTAGGCCTTCTTCTCTTAATACTCTATTTTCCTCCTGCAATAGATTGAATGTTTGTGTCCCTCCCAGAATCATATATTGAAACCTAATCCCCAATGTGGTGGGTTTGGAGGTGGGGCCTTTGGGAGCCGATTAGGTCATGAAGGCAGAGTCCTCACGAATGGAATTAGTGCCCTTACAAAAGAGACTCTGGAGAGCTACCGCATCCTCTTCCCCCATGTAAGAACACAGCTAGAAGATGACTGTCCATGACAGTGGGCCCTCACCAGACACTAAATCAGCTGGTACCTTGATCTTGTACTTCCCAGCCTCTAGAACCATAAGAAACAAATTTCTGGCATTTATAAGCTACCCAGTCTATGGTATTTTTGTTATAGCAGGCCGGATGGAGAAAAATCATCCATACCTATGGCTTAAATTGCCATATCTAAGTACTATAAATGTATATACAAGCCTAGACTTTACTCTTGAGGAGAGGTCTCCTCTGAGATACTTATTTCCAATTGCCAATTTACAATTAGATATCCTAAAAGATCCTTACATGCAACATTTATGGAAATAAACTTCCTCCTTTTCCCAAACCTGGAATCCTTCTCTTGTGTTCTATATATTGATGATTTTTGCTTTTATACATATAGTTGGGAAAAACAGAAACTTTGGTATTTTCCTTTCCTATGGCTTTCATATTCATTCATCCATCCATCTACCATCCATCCACCCACCCGTTCATCCACCATCCATTGATTTAACAATTCACTCATTCAAAAACAAGTATTGATGTGCCAGCTACTATTTCAGGTACTGGAGCTACACCAGTAAAAGCTTTCCAAAAAAAATGTGGTCCTGCTTTAATAGCACTTGCATTTTAATGCAGAGAGATAAATAATTAATAAAAACAAGCAAGTAAAAGCATAGTGTGAAATACAATAATAAATGCTACAAAGAAGGCTAAACCTAATTAAGAAGCAAAATGAATGCTGGGGAGAAGTGGGCCTATTTTTTTTTTTTTTTTAAGTATAGTCAAGGAAGGATTCTTTAATAAGATAATATCTGAACAGATAAGTAAAGAGAATGAAGAAGCCAGCCATACAAATAAATATATGAAGCAAGAGCATTATAATTAGAGCAGCATTTCAAAATTCCTGCGGTAGGAGCATGCTTGGCATTGTCCAAGGAATGTTAAGGAGTCAGCATGGTTGCAATAGGGTGAGTAAGGAGAACAGTGTAGGAGATGAAATCATGGAGGTATGGAAGGACCATGTTAAGTAGCATTTCGTAGGTCATGGTAAACATTGTTTTATTTATTGATGTACAATAAGTCACCTAAAAGTAATTTATTAATTCCTTTTGTTCTGTGGGCTGACTCAGTTGGGGATGGGATTCTTTTTTTTCCCAGTTTTATTAAGATATAATTGACATGTAACATTGTGTAAGTTTAGGGTGTACAATGCTTTGATTTGATATATGTATACTCTAAAATGATTGCCACCGTAGAACTACCAACGCTTCCATCCCATCACATAATCACCATTTCTTTTTCGTAGTGAGAACACTTAAGATGTACTCTCTCAGCAACATTCAAGTATATAATACAGATTTATTAGCTATAATCACAAAGCTGTACATTAGCTCCCAGAACTTGTTCATCTTATAAACATAAGTTTGCTCTCTTTGACCAATATCTCCCCATTTCCCCCCACCCTCACCCCCTAACCATCACTCTACTATCTGTTTCTCTGAGTTTGCCTTTTTTAGATTCCACATGCAAGTGATATCATACAGTATTTGTCTTTCTCTGACATTTCACCTAGCATAATGCCTTCAAGGTTCATTCAAGTTGCTGCAAATGGCAGGATTTCCTCCTTTCTCATAGCTGAGTAATATTCTATATATATAATGGGATATAATATTATAATATAAAAATATATATTATATTAATATATTATTAATATATTAGTTCCCTCATGATTATTGATTTTGAGCACCTTTTCATGTACCTGTTGGCAATTTGTATGTCTTCTTTGGGAAACTGTCTGTTTGGTTCCTCTGCCCATTTTTTAATTGGATTATTTGTTTTCTGTTATTAAGTTATATGTTATTATATTATGGCTTTATGTATTTTGGATGTTAACCCCTTATCAGATATAAGACTTGGGAAATATTTTCTCTCATTCCGTAGGTTGCCTTCTGATTTTGTTAGTTATTTCTGTTGCTATGCAGAAACTTTTTAGTTTGATGTAGCCCTAGCTTTTTGTTTTTGCTTTTGTTGCTTGTGCTTTTGGTGTCATATCTAGGAAATTGTTGCTAAGACCAATGTCATGGAGATTTTTTCCTCTGTTTCCTCTAGGGTTTTAAGGTTTTAGGTCTTTTATGTTTAATTTTTCATCCATTTTGAATTCCTTTTTTTGATTGGTGTAAAATAGGGGTCCAATTTCATTCTTCTGGATGCAGTTATCGAGTTTTCTCAACACCATTTATTGAAGAGCCTATCCTTCCCCATTGGGAAGTCTTGGCTTCTTTGTCAAAATTAGTAGACCGTATATGTAAACGTTTATTTCTGGGGTCTTGATTTTGTCCCATTGGTCTATGTCTCTATTTTTATGCCAGTAGCATGCTGTTTTGATAGCTAGCTTTATAGTATAGTTTGAAATCAGAAATTCTGATGCCCCCAGCTTTGTTCTTCTTTATCAAGATTGCTTTCGCTATTTGGGGTCTCCATATGATTTTCAGAATTGTTTTTTCTATTTGTGTGAAAAAGACCACTATAATTTTGAAAAAGATTGCACTGTGTCTATAGATAGTTTGGGGTAATATGGACATTTAAATAATATTAACTCTTCTGACACATGAACATGGGATATCTTTCAATTTATGTCATCTTCAATTTGTTTTGCAATAGTCTTGTAGTTTTCAGTCTACAGATCTTTCACCTCATTGGTTAAATTTATTCTGTAGTATTTTATTGTTTTTGGTGCTATTGTGAATGGGATTGTTTTATTAATTTCTTTTTCAAATGTTCGATTGTTGGTGTATAGAAACCCAACTGTTTTCTCTATGTTAAATTTGTACCCTGCAACCTTATCTGAATTTGTTGATTAGTTCTAGCAGTTTTTTGGTGGATAGTTCAGGATTTTCTGTATAGAATATTATATTATCTACAAACGAAGTTAATTTTTCTTCTTCCCTCCTTAATTTGATACTTTTTATTTCTTTATCTTGCCTCATTGCTCTGGCTAGGACTTCCAGTAGTATGTTGAATAGGAATGGTGAGAATGGGCACCCTTGTCTTGCTCCTGATCCCAGAAGAAAAGCTTTGAACCTTTCATTAAGTATAATGTTGGCTGTGGGTTTTTCATATATGGCACTTATTGTGTTGAGGTATGTTCCTTCTATACCCAATTTGTTGAATATATTTATCATGAAGAAATGTTATATTTTGTCAAATGCTTTTTCTGCATCTATTGGGATGAGCATATGTTTTTTATCTTTTATCCTATTAATGTGGTGTGTCCCATTTATTGATTTGTGGATGTTGAACCATTCTTGAATCTTAGAGATAAATCACACTTTATCTTGGTGAATAATCCTTTAACACGCTGTTGGAATCAGCTAGCTAATATTTTGTGGAGAATTGTTGCATCATTATCCATCAGGCAAATTGGTCTGTAATTTTATTTTCTTGTAGTGCTTATTTGGCTTTGGAATCAGAGTAATGCTGGACTTGTAAAATTAGTTTGGGAGTGTTCTTTGCTCTTCAACCTTTTGGAAGAGTTTGAAAGGATTGGCATTAATTCTTCTTTATATATTTGGTAGACTTCACCAGTGAAACCATCTGATCTTGGGCATTTCTGTGTTGAGAGATTTTTGATTACTGATTCATTCTCCAATTCAGTCTTGGTAGGTTGTACATTTATAGTAATTTATTGATTTCTCCTGGGTTATTTAGTTAGTTGGTGTATACTTGTTCATAGTAGTCTTGCATGATCCTTTGTATTTCTATGTCATCAGTTGTAATGTCTCCTCTTTTATTTATGATTTTATTTATTTGAGCCCTGTCTTTTTTTCTGAGTTAGTCTAGCTAAAATTTTGTCAATTTTGTTTATCTTTTCAAAAAACTAGCTTTTAGTTTTGTTGATCTTTTCTATTGCTTTTTCTGGTCTTTCAAGTATTTATGCTCTGATCTTTGCTATATCCTTCATCTACTAACTTTGGCTTAGTTTTTTTTTTGTTTTTTTCTAGTTCCTTCTGGTGTAAAGTGAGGTTGGTTATTTGCAATCTTTCTTGTTTCTTAACGAAGGTGTTTATGGCTATAAAATTCCCTTTTAGAACTGCTTTTGCTTCATCCCATAAGATTTGGTATGTTATGTTTCCATTTCATTTGTCTTTAGACATTTTTTTGATTTATTCTTTGACCTATTTGTTCTTCAGGATCATGTTGTTTAATCTGCATATAGTTGTAAGTTTTCCAGCTTTACTGCTGTTACTGACTTTTAGTTTCATACTATTGTGATCAGAAAAGTTACTTCATATGTTTTCGATCTTGTTAAATTTGCTAAGACTTGGTTTGTGACCCATCATTGATCTATCCTGGAGAATGTTCCATGTGCACTTGAGAAGCATGTGTATTCTGCTCCTCTTGGATGGAATGTTCTGTATATGTCTGTTAGTTCCATTTGGCCTAAAGTATGGTTCAAGTCCAAGGTTTCCTTGTTGATTTTCTGTCTGGGTGATCTATCCATTGCTGAAAGTGAGGTATTGAAGTCCCCTACTATTATTGTTGTCTATTTCCCCTTGCAAATCTCTTAGTATTTGCTTAGCATCTGTAGGTGCTCTGAGGTTTGGTGCATATGATTGTTATATCTTCTTGATGAATTGACCCCCTTATCATTATATAATGACCATTTTTGTGTCTTGTTACCAATTTTGTCTTAAAGTCTGTTTTGTATGATATAAGTATAGCTACCCATGCTCTCTTACTTTCACCTTGCATGGAATATCTATTGCCATCCCTTCACTTTGGGCCTATGTGTGTCTTTAAAGCTGAAGTGAGTCTCTTATAGCCAGCACATAGTTGTTGGGTCTTGTTTTTTTTTTTTAATCCAGTCACTTGATGCCTTGTGATTGGGGAATCCAATTCATTAACATTTAGAGTAATTATTCATAGGTAAGGGCTTACTAGTGCCATTTTATTGTTTTCTAGCTGTTTTGCAGTTCTGTTTATATTTTCTTTCTTGCTTGCTCTCTTCCTTTGTAAATTAATGATTTTCCATAGTGGTTTGCTTTGATTCTCTTCTCTTTGTCTTGGTGTATCTGTTGTAGATTTTTGCTTTGTTCTTCCCATGAGGCTTACATAAAACACCATTTATATATATGTATATTATATATATATATATAATATATATATATATAATTAAATTGTTGGGGAAAATATTGTTTTAAATATATTTTAAAACAATATTTCGTATTTTAAAATAGTAGTTCATGCTGATAACAATTTAATTTCAATTGCATACAAAAACTCTATCCTTTCATTCCCCCTTTAATGCTTTTGATGTCACCATATATCTTTTTATAGTGTGTATCCACTAACAAATTGCAGAAGCTATAGCAATTTTTAATACTTTTGTCCTTTAACCTTTATACTAGAGTTAAGTAGTTAATGTATCACCATATTCAGTTATTAGGGCATTCTGAATTTGCCTATATGCTTACCCTTACCAATGTGCTGTCTGTTTTCATGTTTCCATGTAATTAATTAGCATACTTTTGTTTCAGCTTGAATAATTCCTTTCAGCATTCTTTGTAAGACAGGTTTAATGGTGTTGAATTCCCTCAGCTTTTATTTATTAGGGAAAGTCTTTATTTTCACCTTTGATTCTGAAGAACAACTTTGCTGGCTAAAGAATTTTTAGTTGGTAGTTTCTTTGTTTTAGCACTTTAATTATGTCATCTTATTCTCTCCTGGCCTGCAAGGTTTCTGCTGAGAAGTCTGATGATAGCCTTATAAGGGTTCCCTTTTATGAGAGAGGTTTTTTTTTCTCTTGCTGCTTTTTAAATAATCTTTGTCTTTGTTTTAGACAGTTTTATTATTGTGGATTTTCATGAGGATTGTATTGAATTAAAATTTTGAGGTCACCTATTAGCATCATGCACTTGGATGTCCAAATCTCTCCCCAGGTTTAGAAAGTTCTCAGCCATTATTTCTTTAAATAGGCTTTCTACCCCTTCTCTTCTCTTCTCCTTCTGGGACTCTAATGATGCATACATTATTTCTTTTGATGATATCACATAAATAGGTAGGCTTTCTTCATTTTTTTTCATTATTTTTTCTTTTGCATCTCTGAGTGGATAATTTCAATTGATCTGTCTTCAAGCTCACTGATTCTCTCTTCTGCTTGTTCAAATTTACTGTTGAATCTCTCTGTTGAATTCTTCAGTTCAGTCATTGTATTCTTCAGCTCCAAAATTTCTGTTTGATTCTTTTTTGTATTTTCTGTCTCTTTGTTGAACTTCTCAATTTGTTCTTGCATTTTTTTTACTGATATTGTTAAATTGTTTTTCTGTGTTCTCTCATAGCTCTACGAGCATCTGTAGAACAATTATTTTGAATTCTTTGTCAGGCAATTCCTGGATGTCCATTTCTTCGGGGCCAGTTCTTGGAGGCTTACTGTATTCCTTTGGTGGAGACATGTTTCCCTAATTCTTTCTGATCCCTATAGACTTGCATAGGTGTCGGGGAATTTGAAGAAAGAGTCTTCTCTTCCCAACTTTATGGACTGATTTTAGTAAGGGAAGCCTTTCACCTGTGGGCATGCTGGATCATGCTATGACCCTGGGTCTAGTGCTACAAGGTGTGATGTACAGGGGTGTGTGGCAGCATTGATTTCAAGGGGGCATGATGTCTCTTTAACTCAGGCCACTGTGGTCCATAGCATCAACAACTGTGTGATCTTTGGCCAGTACTGTGGGGGGTACACAGTGGCTGTAAGGGCTGGTGGGATCCTAAGTGGCACCTCCAGGTCTGGTAACAAGGGACCAGGGCAGGCAGTGGTGATAGCTGGAGCTGATGGTGTGCATACACTTACCTGTGGGGGCCAGCTGCAGTTGCCTATACAGTGGCAAGGGCTAGTTTTAGACACATTCATAGTGGTGGGGGCTAGGGCAGGTAGTAAGGGCTAGGGTCAATTATGGACTCACTGGCAGCTGCAGGGACCTTGGGGCTGCCAGTGTACTCTTCTGTGGCTGTACACTCTCTCTCTCCCCAGGCATATACACTGCAGTGGAGACTGCTGATGGGGGTTAAGGTTTGAGTGTGAATGTGCACAGCTGGTGGGATTAGCTTCAGGTGGGCACAGTGGTGTCAGCTGGTGATAGTAGGCAGGGTCTGATCAAGACCTGCAAGTATCTGCAGGAGCCTTGGATGTCACTGTACTCTCCTATGGCTGTACTCTTCCCCGGGCCATGCACACTGCAGTAGAGGCCACTGATGGGGATCAGGATGGGGGCATGCAGGATCACAGCTGGAAGGGCTAGGTATAGGTGGGTGCAGTGGTGCCAGCCAGCGACAGAAGGCAGTGCCTGATATGGGCTCACAAGCAGCTGTGGGGGTGCTGGCTGTCAGGGTACTCTTCGGTAGCTGCACACTCTGCCCCTGCAGTAGAGTCCAAAGACGAGTGTCTGGCTGGTGGCATGCAGGTGCACAGCTAGAAGGGCTAGCCCCAAGCACAGGCATAGTGGTGGGGTCTGCTGGGGGGCCCTAGGCTGGTATCTTGCACTCACACAGCTGTAGAAACTAGAACTGGCTACAAAAGTGGCTCCCCAGCACCAGGGTGGAAGGAGTCAGGTGGCCGGTGTCTTATACTTGCGCAGCCGCAGAAAACCTAGATGACTGCTGTTGTGGGTCCTGGGCTATGCCAGGGGTGGTGGGGGGAGGGAAGGTGGAGGGACTCAGGTGGCAGGTGTCAGCAAATGCAGATACCTGTGGGGCAAAAGGTGATCAGATCTGCATCAGGTCTGTGGAGGCTATGTTGGCCATTGGCTTCATTAGTGACACAATCTGCTAAGTTTGTCTGCAGAAAAGGTCTCTGTGACCCGTGATAGTTCCCACTGCGTGTCTACCAGTAATAGCCTCTGCTTTTCTTCCTTGTTCCTAGCTCGCTCAATAGGTCTCAGCTCTGCCAGTCTGGGAGAAGTGAAACCAAAGCGAGACCTTTGTACAATGCCCTGCAAGGCTGGAGGAGCTGATCACTCACCTCACTCTTCCTTTTCTGGTGAGAGGAACTCCTTCTAGCTGGGAAGTTCTTCTTGATGCTGAATAGTGCTGGCTTGGGGGTTGGAATGATGCAGGCAAAATGAAGTTGTCTTTCTTCTCTTCTTGTGCGATTATTCTCAGTTTTTTTGTTGCTCCACAGTGTTGCTAAAACATCCTAAGTGAACTTTAGTGGTTGCCTGGAGCTGTTTTTGTTCATGGATAGCTGTCCAATCATTGATCTCTGTCACGGATGGGGAAACTGGGTTCTCCTATGTCACCATTTTTGGGGGATGAGATTCTTGTCTGCAGTTTGTTATGTGGGTATACTCAGATGTCAGGTGGGCCTGCAGTCATTTGAAGGTTCAACTGGGCTGTATGTAGATGTGACTTGGCTGGGCTGGTGTTGGCTGTTGGTTGTATGCTTACCCAGGACTGTCAAACAGAGAGCCTCTGTGACTTATCTATGTGTTTTGAGTTTGTTCTAGGATAAGGCCTGGGTTTTAAGAGGGAGCGTTCCAAGAACAAGAGTTTCTAAATCGAGCATTCCAAGAAGCAGGAAGAGGAAGCTGCCAAGTTAGGTAAGGGCTGTTTCTAGAACTGGCACAGCATCATTTCTGTCATATTCTGTTGGTCAAAACAGTCACCAAGCCATCCAGGGTCAAGGGGATGAAGAGATGCACTCAACCTCTTAGTGGGGATGTAGCAAGATCACATTGCTGAAGAGCGTGTGGATTGGTAGATGTGGCAGCCACATTTGGAAAATAGAGTCTGTCACCATAACGGATTTTATTTGGAATATATTTCAAAGGTACTAGAGGGTTTTGAGAAGAGAAAAGATATTGAATGATTTAGTTTTATTTTTATTGAGATAAACTTTAGTAGTACAAGGTAGAAAAATTGAGATTGATGAAGAAGCTATCAAAATGATCTAAGCGAGATAAATTAGTGGCTTGGACCAGGGTGTTAGGAGTGGAGATGGCAGAAAAGGTTGGATTGTGGATTTATTGGGAATAAGATTTGCTGGTGGGTTAGATGCAGGTTGTAAGAAGAAGCTGGTAGTCAAGCATTTTATCAACAAATTTGGCTGAACAACTTGGGGAATAAAGTTGTCAATTACTGAGGTTGGGTAAACTCTAGGAAGAGCAAATTTTAAGGGTTTCAAATCAAGAGTTCAATTGGACGTGTTTAATTTGAAATGTTTACCAGAAATTAAAGTGGAAATAAGTTTCTGGAGTTCAAGTGTTGGGTCTAAGAGGGAGATAGGAATTTGGGAGAAATCAGGATCTAGATGATTTTTAAACCATGAGACTTCAGAGGAGTCCACCTAGATAATAAGTATACATAAAGAAGAGAAGAGGCCACTGAGGTCATTCCATGTTTAGAGCTTAGAGAATGGAAGGGTGCCAACAGCCATGATTGTCACTCTAACAACCTCCTAAGCACTCTTACTGACAATATTATTACTGCCCCCTTCACCACCCCACCCAACTTATCCAATTCATTTATTCCTGCAGTCAGAATGATCTTTATAAAGACAGCTATAGTTAGTCAAGTGGCATTCCCATTTAAAACCATTTGTCAGTAATTAGGCTAAAGCTCAAAGATTTTAGCCCTTTTGACCTACAAGCCACTGTGGGATGTCCCAGTCTCACCTGCAAATATTCTTCCCCTTACTACCTGTACTACCTGCGCTAGATACCACTCAGCATGTTTCCTCCAGTCTCAGTGTATTTGGCCTGCTCATCCCTCTGCCTAGAATTTCACCCCACTCCATCCCTTTACCAATTTCACTCCTACACACATATCATTTCTCCTCTTAAATGCCATATGCCCTGAGATTCCATCAGATCCCTTTGCTTTAGCCCTTGTAGCTCCCTCCGTTGCTTCAAAGAAATTGAAATTTCTAATTGCTTATTCTGTATTTGTTGTAATGAATATTTAACACTGACAGTAAATATCTGTCATGCTCATTACCTTCAACAAAATAGGCCCCACGTTTCTTTGACTCAGTTTTTGTCCAGGTTCTTGTACAGTGTCTGACACAGAAATCACTATTTGTTTAAAAAAACAAACAACCTTTGTACAAAATTTCTTGATCTCTAAAATAGGTCTTGAGAGATAAGAATTAAATAACCTTGGGATGTGAAGATATCTTTTATAAGGAAAAAACAAATGTAAGTTACAACTCAGCTAATAATCCTTAACTTACAATGCTACCACCATCTGTGGAGATTTCTGATATGTTAACATGGTGTATAAAAGAAATCTCAGGGGAATCACTCATGTTTTACTTCATTGGCTACTAACTAATGCACTTACTCGTAAAGCTGGGTTTCATGGACAGATATCGTTAGCAAGTCAGGGTTGCCAGGCCAGGGGTCCCTGGGCTCATTCATAAGGTCCCACAAGCCTCCTTTTGTGTGCAGAGTTCATACTTTTAATCAAAAGAGAACCCCTCTTTATTTTCTAACACTTTATCCTGAATTCTTTTCTACAGTTTCCATTTTTAAGACTCCTCTCTCTTTTCCCCATTCCTCATCTGCGTGAGTTGCAAGCATTTTTCCAATGTCTCTAGCAAGTGAACACTTTTTCTTGAACCATTTCCTCATGTGGCAATATTTTCTCCTAAGGTGGTTAAGCCTTTTATCATTGCAGTTTGAGGCAGAGGTAACTTACAGCACAGAGTCTCTGGGTGTTGAGAGCATGATGGATGTCATGTTTGTCTTGATTCTACCGGGCCTGTATTTCAGGCATGCACCGAATAGCCTGCCTTGTTGATGCCTGAGACTTGAGTCACTAATGCTCGGCAGCCATAGCTCAGCTATAAACTGCTCGAAGTTTTTGCTCCCCCGCTGTTCCTCCCTCACTTAATTCCTAACAGGCTAGTTCTTATATTTGTATTGAATTTCTTTGAATTTCTTTCTTGAAATTCTTAAATATGTCCTGAAGAGGTTTCACATCAATTTAAATCAGAATATGTTCTCTACCTTATAGGAATGCTGTGTTTTCTCATCCTCATTCATATTTTTTATTAAAACACTGAATCATAATTATTTACTTCATAAACATCATCTCATATTTTTCAGTTGCATGTCATTAACTAAATTTCCAAGCGAACTTTACATCCGTTTTTACATATGTGCAAAGGAGTTTCAAGAACATTAGAATCTGGAAATAAAGAGGTATAAAAAGATATATCTAGTTTAATAACTATTTTATATATATTACATATATTCATTAAACATTTAGTTTGCAAAATTTAAAGCAGAACAGGAATTTTAGAATTACCTTCTGGTGTTTAAAATCCATACCAAAGATGTAGGTTCATAACGTATTGAAAAGGGGTGCAAACTGCTCTATGTGTAATATGAGAAATCAGGTCAGTGAAACATTAGTTGTGATACCACAGTTTCTCACAAGTAAACATCATTATAAATTTTAGGAATAACTTGTGAATTGAAATCCAGTCTTTTAATTTAACTTTCTAGCAGCGGGATTAAAGAGAGGAGGAGGGAAGAGTTCTAACACCAGAATTAGTGACCACATATAATCTGAAAAAGTGGCAATTCTGCATTACTCATCAAGTTGTGTCATTACTTTATTTTGGAAAGTTGCTCTCTGGAATGACAAGAGTTGAGGTTTGTTATGATTTTCTAGAGAGTTTCTGGCTAGGTATCTTTAAGTAGTTATTGCATAACGGTAAATGCTGACAGTAGAGTAATAAGCAATTTTATTTGCAGTAGAAAGCAGTATCTTGAAAAAGGAAATAATTCTGTCATAATAATTTGTGGCTGTGGGATTGTGATTAGGACAGAGCTGGTTTTGTGACAGCAAGTGCCATATTTCTTTGTAGGCATAAGCTTCCATGCAAAAAAGTACTGATATAGGATATTTTATTTTTTCCGATTTAGTTTTTCTACTTTTTTATACACAATATAATTAGCAAGTGAGAATCTGCCCACATCACACCAGCAGAGAACAGAATAACAGAGCTTTAAACGTATTTCAACACCTGACTTTTCAGTTAATAAAGCCATCCAAATGGTAAAATTCTGCGCTCTTACTTCATGTTTCAGCCAATTAATTTACATAAGTTAAATTAACAGATCTTAAAAAAAGCATCTCTCCTCCAACACACACTGTGCTGGCGGATGCCCATGTCACAGCGGAGAAGAGCAAAAGTTCTGGGTCATGAATTTTAAATGTGATAATTCATTTCAGGAAATCATGTTCCTAATAACCAGCCCTCAGTAATTTTAAAAATTGTTTATTTGTTTTTCCAACTGATGATTTTTTTTCCCCTCGGGCAGTAATTCTTGAAAAGTATGAGTATTGGTAGATGGTCTAGGATTCAGGAAAATGTATTGCACAGCTACCTTGATAGATTTATTCTTGGTACTAGACAAGATTTAAAGATGCTTTTGCAGAGCTCTGAAGCAGAACTCTGAACAAATGAAATAATTGGGTGGAAACTTGTATTTTATTTATTTCATTTTTGTAAGCTAGCTGTGTAGGCAAGTGACTCCCAAGTGACTGGTTACTTTGCACCATAATCAGTCAACTTTTATTTGTGATATATTCCAGTGATAAGAATGTTTTCTACTGCTGAGGAGAAATTACAAGATATCTTCAGCTATAAGAAGAGCTCACTTGAGCATCTATCCTTTTGGATGCCATCATTAGGTGCTAACCTCTCTGTTAAGCACCTTTCCTTTTTGTTCCCATTGGCTTGCTCAGAGTCCTACTGGTTTGGGCCTCAGATCCAAACGAAGTCCCTCATATGATGAATAGTCATTCTGAGGATTTTTAAAATCGTTCATATTTTAATTTCAGAGACCACTGAAACTTTTTTTCTAAATTAGAGGTAAGCTATAACATAAACCTAAAATTCAGCGTGTTTATGAGTTTCAAATATCCATGCTTGGAGGCCTCAGAAATTTCAAAATTGGAAGAAACACACATAAATTGTTGTCCCATGATTGACAATGGATTGTGCTCATTTTCTGTGCCTGTCTCTGTTTTCATGAACTAAGGAAACAGAAAGGCTAATCTTGTGATTGACTGAGATAAATATCACTCCCCTGCTTAGAATCCTATGGTTCATTGTACTCAAAGGACAGTTATAATTTCTTAACGATACTTATAAGGTCATGATTTCCTTTTTAGCCTCCCTTCACACGGCTCTCATAATTTCTCATCGACTCCCTCATAGTATTTTACTCTCTAGTTACCCTGATGTGTGCAGTTTCCCAACTATTTGGCGCTCTGTTTCTCTCCCCTGAGATACCTACCCGACACCAAGCGCTCCTCCTCTTCCATATCCATCTCCATTTCTCCAGGCAAATGCCACTTATCCTTTCGGAAGCAGCATTTCCGTTACCAGGCTGCCTCCTCTGAGAGGCCTAACCTGCCCTTCGCAGACTAGGCGGGCTCTCCATGGGCTCCCACGGCACTCATCGCTCTCTATAACCCCTCCCAATCCCTACTCCAGCAGCCAGAGCAGCCTTATTGTTGGCTGTGTGTAATCTAGGCTTCAGTGACAATTCCAATTTCTGGCTACGTATAACTGGTTCACATATTATCTGGTTAATTAAAAGCTTGAATTGCAAACATTCTAAAAAGCATAGTACATTATTTACTGCCTCTACTTGCTCATCAAATACTAATTTCTTAACTCCTTTTAATCTGGTTTTCATCCCTGCTTCTCTGAACTTAATCTCTTAACAGAGTCTTTCTAATTGTCAATCCAGTTGTCTCCCCTTTGTTACCTTCCTTGACCTCGTGGTAGAGGGCAACACAATTGGTCATTTCATTCTTGTTAAACACATTACTCCCCCTAAATTTCATAATATGTAATTCTCCCTGGTGCTTTTTCTCAATTCTCATACATAGTGAATAGAGATTCCCCAAGTTTCTCTTGGGGAGCATTCTCTTTGTTAGCTTTCCATCAGAGATCTCACTCAGGTCCCCAGCCTCCACTCTTACTTCTGTGCCCTGGACCCTTAAATGATTCCTTCCCGTCTGACTTCTTTCTGCAGTTTCAGTCCGCATTTCCCAACGTGCAGTGATTCTCCAGATATTTCCACTCAAATGTTTTAATGCTTCAGATTCGACAGGCTTTTAAAATACTTCCCCCGCCGCCCACTCTGACAAGTTCATCTTCTCAATATCCCCATGCTCAAAGCTTCCTGGACTTGAAAGCTTTCTTCCTTGATCCCTAGTTCTGTCTTCTCTTTTATCCCCTGGGCTCCTAAGTCCTAATTACTCTATTTCCTCAGAATTTCTCACGTGCATATTCTCTTTTTTTTTCTTCTAATACCACTAGAGTTACAACATTAAGTATCTCTTGGTCGCATTAAAAAAACAAAAAGAAAAAAAAAAAACCCTCGATTTCACTGACATCTCTACCTCTATTTTTTCCTTATTGTTCTGATAAAACTTCAACCGTTTGAAGAAATTTTGAATGACTTCCCATTGTGAGAACAGCATCAAGTTAAAACACCTAAACCTAGCATTCCAAAGTCTAAACAGTCTTGCCTCAAGCAACCTATTGTGATAAACCCTCCTATCACTGCCTTTCTCAAAGTCCTTAAACCAGCCTAAATCATTCTCAGTAAATGCTGTGTTTTTCTGCCTTTGAGATCTATTTATATCCTTCATTCAAGTTGAAAAAGTGTTCACCATAATTTCTGCCTATCTGTTCTCTAGGTAGTGAGTTTAGTAACTTTCCTTTATAAACCTTTCTTAGCTTATTTTCGAATTACAGCCCACACTCATATATTACCCTTTGAAACAAGAATTTAAAATTTATTCCTTATATTAATCCCCCTGGAAACCTAGTCCACTGTAAATATGAGCGCTCAGTAAGTACTAGTTTATTTCACTTTGCTTCTAATGAAAGATAGTATCTAATTTGATTAACATTTTTAATTGAAAAGGTATGTCTGATTGGGAATTTGAGTCATTGTCAAGTGAGCTAAGATAAGAAAGTAAATCTTAATCATTACCACATAGGATTTAAGAGAAAAAAAATACAGACTAAATGCTTTTGCAAATAATATCAAAAAGTGTATCCAAGTTAGCTTTTTCTAAACTGTTTTTTCTCTCTTGAATTTGTTTACTTGGCATTTAATAAACTGTAGGGAGATAAATCACAGTTTTCGTAAATACTTTCTTAATTGTCTCAGTGACTAGGGTCAGTTTTTGAAAGAGGATGTTAACTTTATCATTTTGTCTTTGGGGTAAGCTAATTAGTTAGAAAATTCTGAAGGTTCAAATGAAATCTCTGTAATGTTAATTATTTTCATCTAAAGCACTGCCTAATTATAACTCTTTGCTTAATATAGATTTCCTGCACTGAAATATAATTAAACAGTGTTTCTTTATTCTCTGTTATTGTGTTCTTTTGTCTCTATTATTATATTATAATCAGAATTCCTATTGAATGTATACAGTATCCACGTCTCTTTAAACAATGTGGTTACCTAAAAAAAGACAAATGAAACATACATTTTATTTATGATCGACAATACTTTTCCATTAATTATCTCTGATCCTCTTAACATTTTGAGATAAGGATTACTATTATTCCCCCGTTAAGAGAAGAAATGGCGTTAAGAGAAGAAATGGCATTTCGAGAGAGTGTGTGATTTATCTAAGATGACAGAGTCACTAAACGGCAGGCACATTATATGCATAAATCTCCATGAATCCTGCATCAAGCTCTCCTTGCCTCTGTCATTGGGTCGCTTGTGTGCTCATATCCTACCACGTTTTCAAACTCTGGAACTGCCTAACAGGCAGCTAGCACACAGGAGGCACTGAAACGGTGATTGACACTCTATGTCCCCTGGTACGGAGGATAAACTCAGCTACAAAACTAAGTCACTCACCTGACGTGACCTCAGTAATTGATGTTAATGCTGTGATGCAAATTCAATAGTACATATACTGCAGTAATAGTCAAAGGCTGGGCTTACATCTTTATCATTTTTTTCCTCAATCTAGAAGTTGATTTGAATAAAGATAGAATGCAGTGGAAAAGTCAGTAGAATCAGAAACAACTTTTTTTTTTCTGAACATTTAAGTCAATTCCAACAACCAAGTGTAATTCTGTATTAACTGCAGGAAGCCTAATAATCAGTTTTCTTAAGCAAGTATTTTTATCCAATTAACTCTTTTAAACAGATATTTCTTATTAATATTGCACATAGATAAAATTTTTAGCCACAGTTAAGTCACATTAACAGTGAACAAGATAATAGAACCTTGGGAAATTATTTGGCAGCCTTTAGACTGTTTCTTTAGAAATAATTATATTGTAGAAATGGTTGGAGAGTTCTTCAGGATCTGTTTAGTTACTTACAGACTCAGGGAGGCAAGAAGAAGAGAAAATTTTTTTTAAATAATAACAAAATATCTCTATAACATACACTGAAATATTAATTTTAACTGTAGTTCTTCTGACCCATTCTCCTTTCTTTGATCTGTACTACATGAGTTGTTCTTTGTTCCCATAAAGGAATATTCTAATTCATACAATTGTCATGACAGTGACTGAGATACTCTACATTCTCTTCATCTTGTCTAGCTTCTCTGGAGAAGGAAACTAATGGAAAAACAATAGAATGCTTTACTTATTGTCTCAGAGTTTCACTGTATTTTTCTTATTCCTGTATTCTTTTCCCTCTAGCTTAAATGACAAATTTCATGTTCCTATATATGAACCCAATATATTGCATTACCCTTGGTATATTCTTCTTCTCTTTAGAGGTCTATTGTATACATAGTTCACATCACATACAGATAGAACATGTCTGCAGATAATTTCCTACATGAAGTTTGAGATCTACACAGAATCAAAAAGCAATGTTTAGTCTATGTTCACTGCTTACTAGTATTATAATCTTCATTCGATTGTATATATGTATATACGTGTGTATATATATATGTGCATATATATTTAATTTTATTTTTTATATTATCACAGTAATTTTCACTGGGTTTTCTTTAGGTGTACAGTTTATTAGTTTTAACACACATCTAGGTTTGTATAATCACCTCAATATACAAAATAGTTCAATATACAGAACAGTTCCATCCTTCCAAAATTAAAAACTTTTATAATCATCCCTCCAAACTTAAAAACCTTTATAGTCATATCCTCTCCCAACATCTAACCCCGAACTATCACTGCTCTGTATCCCACCATTGTAGTTTGCCTCTCAGAGAATATCACATAACTGGAACCATCTAGTGGGTAAACCTTTGAGACTAGTTTCCTTCATTCAGCAACATGCCTTGATAGTCATCCAAGTTGTGTGTACCAATAGTTCATTCCTTTTTATTGCTAATAGTATTCCACTGTGTGATGTACCACAGTTTTTAAAATCTATTTACTCAGTGAAGGACATTTGGGTTATTTGCCAAATAAATAAAATCCAAATTTCCCAAATAAATAAAGATGCTGTAAACATTTGGATACAGATATTTGTGTGAATATTATGTTTTATTTCTCTGGGGTAAATACCTAGGTTAAATATTAAATACCTGGGGCAAATATTGTGTTAGTTTAATTTTCTAAAAACTGCCAAACTAGTTTCTAGAGTGGTGTACCATTTTGTATTCCCAGCAACAATGTATTGGAATTCCAGTTGCTCTATATCCTTGCCATCACTTTATATTGTCAGTGTGTTTGTGTGCATATAAAGATTTTGTGTGTGTGTATAAAAATATATATCTATATACACACATATACTTACATATGTATAATTTTTATTTTAGCCTTTCTAGCATGGATGCATGTATGTAGTGGTATTAATGGCTAGAGATGAGGAAGATCTTTGGACACTAATGTAACCTATTTGAATTTGTTTCCTATTTTATAAAATGGAAATTATTAGAACATCTGTACATACATGATTTTGTAACAATTATATTGCTTCATAAACTATAAAGAGTAGAAGAAATTTTTGCTGTTGTTCACAATGGATTATACACATAGAGTTGATAACTCGAGTTATTTTTGCTGACTAAAGCCAGAGAAAGCAATACATTTGGGACCAAATGATCAAATATAATTTGAAAATATTCATTTTCTAGAAATAGTATTTGATATAGTATTAGCTTCTGTCATCTAAAAAACAATTCTTATGGGGGCCGGCCCCGTGGCGTCGTGGTTAAGTCCAGCATGCTCTGCTTTGGTGACCCAGGTTCGCGGATTTGGATCCCGTGCATGGACCTACTCTGCTCATCAACCATGCTGCGGTGGCGACTCACATGCAAAATAGAGGAAGATTGGCACAGATGTTAGCTCAGGGCTAATCTTCCTCAAGCAAAAAAAGAGGAAGACTGGCAACAGTTGTTAGCTCAGAGGGAATCTTCCTCACAAAAACAAAACAAAACAAAACAGAATAATTCTTATGGACCAGGAGTGCATCCATCAACTTTGTTGAGGAATAACCAAGATACGATAGAAGTAGGAAAGATGGTCTATATCTTAAGACCCTAGAATCTAATTGGGGAACTAAGTGTACTGTGTATATGTGAAACATTGGAGCATGATCTAAGGATATATGAACTATAGTAAGCTATTTTCTTATGTGCATGGTTCAGAGATGGATCACTTTTCTGTGACTATTATAAGAAAATCATGGAAAATATTTACTCAATAAAATGAAAATAACTTCAAAGCACTCATTTTACAACATTCTACTTTTTCTTTGGGTCACGTAAAGAATGAATTTGTTTACCTGAAGACCAAAAATATGACTTCATGAGCTTGAAGCTGTAGGAAAAATATCAGGCAATTTGTTTTATTTGTTTTTGAAAGAGTGTGGAATACAATGGATATTAGAATACTACCAAAGAACACTAAAAGCAGACACTGACTGATATAAAAGTAATTACACAAAAACTAATTAGTATAGTCTTTTAAGACTATTTTAACTGGTGGTTTAAATTTTTATTTTACAGACAAGTAAATTTTTAGTGTATTCTCAAATGTAGGTAAAACAAAGTTAAACTCTTAATTTTCAACTCTGTAAGGACTTTTAATCACTGTCATTAGAAGATTTTTAATTTGGCAAGCAATTAGACTTTATTATACACTTCAACTTCTGTATTAAGCATTTAGCCACAAATGTTTGAAACGGTATATTTGTGAAGTTCTGATCCACAGCAGGAGATAAAATTTGATTTGATGAAATCTGGTATTGAGCAATCTGATATCACAGATTTTATTTATGGAGAAAAATGTTCATTCCATTTTAGCTGTTAAAAGAAGATATATTTTAAAATAAAATCCAGCATATTAACAGAATTAAAGGTCTTGAAGATGACACATGGTGTATAAAATAAATTGTAAGCTGCTGTACTGGTGACTTTTGGAGTTAAATTATATCACTGTTCAGTTCATAGATATAATCCAAGATGCATCAAAATATTCTTAGCTTATAAAATTTGGAATTATCCTAGCTGCAAATCTGCCATGATTTCGTCTTGTAGACCTGCCTATGCATATACTGAACTCTTTATCTACAAGATGGCAGATGGTTTATCTTACCCTTATGACTCTTCAATGAGGAAAGCCATTAGTTTGATTCTTCTCTTTTTAGCCTGGAAGGTGTCGCAATGTACCTATGTACCTTTTTGATTTTTAAGTTCATTTCCACATTAAAATATGGCGCGCACACACACACACACACACACATACACACACACATATATATACCATACAACATAAATTTTGCTAGTTGTCATTTATAATCTTCATTTTTTTGCACTAAAAATAGACTCATTTATTAAAATGTGTCCCAGTGTTTTGGGTCAGAAGCTTGATGAGAATCCCTAGATAATGTCAGGAAAATGGTCCACCCATTCTTTCTACTGTGTCTCTCTTTCTCTGCCCTTTGGAGCTACTCAGATGCCATTAACTGTGCAGTTCCTACTCCCAACTAGAAAGATCAACCTCTTTTTACTATGTCAGTAGAAATACTGTGCAATTGTTAGGTGAGAGGAGGATATCTACCATGCAGTAAGTCAGTTGAATCAAATGTCGTTTTTGTGTGGAGAAGAGGGTATCTACCAGTCAGTTGAATCAAATGTGGTTCTTAATGGGAATCACAATGGTTAAAGCCTGATCCATTTCACATCTGTGGCCTGAAGAGATTTTGGTGTAGAGCAAGAATGAGGATTTGAGGGTCCTGTAAAACTAAATTCAGACCCTATCTTTGCCACTTGTTAGCTGTGTATGTTACTAACTTGGTAAGACATTTTTTAAAAAATAAAATAATAAGATGAGATAAATTACTCCATGAATTAAATGACCAGATGGAAAATATTCCTGGTTTCTAAACTGTGACAACTAAAATTCTCCATAAATTGCTTCCAGATTTAGTGCCTGTTTGGCCAAAAAACATCAGTCCATTAGATTGCAAATTCTTTTGGGCTATGAATCTTGTCTTATTTATTTTTGTATCCGTGAAGAATAGCACCCATGGGAGAGAAGACTGTATCCTTTCTCTAAAGAAAATCTCCCTCATTTTTTTCAGTCATCCTGTAATGGAATATCAACTCACAATTATAAAAATAAAATGCGAGTAGATTTGATAACTTTATTTTTCCCTCTAGGCACTTCCTGGCCCTTGGAGACAAAGCTAAGGAATCCTCGTTTATACTCCTTCTTATCTTCATCTTATATTTCCAAGGAGTAATTATGATGTTCCAGTAGCTCCTCACCTGCTTTCCCCAACAATAACCTGTAGCAAAATAATGACCATTGATCAGCTGTTCTCAAGTGACTATTATCATTCAAATAACCATGGCACGTGGACACAGGGTACTTAGCTGTCTGTGTGACATTCCCTGTGTTTCAGGACTCCCTATGCATCCATCCAAGTAGTTATTGCCTGTCTGTTTTCAGCCAACAGGTACAAGGCTCCACAGGATCTGGTCCACTGTTAGCTCTATGCTCTCATCTCTTTTCATCCTCCCTTCCTCTACTCTGCTCTAGTCATCCTGGTCTCCTAGCAGTTCCTGGACCACAAGCCTGGAAAGCAGTTTCCCTGGGTCTGAGGCTTTGCACTTGCTCTTTTCCCTCATTTCTTTCAGATTTTTACTTAAATGTAACATTCTTGATGAAGCCTTCCGTGACTACTTAGTAAAATCACTACCCTTACTACATTCCTATTCCCTTCCCCTGCGTTACTTTTCTCCTTAGCACCTATCATTATGAAATGCATCATGTATTTTACTTACTGATTTTGTTTTTTGTTTGTATGCCCTACAAGAATGTAAGCCTCATGAGGGCAGGGAGCAGTTCCTGTATTGTTTACTGCAGTAACTCGAGTTTAGATCAGGTGCAAGCAAATATTAGGAGCTCAATAATATATATCGAACGAGTGAAGGCATAGCTTACAACTCCTGTCATTTTTTTCCCCATGTGCAGGACATATTTTCTTTTGCTGGCAGTTACTTTTATTTTTCTACTTATTTCCCTAAAGTTTCATTGAGCCAGAGTGCTGCTTCCAGGATTTTCAGAAAATGAGTGAAGTGAGAAGAGAAGTCTACCAAATTTAAAGAAAACTAATTAAATGAGATTTCTCTTAGTGAACATATGGTTTTCTCTAGAATCTACTTGTTACTTTCAAGAGCTGAACCATTTCCATGGATTAAACTTGCCTTATGCACTATTTTGGGTAGAAGATATCTATTTTTTATTAATAATTATAATGCACAATGAATATTTACTATAAGCAAAAACAATTTAAATATATCATCTCATATTTAATTCTCAAAACAAACCAATAAAATAGGCATTATTTTCCCTGTGTTAAAAATTGGGGAAGTAGAGCCAGCCCTGGTAGTCTAGTGGTTAAGATTCGGTGCTCTCACCACCGGGGCCTGGGTTCGTTTCCCGGTCGTGGAACCACATCACCCGTCTGTCAGTTGTCATACTGTGGCAGCAGCTCACATAAAGAATTAAATTAACAACTAGGATACACAACCATGCCCTGAGGCTTAAGAAAAAAATGAGGAAATAGAGTTTAAAGAGGTTAAATATCATCCATTATGCAATATTTGGGGACTTCCATCCTACTTTTGCCACCTTTTTAACAGAAAACAGAAAAAAAAACCAAAAACACACAATGCCCATATGCTTATGACCTGATTTTATTGCCATAAATGAGAAATTCTATCAATAACCAACTGATACTAAAATCTAATTAGAGCCAGAAACAAGAATTCAGACCAATTAAAATAAGGTTATTTTTAGTAGATATATTCTAAATGTTTACACTTTTTATTTTGAAATAGTTTATCTTCACAAGAGGATAAAAAATTAGAGTCACCTTATATTACCACAGTATTTTATCAAAACCAGGAAGTTTACGTCAGTACACTGCTATTAACTCAACTACAAACCTTATTTGGATTTCACCAGTTTTTACATGCACTGATTTTTTGGAGGAGGGGTATATAGTTACATGAACTTTTATCACATATATTGATTCATGTAACCATCACGGCAATGAGGGAACAGATTTTGTCACAAAGTAACTCCTTCATGTTACTGTTCTGTCCTCACAACCTCCCTCCAACCTTAACCCCTGGCAACCCCTGATTTGTTCTCCATCACTGTTAATTTTGTCACCTCAAGAACATTATATATATAAATGGAATCATACAATATGAAACCTTTTTATATTCTTTTTTTAGCTCAGCATAATGCCCTTGAGATCTATCCAAGTTGTTATATATAACCATAATTTTTTCCTTTTTATTACTGAATACTATTGCATTGTGTCAATGTACATTGTTTGTTCATCTGTTCACCTACTGAAAGCCATTTGATGTGTTTCCAGTTTTTGACTATTACAAATAGAATTTCTATGAACAAATTTCTATGTATAGGTTTTTCTGCGGGCATAGTTTTCATTTCTCTAGAATAAATACCCAGGAGTTCAATTGCTGGATCTTATAGCAAATATGTATTTTTAACCTTACAAGAAACCACAAACTACTTTCTAGCATGGCTTTATGTCTCAATATTTTTTTTTTGTGAGGAAGATCGACCCTGAGCTAACATCTGCCAATCCTCCTCTTTTTGCTGAGGAAGACTGGCCGTGGGCTAACATCCATGCCCATCTTCCTCTACTTTACATGGGATGCCATCACAGCATGGCTTGCCAAGAGGTGCGTCAGTGAGTGCACGGGATCCGAACCGGTGTACCCCAGGCTGCCGCAGCAGAGGGCGCACACTTAACCGCTTGTGCCACCAGGCCGGCCCCCTATTATTCTTTTTTTTGTGAGGAAGTTTGGCCCTGAGCTAACATCTGTTGCCAATCTGCCTCTTTTTGCTAAGGAAGATTGGCTCTAAGCTAACATCTGTGGCCATCTTGCCTTATGCACTATTTTGGGTAGAAGATATCTATTTTTTATTAATAATTATAATGCACAATGAATATTTACTGGGCCGGCCCCTATGTCTCAATTTTTAACTGGTTTATAGAGTGTAGTTCTGTAAAGCAGAATCTTTATTTACCTAGTCACACATTACTGTCCTTATCTCAGATGGTAAATATGTTCATTACATTAGTCAAGGTTAGATACCCAATAGACATTTTATTGATACTACTTCAAGTCATTTGGTCATATATCTTTTCAATATTTTCTAGGATAATATGATTCTAGTTGTATTCTGAGATCATCCATTCAACTGTACATAAGGGAAGAAGCTAAAATTATGCACTGTTTTTGCTTTAAGCCTGTAATCCTCAATTTATTTCCATTTGAACTGGTCTTAATTCAGCTACTTTCTCTGGTTGGGTCCCACAATTTTTTTTTTTTTCTTTTTTTTTTTTTTTTTTGAGGAAGATTAGCCCTAAGCTAACATCTGTTGCCAATCCTCCTCTTTTTTGCTGAGGAAGATTAGCCCTTGGCTAACATCCATGCCCATCTTCTTCTACTTTATACAGGGTGCTGCCACAGCATGGCTTGATAAGCAGTGCATAGGTTCGTGCCTGGGATCTGAAACTGTGAACCCTGGGCCACCAAAATGGAACATGAGAACTTAACCGCTATGCCACTGGGTCGGCCCCTGGGACCCACAATTTTTATAGGACAAGGGTCACAACATAATACTCAGTACTTAGTAGTAACATTGCATCAGACTAAGGGTTTGTCAGGTTGTATGACACCTACAATTAAATAACTTTCAAAGTTATTTGAATTTGGATGCCGGAAATTCAGTATTATGGAGGTTATTCCAAGGTGATCCATGGAAAGGCTTGGGAGGAAAAGGATCTGTGAACTCCTGAAATGTTAGGCAAAACTTTGAACTTTGAGATGGAATTCTTGTACATGCATAAATCTCCCCATAGCATATTTTATTTAACTTTTTCTTCTGAAGTCATCATATTTTCCTTTTCATCCTGAATGTCTCATTTATTTTTAATTGTACTTCATATATATATTAAAATTCACCATAACTAGGTACGTGTAAATTTTCCTGGCCATGAAAATCAACACCATATAGGGTAACTTTTGGTCTCATTTTTTTTGAGTACTTCAGTTATTAACCAGTACATAAGAATTATTCTTCAAGTCAGGTAGGAGATAGTGACATATATTGGTTTTCTTAGAGTTTGGGTGTCAGGACTCTTAATGTTTGGGTGCCAAATGCAAAATCAGTGGTGTGGTTATCATTATTACTCTCAACCCCATGCTCAGCCCTCCCCTCCCCATTTCAAAATAGTTAGAGAACAGAGGGAACTTAAGCTAAATCTTTAAAAAACATGTTTTTTAAAAAACAAAATTTCTACATGTGTATCACCTGTCTCTACTGCATGCATTAACTTAGCCATTTTGGATCAGTTACAGGCATTATCAGCAGAAAACTGAGAAATCAATACAAAACTGCTGATGGATCGTGCTTCTATACATAAACTGAAATCAACAGAAAAGCAACAGTTGGAAACATCTGTACTGCAAATTTTTATATTTTTTCATCTTCCTATTGAAATATTCTTTAATATACAGAGAAAATACTATCAGGCTTATACATTGTCTATATCTGCATGTCAGATGGTTCAAATCAACACAGGGTAAGTTAGTATTTTAGGTCTAGATTTTTGAAAGAAAGCAACATGGCTGCACTCATCCTTGTCATGTAAGATAGCTGTTGAAGTCATGGCATTTTTGAGTACAAGGAACACAGAGACTACACAAGCGAGCTCAAGAAAAGTTTAGTGTAGAGATACAAGGTATACATTTGAATCTAAGAACAAGAGCCACTAAACAAAGGCTTCAAAAGTAGGCAGAGGCTGAAGATCCTCTCTTCCTAGCACTGATGCCCGGGGGAGGATTAGATGATGGTCTGCTTACCCCGTACCTACTATAAAGTATACCCCCAATCAGCTCTCTAAGTAAGAGGGTGCTTGCTCTGCGAGCTCGGCACCAAAAGAATATGTGGAATTAAAAGTAGTATGCATATCTTCCAAATGTTTACAGGCACTGGTTTAAGATTTTTAAATATATTAGGTCAATTAGTCCTCACAACAACCCTATGAAGTAGGTTTTAGTATTATCACCATATTAAAGATGAGAGAATTGAGCAGAGAGAGGGTAAGTGGTTTTTCCAGGGTCATATAGCTAGGTAGCAGAGTGGACACAATTACCACACCCTTCAGCGTCAGAAAGATCTTTATCTAGGCAAGAAATAACTGAATTTTACTATTAAGTGTCCTAGTTTTTAGACGTTCTTCTGGCAATTTGTACTATCAGCTTCAAGCTTCCTGTCTTATTTCTCAGCTTTCTGAAGTTCCCTCTTGCCTTCCCTGACTCTTCCCCTACCTCTGATTTCTAATTCCTTCCTTTCAGGAATAAAAGCAAAAACATCCCCTAAAGAAGCTCTCCCAAAATATGTAGAGAAACTCAGCTTTCTCCAGTTCCTGCTATCAAACTTAGTTTTAAAAGCCTCTGTTTGAATATTCAATAACTAGGTTGAAGTTTAAAATTATTCCTCATAAGAATACCATCCGCCTATTTACGTTTTTAGCAAGGCTTTCAAAGGCTGTGTGTGTAAAACATTCCATTTTCTATAATCCATTTGCTCATAGACTGATTTTGCTCCTTTTCTCTCCATATTTTAGGTTTTGAGTTTTTTAGTCATATTTTGTTTGACTCTCATTGCTAACTAATGGAATCCCAGCACTCTGAGATTTTTTCAAGATTTTTAAAGCCACAGACTTTCTTACCTCCTTATGAAAGAAATCTTACAAGATAAAAAAGAGAAATTGTTCTTTTTCCCCAAATAGCTGCAGAAAGATATATGCTATTCGACACTATAAAGCTATTGTTGCAAAAGTTATTTCTAACAACAGTCTTGTCATACATCCAATTATAAAGATTATATCTTTGTTTTGTGGATAATTTTAAAGCTCTAATAAGAAGTCTATAATTTGTATTGGTTATCTTAATAATATGTTGTCCTAAGAAAAATTAAATTAAAATCTCTGGTTTCTGAAAAGTTTAAGCAGTTATGAGATTTATTTTTAAATCAAAAGTAGATCATTGACATTTTTTTTCTTCCTCATGGAAAGAGGCAAAAACACTAAAAAATATGTTTATGTGTTTTTTGTATTTAAACAGATAATTTGATAGTCTAATTTCATTTAAGTAAATCATATATAAATATTTATATTTTGTGTGTTTATATATGTTTTCCAGCTGCATTGGTTATTCATATTTGTAAATAACCATTTAGTTTGACTAGTGTTGATAATTTTAATTGTGTTAGTTCATTCACTGATGATAATCTCTATTCTCCTGAGGAAAAATATAGATTCCTGTGAGAAGTTACTTGATATCCATTGCTACATGTGTGGCTAAGCAAGTTTTCTATGAGTGAGATAATATTGTGGGTACGGAGTTTCTTTGCTTTGACAGTGGTTTAGATGACCTGAGGCATTGCACTTCTTTTCCCATTTCAAAATTGACCCTTTAGGAAGTGGCTGTGTAGCTTTAGCCCTTTAGAAGACATTGGGGACTTGCAGTTCTGAGAGAAGGGACTGAATCAGTTACTCCACAGCCTTTTAGTTAATTGACCAAGCAATTGCACCACTAGTCCAGTGCCCATTTCCTATCTCAGACCCTGAGTTATTCTGGCCACTGCTCAGGCAACAAGCTACTTTATCCCGAGGCCTTTTCTTGGGCTGACATAGGGCTGTCAATTAATCAGTTTCGTTGAGTTTTCCATCAATCTAATTTCAAGAGTTTTACGTATGGAGAAATTCTCATGCCTATGGTTTGCTCGTGATAATCCTCACAATTTTTTAGTATTAGAGTAAGTACTTAAGGTTCTTCTATAATTTCAATTTGAGGAGGAAGAGAGCTCTCTGTTTAGTCGGCATCATAAATTGGAAATGTGTATAAAGCTAGAGAAAGTTGTAATAATTGTGAAAGGAAAGCAATATCACTATATGACATTCTATGGAAAATCACTAATATAACAAAATTGAAATGTAATCAATTTAATCTAAATTATACAATTTGAATTGCAAATATAAATGGACATTGGCTGCTAAAGGTGATATAAAGTAGAGACTTTAAAAAGGTACTGTTAATGGTGACCGATTTCCTCCTAAATTGTTTTTATAAGATTTCATTTTAAGATGATATATTTATGGTTTCTGCGCTTTGCCAACTCAATAAACACCTCTCTAGATTGTGATTTGATGTAACAATTTACTGAAAAAATGTATTACATATTCCATTTTCTGAGTGCTTTCTCCCTAAGGAATCTAAATCATATTTACAGAAGTGCAACTAATTTTCAAAGTGTTCCTTTGAGGAGGAAGAATAGGCAGAAATAAAAGCTTAGAGAAGCAAAACTTAAAAATAACATTTAAAGACACAGTCCCACTTTCTATGTTTATGCAACATGGTATAAGGGATTGCATTTTGTTTTTATCTGAAATTAGTAATATTTATTAATAATTATTGATACCTCTGTGACTTAGGCATAATATAAGGATAAAAGGAAAAATGTATAAAATTCTTGAGAGATCACTAGGCTTTAATTTTCCAAAACACCTTTTAGAGTAATTTGTGCCCTATGTGAAATATAAGCACTCTATTAACTCTATTTATATAAACACTCTAACTCTATTAACACTCTATTAACTGTCTGAGGTATAAGTAATAAAGTTGCATCACGTCTGCAGTTTACAGCCTATTCATTGGAGTTATATTTGTGCTCAGCCTTGTGCTCATTGCTTGAATTGCAGGCATGGGATCCAGAATCCTTGAAACTCTGTAAAGGGAGAAAGTCTTAGGTAAGGAATGACCATGGTAGAACTGCTAAACCAGGATACTCTTGCAGTCTTCTAGTGCATCCATCTGCAAATAACGGAGCATCCAGAAGGGTCATCAGGCTAGACTAGAGCAGAGAATGTGTTATTTCTGCAAAAGAAAGGCTTTGATTTTTGTAACAAAAATAATTCCTTGTTTACAGTACCGCATTTAGTTTGATAATAGTAGAAAGTAAAACGTAATTGCCTAAGTGGATTTTTTTTTCTTTTTGTTTGAGGAAGATTGTCCCTGAGCTAACATCTGTGCCAGTCTTCCTCTATTTTGTATGTGGGATGCCGCCACAGCATGGCTTGATGAGCAGTGTAGGTCTGCACCTGGGATCTGAACCTAAGAACCCCAGGCTGCCAAAGTGGAGTGCACGAACTTAACTGTTATGCCACTGGGGAAGCCCCCTAAGTGGATTTGGTTTGTTTGTTTTTGTTTTTTCTGTGAGGAAGATTGGCCCTGAGCTAACATCTGTTGCCAATCTTCCTCCTTTTGCTTGAGGGAGAGTGCCCTGAGCTAACATCTGTGCCCATCTTCCTCTATTTTGTACATGGGACACCTCCACAGCATGGCTTGATGAGCGGTGTAGGTCTGTGCCTGGGATGCGAACCCACGAACCCGGGCTGCCAAAGCATAGTGCGCCGAACCCAACCACTAAGCCACTGAGCTGGCCCCCTAAATGGATTTTTAATATGGAAAACAACCAGACAGAAATCTTCCTTGTTAAAGTCACATTCTCAAAGTTGTATTTCTGGGGCCAGCCTATGGCATAGCAGTTAAGTTCTCATGCTCCACTTTGGCGGCCTGGGGTTTGCAGGTTCAGGTCCCAGGTGTGGACCAACACATCGCTTGTCAGGCCATGCTGTGGTGGCATCCCATATAAAGTAGAGGAAGATGGGCACAGATGTTAGCCCAGGGGCCAGTCTTCCTTAGCAAAAAGAGGAGGATTGGCAACAGATATTAGCTCAGGGCTTATCTTCCTCACAAAAAAATAAATAAAAAATAATAAAAATAAATAAATAAAAGATGTATTTCTTACTTAGTAACATATATAAGAAACTGCAATGTAAGTATTGCTCCCCTGTACAGATATTTTTCAATAAAAATATGTTTTTCTCAGAACTTTATGAAGACAACAGTGTAAGGCATGTCAATAATAACAGCAAAAAACGGGCATATATTGAATGTCAATGTATCAGCCATTAGGTATAAAGTTGAGAAAATAACGGTTTGTGATTTCAAGGAAGCCAGTCTACTGAGAGAAAGAAAAATATCTAAACCAGTTAATCTGATATATTTTTTAAGTGCTTTGATGGAGTTATTCATAGAGTTACAAAATTCTGAGGAAATAAAAATAGGTAAACCTTGAATTCGGGGAATGGTTTCTAGATGAAGTGAAATATGCACTGAGTTTTGAATTCTAAATGGTAATTTTGATAGGTAAAAAGAAGTCAAGATGGACATAATAATAAACAATCACAATTCCTTTCCAGACGACTTAGGTTCCTATGGTTCTTTACTCTCTCATCTCTCCTCCCATCTCTCTCCCTTTCTTGATTCAGTTATAGCTGTTTTGAGTAAACCATATTTGCGTGTGACAGTCACACTCTTTTGTCCCCCTTCCCTGAGCCTTTTTTTCCCATATAAAGGAATTACCCGCCACCACAGCCTTGGTCTCCTTTACTCTAAGACCCCTGACCAAGTGTTCACAGTTACCATTTCTTACCCTTTGCCTTGTCTTTACTAGGCTTTGATCAGACTTCTCTCCTCCCCACAGGTGTCTGTCCTCTTAGAAACTTTATTATTGTCAAAGGAGGTTGCCATACTTAAGGTAGAAACTCCCAAAGCAAAAGGAAATTCACCATCTGACAAATATGCTAAGCTGGGAGCTCATAAATCCCTTCCAGTCTCAGACAAGATCTTAAGTCTACTTTGCTTACCAACTGACCCCCTAGTTGAGGAACTTAAAATCTCCCAATTTAAAGCCTCTGAATATGAAAAAGTCAATTGGAAACATGTTGGATGTTTTATCCACCCAGATGTACTTTGGAGACACTCAGATGGCCATTTGGCTCCCTCGTCCAAAATTTACTCTCGGGCTTCTGTAACATCACTCAACATGGAAGGGAGAAACTAAAGCCACTACTCTACCAAAATTGGTAGGGAAATTCCACTCCCGTTTGGAAAAAGAGGTGTCTTCTTGCACCATCTGTCAAAAATGTACCTGTGATAAAACTGGAAATGTGGGACCAGGAAGGGAGCTATCTCTGGCGGGCTCTTTTCTTCATTGGCAATTAGATTTTATTCAGTCTTTTTTTTTTTTCTTCAGTTTTATTGAGATATAAATGACATACAGGCACTATATAAGTTTAAAGTGTACAACATAATGACTTGACATATATATTGTGAAATGATTACCGCAATGTTTAGTTAATATCCATTGTCTCATATAGCTACAAAAAAAAGGTTTTTTTCCTTGTAACGAGAACCCTTAGGATCTACTCTCTTAACAGTTTTCAAATATACTATCCAGCAGTGTTAACTATAGTCATCATGTTGTACATTACATCCCCAGTACTTATTTATCTTATATCTGGAAGTTCATATCTCTCGTAGCTCAGAGAGAGAGAAGAAAAAGGAGGAGGAGAGGAACAATGCTGTTTTCAATGTACTACCTCCACTTCATTGTAATGTGTGGTCTACAATTTGAAGCCTGATTTACATTTCTCACGATTCAAATAATTCACTCATTCTCCAACGAGGTTAAGAGCAAAGCTAAAAAATGCCTTTTTTATTCTAATAAAATTTCAGTAAGGATATATATATATATCACTCCTCTCCCTTTCTCTTTCCTCTCCCTCTCTCTTGCCCATATGGCATGAGGCAGGAGCCCTCAGTAAGCTGTATTGCTAAGCAGATGAAACTTTTTCTAGGGGCTCCGTTCTGTTCAATGATTACCCCCTGTTGTTCATCATTCTCCATTTCAGAATTTTACATAATAAAACTACTATAAATATCAAATTTTCTGATGCTCAATTAGTTCCAGACTCAAAGTGTGGTGTGTGTGTGTGTGCAGTGGAGGTGAGGTGGAGGCAGTGGAGTGGTTGATAAGTGTAAAAACAAACTTTATATTAGTCCAAGTGCTAATTGATTAAAAAATTCCAACACTAAGGAGAGACAAAAGCTCTCCTCTCACTAATAGTCTTACTGATTTAGAAAGTCCATGTGTTATAAGGCATTCAAGAATTTTCTGGAGAAAACTTGGTCTGCTTTTTTCTTATCTATTACTGGTTTTATAAAGCAATATTATATGAGTTTACATGCTCTAATTTTCTGTCTCTTCAGATGGATGACACACTCTGCTTTTTTTGGTGAATATCACTTCTGTTAGTGTTGTTTATTCTATCACATCAGGTGACATCTATCTACTTCACAGAATACTTTTTTTGCACTGAGTTTATTTGGAAGAGAAGATATTAGAAAGTGAGACATCTCAATAGATTTAGAATTCATTGAACAGGTCCTTTAAATTTCACTTGTAAAATGTCCCTGAAGTTAATGCTCTTTCATACTGAAGAGTAGTGATAATCACCCAACCTCATCTAGCACCCACAAAGTACCAGCAAAAGCTCCACAGATGTTCACTCATTTAATCCTAAGAACAATTAGACATATGCCACAGAATGAGTTCAGGCCAACGGTCATCAGCAATGATGAGATTAATTATGCAGAGGATAGACAGGAATGAAATGAGGGCTCAGGATGGAATCCCTCTGAGGCACTCTAACATTTGGAGTTCAGGCTGAGAAGGGGGAGCCTGCAAAGGAAACTCCTGGTTTCCTGCAGAAATACAGTGCTACTCATTTTCAGTTTTGATGTCCCACTGAGTATCTATATCTTTTTCTAAAATATATTGCACAGTTGTTTTCAGTTTAATTGCATCCCCCCCAAAATTATATGTTGAAGTTCTAACTCCTGGTACCTCAGAACGTGACCTTATTTGGAAATGATTGTTGCAGATGTAATTAATTAAGTTAAGATGAGGCAGTACTGGAGTAGGGTGGGTCACTCATTCAAACATGACTGGTGTCCGTATAAGAGGATGGCCATGAGAAGAAAGAGACAAAAGGAGAATGCCAAGACAGAGGCAGAGACTGGAATTATACAGCCACAGACCAAGGACCATCAAGGATTTATGGCTACCACCAGAAGTTAGGAAGAGCCAAGGAAGGATTCTCCTCTACAGTTTCCGGAGGGGCACAGCCCTGCAGGTACCTTGATTTTCGACTTCTAGACTCTGAAAGTGTGAAAGAATAAATTTCTGATGTTTAAAGCCACTCAGTTTGTGGTACTTTGTTATGGCAGCCCTAGGAAACTAAAGTAACTGTAAATGCACATATTTTCCGTAATGGCTGACACAGAAAATAAATTGGCGTGGGAATCTACAGTTATAATCCAATGTGGTTACAGGTTAAGGGTAAGCTGTGAAATTACAATATACTGAAATAATTCTACTGACATCTAGTCTGAATTTAGAATTTTCTTCAAATATCTTTGTCAGAGAAGTAGTATTGAAAGATATATATTCTGGAATCCTAAGATTTTTTCAAAGCTTCTATCAAGGTGATAGACATTGCAGAAATTTATTACTAAGTTTGAGCTGGCCAACCACTAGCCAGGGCAAACAAAACAAAACCTCTGTCTTCTCTCTGTTAGTCATCTCACACATAGACACGCAGAATGGCCTTGGAATTATTAAATAAACTTGAGATGCTCTTAAATAAAAACTAGGAGCACATGTCTATTTAAATTTAATTTTCTACTTACAGAAATATAGAGCCTATGGTAGAATATTATGCAACAGAAAGCTTCTTCATATCTTCTTCAAAATTTCACTTATATTTTCTTTCTGGTAAAATTGGCTTTTGAAAATTAACCTTGTGCCTAAAAATTCTTTGGGAAAGTTACTTATTAATTCTGAGAGTTTATCTGTAAATTCTATTGGCTTTCCTATGTACACATTAGAACTTTACATTTTTTAAAACTTATTTTTGAAATTACCCTCTGACATTTTCACAAAATTTTAGAATTTATTAATTCATTAAATTAGATTTAAGGACATTAGAGGATCAAGACCAATTCTGAGTGGATAATATCATCTAGAAAAAAGACTGAAAATGGACAGGGAAAATTCAATTATTTTCAGAAAAAATATTTATACTTTCAGTTTATCAAAGACCTTCAGTTCAAATGAGCAAGTATTCAGAGACCATGGGCATGTATTAATGAAAACTTCTTAAAGAAGATATGGCATATTTAACTTGCTTTTGTAAATAATGTTTTGAAGTTGTCTTATTTTTAAGGTCATATTTTGTTGAAATAAAAAGTTTTCCTACCACAAGTATCTGTTTGCTTTTTCTTGAACTCCCTTCTTTCTCTCTCTCACTCTTCAGTCATTACTAACTTTTCTCATAACTGCTGTCACCCTGTTTGTTCCTTTTCTTTCTTTCCATCATTGTAACCTCTACCCAGGCACATTACACAGAATGACACATGCAGGTTTAAAACACCACGAAAACTATGAAACAATGAAGAAAACAACCCAACACTGCTGTCGGTGAGGAGAAAAACAGTCTATATTAGGTTTCATCGCCATGTTTAAATGATCTTTTTTCATCACAAAAATCAGCTGAGAACAGGATGTTTATTCACTTAGATAGTTATGCGACCTTTTCTCTTTAAAAAAAAGCTAAATTGATTTCATAGAAATAATCTCAGTTTAACTATTGGTGATAACTAATTTAATTTATTAGCACTATCAGGATATTTTGTTTAATTTTATAGTCAATTCAGTCTGAAACAAACATGCGACTATAAAAAAGATCCCATTCTTTTCTTGAGAGAGTGAGACCCTTTTCAATGAAAAGTTTCTTCTCATGGTCAGAGATCACTTGGAATTGTTCGTTTGCCATATTGTGATATGCTACATCATTCAGTAATAGATTTTATTTTCAAGTTCATTAGTCTCAACTTGATGATAGGATATTTTTCACACTTAGTAGCTTGAGAAATTGTTAAAAGCTTAAGAACTCATCTTCTGTCCAGTCTCTGATCTCATGGAGGAACTATTCTGAGACATATTTTACAAGATTCCTCAGAAAAGGCCCTGGGATCCCCAGTTGCAAATGGCGTTGATCAGTGCCACTACACATTTTTTTTTTTTTACTTTTTATTATTTTAGAGGTCACATTGGTTTATAACATTGTGTTATAATGTGTTATAATTTCAGGTGTACATCATTATATTTCAGCTTCTGGATAGACTGCATCATGTTCACCACCAAAAGTCTAGTTCCATCTGTCACCGTATATATGAGCTCCTTCACCCTTTTCACCCTCCCGCCACCCCTTTCCCCTCTGGTAACCACCAATCTGTTTTCTTTATCTATGTGTTTCTTTGTTTATCTTTCACATATGAGTCAGATCATACAGTATTTGTCATTCTCTGTCTTACTTACTTTGCGTAGCATAACACCCTCAAGGTCCATCCACATTGTCACAAATGGCTCAATTTTGTCTTTTTTTCATGGCTGAGTACTATTCCGTTGTATATGTATACCACTTCTTCTTTATCCATTCATCCGTTGGTGAGTACTTGGGTTGCTTCCAAGTCTTGGATATTGTGAATAATGCTGCCAATGAACATAGGGGTGCATATATCATTTCCAATTAGTGTTTTCATGTTCTTTGGATAAATACGCAGAAGTGGAATAGCTGGATCATATAACATTTCTATTTTTAATTTTTTGAGAAATCTCAATACTGTTTTCCATAGTGGCTGCACCCGTTTGCATTCCCACCAGCAGTGGATGAAGGTTTCCTTTTCTGCTCATCCTCTCCAACACTTGTTATTTCTTGTCTTTTTAATACTAGCCATTCTGATGGGTGTGAGGTGGTATCTCATTGTAGTTTTGATTTGCATTTCCCTAATAATAGTGATGTTGAACATCTTTTCATGTGCTTGTTGGCAATCTGTATATCTTCTTTGGCAAACTGTCTATTTATATCCTCTGCACATATTTTGATCAGTTTGTACATTTTTTTGGTGCTGAGCTATATGAGTTCTTTATATTTTCTGGAAATTAACCCCTTATTGGATATATGATTTGCAAATATTTTCTCCCAGTTTGTGGGTTTTCTTTTTGTTTTGTTGATGGTACACATTCTTTATTAGTTTTCCCTCCTTGATGTTTCACTTTCCCCACTCTCTCATTCTATCTTCCTGGGGTCACCTCCCAAATAAACATCCAGTCCTCAAGTCCCTGCCTAAGGTTCTGCATCTGAGGAATCCAGATGAAGATACTGACAATCAAGAGGTTTAAAACTCATCAAATTGCTTTTCTCCATCAGTTAGAATGATCATAATTTTTTTATCTTTATTCTATTTACATGGTCAATGTCAGGGATGAATTTTCTGGTGCTAAACCATGTATTCCTATAGCATCAATTTTTCACTTTCCATATAAAATTCAGTTAACTGTAACTTGTAATTTAACTATGATTTTTTATGTTCATAGGTAAAACAAGCCTTTATTATAATGTTAAAATTAACTTACTATTGAGTTATAATTGTTTTGAATCTCACTTTTTGTCAAACTAAAAGACTTCTAAATATGTAAAAAATGATTTAGACATAGACAACAAAATGTTAATAATTTTCAACAAATCTCTTTGAATTTTGGTAAATCCAATAGGAAAGTGTTAGATAAAGAATATAGATAATGTGCATAAAAGAATATCTGAATCAGGTTTGCCAAATATTATGTCAATGTAGATTACATGATAAACTACAATAGAAACCTTTACTCTTAAAAAAATTCTGTCTCTGGGCACAATGAAGCAAAATTAGAAATTATTAAAATGTAAATATTAGAGAAATGAAACATAGACCCAAGGAAAAGCAAAACTGAAATAACATATCATTTACAAATTAAGGACAATGAGAACATTAGCTACTTCAAATGAATTACAGTGGTAAAGAGGGGAAAATAATATAAAAGAACACAAACAAACCATAATTTACCATTATGTGATTTGTAATGCAGTAAGCCTTTTGAAGCAATAAAGAAAAAAAAAACACAAAAAGAAAAATGAAGAAAATTTCAGTGAACACATAAACATTTCTATACCTCATGAAAAACACAATTAAAGCATAATTAAAATGGTGGCTTATTTAAAAAAACCAAAACAGCATTTGTTAACATTTATAACCCAAAACAGTGACTTTCTGTAAATTAAGTGCTTGCAAATCATAAAGAAAGGAGAATATTAATAAGAAAAAGTATCAACACACTCTTTAGAAAAAGATACAATTTTGTAATAAATTAAAAAAGTTAAAATTAAAAAGTAATAGGCTTTGAAAATTAAATTAATTATAAAATTATAATTTCCTACTGATGAAACAAATATTACCTTTCTATCTATATAATTCATAATCACATATCATGAAATCGGCAATTGTAGGAAAGCTGGGATTAGAAATTTGCATAAATTTTTGAGCTTATCTGACAATATAAAATAAGTGATAATATTCATATTTTTGTCAGTAATTTAATTTTCGGAGTTCATTCTACAAGCATAGGAGTGATGAGTAAAATATTTTATACTATTTATGAAAGTGAAAATTTGGAAATAGATCTAAGTTTAATAGACAAATTATAAAGCTACAGGAAGTAATAATATATGGTCAATCAGGCTATGTTTTATAAGGGTTTTTGATGATGTGAGGAAGTAGTTTTTAAATGGAAATGGAGAGAGATAAAAACAGAAGGATAAAGGGAAAGAAAAAAGTTTCCAATTTAGTGAGACTATCTAGAGTAAGAGACATTGGAGACCTACAAATCTAAATGCAATCAATGTCTAATTACTGGAAATACCATGAGTAAATTTAATTTTATTGTGCTTTTTTATGATTTTCTAAAATGAATATGTATAACATTCTACTCACAAAAAGTTACTTTAAAAAAATGAGATACATCGATAAGGATTTCCCTTGTTGTATTTCATTTTGTTTGATTTCTAGATTATAATTATGGCTTTTATTTCATGTCTCTATGTATCCACTATAATGCAGGAAATATTTTGTGGAAAAAATAGAATCAAAAGCCTTTATATCTCAAGTATAAATACTCACTTAGAATCATCAAGCTGAGGTGTCTCCTTTTTAGGAAATGTACATAGCACAAGAAAATTTAACCATAAATATACATTAATGGGAGCTTTGCTTTGACTGAGAGCATAGCATGGGTTTCATAAGCTTCTTGTGTAAATAAAGCCTTTCTATTCAAGTTATTTGATTTCTTTTTTCATTTTCTTTCAATCATATAAGCAAAAGCTTCCTGTCAAATAATGTCATTCCTGCCAGTACATTAATCAAATGAATAACTGATCCTTATGCTGCAACACAGGGAGTTTTATTCTTGGTTTATTTGTGTTTTTTTACAACAGAATTGAGAATTTTGTGAGGCATTGGATCAACTGTTTGCTGCCTTGTCTCTCATATTTGCTATTTTACATAAATTGTCTTTACTTTAGTTATAAGTGGCACCCTGCTACCTTTATGGAAAAAAAATCAACATTTTCAAACTTTTTCTACATTTTCAACAGAGAGCAGAAATCAAAACATGGGTGAATAAATAAAGCAGGATACTTTAAAAAGAATATATTAAAAAAGATCTCTGTTTTGAAATTCCTAACAGAAAACCATTGCCTTCTTTATTTACCATAATTACCTGCAAAACAGATAAATCATAGACACCATATTTAAATTCCACTGATGTTCTCCATCTACAAATTGACTTACTGATATTTTTGTATGATACACTTACCCAAGGCCAAGAAAAACTTTTTTGTTTTTACACTTACATGGATATGAATTCTCTATTGCTTTTGAATTTGAAAATCAAATATGTTGAAATAATTTTGAATGATATCTAAAAATAGTTAATTTAATATAAACTAGGTATCAAAAAGCAATAAATAGGTGTTTTAATAATTTCTAAATCTGCAGAATACACCATTTAGTAATGAAATATATAACTAAACCATATTATATAGAACCATATTTAATATCTTTGTTTTTTCTTTTAATTGACTATTTTTTTAAAGCAGTTTTAGGTTCACAGCAAAATTGAGGGGAAAGTACAAAGTTCCTGGTATACCGTCTGCCCCTACACATGCATAGCTTCTCCCATTATCAACATCCCCCATAAGAGTGGTACATTTATTACAAGTGATGAACCTACATTGACACATCATAATTACACAGAGTCCAATGTTTACCTTAGGGTTCACACTTAAAAATTCCATGGGTTTCGACAAATGTAAAATAACTTGTATCCCTTATTATCGTATCATACAGAGTATATTCAATGCTCTAGACACAGACCTTAGGCTCTTCACAAAAATTAACTCAAAATGTATCACAGACCTAAACGTAAAATGCAAAACTATAAAACTCCTAGAAGATAGCATAGGAGAAAACATAGATGACCTTGGGTTAGTTGAGTAACTCCAGAGATTTGGTGATCATCAGCAATAACAAAGTATTTTAGGAAAGATGTTGAAGAACATAGCACCTTGGGGTGTTCTGAATAGCCATGGAGAGGACACTTAAGTAAAATAAGATATTAAGAGTCAATAGAATTTTAGACCAAAACTTATGAAAATCCAAGTGGAATGTCTATTTATTCTATAACCAATATATCTCAGAGAACTATACATACACTAACATCTCAGAATTTCTGCCTAGATGTATATTTGAAAAAATAGATATATGGTAGCAACAGTGGTGATTTGAATTCAGACTGTCTTAGTTTAGTTACTCCCAGAAGCATTTGAGAAGTGCAAGGAATACTGGTTGGTGAGTGAGGAAATTGATATAGGGAAAGGAGCCTTCTGAATATGTCCCTCAGTGACTTTAGCATAAATCTATGTTGATACATTATAAACATCATTGCTGTTATTGTATTTGTCATTCCATATATAGAAGCCATTTCTTCTTGCTCATAACTCAGTGTTTATTTCTTCCTCTTCTTGTTGTTCCTTGCTAACTTTTCTTAAAATTATTTGACCAAAGGAAACTTTTAAGTTGACATTATACACCCACAAGAGGAGCTTGTAGAATGAAGCATAATTAGTTTATATTTCTTAGTGAAAACAAGTCTTATATAAATTAATTTGTGCAAAAATATTTCAAAATGTAATTCCTTTTTTTAAAAATAGTTATTCAAGAATAAAGCTTAAAAATAAATCAGGAAACTGCCAAACTCTTCCAAATTGCCTATAACCTTTGACCTTCTCACCAATAACGTGTGAGAGTTTCAGTTCTACCTCCTTGTCAGCACTTGTTATTGTCATTTTTATTTTATTTTTAACTATCCTAATGAATGAGTAATGGTAGCTCATTTTGGTTTCAATTTGCATTTCCCCAATGATTAATGACGTTGAACATCTTTTCATATGTTTATTTGCTACCCCTAAAGTGTATCCTCTTCATTGAAATGTCCCTTCATGTTTTTGTAATTTATCTATTTATATCTTCTGATTTTTTTATGTTAACAGTTATTTACATACTCTGGATTCATATCCTTAGTCATAAATGTGATTTATCTATATTTCCTCCCAGTCTTCAATTTCTCTTCTCATTCTCTTAACAGTGTGGCAATGCACAAGTTTTTCATTTTGATAATGTTCACATTACCATTCTTTTCTTTCATGGATCAGCTTTTGGCGACAATTTAAAACCTCTTTGCTGAATCTAAGTTCATAAATTCTTTCTCCTATGTTCTGTTTGAGAAGTTTTACTAATTTATGGGTCAAGGTTCAAGTTTTGAATTTGGAGGTTCGATCATTTCTACATCCTTTTCTTGAAAAGAATATTCTTTCTCTATTAAATCAAACCACTTTGCACCGCCAATAAAAATCAGGTGACTATGTTTGTATCGGCGTGTTTCTGGCCTCTCTATTCTGATTCATTTACCTAAATCTCAGTCCTTTCACTAAGAGATAAAATGGCAATAGTTACATTACCTATATTAAAAGATAAACAGAGGCGTATTAAAAATTTCAAGAGTTTGTTTAAGCAAAAATCAATTGGAATTGGGCAGCACCAAACCAGAAGTAGTTAGGAGTGGTCAACCACAGAGGAGTTCAGGGAAAGATTTTTATGGAGAGGAGGCGGAAGCAAAACGAGGAAATTATTGATTGGCTAGAGCCTAAAGCCTAATTGGCTGTGTGTGATTGGTTGTCCTTAGGTTTTGATTTTGTAACCCAGAAGCATTTACAGGCTTAGATTGTGATTTGCTTACATAGGCCACAGTGTCATTAGAGCCACCTCAGTCTAATGCCTCCTTGTTAAATTAATTTAACACCTACCTCACAGGTTGTGAAGATTAAAGGAATTAATACATGCAAACAACTTCCAGACAGGAGCTAGCACATAGTGTGGGCACATTTGTGTCAGTTTGTCTATCTGGCCTCAAAGCAGCATGCTGTCTCTCCATTTCTCCTTTACCCTCTGGAATTCCCAGAGGGCTGTTTATCAGCCAATCGAAGGACAAGTAAATAAGTAATAAATCACATATATGATGAAAACAAATTATTAGAGGAAATGTGTTACATTTAAAAAAATGGCAATTTGTGGCTAAAGCCTCCTTGTAATATTTCTCAGAAAACAAAAGTTTCTTAGAGCACAGTTTGGGAAATGCTACTCTAGCAGTTATGGTACCTAAAAATGATTAGCTTCCAAAAGTTTTGCCATACAGCATAAAAAGAAAAATAAAGATATAGGCCTCCTTCGTTTTTTCTGTGTATACAAAATGTTTCTTTTAGGACACACAGGGCTTGTCATTCAGTTGCAGCTGGAGAGAACCCAAGTCTAAACATAACTTGAATTTTCCTTTGAATATAAAAGGGCCATTTAATTTCCATTTTGTCATATTTCTGTGTTTCTTAGCACATCAGGTTTCCATTCATCAAAGTAGGATAATTTTTCATATTGACCATAGCAGAAAACAAGTGTCACTTCTTCTGTCGTTTCCGTTACCTGCCTCTAATCTCTCTTCAGCACAACCCTCAAGCATTATCTGCCTTAGAGGAGAGTAAATTGAAAAATGAAAGAATGATTTTTAAATTTGTGCACAGCTGCACGAAAAACCGAATTCTATAAAGGGGCCTCCCTGGGCTTTCTTCTCTCTGTCATAGTGTTTGGAGATAAAAGAATGCCTACAAGGGACAAAGGTACACAAGCTTTCAGTGAGTAGAGCTCTCTGTTCAGACCAAACACAAACCTCTGTGAGACTGACAGGGGTTCCCACCGCTTCTCTATTTCCCGGCATCCAGCACACCCAGATGTAAGTCCCTTTGTCCCTCGTAGGTTGTCCAGGCAATAGTGTCTCAGTGACGATTTTTAGGACACATCAGTGGGTCCATAGTTGGTCTCTAATGCTAAAACTCTTGGTAAAAAATGATACTGCTAATAATTCTTCTCCTTCATTATTCTAGAAAATTATTTTATGAAAAGTTAACAAAAAACTGGCATCATCTCATAGAATTTCTTCCTATTATTCTGATTAGGCTTCATTTACATTGCTTCTTATTAAGAATTTCCACACATATGAATGTGAGAAAACTTTTAAAAATAATATATCTGTGAACAATTTATTTTAATACTCATATTCCTGTTATGGCAACTATCAGTGAGAGAAATTCCTAGAATATGGGATCGGTAACTCAGGTAATGTTTGAAAAGATTATAAATGTGATATAATCTCTTACAAGGCATATTGACATTTATTTATTGTGATATCGTAGAAAAACACCTTAAGCTGAACCCAAAGTAAGTCAACCACATTTAGAAACTGAGAATGTGTGGAAGTGTGTGTACTCCATGAGATGGGGGCATTGTTGCATTAATGACGAAGACTAAACAATGTAAATACAAGTTTTTTTCAGAAACTCTAGGTTATTTTTGAAAGAAAAACACCACATGCAAGAATGAACAACCCAAAGCAATTTTTTAAAGCCGCTTTATTGAGGTGTGATTAACATACAAAAAGCTGTACATATTTAATGTGCACAGCCTGCTGGGTTTGGAGATAAGTACACGTCTGTGCAGCCATCACCATGCTCTATGCCATAAACATATCCATCACCTTGGAAAGTTTCCTCCCACCCTCAAAACAATTCTTACGCAAGGCAAGTATTTCATATATACTCTTTTCTCGCACGTGAACATGTATGGACATAGCATACAGCCATTAACTGGCTCTATGAGGTAATTTACCTTCCTAATGTACCTAATATGTTGAGAAATGTGACTAACAATAAACCAAGGGACAAAAGTAAAGATGAGTGATTTCAAAAGGTGGCTTAATGGGTTAATGTGTCAATATTTACCTTTATTAATTATGTATGGAGAATGTTCCATAAGCTCTGAGCATGATGCTGGCACAAAACAGAAGGCTAACATTGCTTTTTGGAAAAAATATAATTTTACCATATTATATTTATATATATATATTTTTTTTTTTGGTGAGGAAGATAGGCCCTGAGCTAACATCTGTGCCCATCTTCCTCCATTTTTTTTATGTGGGATGCCGCCACAGCATGGTCCAATGAGTGGTGTAGGTCTGTGCCTGGGATCTGAACCTGCAAACCCCGGGGTGCCAAAGCAGAGCATGCTGAACTCAACCACTGCACCACTGGGCTGGCCCCCATATAATTTTACCGTATAAATTACCATACAATTTTACCATATATATATTTACAGTATGTTGTATGTTGGAGTGTGTCCCTCAAAATGATATGTTAAAGTCCTAACCACTGAATCCTATGAAAATGACTTTACTTGGAAATAGGGCATTTGCAGATGTAATCAAGTTAAGATGAGGTCAGTTTGGATTAGTGGATACCCTAAATCCAATCACTGGTGTCTTTATAAGAGGAGACACAGGGAGAAAGTCATGTGGAGACAGGCAGAGATTGGAGTGATGTGTCTTCAAGTCAAGGAATGCCAAATATTGCCAGCACCCGCTGGAAGTTAGGAGAAAAGCGTGGAAAAGATTCTCCTTCAGAGCCAACACCTGATTTCAAACTTCTGGCCTCCAGAACTGTGAGAGAACAAATTTCTGTTGCGTTAAGCCACCTAGTTTGTAGGACAATGTTATGGAAACCCATGGAAACGAATATACTGCCTTGGAAACTAATATACTGTAGAAACAGAAACTATAAAACAAAATTAAGAAGAAAATTAAAATTACCTGAAGTTGCAAAATCCAGAGCAAACTGTAATATTTATCTGTCCAGATTGTCTTTTGTTAAAAATATTCTTTAGCTTTATATATGTTTTTCTATGTCTTTGGCTCTTTATATGTTTTAGATGTTTACCATATTTGTGGTAGTCAAGTTTATTAATAATTTCCTTTGTGATTTATTGATTGTTGTATCATAATAAAAGCATTTTCCCATTATAAAAATATAACTCACTTAAATACTTTTTACCATTTCTTTTTTGTATTTAAATATTACATCTCTTACCTCCCTCCCCCTTTCCCTCCTTCTTTCCTTCCTTCCTTTAGTGTGAGGGGAGAAGCAGAGCTCTACGCTTCAAAATAAAAGCATAAACCAGCAACAAAATCTCAATATTACCTATAATATTTCATCTTACCTTAAATGATTTAAACTGCCACCTTTATCATATACTACATTATATATGCCAATGACTTACTTTTGTGCTTTCTATTGTTTCATTGATCTTCCTTTCTGTTACCGAAAGATTGTCATATACTTTTAAATATAAATATGTGATATTTATATATCTGAAGAATTTACTCATTATCATCTTTTTTTTATCCAGGTTTTCTCAGTTCTTCTCATAAGTGTAATATTTCAAATAAAATTTAGAATTGTTGCTTAATTATTTAATTGTTAATTATTTAATTGTAATAACATATTGCTTATATAATGAGAAAAATGAAAATAGTAACAGCAATTATTATAGGATATTTCAGCATATATGTTCTAAAATTTGTATGATCTATATATCTTGTTCTTAGCAAGAAAAATTTAACATGGCAAAATGTTAAATATTCCTACAATCATATGTAAATTAATTCCAATCTTACTCCTTAGTTAGCTGAACTCATATCATGGATGTTGTTTTTCTCTATGGTTATGTCATCCATTCTAATCTCCTCTGATCATATCAGCACAATCTTGCCTCCCTACACACAGATAAGCCATGGTAATTATCAAATATATTTTTTCCTCAAAATTGTCTCCATAATTGTAATAATAAATTTTCTAAAAATTTAGTTATTTTACATTCTTTTTTTTTTTTATCTTGCTTTTCTAACTTGGATAGGGAATTCTCTTCAGTTTTGACTACCTTTTTTTTTCTATTTTATTGAAGTCATATTGGTTTATATCATTATATAAATTTCAGGTGTACCTCATTATGTTTTGGCTTCTGTATAGAATGCATCATGTTCACCACCAAAAGTCTAGTCTCCATCCATGCATACATATGTACCCCTTTACCCCTTTTGCCCTCCCCCAACCCCCTTCTTCTCTGGTGAGCACCAATCTGTTCTCCTTATCTTTGTGTTTTTTTTGTTTATCTTCCATATATCTAATGATATCATGAAATGATACCAATGAAATCATATGGTATTTGTCTTTCTCTGTCCGACTTATTTCACTTAGTATAATACCCTTAAGGGCCATCCATGTTGTCGCAAATGGCATGATTATGTCTTTTTTAGTGGCTGAATAGTATTCCACTGTATATGTATACCACATCTTTATCCAGTCATCCAATGATGGGCACTTAGGTTGCTTCCAAATCTTGGCTATTGTGAATAATGCTGCAATGAACATAAGGGTGCATATATCTTATCGAATTAGTGTTTTCATGTTCTTTGGATAAATATCCAGAAGTGGAACAGCTGGATCATATGGTATTTCTATTTTTAGTTTTTTGAGACATCTCTATGCTGTTTTCCGTAGTTGCATTCCCACCAGCAGTGTATGAGGGTTCTTTTTTCTCCACATCCTCTCCAATACTTGTTAACTACCTTTTAATTGTAACATACATTCCATTTGTAGTTTTTCCAAATTTATTTATCTATTGTCCACTTTGTTTCTCTTTCTTACTTAGAACAATGCTACAATAAATATGATTTTATTGAAGTGCTTTGTAACTGACAAATTTATAATGTGGAATGGCTGATTGCTATTTTTAAAATATATTTCAATTTTTGAGATATTGCAATGTAAATATAATTAATATTTCTTTGATTACTCTTGAATTGGAGCATCTCTTCATATTCTATCAATCTTTTGAGTATTTTCCTCTTTGTAACATCAATTCATTTCTTTACCATTTTTTTTTTCCTTTAGGAAGATTCCCCCTGAGCTAACGTCTGTGCCAGTCTTCCTCTATTTTGTACGTGGATTACCATGACAGCATGGCCACAGACAGATGACTGGTGTAGGTCCACTCCCGGAAACTGAACCTAGGCTACTGATATGGAGCATGCCGAACTTAACCACTAGGCCACAGGGCCAGCCCCTGTTTATCATTTTTATCGCATTCATAATGTGTTTCTCTTTTTAATCTCATAAATAATTTGGATAGATAGAAATTATTTTTTGTCTGTTTACTATGATATAATTTTTTTGTTCAGTTTTTGTTCATTGATAGTATTTGTATCTTTTCTCATTGAACGTCATTTTTTTAATAGCGTCTCGATTTCTAGTCTTGGTTAGAAAAGACTTTCCTATATTCAAATAACTCATATAGTTTCCTAAATTTTCATGCAACGTCGTTTTATTGCTTTTTAAAAATATTTAAGCATTTTATTCATCTGGATTTTAGTTTTGAATATGATGAAAGCTGGGAATCCATTTTTTCCCTTCTGTTGAATATCATATATCTAGTGCTATTTATGAAAGTGTCCATCATCAAAGTTTCCATATTCATATATATTAATATGTCATATTTGGAAATTTAATTCTGGCTTCTCCATTCTGTTCCATTCATTTGTATATTTATACACCAATACTAAATTAACTTTATTACAGTGTCTACTTTCTATATTTTAGTATCTTTGTAAGAAAATTCTCCACTAAAATTTTTAATAATGTTATCATTTGTTCTCATTTGATTTGTGTTACAGATACTTCTGCTGTGCTCTGCCACATCCTGTTGGCCCAACTCTAATTTCAGAAGCATCTGTGTTGGATAATTCCTTGAGAACTCAGGCTTACCTGTCACTGTCAGACCCTAGACAAAGTCAAGCTCTTATCTAAAGTCTTTCCATTTTTAGCTCCAGGTCTTTCTCAAGACCTGCAGTCTGTTTGGCCCAAGTGTTTTGCTGCCCTGAATTAACACCCCCTGGATCCATCCTCAAAGAACAAGGAAATAAAAATGGTGGAGAAACACTCCCGCATCCCGGCAGTTGCGTGCGTAATTTTGGGAGACATTCTTCATACTCCTCAGGTTGCCCCGGTGAGTTGAACTCCTAGTGCCCACCAACAGAATCGTGATCATGCATCTTCTTATTGATGCTTTTCCCTTTCCTCATTCTCCCTGTTCCTTCACTCTTGCTTCCTAAGATCATCTCCCAAATAAGCCACTTGCACTCAAATCTTTATCTCAGGTTTTTGTACAAGTCAATACAAGCCAAAACAATTCTTAAGATCATTTTATTTAATTCCATGAAAATCTCTTTTAGGATTCCATTGGGATTACATTAAATACTTAACGTTAATTGAGAACTGATATTTTTATCACGATATCCAAGTACTCGCTATATATAACTTTATCTTTGTTTTTAGGTATTGTTTTATGTCTACTAATGGCTTTATAATTTTGTTTCAGATAGATATTGTATCTTTCCTGAGTATTACTTAAGTATTTTCAAGTATTTTATTGTATTAATTTTACTGTTGCCAATAGAACATTTTTATTCATTTCACTCCTAATATTTAGGGTTAAAATGAAGACAAATTTTCTTTAGTCTAGCAACCCTAACTTATGGATTGTCTAAGTTTTCATCTTTTCATTTAGCAAAACTAGGTGATTTTATCTCATTTGAAGTTTATGTCAGGGACTTTCTTTTCATCTCTTGTCGTATTTGCCAAATCCTCCAAGGAAATGTTAAACCATAATGGTGATAGTGGCATCTTTGTCTAGATAATTATCTTAAACAATTTAAGCAATTTTTTGTGTCACCCTTTTACATAATATTTTCTTTTGGATATTGGTAGATAGTCTTCATTATACTTATCTAATTGCCTTTAGTCCAGTGATATTTAGGAGCTTTGGTTAGGCAACTCTGTAGAATTTTATCAGATGCCCTTGCAGCATCTATTGATAAGATGCAGTGATTTTTCTCCTCTCCTTTATTTTTTGACATAATTGAATTACTGAGAGGCAGCTGACCTACTAGAACATTGATATACTTTCTTCTTTTCTTTCTTTCTTTTTTTTTTTTTTTTTTTGCTGAGGAAGATTTGCCCTGAGCTAACAGTCTTCCTCTTTTGGTATGTGAGCTGCTGCCACAACATGGCTACCGACAGAGGAGTAGTGTAAGTCTGCACCTGAGAACTGAACCTGGGCTACCAAAGTGGATTGTGCCAAAACTAACCACTAGACCACCAGGGCTGGCCCTGGTATGCTTTTTTCAAAGACTCCATAAAATACCAGACAGGAATGTATACTGTACATGTCTGGATATTCTTTTAAGATTATAGTATATATTTTAAACTGCAAACCATCTATGGTGCTCTTTATCCCATGGCCAGTATGCGTGGACCTGAAAGCCAAGGGTGGAAGTAGAAATGACTCTTTTCACCATTACATCTAATGATCCATTTCTATGTTTTTTTCTTCTCCTCCTCCATCTTGAGATTTTTTTCACCCCAAGGCCTTAATACTCAGGGAGATGCTTCCATTAGAAGACACAATGGTTCTATTAAACTGGATATTGAAGTTCTCTCCCCGAAAATATAGACTCTTCATGCCCTAGATCAGACATCTAGTCTCTCCTAATTAAAATTGTTGAGGTGAATGATGATTTCAGAGTCTCGAAATCTGTTTCAGAAAACCTTAGCATAGTTTAACTGGACACTGCAAATTCTTCATGTGTGTTTTAGGGCAGTTATATGATTTTCATATTATACTGTAGAAGAATATAACTCTTTCTGAGTCTTAGGCTTTCTTTGATACTCTAAGCCAGAAGAAAAGTTATAATTAACATCCTCTTACAGATTTTTGCCAAGAAAATGGATTATGGTGAGTAGATAGGTTGATAGATGTTATTATATATCTTTAGTTTTTTATTCAATTTTAGTAGCTTAACATGTAGATGCTAGTCTCTTCCTTTACTATTTTATATTTGCCAATTTGTTTTGGTATTTTTCCTAATTTTTATGACTTATATGTTATATCTTTTGACTAAGAAAAATATGCAGTTTATGCATTTTCCTTCCTTACTTTAGTGTCATCTATTCTTTTTTTTAAATTTTTTTTTAGAGGAAGATTGGCCCTAATCCAGCATCTGCTGTTAATCTACCTCTTTTTTACTTTTTTCTCCCCAAAGCCCCCAGTACATAGTTGTATATCCTAGTTGTATGTCCTTCTAGTTCTTCTGTGTAGGATGCCACCTCAGCATGGGTTGATGAGCAGTGAGTAGGATGCATGCCCAGGATCCAAGCCAGCGAAGCCTGGGCCACAGAAGCAGAATGCGCAAACTTAACCTCTGCGCCACTGGGCTAGCCCCTATTCTTATTTTTGATATAGTTGTTGTTTGTAATGTAATTGAAAGCTTCTTTCTCGGTATTCAACTTTATATGATATTACTAAATATGCCTATTCTCTGCCTTTGTATAGTTTCCTACTGCACCTTTACCCATTGTTTCACTTCCCAACATTATACTTCACTCTGCTTCATTGTGATTTTTTAGACACAATGAAGTCAAGATTGGGGTTTTGTTCTTGTATGTGTTTGTTAACTGAGCCAAGCACATTTGAGATTTTTCCATTGTTCATGAACAACATTGTTGAAGCATCACAAAAACTTAGATTACAGTTTTTTACCATCTGCCTTTAGAATCCATGATCTTTTGGTGATTTTGCTTCAAATATTGGTCAGGAGAAGTCTATCATGAACTCATGTTTCTTTTTTCTTTTTAGGTAATTTCAATCTTCTTGGATGCTTATAGAATTTATTTTTTTTGTGCTTGAAGTTCAGTATCTTAATGAACAGATATTTTGGCATTCATTAATTTGTGTTACTTTATTTTAGTCAACCTTTAAAAGAATTCTATCTTGAATTATTTTGTATAGTATTTTCTTGTTGTCCTTTATGAAATTAAGTATCTAAATATTTTCTCTCTAAGGTTTATCTCCTATATTATCATTGACAAGCTCTATGTGCACTCACATATATTTGCTATTCAATTTCATTGATATTTGTAAAGTAAATTGATAGGTGGATAATGCTCTGTCTCCACTTTGCTTTCTTTTCTATGGTGTTCATCTAGTTTAGGAAACAAGATAGAGCTTTTAGAAACTTTTCTTACATTAGACATAAAGTATCACTCATAATAGATTATATATAATATCTTATAAAACTCCAATTCTAGAGGCTTAATGAGGTAAAGAAACCTAAATTCCATTTTAATTTACACATGCATTTTCTATCTATATAAAATTAATCCAATAAAATATAATTTCTTGCTGTATCAGACTTTTTATATTCACTACATAAAATTGAAGTATATGGAAGTGAGAAATTAATTAGATACATTAAAATAGCTACCTTACTTTTCTGAGTCTTTTTATAGCCCAAAATGAGATATGATAACTATTTACAGGGATTAGTTCATGGAACACATGTTATTAACATTTAATTTAGATTTACCTCTCAGAAAAATTAAGAGTTTTTTTAAGTAAAACTCGAGGATAATGCAGATATTGAGACAATGTAGAAGGTAAATGAGAGTAGTCAAGAAACTGCAAAACAAAAATTCCGTAGTTAGAATTATAGACATATTGTAACTGCTCAACAAAATACCATTTACAATGAATCTTAAGTGAGCCTTAGGTAATAGGTTTAAATATTGCTACACGGAGAGTCAAAGATGTTTGCTATTCCATGATTGCTATCATGTTCATAGTCTATTGAAGTTTTTTAAAAAAATTTCAAAAACAGTTGCATTCTTCTACAGTATAATATGAAAAATCATATAACTGTCCTAAAATATATGTGAAAAATTTGCAGTGTTTTGTGATATTTTCTCCAAATGTCATTTAAATGACAGGGACACTTCATTGTCCACAATCATCAATGTGTGTGGCAGTGGGGAGTGGGTAGAAGGGGGTTGGGGGATGTATAAAGGAATAAGGAAGATGAAGAAACCGTTTAAATATTATTCAGCTTTTATCAGTGTCTTATATACATAAAGCTAACATTAACATCCCTACTTTGGCCTACAGAGAGAGGTTGAAAGACCTAAAAATGCCAATTTGTTAGGAACTAAAGCAAGAAAACATTAACTCCAATAACTAAGAAATGTACACTAATTTGTGGTTACAAAATATTGTCTTCACATTCATACATTCATTAGAACCTCACTCCTCAGAGAGAAGCAGGTTTCTTGCAATGTGATTTTCACACGTAAGTGAAGTGAAACCAAAAAGCTAAATAGGTCAAAATTACAAAATTAATACACATTGCAGCTCCAATTTAAAGTTAGTTTTTTTTTTTTGGTTGCAAATGTGATGGCCCTTCCACTAAAATATACTGCCTTGCCAATATATTTCAGATTTAATAGTTTTTAATCAGTTATTTTAGATAAAATTTAATTTATGCTATAATGAATAATATATTATCTATTTCTGAAAGATGTGTAAGTACAGACAGCTATGATGGAAATTTGTTCCACAAGGAATTCTGTACCTAAATAAAGAATGTGTGTTTAAGTCCAGCTAATATGAGTTTAAATTATACAAAAATTAGCCAAAAACAACTTAAAAAGAACTGACTAAGAGAAGATCAAGAGTTTAAAACCATGGGCAAAGAAGTGATAACTGAGACTATATATTTTAAAGCCAAATGCAATAAAGCCAAATTCTAATTTGAAATTTTCATAGAACCAGAACAAATTAAGGCTATAAAAATGTATGCTCTGAAAGTAGATTTTTTTTTTATTTGGTTTGGGAAATATTCAAAAAGTGAACCCTAAATTCTATATAGTTCTATTATGATTTTTATTTCATGGAAATAAGTGATTGGGAGAACATTCAGTTTTATGGAGAACGGTTTCAGGGCAAATAGACAATTTTGAGAACCTTCATCTAAAGTACAAAGAGGAGTGCACCAAGATATGCCTTAGGTCGGCTTTAAATGGTAGGTCTTTGATTTTTATTACTTCTCTATTTCCTTTTAAACTATTTTTTGCTTTAAATTAGCCTTAAAGCCAGAAAAGAAAGTCAAAATACTATGCATTTTATATTTGTTCTCCATCAGTATCTTCCATAAAAACTTGTGCACTTTGCAAATTTATACATTTGCAGTTTAGTGTGACAAACTCAATCCAGAATGTGTGAGTCATGCTATGTTCTTTTCACCCCTTACACCACCATCACTAATCAAGTATAGCTAAATATTTTGTTGCTGACGTGTGAGATCGGGCTGTTCACTAGCCAATGTTTGTATGCTCAGAAATGCTGGCTGAAGTTAAAAAATAATGTATCAAAGTAAGCAAATCTAAGTCAAGAATGTGGACTTGTGTGTAGACACTACATTAAGTTTTTTAAAAGGTAGCATATTTGCAGGAATATTTGCAGAAGGATTGCAGATAGTTTTGCTTAGTGCAGTAGAAATAAGGGAGGGTAAAGTTCCTTCCAGTTAAATTCATTTCTTCAGTCCTCATTCATCAGAATAGTCTACAGTTAAGTTTTTGAAGAAAATACTTGTGAGACATCATGTTAGTTGAATGTTCCAGGCTTTAGAAGAACTACATAGCGACAGGGATTACATTTCCTTATTCTGTCCTTTCTTTTTATGTGCCTGAACACAGCTTTAAGAACACACTGTAATTCCAGATAGATTTAAATACCATTAAAAAGTAAAATCTATTAATTACACACAAAGCTTATGTCTAGCACCATGCTAATTTCCTGGAATAATATGAATTTTGTCTTAAAAGACAAAATACTTCAAAAGATGGAGTACATTTTGGAATTGGTATAGAGAGAGGGTTGGGTTTTGAGTGAATTTTTTTTTTAGCATAGAGTAGGGATTTAGAGTGGAGATGTTGAGTAAGCAAGTGGATATGTATGTTTCTAGTTTGTGATAGCTGTGTGGTAGTTAAAGGCACAGATAAAAAATGAAAGGGATAGGTTATATATATATATGGAGAAAAGAAAGGAAACCAAAGTAACCAGCGAAAGAGCTACTTAAGGAGAAAAATCAAGGAAGAAAATTTGGCAATAAGTTTGAGATGGATGATCTAAAAGAATAGGTGGAGAGTTAGGAGAGAGACGGATGGATACTAAATAACGGAAATGATTTTCATGAAAAATAGGATGGAAAACAGTGTTAAATATAGCCAAATAATTGAATAAGAAAAGATTATCTGTAAATTTTTTGTCTTGGAGATTCTTGTGGGACTAGTCATTTTTATAACACAGTTACATTAGAAGAAAATGAATAAATGTCTGCTGATGTGGAGACCCAGATAAAAGTGGATCAATTCGGCCATACATTTTCAATTTTCTCAGTTAATTCAGAAATTTAGAAATAAAGATTTGAATAAAAACAATAAACTTTGAAGGAGCTTCTTTGCAAAGTCCATTGAGGAATTAATGTGAAACAACCAAAAAGGTGTCTTGTCAATGTCAAAAAAGATATGGTGACTTTAGACAGCATATATTTTTCTGAGGGTTCTCTATCAACTGCTATTCTGTGTAGAGTGTGACCAGAAATAAAAGGAAACAGTGTGAGGACCTGGGTTAGGAGTTAACCCTAATATCAGGGAGGGAGAAAGTGCAGCAGGGATGGCTAGCTCTACAACAAAATGCCATGCTCCTTTACATAGTGTTGAGATGATTTTAAGAAGTGGCTATCTGTCCGAGGACCAGTTTTCATAGCCACTTACTTCTAAGTGGAGCTATGTGAGTAGCTGTGACTAAAAGGTGAGTGGAAGTGATGTGTGTTACTTCCAGGCTGAGATGAACAACAAGTAGGTGAGCCTTCTTTGTCTATTCTCTCTTATGCTAGTTGATCATTGACATACAAGTTGATGTTAAATCAGTCAGCCTGAGTGGTTGAATGACTTAGAGTAGATAAGCATACCCTATCCCTCCCAATCTCTGATCTCTGATAAGTGTATTTTGATAATCAAGATATAAACTCTATTGTTTGAAGCCACTGAGATTTGGGGAATTATTTATAGCATTACCCTAACTAATAAAAATGTGCGGGAATAAAGGGAGTTTAAGTAATATAGTGGGCAATTTGGAGCATCTGTTCAAACAGGGGTGGTTGAAACATTTGTTATAGATATAGTTCAGAATGATCTGAATCTTGATGTAGATGAACAGCAGAGTCACAGTGTTTAAAAGAGGAGGTGAGATAATAGAAGTGACTAGAAAGACATTTGTGCTAAGACAATGATTATGTCAAGTTCAAAATTCATGACTATAATGAGCTCTCATTTATAATAGTAAATTATTATTACACAACTTTTATGTTTATCATATTTATTCCTCACAACCAAGCTACAAGGCAGGAGGGATAAAATTTATTATTCATTTTAAAGATGAAGAAACTAAGACCTAGGGAGGTTAAATAATACTCCCTGTCTAAGGTCATAGTTCTACCGTGTAATAAAATCACTTTTTTTTTTTCGGATGATGTACTAAGCCAGAGTTCAACCCAGTCAAGGAGGTATAGAAACCATGAGTTTGTGGTGTAGAAGTCGTGTCATACTGAATGTAGAAGGATAGAATCCTTTTTTAAATTATATGAATACTTTCCTGTAAAATGCTTAACACTTAAAATTAGCAATTAGCAATTCGTTTAAATTAAAACTCCACTTAACTAAAGATTTAACCCCAAGAATTGTACACTAGTTGATTTGTGCAATATAATACCAGTCCTAATGCAAAACAGTAAGAACTGCATCATTAACTGTCATTTCCTCCACTGTTCTTCTGAACCCTGGGGGGTGGGGAGAGAGTACTCAGACAGACACAAGGCAAATTACAACCCAAATAAACTGCACAGTGATTCCTAATAGTTATAAGCCCTTTTTGACTAAGTTGTCCAAACAAACAGCTGGGAAATTACTTCAGGTATTGTTCCAGAGCTGATAAGAGGTTTTATTTTCATAGCTGGGTAGAAGTTCTGCTCTAGGTGAGAAGTCAAGGTTTAAGGATGCGTGTTCTGCTTGAATTGTCTTTGAAAGTGGAAATACCAGAAAGGAGTAGACAACAGTGATAATTATCTGGAGGAAACAATGAGGAGAATGGCATAATACTCAAGAAGTAAAGGGTAGAAAATGGGGGATGGAGATTAAGCCAACTCTTTTAGTTGGTAAATTAGGATTCAAAGAAGAGGTCATCGAAGGCAACATTGATGTCAACATAAAGGCAAAAGCATTAAGTGCATAAGGGATAGAGTTGCTATACAGAATGTTACCTCGGTAGATAAAGCTATACTATATATTACTTTAGTGCATGATGCACTGCAACCTCAGAACAATGTGAAATGTGTGATGAGATGCATGAATTACCTTCAAGTAGTGATTACTGAGTTCCTACTACATAGAAGGCATCATGGTAGGCATGAGAGGGATCGATACATCTCAGATGTGGTTCCTGCTCTGGATTTTCCAATGTAGTAGGTAAGAAAAACCTATTTCTTTCATAAAGACTAATAAAAAGTAACCATTAACTACCTTACAAAGCAGAATATACTAGAAATAATAAAGTTATAAGATTTGGAGGTTGGAGAGATAACTTTCCTTGGAAAGATCAAGGAAGACTCCTTGGAGGAGGGGGTTTTCAGTTGGTCCTTAAATAAAGAGTTTTTTTCCTAGAATAAGGCTTGGGGGGAAAGTCTATTTAGCGGTAATGGATGCAGCAAAGTGTTAAGGCAAGAAAGACAAAGTGTAGACATGAAATGGCAAATGACAAGAACTACAATTTAGTTGGAGAATGGGATCAAGATGGGAATTATGCCTAGAAAAAACTTTTAATAAATAATTACTCTATGCCTTGCATTTTATATATTATGTCACATTTGCTCCTAATAAAATCACAAGGTAAAATCTAATACAAAGGTCAAAGGTAAGAAAATACAAAACTTGGGCAACTTGCGATATATATTAGGGGTATGAGTTATACGCAAGAGACTCTTACTCCAAAACTTTGCTCTTTCAACAAAGCAGACTACTGCCTGAGTTTTAAATATAACATTGGAATTAGTTTGGAAGACTTGACCACTATGCATAGGGTTATTGAATATTTTTTTTTCTTGGTGAGGAAGATTGGCCCTGAGCTAACATCTGCTGCCAATCTTCCTCTTTCTTTTGGCTTGAGGAAGATGGTCCCTGTGCTAACATCTGTGCCCATCTTCCTCTGTTTTGTATAGAGGATGCCACCACAGCATGGCTTGATGAGCGATGTGTAGGTCCGCACCCAGGATCCACACCTGTGAACCCCGGGGCCACCAAAGTGGAGTGCGTGAACTTAACCACTAAGCCACTGGGCTGGCCACAGGTTATTGGATTTTTTTATAATCCCTAGGGAGAAATGGAGCTTGATTTTAGGCAAAGAAAACTCATTAATAGTAGAAGAGGTTTAAGCAGGTTGATCAGGTGAAAATGCATATTGTAAAATGAAGGAAAGAATGAAAACACAGTGAGAAGAGAAAATACAAAGTGGATGGAGATGAAAGATGTTTGAATGCATCATACGACTAAATATGAATAGGGGGTTGGCCAAGAGGTAAAGAGCAAATGATGTGGCATCAAACATCTATGACTCAGCAGTCTTGGAAAAATGATTTAAAGTCTTGAGCCTCAGTTTTCATATCTGTAAAATGGAGTTATGAGACCTATCTCATAATTGTCATCTCATTTAAATAAATAACTCATGAGAGTTCTTTGCATAGTTCCCGGCGTATGGTAAATACAAAATGCGAGTTACGGAACTCTCATACACTGCTGGTGGGAGTGCAAACTGGTGCAGCCACTATGGAAAACAGTATGGAGATTCCTCAAAAAATCAAGGATAGAACTACCATATGATCCAGCTATTCCACTGTTGGGTATTTATCCAAAGAACTTGAAAACACCAATTTGTAAAGGTACATGCACCTCTGTGTTCATTGCAGCGTTATTCACAATAGCCAAGACTTGGAAGCAACCTAAGTGCCCATCAAGGGACAAATGGATAAAGAAGATGTGGTATATATACACAATGGAATACTACTCAGCCATAAGAAACGATGAAATCCAGCCATTTGTGACAACGTGGATGGACATTGAGGGTATAATGCAAAGTGAAATAAGTCAGAGGGAGAAGGTCAAATACCGTATGATTTCCCTCATTAAGTAGTAGATAATAACAACAACAAACAAACACATAGGGACAGAGATTGGATTGGTGGTTACCAGAGGGGAAGGGGGGAGGGAGGAGGGTGAAAGGGATAATTCGGTCCATGTGTGTGGTGATGGGTTGTAATTAGTATTTTGGTGGTGAACATGATGTAATCTATGCAGAAATAGAAGTACAATGATGTACACCTGAAATTTTTACAATGTTATAAACCAATCTTACTGCAATAAACAAAAAATTAAAAAAAAAAATGAGTTACTTGTATAGTTATCATTATTGTCTTTGTCTTATCATTCCCCATTATTATTATCTTCACTTCTGTACCTAGGTAAATTTACATTCCCCATAATCTTAGAGTTATCAGCATGTAATTCTTTACTTTGGTAAATAATTGGAGTTGTCTCAATATCCTCAAATTATCTGCATATTTTATTTTCAGAAGAAATCTGTGGTTAATGTAGGAGAAGTAATAACCCGATGACATGCCTGCTATAAAACTAAGGGTCTTAGTTTCTATTTTGGTTCCCCTAAATGTCACTATTTATTTTATTGATAACTAGAATTACAAACCAGGCCTCCCCTAGTCTGGGAATGGTGCTGGGAGCTTCTCACTGTGTAGCAAGCTAAGGGTTTAAAGATTGCTGTGGGCAGGATACCAGGAACAAATCCTCAGAGAAAACTACTTTTAAGAGGTGCTGTTTTCTCTCTACTTTGATATGCATATTTCTTTGCCAAATGGTAGTAGTCCTGTAGGGAATTACTTCAAGCAATAGGCTTCTACTTACAAAATTTCTCTTCTAGAAACCAATGGATCTTTTCCAGTTAAGTAATTTCATTGAGAAGAAAATGATAGAAAGTCTTGAATTTAAGTGCACTTGAATTTACGTTGTGTATGTGAATGTGTGGCATGCACTCAAATATATATGTACTCTTAATTTCTGGAAAATTATTTTTATTTTCTTAAGGTGAAATTTGAATTTAACTCTATGAATTATTTTATTTGCAGATATTACTGAATATGAAATTTACTGATTTTTAAAATTATTTTAAAAATACATATATGAGGGGCCAGCCCAATGGCACAAGCGGTTAAGTGCGCACGCTCCAATGCGGCGCCCCAGGGTTCGCGCCGACGTACCGCTTGTCAAGCCATGCTGTGGCGGCATCCCATATAAAGTGGAGGAAGATGGGCATGGATGTTAGCCCAGAGCCAGTCTTCCTCAGCAAAAAGAAGAGGATTGGCATCAGATGTTAGCTCAAGGCTAATCTTCCTCACACAAAAAAAAAATACATATATGATTAAAATATAATGCAACCAGGGAACTCAAAGAATGGGTGATGGATCACAGGAGGAATAGAATGATGCATGTATAGGTTCTGGAATACAGGAAAAGCAGGATACATGGTTTAGGGATCAAGTAGTAGGAATCATTGCGAGACTGGTTAATTTACCTCAATTATATAGATCAGTCTATATATAAACAATTTTTCTAAGGAGTATGTAGGAGAGGAAAAATAATTTTCCCTCTACCCTTCTAGGTTCTTCGCTGAGACCTCTTCTATAATAAAAGCAGATTAACAGGAGAAAAACAAACAGGAATTTAATAATATTTATACCTCCTGTATACATGGGAGATACCCAGGTAAACTAACTCCCTGAAATGGCCCAAGTGACAACTTAAATACCATCTACAGCTCAAGACAAAAGAAGATGTGGGGGTGGGGGAAGCCAGTTATGGGAGGTTATCAGGCAGAGCACAGTAAGGAAAGGTACGGTTGTTATGCAGATTTAAGTCCCTGCCTTCTCCACTGATAAGAGTTTCTAGAGATTTAGTGATCTTCCTCTTCCTGATAACAGAGAGGGAGACACCCTTACAAATGGGAGATTTCCCTTATAAATGTAAATGTCTCTTACAGATGGGTAACTTCTATTCAGTTTTCAGAGCTTTTCCTGTGGCTACAGTTTCTTAAAAATAATCAGCTCAAGATAATCCTTATGCCACTGAAGTATATTTTGGTGTGGCAAATTTTTCTCTCCTTCATTAGCAAAGCTGGAAACAGGATGTTCCTATCATAAAGCTTCTGCAGAAAAGCCTGTACAGTGTACTCCATTAGGAGGGGGTAAAAGTCCCTCTCAGAGTATCTGGGTTCACGTCCTTTGTCATGAGTACAAAAGAAAGCTACATTTCACAGTCTCTTATAATTAAGTTTGGATCATGTGACTGGGTTCTGACAAATGTGATATGGATAGAATTAGTGCTTGCCACATACCAGGCTGGCCAAAAAACACTTTGCTTGATTTTTCCCATCCTCCCTTCCCCAACTGAAAACAATGGCAGGAAGATGCCTCAATATAAAGAGAAGCTGAATGTCTGAGTCACACTTAATACACAGTTGTCTGTGAGAATGGTCTTCCCCAAATTGGACCAAGATATGAGCAGGATGTAAATTCAAACAACGTCAAGTCATTGAGACTTTAAGGTATTTCTTACATCGGTTGGTGTTACCACACAAAAAGGGGGTTTGCTGCCAGATGCACATAAAAAGTAATAATTATGGTACTGGCTTTTGACAAAAGAATAGGCTTTATTTCGAGGTTGGTCAGCAAGGAGATAGGAGGCAAGGTTCTCGAATCTGTCTCCCCAATTCAGGATTCAGGGCAAAATTTAAGAGGTTAGAGAGAACAGGCTGGAAATGCTGGTGGGGCAGGTTTTGATAGGAGGGCTTTAAACGTGTATGGTAAAGTGTGGAAAGGGGCTTTAACACTGGATCTGCCTAGACAACAGACCCCTCGCTTCTTGTTAGAGTCTGGCTTTTGAATTCCGGTCATATCCTGGTCCTTTGGTTCCATGGGGGGAGAATCTTTGGTTCCAGATGTTATTTCAGGTCAAGATTTTCTCTTCTGCACATGCTCTTGGCTACATGACTTACCATTTGTTTTTCGCTTGCTGCCGCTGAAAAACGACTTTTAATCACCCTTTTTTTTTTCCAGTGAGGGAGGTTGGCCCTGAGCTAACATCTGTTGCCAATCTTCCTCTTTTTGCTTGAGGAAGATTATCTCTGAACTAACACCCTTGCCCATCTTCCTCCATTTTGCATGGGACACCACCACAGCGTGGCTTGATGAGCAGTATGTAGGTCCACACCCAGGATCCAAACCTGTGAACCCCGGGCCGCCAAAGCGGAGCGTGTGAACTCAACCACTACACCACTGGGCCAGCCTCTTAATCATTCTTTTGATAAGATGACATCAGTTTGAACTGGTCCTAGAGCGCCTATGGTTACAGTGTTAATTCCCCAATCTAAAATAGCTTCTATCACACTCTTACTTGTTTTGTCCAGCACTTTCTAAACATTTACTCTATTTTTCCACCTGAGTCACTATCCTCTGACATTACTCGTTTGTTTGTTGTTTGTATCTCTTCCTAGAAGCAGGGTCCTTGAGGGCATTAAGTTGGTTATGCAGCCCAGGAGCACACAGAGCAATGCCTGCCTGTAGCAAGAGCTCAGTCAATGACTTGTTGAATAAATAATTATTTTATTTCTCACAAAGTAAAATAACTACTGTTATTAATATCCCTTTTGTACAAATAAGAAAACTAAGTCTTAAGAGATACAAGTAAATTACCTAAGTTTATGTAAGTAAATGGAATTACATTAGCACCCTTAATCACTGCACTGTATTTTAATTTGATGAAACTAAATGCAATCACACTGAGGTAGTGAAAAGTAGTAGAGTATATGTATACCATTAAGGAAGAGGGAGAAAAATAGTGTTTAACAGAATCAGAAAAAATCAAAGACTGGGGATTTTTATTGTGAGAGAAGTAACACTGCTATTCTGAACAGTCCCTGAGAGAATTTATGCATTGGAGTCGAACTCCAATAAATTATATTCATAATGGTTACTACATCAGAGAATTATAGAAAAGTACCTTAGATATTATGTAGTTCTAACATTCCATTCTACAGACAAATAAATCGAAGTCCAGTGTGGTTAAGTAACTTACCAGAGAGACGTCATAAGTTGCTACATTAGAGGTGAAATCAGGTCCAGTTTCCAATACAGTGCTATTTGAACCACATCATCCCGTCTGGTCAACATATTATGTATATTTTTCTAAAGGTTCCTGTTGAAATTAACTGAACAATTTTAAATTATCTGAATAATTTACTTATAGGAAATTCCACATTCCCTGATATTGCTGTACAAGTTGAATATTGCAATTCAAGAAGATCCTCACAGCAAGGATCTTCAAATTAGAAAGAAATGCAACATATGCTGTGTGTTATATTATTTATATGCTATATAATATATATTAATGTATATTATATATAATATCATGCAATCTCTCTTGTTGGAAAGTAAGAAGACGATCTTTTTAATCTCCTTCAAATATGCAAGAAATGAAAGACAATATATACATATAAGCATTTATATAAGCTTAACATGGTCCTACTTAAAGGTACATAGATTTTAATTGTTATGAGCCAGTGTTGTCATAGAGGAAAGAATCAGGAAATGGAGATTCTGAGTAAAAAGAAAGAGAAAATTAAAAAAAGTAGTAGCTAGCCTGTATTGGATGCTTATGATATGACAGGCTCTGTCTAATCACTTACTTGTTTAACTTATATAATTCTCAAAACAATCTTAAGTGGTAGATACTTTCTTTACTGTCTCCATTTTAAGTAGAAAACTGAGGAATTAAGAGAGTAAAAACATGTATAAGATCGCATAGCTAAACTATGGCGAAGCAAGACTATAAACCCAGGAAGTCTGTCCCTGGGGCCTGTCCTATAAATCATTAGGTTATACCTCCACTTAAAGGTCAATACCATTCAAGTTGGCTTTGTTTTGGTGTAGACATTACTTTATCCTGCTAAGCCTAAATTCTCTCTTCTCTCAAACATAAATGGTATTACCTACTTTTTAAAGGTAATCCTTGCCTGTGATCTGAGGACTTGTCTTTCTATTTGCCACTGTTTATGAAGGGAATATATGTACAAATATATATATATGTATGTATTTTTCCATTAGCTAGTAAGCAAGAGACTCAGAACTTTAAACAAAACCTCATTTATATTCTACATAAGACACATTAAGTAAAAATGAGCTCTTTTGCACACTGCTCTCCCAACCCTTAGCTGCTTGCTTTATTTTACATCAAATCCTGAAGAATGATGACTCTTTCAATCTTAGATGGCATATATATATTGTAGTCCATACAAAGCCAACTTCTGCTGGCACAACCTTGAAAATGCTTCCAAAGGAAGAAAGGATCAGACCCCTATTTTATGATAGAAATTTTCAAACTTTTGTTAACCTAAAACTAAAGAGCCCAAATGAAAGGCAGGGAGGCGTTTATTTTGGGATCAAAGAATTGCAATTTGGGGAGCACAGATTCAGATAGAAACCCAAATAATGTCCCAATTACAGGAGAGTGGCTCGGGGTTTTTATGGGAAAAACGGAGGAAGGTGAGGTAAGTTGTATTAAAAAGGAATTCTGTGGTGCTAGACGAAGTAAGGAAAGATTTGTACTTCATTGATTTGTTAGCAATTCAGTCATCAGCCAAGTCCAATTTCATCAGTCCTTACAAACGGGATAGTCTTGTCCTTACTGACTTCTTGGAATGTTGGCAGTTTGGTCCAGTTTGGAAGATAAAGAAAACAAGATGTACAAGGCACTTCCTCTGAAATGGCTGCTCCGGCTCTATTTCGATCTGGGTCCACTCACGGCATCTCTTACACTTTAAAAGTGTAACTCAGGGTAAGAACTATATTTTACATTCTGACAAATTTATAAACATATGTGTTTTTAATAAATCAAGATTCATGAAGAGCCCAACTCACTGTGATCATTCTATTCTAATTAAATCGCTGGCTTGTCTAATCTACTGTACCTTTTAAAACATTGTTGGTCTTGACTGATTACTTTTATTTAATGATGCACTAAAGATTGTGACCTGCAATTTGAAAATCACTGGTCTAGATGGTTGACAGTGATAATATCTGATTATGTTTTTCTTTTTTTACTTGGGTAATTGAAAGGTGGCTTTCTTTATTTTCTAATAGAAACATCACAAATTAGTCAACACATGTAATTTCTTTGGGTAGAGGAACTAGAAATATAGAGGTGTTTTGTTTTGTTTGCAGACTTGTCTGTTTAGAATAATATATATTTCTTCCTTTGTTGTAAGTTAAATAACTTTTCTTTTGGGGTGAAACCTTCAGAGCCTTGTAATAACATTATTCAGTCCAGTTCCCAGAAGAATCAGATAGTATATTGAGCTGTGATTGTTTAAGAGCTTTTTGTAATAAAGGGATGATTGATGGATACATGGGCTAGCTTATGACAATCAGCTAAGGATGCAGAGACATGCTGGTGTTAGCAATAGCCTATCTGGGCCTGAATTTGTATGTTTGTAAGGGTGGTGTTGGGGACTGGCTGAGGTCTGGGATCAGGCAAGCGGAGTTCCCACACAGAATCTGTTCTCACAGAGGAACACAACCTCTGTCGGAACCACTTCAGAGAAAGAAAGATGGGAAAAACATATATACTAGGTATATTCTCTTCCCCTTCTTTGATCTCCTGCCAGTACCTCAATTCGCTAAACCCCAGGGGAAGTCAGATGACAAAGGATCCTGAGTGACGTGGGCCGTAGACAGTCTACTGAGGGGTATGTATAGAAATATCAAGAAAGGTAGAACATGGATCTAAGGGGGTAAATGGAAAATAAATTACTACAATTTAATTTTTTAAACGTGAAATAAAGATTATTGTTGTGTTGCAAATAAAGTTTTCCTAAGGGTCTCCTGGAACTCCTGCTTGCAGTGTTTTTGTAATGATTTCATGAGATTGTAAATAATTTCAACCAGCTCTTGACTCAGTGTACACACACACACACACACACACACACACACACAGTCTCAAATTAATGTTCTATCTAGCTCCCTTACTTTACCGCCTTTCAGAGAGAAAAGCGACTTAGGATTCTACATGTTTTCTAAACTCGTGTGGATCCAAGCAGTCAAGCCTAATCAAGCTGAAGGTAAAGTGCAAACCCCCTAGCCCACAGACACATTGTTCATCTTTGATAGGAAGCATCACATTTGCTCTATTACTAAAGACTCTAGGGAGAGAGAATAAAGGTTAACATGTTGACAGACTTGTCAAGTGGCTTCTGGAACAAAGAAAGGGGGAAAAACAACCAAACCAGGGCTCTGTCTTTTTTTCCAGATTAGCTATTCTATATTGCATCCTATAATACTGTAACTTAATGTACATATTGAAAAACTGGGTATCATTTCATTATTTCCTCATCTACATAATGTATGGCACATGTAGGTTAAAATCAGATTTAAAAATTGCTGAGGTTTTGAAAATTTTAAAAAATGATAAAGCTACATCTTACCTTTAATATTAAGAGTTGTAGGTCATATGAAGAGTGAAATATGGTTTGCATAATTCTTTCATTGTGAACGTAATATCTTTCTGAATTTGATTGTGATGAAATTACTTTTATCAGACATAGCAGCACAGAAGTCCTAGGTGAGTAGTAATGTTCTCTATGATTTCAATTCTATTTGTCTGTGAATATCTTCAGCTTTATTAACTATTTCCATGATGCACTCATTCTTCTTCCGTATGTGACAACCATCTAATGAAAATGACTAAATAGAAAAAAAAAATTTTACCCTGTATTCCATCACCCAACTGGGAATTATGTTTAATACTACATGAAAAGATGGATAAAAACCAAAGATCAGCCCAGAATTGCATTAAAACAAATCAATCTTAATGTCTGGATAACCGTTACTTTTTCTCCCTGGTATTTTAGCAATTTAGCAATGTTACCTTACATACTTTCTCCCAATTTCTGTAGATATCAAAAATTAAATTCTACATTGGGATAATTTATAGGAATAGTAATTTGAGATTTATTTTTCTTCTGTTGGTATTTTTCTATTCTCTTTTTAAGGAAGTAACTAAAGTTGGTTCTAAGTTTTAGTTCATTGCATGAAGGAAATATGGGTGGTATTTGTTGGCTTGTGTATTTTAGGGTCAAAAAAAGAAATTCCTATGCACCTAGACAACAATCCTCACTCAACGGGCTTTTGTTGTTGTTAGTGAGGAAAATGTCAAGTAGAGCCACATTAAGTGGTTTGATATTCCTAAAGACTAAGATGTTTGGTGGTTTGGGGGGTTTCTGCATGTGGCAGAAGATATGAAACATTCCCAGAAGCATATCCTCAAAAGTTTTGTGACTCTACGTTCTGTAGAATGGATCTCTATAAGTGACCTGTCCCATGGTTCCTGAAAGAAATCAGTGGATTATCACAGAGACAGTTTAGAGTAATAGCATGAGTAATGGTAATGACAGTAATAGTGACAGGGACTGGCAGAGGATCTGGTCCCTCCCAGTTTTCTAGCTCCTTGTAAACTTCTGATCAATACATGATCCCATGAGCATGCGTTGGAGGCCTTACAAGCAGCTGAAGTTGTATTTATCATCAGTCATCAACTGGGGAGGCTAGAAGAAGGTAAAATTAAGACAAATAAATGAAATATATATATATATATTTCACCCTCATATTCTATAAAACATTTACTCATATAATGGTTTAGAAGGCCCAACCAACATATTATCTCATTGATGCAAGCTTTCCTATCTTTCAAGCTGGATGCAAATTTTTTTTTTCAATCTGAATTTAGACAGTATTCATCCGTACTTCTTCAATCCCTCTCATCCTTGAAGTGATCCTTGACATTACCCTTTCCTTAATACTCTGTATTCAGGCCATAGGCAAATCCTATTGGCTCTTCCTTTAAAATATATCTAAACATCCACATTTCTTACTGCCTTCTCTACCTACATAGTCAAATTACTGTCATACCCTAACTGTTCTCTTGCAATTATTTCTTCATTGGTTTCCCCACTCCCGTCGTTGTGTCCCTGTAGTCTTTCTCTACTAAACAGTCATAAGGATCCTTCTTTAACATGTCTGTTCATGAACTTCCCAGGTCTTAGAGAGTGGCTAGTATATAATAGCAACAATAATAACAACAACAATGGCTAATATTTGTATAACTCTTAATATTTACCAGGCACTGTTCTAATTTATATCTGTGTGTGTATGTATATATACATATATATGTACATATGTATACATATATATATTTCTCAGTGTGTTTACACTAACATATCATATATGTGTGTATATATTTGTATATATATATAATCACGTATCATATATTTGTAAATATATGTGTATATATATGTATGTGAATATATATGTGTGAGTATACAAATACACACATGTATGCACACACACAAACACACACTTTGTAGGTGCTCAATAAATAGATATTGCCTTATTGATATCTTTCTACCTTTTATTATTTTCTTCTCCATGCATAGCTAATCCCCTTACTCTATGCCTACTTTTGAGTAAGTTCATTTCTGAATTTTTTTTCTTTGTGCAGTTATTGTTTTGTTTCATTCTTGTGTTTTTTAATCTCACCCTGTCCCTTCCACATGCCATATGGGTAGAAGGTTTTATTAAATACTTACTTTGACATCCTTGCTCTAAGTAGCTTGAGAATGTTTGGAGGTTGTATCACTTAGAAGAAAGTGAAGATATACTTACGTTAAAATCAATTTATTTTACTTACTAGCAGTGTGATTATATTAAGTACCCCTTGCTTCTTTGAGTGTAAGTTTCTGCAGATGTAAAATGGAAATAATAATACCTGTCTTGTAGAGTTAAGGAATTTAAATTAGTTATTATATAATACTGTGTAATGTAGTAGGCACTCAATAAATAGTAGTCATACAATTTGAGGAATGCGTGAATGAATAATGAATAAAACAGTGTTTCAGAAAGTCTTAGAATGTAAAAAAAAAAAACAGGAAGGAGTTTTTGTTGTTGTTCATTGCGGTAACATTGGTTTATAACATTGTATAAATTTCAGGTGCAAATATACTAATAAAAAGTTAAATAATTTAGGGACCGGGCTGGTGGTGTAGCAGTTAAGTTTGTGTGCTCCATTTCGGCGGCCTGGGGTTTGCAGGTTTGGATCCCAGGCGCGGACCTACGCATCACTTATCCAGCCATGCTGTGGCGGTGTCCCATAAAAAGCAGAGGAAGGTGGGCACAGATGTTAGCCCAGGGCCAGTCTTCCTCAGCAAAAAAAGAGGAGGAATGGCAACAAATGTTAGCTCAAGGCTAATCTTCCTCAAAAAAAAAAAAGTTAATTTAATCTCAGGTGACACAGCTGGTAAGGAGGACTTGATTCCGTTAGGATATTTCTTATTCCTTCATGTTCACCTTTCTGTAAAGGGATGCTCTGCTCTATCCTAATGCTCCTGCTCTGTTTTAGTGCAGGATTGGTCTAGCTTTTCTCTCCCTCCTCTCCTTTGTCATTCCTCACTTCCAGAGATAGGAAGATAATGGGACATATTTACCACAAGTTAGAGCCAATGTACCAAAATAGCAATGATTACTCTGAGCTCGTGGTGTGGTCCAACTTAGCAAACTTTGCCCTGTATTTTCAGGTAAGCAGGCCAACTCCTTCATCGGTGTTCGGATGGGACTATAAGATTGATATAGCTGTGTGAGTCTGACTTTCTCAATTTTAGGAAGTAAGATGCCACTCTATATTCTTAAATGTATTATAAATGAACAGAGATGAGGCAGGGATGAAGGGAAGTTAGTTCCAGGGATGCTTCCAGGGAGAGGCAACATGTGAGCTGAGATTTGAAGGATGATTTGGAAGTAGAAAAATGTGACAAGAGTGTGAGAAACACCTTAGCACCGTGAAAAAGACTGCATAATATGTTCAGGGAATGACAAGTGTAGTGCAATACTGCTGAAGCACCAAGTACAACGGGGAAAGCGAGTCTGGAGAGGGAAGGAAGCAGCATCCAGACAACGTTTGTCATTAAACCAGATAATCCAGACGCTATATTGTAATTCAGTGGTTAGAAAGTCTGGATGCTAGAATCATCCAGGGGATTTATCACAATTCTAATGCTCAAGTCTTACTTCTTACCACTTAAATAAGAATATCTGTGGATGTAGTCTAAACACCAGTATCTATTAAAACTCCCCAGATAATTCCTTTGTGTGGCCAGTCCTCATGACTATTAGTATGGGGAGAAAATTACAGACCTTTGTATTTGCTAGCAGGAAAAGCAGGAGATGAGTAGAGATAGGGTGCTATCAGAGGGAAAGCCTCACGTGATGACACTCTGCAGACTTGCCCTCGACTAATAGGAACGAGGTAATCCCATATGCTGGCTGGAGGTGGCCAGTGAGTTTTGAAGTAGGCGTATGTACAGAAAAGTATTGCTCTTTTTATTTTGGCAAATGTCAACCTTGGTGTCCTTGCACAGTTCTGCAGAAAAAAGTTAAAGGCAGTGTAATAAACCCTAATCAATCCATTTTCGCTATGGAATATTTGAGGGAAAAAGAATATCCAATGGGATTGCCTAGGAGACAGAGATGTGAAACTGGAAAACAACAAAGATCAGGACTGGGAAGCAGCTTTGGGAGTCTTCAGCACAGAGGTGATATTGAAAAACTTATGTTGGTGGAATTCACTAATGTAAGGGACAAAAAAACATACAGCGATAAAGTGAAATTCACAGCTAAGGTGAAAAAGGTGGTAATGAGGCAATAAGAAAGCTAGAAACAACAGTCAGAGAAAGACATAGAAGAGTTTCAGTAATAAGCTGTACATTTCTGTTGGGGGATTCATTCACCCATCTATTCTCTCATGCGTGGCTTGTTCAATTAATGAATTACATTCAACTGGATTTGATGTTCATGCTGAATATTTTTATATTTAAATTAACATATCTATTCATGAATTATTAAATCAACCAGTGGTCAATTGAATAAAGTCACAGAGCATTAGATTAAGATAGAAAATGAGACAAGGCCAATGCGTGTTGTCAGACGGAAGTCCTGGATAATTTATTAGAGGAATTTCAGCTGAGAGTTGAGGATAGAGCTGTAGTACATGAGAATAAATGTTGGGTGACTGTATAAAGACTTAATGGCAGTGAGTGTAGTTACAGATTTAAAGAGTTAGAAACAATGGAAAGAAAAGAATGAACAGTGGCAGAATAAAGTCATTGACTAAGATGATTGTAAATTCAAGAGACATTATTCTTAAAAAAAAACCCTGAGAAATGAGACATTCAAAAGTTGAAAGAAGGGCCGGCCCTGTGGCTTGGTGGTTAAGTGCGTGCGCTGTGATGCTGGCGGCCCGGGTTCGGATCCCGGGTGCGCATGGAGGCACCACTTGTCCCTTCATCCTGAGGCCGAGTCCCACATACAGCAACTAGAAGGATGTGCAGCTACGACACACAACTATCCACTGGGGCTTTGGGGGGAAAAAATAAAATAAATAAAATCTTTAAAAAAAAAAAGTTGAAAGAAAAGAGTCAATGCAGAAGAATAAAATTGAAACAATAGAAAGAAAAAAAAATCTACAGGAAGGGTAATATAGTACATTTTTTACTTCTTTCACCAGGAAATTCCTATTCTCTTCTATCGTTTTAAAGATTTGGGTCTAAGTCTTCCATCACAAGCCTCCTCTTTTCCATCTCCAAGCCTTTTTTACTTATTTGATTTTTTGACATACAAAAAGCTATACATAACTAATGTATACAACTTGATGAGATTTGAGATATGTGTACACTCCTGATATCGTCATCATAATCTATGCCATAAACCTGTCTATTACCTCCAAAATGTTCTTCCTGCTCTCTTATTTATTAATTATTATTATAGTTATTATTTTGTGATAAGAACACAGCTTAAGATCTAAACTGTTTGCAAAATTTTAAGTATACAATAGATTATTGTTAACTATAGGCACTATGCTGTGGAGTAGATCTCTAGAACTCCTTCATATTATATAACTGAAACTTTGTAATCTTTGACTAATATCTCCACATTTCCTCTTTCCCTCAGCCCCTGGCAACCAGCATTCACATCTCTGCTTCTAGGAGTTTGACTATTTTAGATTTATAAGTGGTACCTTGTATTTGTCCTACTGTGTCTGGCTTATTTCACTTAGCATAATGTCTGCCAAGTTCATCCATGTTGTTGAAAATGGCAGAATTCTCTTCTTTTTTAAGCCTGAATAATATTCCATTGTACATATATACCATATTTTCTTTATCTATTCATCCATCAATGGGCATTTAGGTTACTTCCATGTCTTGGCTGTTATGAATAATACTGCAGTGAACATGGTAGTGCAGATAGCTCTTCAAGATCCTGATTTCTATTCCTTTGGATATTTACCCAGAAATATGATTGCTGGATCATATGGTAGTCCTATTTTTAGTTTTTTGTTGTACCTCCATATTGTTTTCCATAGTAGCTACACTGATTTTCATTCCCAACAGTGTACAAGGATTCCCTTTTCTCCACATCCTCACCAACACTTGTTCTTTTTCTTTTTTGATAATACCCATCCTAACAGGTGTGAGGTGGTAGCTCCTTGTGGTTTTGATTTGCATTTTCCTGATGATTAGTAATGTTAGGCACCTTTTCATATACCTGTTGGCCATTTGTAAGTCTTCTTTGGAGAAATGTATATTCACTTCCTTTGTGCATTTTTAAATTGGGTTATTTGTTTTTTGCTACTGAGTTAGAGGAGTTCTCTCTCTCTTTCTATATGGGATATTAACCCTTTATCAGACATATGGTTTGCAAATATTTTCTCCCATTTCACAGGTTGCCTTTTCACTCTGTTGTTTCCTTAGCTGTGCAGAAGCTTTTTAGTTTGAGTTAATCTCACTTATCTATTTTTGCTTTTGTTGCCTGTGCTTTTGATGTCCAAAAAATCATTGGCAAGGCCAATGTCCAGAAGCTTTTCCACTGTTTTCTTCTAGAAGTTTTACAGTTTTGGGTCTTACATTTAAGTCTTTAATCCATTTTGAGTTGATCTTTCTGTATGGGGTGAGATAAGATTTTATTCTTTTACATGTATATATCTAATTTTCCCAGCACCACTTATTGAAGAAACATTTATTGAAGAAACCTTTCCCCATTGTGTATTCTTGGCCCCCTTGTCAAAGATAAGTTGACTGTATATGTGTGGGTTTATTTGTTGGCTCTCTACACTGTTTCATTGTCTATGTCTCTTTTATGCTAGTATCAAACTATAGCTTTCTAATATATTTTGAAATGAGGAAGTATCATACCTCTGGCTTTCTTTTCTTGCTCAAAATTGCTTTGGCTCTTCAGAGTCTTTTGTGTTTCCATGAGAATTTTAGGATTGTTTTTTTCCATTTCTATAAAAAATGCCATTAGGATTTTTATAGGGATTTCGTTGTATCTGTAGATCACTTTGGGTAGTATAGCTATTTTAACAATGTTAATTACTCCAAACCATAAAGTTTTTCCATTTATTTGTCTGCTTTATTTGCTTTCATTAGTGTTTCATATTTTTCATAAATTTTATTTCTAAGTATTTTATTCTATTTACTACAATTATAAATGGGATTGTTTCCTTATTTTCCTTTTCAGGTAATTCAATCCTTCTTAAACTCTTCCAAAAACTAGAAGAAGATGGAATTCTTCTAGAGTTTTTCTATGAGGCCAGCATCACCCTGATACAAAAGCCAGACAAAAACACCACAAGAGAAGAAAACTATAGTCAATATGCCTGATGAACATGGATGCAAATATCCTAACAAAATATTGGCAAACTGAATTCAGCAGCACATTAAAAGGATCATCCACCATGACCAGGTGGGATTTGTCCCTGGGATGCAAGAATGGTTCAACATACACAAATCAATCAATGTGATACACCGTATTAAGAGAATGTAGGGTAAAAATTGCATTATCGTCTCAATAAATGCAGAAAAAGCATTTGACAAAATTCAACACACTTTCAGGAGAAAAATTCTATAAATTACTTATAAAGGGAACTTACTTTAACACAATATAGGCCATATATGCAAAGCCCACAGCTAATATCCTACTAAATGGTGAAAAAGTGAAAACTTTTTCTCTAACATCTGGAACAAGGCATGGATACCCGCTCTTGCCATTTGTATTCTACACAGTAATAGAAGTCCTAGACAAAACAATTAGGCAAGAAAAAGAAATAAAAGACATCTAAATTGGAAAAGAAGAAGTAAAATTATATCTGTTTGCAGATGACATGATCTTATATTTAGAAACCCTAAAGACTCCACACATACACACATAAAACTCTTAGAACTAATAAACGGATTCAGCACAGTTGCAGGCTACAAAATTAATGTTCAAAAGTCAGTTGCATTTCTATACACTAATACCACGAAGTCTTTTAAGGTGGTTATTCTACACAGTGAAAATATTTGTTTTTCAGAAATATTGGAATAACTCTCATTCTCATTATCCTCATCACTCTCATGTATCATCTGTTATTCCAGCAAAGTATGCGTTAACCAGTGCTTCTCAAAATACCACAGAGCTAATTGATTAACACTATTTTCTGATGATGATTACATCCATGTCTAAAATTTTTTCTTTTCCAGGTGAGTTTCTTGGGTGGTTGGGAATCTCACAGAGTTGCTATGTAGATAAAAATCTGATCTAATACAAATTGATATTTATTAAGCATTTGTTGCCAGCAAAAATGAGCTCTATGTTAACTCAAATACAGCTTAAAGCCACCCTGTAAGGCGTTTATTCTCATTTTAAAGATAGGAAACTGTTCTGAGAGGTTGTAATTATGCACAAAATTAGTAAATAATAGAATAGGCTTCCTATCTAAGTCACTTAGTGTTACAAGACCCATGTCCTAAAGAGTTCTGAAAATTTTAAAATTCCAGCAATGTGAAGTATTATTATCAAAATCCTATTATAATTGGTGGTGTTATGCCTAATTATGGAATTTTAGTGAATATGATCATTATCTAATTGATAATATTTAAAATAAATCTCTTTTTTCAAAAGCTATGAGGAGAAAGTAAATTTTGTATCAACTCAGTTTCCATCAAAATTATAATAAATATGCATTTTTTATACAAATTTTTCTCTCTTCTATGGTAAGGAAACTTTTCAAAGAATAACTGCATTTTATATTTATTGAATGTAATTGCATTTAAAAGAAACTAGTTCCTGTTTTCAAATAGTGGCATATAGAACACCCGCTGTGTGTTTATTTAAGACATTGATCCTACAAATGTAGCTTCTGCACAACAGTTAAAAATGTACATGCTCCCAGAGATCAAGGCTAATTAAGCCATCATAACATGGCACCCTGCAAAGCGTAGGATGTTTGCAACTGCATAGTCACATAGACATTTTCAAGCTAATTTCAGAGTAATGGAATCCATTGCCCATAGAGATCACAAAACAGGTAGATGACAGAGAGAAAGAGAAAGACACTTGCCCTGGAAGAGTTTGGCATCCATAGGCATGGTCATCACAGTTAATGTGTTGATTCTAAGTGGAAGAAAGCCAGACAATCTGTTCAACAAAGGATTATCATTTGTATTTCAATCCATAAAGACAAATGTATGTATAAACATTATAAAGGTTTATTATACTTATTTAACTTAAGCAAGATACATTTAGTTAATTTAAGCAAACCATTGAATTGATGGTCTGCTTATCAGGTTAATATAAGTACTGTAAATTAAGTACAGGATGCTTAAAAAGGTAAACAGTGTTGAGAATTCTTCAAGACCAGCTGGACTGAGGATAATAGAGGAAATTCAGGATCAAGCAGGGCTGAGGCCAAGAAAAAGCTTAGCTTCCTGGCTAGCCCCAAGAAAAATAGTCATTAGACTAAAAGCTGGGATGATTTTTGGCCGTCTAAGATCAGGCATCAAGTTCAAAGAAGGTACTATCTTCTGGCGGATTATCAATAGTATTTTTCATGTAGATATTTGTTCCGAGAAGTAGTCTAGACTCCAGATGATGACTTAGTTATAGAATCAGTTCTACTCTCCTGGAGATAGGGATTAGCACAGGCAAAGCAAGAGGTAAGGGCCTCGTTAGGCAAGTGAGTTGAAAGGGCATTAATGAGGATTTCCTGTGACACTACAGAAGAGTGTGGCCTTATGACTAACTCCCGAATCACTCAATTGGAAGGAACAAGGACTAGAATAAGCTGTCTGTGTTGATCAGATTGGTTCAAGAAATTTGGTGGGATAAGCCTATAGGTTCAAGGCATCAGGGAATACACCTAAACAGGGCTTGGAATGCGAAGACCCTATATGAATATTTGCTAAACCCTTTTCCCCATTGTGGGGACCACACACAGAGTTTGGAGTCAGTCAAATCTAGGTTTGAATACAAATTTCTCTGCTCATCTATTAACTGTGGAACTATACAACCTGGTGCATAGTAAGCACACAAGAAATAGGGGATATTTTATTTTCATGTTTTATTTTCTCTATAGCATCATTACACCAAGGTCTATATTATATTTTTATTCTACCTTCAGCACTCAACATTGTGCTTAGCACCTAGTGGCATTTAGTGAATATTTATTCAATGAAAGTTATGTGGCACACACTATTAATTTTATGATTGAGAACTACTTAGGGCAATAAAGCAATATGGTCATTGTAAGTCAGTTGGAAAGTCTTTCACCCAAATTTGTTATCATAGAGTATAATGAAGGGAGGTGTTCTGTAAGGGAATATAGCTCAATGTTTTCCCACATGAAAGAAGAGAATCATAACTTGTTTATGTTAGTCTCAAACTCATTCATTTCACAGATGAAGATCACCAGGATCAGATATGTGACATAAGCTGGTTTAAATCACGCAACTGGGGGGCCGGCCCCGGTGGCACAAGCGGTTAAGTGCGCGTGCTCCGCTGCGGCTGCCTGGGGTTCACCAGTTCGGATCGCAGACGTGCAACAATGCACCAATTGTCAAGTCATGCTGTGGCCGCCGTCCCATGTAAAGTGGAGGAAGATGGGCACGGATGTTAGCCCAGGGCCAGTCTTCCTCAGCAAAAAGTGGAGGATTGGCAGATGTTTGCTCAGGGCTGATCTTCCTCACAAAAAAAAAAAAAAAAATCACGCAACTGGTCCTTGTGGCAGTTAGGACTACATAGCAAGTCTCTTAAAAACCATATCTGTTTGAACTAGAGAACTAACACATGTGATTTCTGTCAGAAGTCAAAACTATGTTACTGAGTCACAGTGGGTGGGGTTTTCCCTCAGACCTGCTGCTAGGAACAGTGAATCAGCATCTCAAAGGACCATGATGCTAGTGGGTTAAGTCTGTGGAATTAAATTTTATTTGTATCTTTGGGCACAGAAATGCCTCTTTATAAGCCACCAATTGACTTCCCAACCATACTCAAACAACTCACCAATGCAGGTTCATGATCTCAGAAAAGGCCAAGTGAGATTCAGCTTGACCCCTGCCTAAAATGCACCATAAGTAATATATTTCCAAGGTTTGTAAGACTTTAGAAGAGAAGACTTCCACCAGTGAAACACAGATACCTCTAGGCTGAAACACAGCCTTTTCCTTTCATGATATTCAAAGACACAGAGGAAAAAACTGTCTAAATCCAAATGGAAATGTTGAAAGGAATGCACTTAGGACATGATTACCAAGATTAGGCAAACTACTTCTTTGGTAGTTGCTGTACATCCCTAGACTGTGCTTATTGTAATTTCATTCACTATTTTGTCGGAAGGAAGAAGCATGTTGTGATGGCACTGGGTAATTGGCAACGCCATTTATATATCTTCAGTACTTACAAATTTACCCCATTGGCTCTCATTATAGATGAAATGAATCATCCTGAAACAACTCTGTGGGGCACTCTTCATGCCAAGTAATGTTTAGTGAAAATCATGTTTTGGCTCTTGATGTACTTATTTACATTTCTCAGCACTTGAAGTAAGCAGCCTGTCATTGTATAAAATATTTCTTTCTGTATTTAGTTCTTTTAATTTAGAAATATTTAAAACATGGGAATTGGTCAAGTTTCAAGTACTACATAAAATTATATTAATTTGACCAAATTATTATTTTAAAATCTATTTTAAATATTTCTAAATTAAAACTGTCCTTACAAAGAAGGAATTCTCTAGAGATGGATGAGACAGAGGTTTTCAGGAATTCTCTTGAAATATTAAATAGAATAACATTGAGAGAGAACAGTGGACTTTAAGCAAATCTGAATTTCACCCCTGGTTCCCTCCTTATACTTCTTGTGTGATCCTTGGCATGTGTCCTCTTAATAAAAATGGGGAAAATAATCCTTACTTCTTGTAAGCGTTAAATGTACACTTCAAAAATTCCACAGCTGATGAACAATGGAACTTATTATTATTAGTGCAAAAAATGTCATATTATAAATGCCATACACGTGTTCTTCCAATAGTATGTTGCTGATAAACATATAAAATATTATGAACTCTTTTAACTTACCGTTGGTTATATTTAACCATTTAATTTTAGAGATTTTGAAAACATTTGAAAATTCCTTTAGGTATGCCTACACTCCAAACTAAAGAAAGTATCTCAGAAAATAATATTTATTATTTATTCATTGATTGTAGTTAGTAATGTTCTGAGTTAAATTCTTTGTCACTCCTCTTTCACTATGAGGTAACTGGTGTTTAAAATGGTTAAAGAATTTTTTTTTTAATGTTTCAGAACTTGCGTTGATTAAAGGTAAAACTTAATCACAAGATGTGCTGCCAAAGCTAACGCATATACATATCAACTTGTGAGATTAAATATTTTTGGAAAATAACTTCTACTTTTTTACCTCGAGGAAAAAATTTTGGTAGTATTTTGATTTTTTCAGTCTAAGTAGTGAAATGATGATCTGGACTTGGCATCAGAAGACCTTGACAGCTGGCCCCGTGGCTTAGCGGTTGGGTGTGGGCGCTCCACTACTGGCGGCCTGGGTTTGGATCCCGGGCGCGCACTGACGCACCGCTTCTCTGGCCATGCTGAGGCCGTGTCCCACATACAGCAACTAGAAGGATGTGCAACTATGACATACAACTATCTACTGGGGCTTTGGCGGGGGTAAAAAAGGTGGAGGATTGGTAATAGATGTTAGCTCAGAGCCAATCTTCCTCAGCAAAAAGAGGAGGATTAGCATGGATGTTAGCTCAGGGCTGATCTTCCTCACAAAAAAAAAGAAAAAAGAAGACCTTGAATTGATGGTTGATTCCATTGCTCTAATTATGTAACTTTGGGATATCTATATAAACTCTCTAATTCTCAGTTTCATCACCTCTAAAGTGAGTAAAATAATGGCTTTATTATGAACAAAATATTGAGTACATCAATGATTGGAGGGGAGGATTTAGAGAGAGGAGAGGGAAGAAGAAGGAATGAGACAGTAAGCTGAAAAGATGGGTAGGAGTCAGATTTTTCAGAACTTTGTAGACTGTACTAGAGCTTGGGCTTTATCCTACTCACTCCTTGGAAATCATAAGATATTCTCATAACTGTGTTTTAGAAGGATAACTCCAATAGCACTTAGGTAGTGAATAGAAGAGAGAGAGAGTGATTAAACTGAGACAACAATTCAGGTGAGAGATAATGAGATCTGAACTAAAACTGTGACAGTAGGATGGAAAAGAGTCCATAGACGTGAGATGTGAGAGAGTTAAGAAGAAAATTGGCAGCACTTAGTAACCAATGGTAGATAAGGAAGAGGGGATGAATAAAGACAAGAGATGGATGAGGAAAGGACAACTCAGGGGTAGAATCTAGGGAATAGGTAGAAGCAAAATAGAAGGAGAAATAACTGGAGATTAGGAGAAGGAGGAGGAGGAGTTGGATTTTAAACATGGTTAGTTTCTGGTGGTGATGGACATATGTGTGTTATAGTCCTCATCTGTTTGGAAATTGGGTCCTGGTGCTCAGGACATAGAACAGGAATGGACATACAGAATTGGGAACCATTGACATAAAAAGGGTACTGGAAATAGATGAGATTTCTCAAAGATTCTGATAACAGGACAAAGGATAATACTTGAATAATATTTACACAGACATATACAGTAATGGAAGAGGTGTTCAGCAGGGAAACTGTGTAGACGCAATCATAAAAATAAGTGGCAAATGGGCCAGCCTGGTAGCATAGTAGTTGGGTTCATGTGCTCCACTTTGGTGGCCTGGGGTTCCTGGGTTTGGGTCCCAGGCACACACCTACACACCACACATCAAGCCATGCTGTGGTGGCGTCCCACATGCAAAATAGAGGAAGATTGGCACAGATGTTAGCTTAGAGACAATCTTCCTCAAGCAAAAAGAGGAAGATTGGCAACAGATGTTAGCCCAGGGCCTATCTTTCTCACCAAAAAAAAAAAAAAAAAAGGAATGGAGAATCAAGATTTTTTTTTTTAGAACAGAAGCCAACAAGCAACAGCTATGCAGCAATTGCGGATATTCCAGAAGAACTGAGCAGAAAGAATTGGAGAGGTCAGCAATGAGTTTTAGAAATGGTTTCATTGAGTTATATGTGGAAGACTTATAATGGGATAGGAAACAAGTGTGAACTATATTTTCTTTTTAAACATTTTGTTTATGAATGTTTACAATCACTTACAAAAGTAAAGTGAACAACTACCAACACTTTGCCACTCTTTAATCTCTTCTTTAAAAAAAGGCTGGAAATGAAGGAATTAATGAGTTTTTCTTTTCCACTTATTACCCCTTCATTTGCACTGGGGACACTGTGGGAGATATTGGTCTTCCCTCTTTGCTGTGTTTTTTAACACGCTCCATATCAACAAATCAGCAAACATCCATCTTTTCGTTCTCGGCCAAAACTTATTACTCTGAACACTACTGCCAATGGGTTAGGAAGCATCTCTTTTGAAATAATATACAGTACAAATTCTCAGTTATCTTTTTGTAATAGTTTTGAACCAGATAATAGAAAGAAAAAATATGTTCAGGGTATCGGTTTACATATATAATAGGTCTCCATTCAGACCCTTTAAGCTTTAGCAAGAAATTACATGTGTTACAATCAGATTAGAAAAACTCTCAAGAAGCTACATGGTTTACTCATATAAAATACTACGCTGACCTTCATGGTTCAACTATTCTGTTTAATAGTTTTTACTTTGTACATTTTTACAGGCATAAAATATCACATACTGTTTGTTTTTTTTTTTCCAAACCTAAGCAACTTTATCAAGCTAGCTAACTCCTATGCCCCAATTCTAAAGATAATGAGAATCACCTAAAGCCACTGAGACAGTCACCCAGGAACGTGTAGTGTGCTGCTACCTGCATTCTTCAACTTCACTCACATATATGATCAGAATCTGCATATTCACATGGCAACCAAGCATATTAGATGAATGTGAAACATTTTTAAAAAGTGAAGACTTAGATCTCACCCACCAAGCTTTAAAGGATGACAGATTTTCATAGGAAACAAAAGGCTTAAAGCTGACACTTCTTGGGACTATATGAAAAATCCACTGTTGGATGATGTATCAGCAGACAAAGGAATGGAGGCTAGATGAAAGTGTGTTGTGCCTGTGTGACATTCAACTCTTGACCAAAGAGAGTGCACAGTAGAATCAATCCCCTTGATTCTAAGGGTTGATTCTAAAGGTAGATTCAGGAAGAGATTACTTGGATGTTATCAGTGGATGGAAACAGATATTCTCAAAAAGGGCCATTTTCCTCCCAATGTCAAGTGACAATAATGAGTACTCATACTTTGATACCTTAAATATTGAAAATTCTTGGGACTTCTACTTTGTAAAAAATTTAAAAATTTAGCGCATAGTCAATACTACTTTTCCTGGGATGAAATTTGATATGCTGAGATATGCTAGAATCTTGATTTTGCATCTCGTATACAATCATCAGCTTGGCTTTTCACTTGGAATCATTATCAAATCTTATCACAGTCACTAAATCATCTCTGCCAAACTTGTGGGAACCCACCGTATATGTATCTCTTCCCTTCCTTGTGTACTCTTAATAGATAAAAGTAGTACCTCCAAAACAAGTATAATCTCTGTCTCAGGCTATTCCCATATTGCTTACCTTCTATTATTTCAGTTGCTTTTCTTATTCTGGCCAGAAGATCACTTCCATTGGATCCTCCGAGAGTCAAATTTGATAAGGCCTTGTAGGATATTATAAGAACCATTAGTTATATTTTATGGTCCAGCAACACAAAATTGCATATAGATGCAAGATATCCCCTCAGATAGATTTCATCAATAATATCTATCTCTGTATCTTATAGAAAATTTAATGCCCCACTCTTTACTCTAGTTTCCTTTAAAATCTAGATTCTTTGGAAATCTTCTAGGGTTTATTTGCCAAATCTTTGTCTCTAGCATTTAGAAAAGTATCTGATATAGAGTAGCTATTTAATATACGTTTGTTGAATTGCCCATTGCATTGATTTGTTACAGATATGGGATTGAACATGCTTCTTTATGTTGAATTTTGTTTATGTTGTTTGTAATTGCTCAAAAATTCAGAAACAATGAAGTATCTTTTTAAATAGCACAGCAGAAATATAGCTTGTTGATAAAGGTGTGCTATGATGATCAAACTAACAAAAATCTTGTTTGTGATTCGAAGTATTTGAACAATAAAGGTTTATAGTAGTTACAGATGAACATATCTATATTTTTGTTTTGGAGATCTGATAAATTTACCCTTTCAGTCACTCTTGTACTTATAGAGAACATATGTTTCCATTTGATGATATTTTTAATATAAATATAGTAAAAACTTGAAAAAAGTTTAACTTCACTTTATAAATATCTAGAATGCACAATAAAGACTTGAGTACATTTCTGCATATCAAATGGTACCTTATAAATAGAATTTTTTCTCAAGGTTGTATTATTTCTTTTCCCTAATTATATAAAATAATTTTATGTACATTATGGTGCCTATAATAATTATGTTACATTTTATATCATGAAGAAATATCAATATGATAAATCCAGTATTCAATGATGACCATATATAATTTAATATTATAAATTAAATATCAAATGTTATATCTGATTTAATATTTATATAACTAAAATATACCAATGTTTACTTAAAGAACAATAATCATGTACCTGGACACTATTCTAGGTACTTCATATCTTTTAATACATATGATTCTCATGAAAACCACTTGGAGTATATTCTGTTACTATGTATTTTATACATAAGAAAGATAAGATCTAGAGATATGTATAAATGCAGAGCAATAAGCAGTACAACTAAGTTTTGGTTTTGTTCTTGAGGCTACACACTTAACCACCTAATTCTCATCATATTAATCTTTCTGTTGGAATATACATTCCAAGAAGACGTGGACAAATCATTTTCTAAAGGGTCATGGCTAGACAGTCAAGAATGCTGTGAAATGATTATAAAAGGCTGAATTTAAGTATTACACAATTTATAGGCATGTAGTCAACGTTACAATCTTTTCAGATAGCTGATTGATGTCACGCTGAATATACTAAGGTAATATGATATGAACAATTTTGAAAATAATACTCCTGATGAGATCAAGTTTTCTAGAAATTTTATGAGTCAGAATGGGTTAACAAAGGGATTCTTATAGAGAAGTTGAAATTGAAGCTTCATAAATAATTTTACTAGAATATGATTGTTTCTTCTGGTGAAGGTTAAAGGATGACCATGTAATAGTCTTCTTTGATTTGGGAAAAGTATAAAGGAAAAATGTACATGTATTTTCAATTATATGATACCATTGTAGGAATAATTGAAGTTACTTCAGCAATAAAGAATTTAATTATATATAAGGAGAGCTGTATTTGATGTGATTGTGTTTCATATACAGAAAACACGTTCATACATTGAATATTCGGATTTCTGATGTAATATTCTTTAAAAATGAGTAGTATAGTTTGTAGTACTGGATGAATTAGAATTACTAAATTTTAAAGCTTTGGTGTAGGTTCAATACTTTATTTTACAAATAAGGAAACTGACCTGGAGTGGATGAACCAAGAATAGAATGGGCTTCTTCTGATTGCTACTGTAGTGCACTTGACAACACCATATTTAGGAACAGACCAGTTTCATGCAAAGACAGAGCCAGATCATCTCTTGGGGACTGAATGCTGAGATTAATTCAGTTGTATCCTGCAGGGTTAAGACCTTAGCCATAATGGATCCTGAATCAATGACTTAAACAACTTAGATTGATTAGCATAGCTGAAGAGATGAAAGAACAGAAAGCTAATTTTGAGTTGAAATGGATAATATTTATTTTGTTGAAAATAATTTTACTTTTCGTATTTTACTTTCCTTAAAACAAGTTTTAAAACTATGCAACTTTCCATATACGAAAATGTCCAATTTGGAGTCCAATTAAATTTTCCATTAAATTACACATTTTCTTTCCTTTTTGTGTAGTTATTTTAAGTGTAAACATCCTTGACAGTTGTTGTCCTCTGTAAGAGAGGCTTTACATGTGTTTGCTACATTGGGGGTGTGTCTTCCCTATTCCTTTTGCTTTCACTGACTTATAATAACTTGCTATTATGCGTGTGTCCAATAACTTTGTTATTATGCACTTGTGGAGCGACTTTCTAATTAGTTGCTCTAGTCTTACCATAGCTTTTTCACTTCTGTTTTGATTGTGATAACTCATGATAGAATTTCCCTATAGTAATATGTGTGTAATGTTATAATTCAATTTCAAATACCCTTCCTCACTTCCAAATGTAACACTTAACTGTGTTTGGAATAAGTAAGACTTATTGTGTAAACAAGCTAGCAATCAGTTTTTAAGATGCAAGTTATATAATAAAATGAAGGGTCTATATTTGTCCAGTAATCTGTGTGAATACATACATATAGGCAAAACTTATTTTCTATTCTTATGCGTGAAATCTCTATTTCTACTCGTGATGGTAGGACTATACTATTTTGAGGATAACTTTAAACTCCTGGAATTCTATTTGTGGAGCCAATTTTAAAAAGTTATATTCCACATTAACATTTTTTAAAAGGTTAAAAATCTGCTAAATGTTATGTATAACAACCTGTTTTGTGTTACATGTATTCACATGCCTCTAAAATAGTAAATGCTGTTTATTTCTTATACCATGTTATTGATTGACTATAGCTTATGCCTGAATTTTACTACATATTGGATTGGCTAGTGTTAGTTAATTAGTGACATTGAGTAGTGTTATCGTAATGAAAGCATTTCTTTAGTGATCAATTATTCCCTTTCATGTCCTTTAATAATAAAGCAGTTTTACTTGCAGAGAAGATTGTACACTTTACCTGAATTGATTTTCTAGATTTTTTCATAAGTAAAAAATCCTCATGAAAACAATATTAGGTGATATTATACTTCTTAAAAAAATAAAAAACTATTTCAAGACAATATTTGCTCTAGGGGGAGAGCAAAATTACAAAATATCAAATTTTGTAAAATAGAATAATCAGGGTTATCCCCACTATATTTCCTAAGTTAAATGAACCATTGACATCACAGAATATTTTTCCTAGTAGTTTCATTCATAGTTAATAACTAAAATATGCATATAGTGGGAAACGATTAGACAAGGTAGCAACAACAACGCCCATCATCTGTCAAAGATAAAGTACAAGGCCTTCAATGTGTTTTGTGTTGGCTATGAGTAGCTGATGAAATAAATAGAAGATGTGACATGAAGTCTCTTTCATGTATGAAAGTATCAGCTCAGAGGTTATGCTTCATTAGCTTCAAATGTAGCATGCATAATACAGGAGGAAGGCAGAGCAGTTCTTTGATTCATTGTGAAAAAGCCTATCAGACCCCCTTTCAAATGACAGTTTATTAAATAAGGTGAATAATGGAAAATAGTCCAACTAGAACAGAATCATAACCCCGTGTTTGGCGCTTGATTGAAAGTACAGATGACAGCACTCTGCCTCCATTTTGTTTGATTATAAACTAAATGGCAAAAGAAAGGCAGTATTCTTGAATTTAGTGACTTTTTATTTTTCTCTTTCACTTCTTTCTTTTTCTTTTTCTTTCTGTGTTAGTTGTTGAATCTCAAAAAGTGATGGAAAAATGACTTTACTGCAAAATAAAAGGAGGTTTTCATTTCTTCACGTGGAGATGGTCAAGTTATATGTGTGAGGCATACCTGGAGGAACCGTGGTTCCCTCTGCAGTCATCTTGGATATACTTGGGGATCCTTTGCAAAGATGTTATCTTCGGGCTATATCTCTCTTGGTCAGTGATTCATTTATTAATTTATTGCTTTATTCATCGCTTCTTCTATCAACCCAATGAACAAAGTATTTTATTATGCTATGTTTTATGATGGATTCTCTAAACCTTAGAATTTAAAATATAAACATGGCCATTGTTCTTAAGGAGATTATCTATAATAATGTTTAACATTTTTTGAGTTGGGCAATTTCTGCTATAAAAAATGCCAAGTCTCTTCCTCACTCATAAGCCTCCACTTTCAAAATAGGTGAAATTTTTATTACTTCCTTTGACTAGGTTAGTTGCTCTTTAATTGTACTCCAATATCACCAAGTATATCCCCAATTGTAGCATTTATCAGGCTTTGGAATAATTTCTGGCTATAGACCCATTTTTTCACTAGACTCTGAGGTTAGATCCTGGGATAATATTCATCACCACTGTACCACCAAAAGCTAATAACAAGCTTTGGCAGTTTATAAAGTGGTTAAAAGTACAGAATTGAGTAAGGACCAGAAAGCCTCTCTTGCTCTTGCTACTTTTCTGACCTCGATTGAGTTTCTTAATTTCTCTAAGTCTCAGTTTCCCTTTCTGCACGTAAATATACATCTGTACCTCATAGGGTTGTAAGGATTAAACTATTTTCTGGTACCTAGTAAATATTATATGTTAGCTATTGTTAATATTTAGTTAATGTTAACGAAATGACAAATTGGTATGATTTCAGCAATGTTTAAATTAAATTTATTTTTTTAAAATACAATAGTTTAAAATTCTAGAAATAAAATGCATAATATTAAGATATTCTGCAGGCAATTCTCAAAGTTTATATAAACTCTAATAAAAACAAATTAAACAGAAAAGAAAAAACAAGAGACAAATACAACATGTTTTCCCGCCTTATCAATTTTAGATCCATGATTCGTAAAATGCTATGGAAATTCAGAGAAGGAAGAGATCACATTCAGCTGGAGATATTGCGAATGGATGCTTTGTGAAGGAAATGCTGTTTGATTTGGTTAATTGAATCTTTAAGAGCTGAACACTGATGTGAACATTTCTATCAAAGGCAACAGCATACGCAATAGGGCAGTAAAGCAGTAGTGCAAAGTGAGTTTGGAGACAGTGGCTGGTATATGTAAAGAAGAGTGAAAGCAAGAAAAGAAAAGTTTGATCCAGAATATAGAGAACTGTAAATGTTAGAATGAGGTATTACTGAGTAAGCACATTTTTAAATGATAGATGAATGAGGAATGCAGAGGTGCTTGAATTTTATAAGCAGGACAATAAATTATTATAGTTTTGCTTAAAAGGAAGTAATCTGACAGTGTATAGGACTGATAATAATTTGACTTTTAGACAGACATGTTTAGATAATCTGTTTTTCCTCAGTATTCTTACTTTTAGAAATAAAAGTTTTTCATATTTGCTGGAGTTCCCCTGAGGAATGAGTATGCTTTAATTGGTGCAGATATTCTTCCTATTGCACGAAGTCCACAATGTGCTTATTCTGAAATATGTCTGAAATGACTGTAACTAGTGTGAGCAGACTTTGGGAAATGTTGTGATTAAACTGCACAAGAGAGTCTTCTAGATGTTTGCTGTAGTTCAATATGCTCTATTAATACTTAATCTCTGATAAAAACATTTAGATAGTCATTAAAAAAACCATGGTGCTAATACTTCATAAGTATCAGTCTCATTTGCAGTTGAGCTAGAAGTGTGGTTTGAAATTTGGTTCTTCCATCTTGTGATGTTACAGCTTTTGAAGTATAGCTTTTCACTGATTTGTGCCACTCAAACTGAAGCGCTTCTGTCAACCAAATGCAAGATCAAGTATGAAGGCTGTGGATCCATTGTAGCTTTATGGGTCAAAGGATCTCTGCCCTGTGACCATTTGGTGAGTTATGTTTCCTAAAATCAACTGGGCTATAGATATGCGGTATCACGAAGAATGTAACCTTTCGTTCTTTAGCTTTTTCTGACTAAAGTAAATTTCATGGCAAGTCCAAAAGTTCAATTCTGAACATAATCACACTACCTGAGCTCACAAAATAAACTAGTTTAAAACCTCCTGCAGTAGTGTATGCTCTTTGAATGGACAAAAGGCCATCAGGGGCATCAAGAAACGTATTCCATTGCACATTCTTATATCCACTTAATCATCTGTCACAGTGACTTTCCTTTATACTCATTAGAAAATGTCAATTATGCAAGTTGTCCAGTTGCTTTCGTCTACTTAGTTTAGCCTTCCTGTTATACAGATGGATAGGTTACATTTTTAATCTGTTTTCTGTGAAGTTACATTTCAGTTATCCTTTCTATTTACAATAATAAAGTAACTCATGTATTTTAATGTATTAGGAAATAATTCCATCACATGTCATTGACCTGAGCGCTATGACTAACAGCTAATATACTACAACTATAAAAATGTATGACAATTATAATGCCTATGTAGAAGCTCTTACTACTCCAAGAAAAAATATTTAAAAAATAATCCAATTACATGTTTTAATACTTATATAGCATTAGAAACACAACAATTCCTTTACTTCAACTGAAAAAAAGTGCCTTGTTTTTATATTTCCAATGTGTAACATTTAGACCAATTAATAAAAAAGGAAGATGGATTATACTTTAAAATATCTTGTGAGACTACATGCACTTATCACCAATCACACAGCAAATGAATTCTTATCCTTTAAATTAATTTTATTTTTCAATCTTGGTACCAATTAATAGACTTTGTATCTTTTCCTGGGTTGGCTATTTTAGGAGACTTAAATTTGACTGCTTTAACACTTCCACTGACACTTGCTAAGAAAGTGGAGAAAGTGCACTTTTTTTTTTAATCAAAAAGCTTTAGGAATATTCCTTTTGGGGAAAGAAGATTATCAGAGTATGGCTTTTTTTTTTGTTCATTCTATAGCACTGTGTGATAATAATTAGAGAGTAATGTCATCAAAGATCAAAGAATAATTAGAAATCAGAACAATAATTGGAGTCAGTTTTTGTTTCTCTTTCTTTAAACTGACTCTGAAAGCTGAAGACTTGGGTTCTTATATAGCTGATTTTTGGCTGCTTACCCCATGATGTTGGTCACTTCATTCAACATGTGAACGTAAATTCTTAATCTGTAAAATGAGCCTCGTGAACAGTTCTGCTTCATTGTTTAAGAATTTAGTGAGAGAACATACAAAATACTTTGTAAATGATAGTCCTTGAAAAATATGATGCATCAAAGTACTTAATAATTATTACTAGTTTTTTAAGTAAGTGTATACAGATAATCATGTTCCTAATTATCTTGACTTAGTTGATCCCTATTTGCAAAAAGAAGAATTCATTAAATTCATAAATGGTTAGGTCTGGAAGATAATTTAGAGAATAGGTCAATCTGTTCATTTTAAGAATCAAAAAAAAAGATTAGATGGCATCTTTGGGAAGATTGGACATGAGTTTCTGTTCATCATGGTTTAAAGTCATGGGAGGCAATTACAAGTTGACATGTCCCTTTGCTATCTAAGAATCTATTCTTCACAAATAAAGGTTAAATTACCCATATTATAAATTATCACGTGTTCCTTTTTTTTCAAACTGCTTGTGCTCTCAACGTCTCACTACTCCATAACATATTACAGATTATTTGGCAAGGAAGTGAAAAGTTAAAATGATCTGTATTACTGTTATTTGGCAATCTCTGAGTCATTTCTCCCTAATTTTGATAACTATTCATAAAATACTTCTTTGATCTTCCCATTACCAAAAATTACTTGTATGCAAGATAGTCCTTTACATATCTCACCTTCTTGCAGCTCAGGAAGCCTCACCTCTTGTCCTCATCAAATAGTTCTTGCCATATTCAGAATAGCCATTATTCCTGATGTAATTACAATTGTTGCTGTTATAGTTGTTATTATTATACATGCTTTTTAATTTCTGTAACCTAACTAGGGGTAAATGTTAAACAGGCAGGATTAAGAATGTGAAAAAGGGGGCTGGCCCCGTGGCTTAGCAGTTAAGTGCGCGAGCTCTGCTGCTGGTGGCCCGGGTTCGGATCCCGGGTGCGCACCGACGCACCGATTGTCCGGCCATGCTGAGGTGGCACCCCACATGCAGCAAATAGAAGAATGTACAACTATGACATGCAACTATCTACTGAGGCTTTGGGGAGAAAAAGGGGAAAAAAAGGAGGAGGATTGGTAATAGATGTTAGCTCAGGGCCAGTCTTCCCCAGCAAAAAGAGGAGGATTGGCATGGATGTTAGCTCAGCGCTGATCTTCCTCACAAAAAAAAAAGAATGTGAAAAAGGAAAGGATACCAAACAATGATTTTTTTTGCACACTCTCTGTAAAATAATTATTTTTTCCCTATTCTACTCTTTAATAGAATACTCTTTGTGCCATCATTTAGCACTTTCAAAACTTTACCTTTTATTGGAGTTGGTTGTTACCAGTCTCTCCCATTAGATTATAAACAATGTGAAGGCAAGGGTCTTGTTCAACCCTTGGGGCCAAGCTAAGGGTCTGGCTCATAGAGATAGCCTCAGGATATATTTGTTGAAATGAACCATTCCATCTTTGCATGATCCTGAACAGTTATAGACTAACAGTTATTTTGTGAAAGCACTTTGATTCAAACTAATTAAGACAATTTGAGCGCCTAGTTTGTTTAGTAATTGAAAACATCTTTCAGGGTTTTAACAGTAAATAAAATAGGCATAGCCCTATCCTTGAGAATTTTAGTCTAGCACGAAAGACAAAAAATTGAAATAATGAAATATAATGAGTACTTTTTAAATAAAAAGTCACATATTTTAGTGTGGATAGTACAGCTTGTGGAATCAGAAACCCCTGGTGATGATTCTTGGCCCTGTCACTTCAAGCTGTGGCTGCCTTGAGTAGATTGTTTAACCAGTTTGACCCTTTATTTCTATTTTTACAAAATGAGAAAAATAAACATTGCATAATGTGGTCAATAGGGTTAAAAGAAATAACAACCTCAAATACTCTATACAAAGAAGGAAGATGTGGATATGTTAAAAAAGAAAATAACACTGGAGAATGTATGTAAAGACGAAAGCTGCAAGACTCTCCCCTTCGTTTATGCTCCCTGTGCACCATTTACAGATTTGGACTCTGAACACAATATCTCTATCCTGTCATTGGTTATGAACCACAGTGCCATTTACATCTAAGTCTTTTGATTGTTAACTTTGTGGTGAGTTTGCATGACATGTTAAGTGAATCACATCTCTAATAGGGAAAAAAAGCTGTTATGCAAATTATTCTAGAATTTTTTTCCTGACTGCAAAGTATCAGTGTAAAAATAATCTCTCAGTAACTATAGTTTTTTCTAAATTATGTAGATGAGAAGACAACGACATTGGGGGCATCCTTTTTGAGATTCTTCCATTCTGGGTCTGAAAGAGTGAACATATTAGGGGAAATCAACTGAATTTCAACACTTTTCTGATTATTTGTTTTTATCTCCAGCTTTATTTAGGTATAATTGAAAAAGAAAATTGTATATATTTAAAATATACAACATGATGATTTGCTATACGTGTACATTGTGAAATGATTAGCACGATCAAGTTAATTAACCTATCCATCACCTCACATAGTTAACTGTTTTTTTTCCAAGAACACTTAAGACCTATTCTTTTAGCAAATTCCAAGTATGCAATACACTATTATTAACTATAGTCAGCGTGCTGTACATTAGATCCTCAGAAATTATTCATCCTGTAACTAAAATTTGGTACCCTTTGACCAAAATCTGCCAATTTTCCACACCCTTAAGCCCCTGGCAACCACCATTCTACTCTCTGTTTCTATAAGTTTGACTTTCCTTTTTTTTTTCTTTACTTTTAAAAAGTAGTATCATATAAGTGATACCATACAGTATTTATCTTTCTCTGTCTGACTTATTTCACTTAGCATAATGCCCTGTAGGTTAATCCATGTAGTTGCAAATTACAGGATTTCCTTCTTTTTTTGTGACTGAATACTATTCCATTGTGTATATATACCACAATTTCTTTATCCACTCATTGGTGAACAACTTTAAACTGTGGTTAACAAGTAATCCAAAAGTATGCAAAAATTTTTAAAAATAAATGAAGAAACTATTAAATAGAAAAAAATTAATTTGAATAATATAGTGATAACACTGTCTTTAAAAACATAGATGAATGTATGCCAAATCTCATTAACAAAAAATATAGACAACAAAAATAAGATCAACAAAAGGTTGGAAAAAGTGAATATATAACCTAAAAACATGAAAATATTATATGGGATTTTATACTAATAAATTTTAAAATTCAGATAAAATGAAATATCCTCAAAGGATATAGAAATGACCAACATTTAATCAGGAAATTTCAGAAAACGTGTGAAATGGAAAAAGATTTAAAAGTTTACTGCCCCAAATAACAGGCCCATATAGTATTGAGACTTCTACCAAACCTTCAAACAAGAAATAGTATCTCTAATTTTAAATGTCCAGAGCAGATAAATACTTCAATTTACTATATGAGAGTATATAACTCTGACACATAATCTAGTTAAGGTATTGAACATGACAGGATGCTATAAACCAAACTGACATATTAACATAGAAAAAATATTCTAAATGAAATATAAGCAATTTAATACAGTATTATATTAAAAGAATTATGTGGTATGATTTAGAAATTTTTAAGGTAGGATTACAAAGGTCATCAATGATGGGAAAAACCACTTATGTGCTTCACTGAAATAACAGATTTATGTAATCACCTTAGATGTGAAAAAGACATCTGATAATTGCAACACTCATTCTTGATTAAATAATAAAACTCTTATGAATCTAAAAATAGAGAGAAACTTCTTATCATGAGAAAAAGGTATCTTTTAGAAATCAATAGCAAATGTGATACCTAATATGGAATCTCATAAAAACATTTCTATTGATATTAGGAATAAGATATGGAAACCTACAATTATTGGCATAATTTTAGTATATCCTCATCATTATCAATGTGATAAAGCAAAAATAGATTAAGATGAATAAATATTAAAAAAGAGATAAAATGTATTCTTTCCAGATGATGTGATTGCTTAATCCTTAAATTCAAGGGTATATTTATTGGTGCAGCCTTTCAGAATGCAATATGTTGATGCCTACTCAAATAATGTACATTCAGCTTTTATGGTCCTATTTGATAGATACTCATGGAATTATTAAAGAGTATATTTAAAAATATATTAATTTAAGCAAATAAAAAAGCATCAAAGAAAGCACTGGCTAAACAAATTAATAAATCTATTGTATGGAACATTATACAGTTTATGAAAACAATGAGTTTTATCTCTGTGTATTGATGTGATAGATTGTTCATTATATAGTGTTAAAATATTAAGTGGAGACATATATATATAACATATATGTAAAGGGGCTATGTATATTATATATATATATACACACAATATATGTTACATATATGTGTGTATATAAATATATTCTGGAGTGATTCTTAGCATTTTATGTTTGATTCATCTCAACTTAATTTACCACGCATTTACTGAAATCTTTGCAGTGGGTATGTTAGGGTCTCACGCATTTTTTTTTTAAAGACACTTTTACTCATATTTTTAAGTGCTTCCTTTCTTCAAAGATCATAGTTCTTAAAAATAGAAAGTTTATCAATCATTAGATAAATTTTTGGATGTTACAAGAGAGTACTCCTGGGAAAATAATGAACATGTAAGAGTCATAGTCTAGATATGTTTTAATTAAGTATTAAAGTAATAATAGGGAATGATTCTTAAAATTTTAATGGCAATATTTGTAAAGGGATTTTGTGGAAACTAGTGCACTGAACTGTTCACAAGTGACTTTTAGATTTTGTATTATTAATTGAGGTTCATATATCTAATAATTCTCTCAACCAATGGACAAAAATTTTTAGTTATTTGAGTCTCCCCCGAAAATAGTTTACCCTGGTTTTCTATAATTCGCATATAATGTTAAGAAAATATAGTTGTCAAGATGGAAGAATTTGTATAATACAAAGACTTGTTTTAATCAATTTTCTTTTATTAAGCAATATATATATTTTGACACATTTATCAAAAGGGGATTATATCCTCATAGCAAAGAAGCTCCTTAATCAATGTTAACGCATTGTCGGGGGAAGAGGGAGAATCTCCCTCTGCCCTTTCCCTTAAGGTTCTTATGGCTGGCCAAATAATCAACGAGACAGGTTAGCAGGAGAAAATAATACCAAGTTTAATAACATGTATACATGGGAGAAAGCAGGGACACTGCGTTTCTCAACACAATAGCAGAAATTCTCATCTTAAATATCATTTTCAGCCAATGACAAAGGAGGATTTTGGGGGTGGGGGGAGTCAGTTACAGGAGATTACCACTAAAGCACAGTAAACAAGAGTAAGGTTTATTATACAGCCCCAAGGCCTCACCTTCCACATTGATAAGTTACTAGAAATGAGCTCACCTCCCCCTTTTCCCAATACAGAGAGGGAGATACCTTTACAAATGGAGACTTCCCTTGTAAATGATTGTCTCACAACTCCTTACAGGGCCATCCAAAGAATGTGGCCAGAGAGACAGAACTCCCGATAAGATGGGCTTGTTGGTGCCTTTTCTATTGTAACCTCTATCCTAAATTATCTTTTATAGCAGTCATGATAATAACTCCTTCCTAAAAGAGATTTTTTTGTTTTAAATTCTTTAGGCAGTTTGGGAGGGGAAACTCAAATATTTTTCCTGAGCTCTCTGAGTCCTTACTGTCTTCAGCTCGAAATAATGTGCATACCAGAGTGGTGCTTCCTGGGGCAGCTTGCCCTGAGCACCATCAGCATCAAATTATAAAATATAATTTTGATTATAAACAATCACCAGATATTATAGTGTATCTATACATGAATGTTTATATTATTTTTGTTTGTTTCCCATTCTAGCAAATGTTTCAGAGGAATCGTTGAAAACAGCTTTTGTTTCTAAGACCTCATACTGTAAGATACTAAATGAAAACCTCCCAATATAATTCAAGAAATAGAAAGCACAAAATCTTAAACAGAAAGAGGTGGAGGGAAGAGAGAGAGAGAAAAAGAGAGAGAGAGAGAGAGAAAGACTATTCCTAACGTTATCTTCAGTCAAGTTTTTGGTTGCCAGACTGAGTTGATTTATAAACTGAAGCATGTTTTTTAAGCTATTTTCTATTTTTTTTTTTAATTTTTTATTTATTGCAGTAACATTGGTTTATAACATTGTAAAAATTTCAGGTGTACATCATTGTACTTCTATTTCTGCATAGATTACATCATGTTCACCACCAAAATACTAATTACAACCCATCACCACACACATGTACCAAATTATCCCTTTCACCCTCCTCCCTCCCCCCTTCCCCTCTGGTAACCACCAATCCAATCTCTGTCCCTATGTGTTTGTTTATTGTTGTTATTTTCTACTACTTAATGAAGGAGATCATATGGTATTTGACCTTCTCCCTCTGACTTATTTCACTTTGCATTATACCCTCAATGTCCATCCATGATGTCACAAATGCCTGGATTTCATCGTTTCTTATGGCTGAGTAGTATTCCATTGTGTATATATACCACATCTTCTTTATCCATTCGTCCCTTGATGGGCACTTAGGTTGCTTCCAAGTCTTGGCTATCGTGAATAACGCTGCAATGAACACAGGGGTGCATGTACATTTGCAAATTGGTGTTTTCAAGTTCTTTGGATAAATACCCAGCAGTGGAATAGCTGGATCATATGGTAGTTGTATCCTTGATTTTTTGAGGAATCTCCATACTGTTTTCCATAGTGGCTGCACCAGTTTGCCCTCCCACCAGCAGTGTATGAGAGTTCCCTTCTCTCCACATCCTCTCCAACACATGTTGTTTCCTGTCTTGTTAATTATAGCCATTCTGACGGGCGTGAGGTGATATCTCATTGTAGTTTTGATTTGCATTTCCCTGATAGTTAGTGATTTTGAACATCTTTTCATGTGTCTGTTGGCCATCTGTATATCTTCTTTGGAGAAATGTCTGTTCAGGTCTTTTGCCCATTTTTAATTGGGTTGGTAGTTTTTGTTGTTGAGATGCATGAGTTCTTTATATATTTTGGAGATTAAGCCCTTATCAGATGTATGGTTTGCAAATATCTTCTCCCAATTGTTAGGTTGTCTTTTCGTTTTGTTGATGGTTTCCTTTGCTGTGCAGAAGCTTTTTAGTTTGATGTAGTCCCATTTGTTTATTTTTTCTATTGTTTCTCTTGCCCGGTCAGATGTGGTGTTTGAAAAGATGTTGCTAAGACCGATGTCGAAGAGCGTACTGCCTATGTTTTCTTCTAGAAGTTTCATGGTTTCAGGTCTTACATTCAAGTCTTTAATCCATTTGGAGTTAATTTTTGTGTATGGTGTAAGGTAAGGGTCTACTTTCCTTTTTTTGCATGTGGCTATCCAGTTTTCCCAACACCATTTGTTGAAGAGACTTTCTTTTCCCCATTGTATGTTCTTGGCTCTTTTGTCAAAGATTAGCTGTCCATAGATGTGTGGGTTTATTTCTGGGCTTTCGATTCTATTCCATTGATCTGTGTGTCTGTTTTTGTGCCAGTACCATGCTGTTTTGGTTACTATAGCTTTGTAGTATATTTTGAAATCAGGGAGTGTGATACCTCCAGCTTTGTTCTTTTTTCTCAGAATTCCTTTAGCTATTCGGGGTCTTTTGTTGTTCCATACAAATTTTAGGATTCTTTGTTCTATTTCTGTGAAAAATGTTGTTGGAACTTTGATAGGGATTGCATTGAATCTGTAGATGGCTTTAGGAAGTATGGACATCTTAACTATGTTAATTCTTCCAATCCAAGAGCACGGAATATCTTTCCATTTCTTTGTGTCTTCTTCAATTTCTTTCAGAAATGTTTTATAGTTTTCGGTGTACAGATCTTTCACCTCTTTGGTTAAGTTTATTCCTAGGTATTTAATTCTTTTTGTTGCAATTGTAAATGGGATGGTATTCTTAATTTCTCTTTCTGCTACTTCGTTGTTAGTGTACAGAAATGCAACTGATTTTTGTATGTTGATTTTGTATCCTGCAACTTTACCATATTCGTTTATTACTTCTAAAAGTTTTCTGGTGGATTCTTTAGGGTTTTCTATATATAAAATCATGTCACTGCAAATAGTGACAGTTTCACTTCTTCCTTTCCAATTTGGATCCCTTTTATTTCTTTCTCTTGCCTGATTGCTCTGGCTAGGACTTCCAGTACTATGTTAAATAGGAGTGGTGACAGTGGGCATCCTTGTCTGGTTCCTGTTCTTAGAGGGATAGCTTTCAGTGTTTCACCATTGAGGATGATATTAGCTGTGGGTTTCTCATATATGGTCTTTATTATGTTGGGATAGGTTCCTTCTATACCCATTTTATTCAGAGTTTTTAATCATAAATGGATGCTGTATCTTGTCAAATGCTTTCTCTGCATCTATTGAGATGATCATGTGATTTTTGCTCTTCATTTTATTAATGTGGTGTATTACGTTGATTGATTTGCGAATGTTAAACCATCCCTGCATACCTGGAATAAATCCCACTTGATCATGGTATATAATCTTTTTAACATATTGTTGTATGCGATTTGCTAGTATTTTGTTGAGGATTTTTGCATCAATGTTCATCAGTGATATTGGCCTGTAATTTTCTTTTTTTGTGTTGTCCTTGTCTGGTTTTGGTATCAGGGTAATGTCAGCTTCGTAGAATGAGTTAGGGAGCTTCCCCCCATCCTCAATGTTTTGGAAGAGTTTGAGAAGGATAGGTATTAAGTCTTCTTTGAATGTTTGGTAGAATTCACCAGGGAAGCCGTCTGGTCCTGGACTTTTATTTTTGGGGAGGTTTTTGATTACTGTTTCGATCTCCTTACTGGTGATTGGTCTATTCAAATTCTCTACTTCTTCTTGATCCAGTTTTGGAAGGTTGTATGATTCTAAGAATTTATCCATTTCTTCCAGATTGTCGAATTGGTTGGCATATAGCTTTTCATAGTATTCTCTTATAATCTTTTGTATTTCTGAGGTGTCTGTTGTAACCTCTCCTCTTTCATTTCTGATTTTACTTATTTGTGCCTTCTCTCTTTTTTTCTTGGTGAGTCTAGCTAAAGGTTTGTCAATTTTGTTGATCTTTTCAAAGAACCAGCTCTTGGTTTTATTAATTTTTTCTATTGTTTTTTTGGCCTCTATTTCATTAATTTCTGCTCTGATTTTTATTATTTCCCTTCTTCTACTGATTTGGGGCTTTGTTTGTTCTTCTTTTTCCACTTCCTTTAGGTGCATTTTTAGATTGTTTAATTGAGATTTTTCTTGTTTGTTGAGATAGGCCTGTATCGCTATAAACTTCCCTCTTAGAACCGCTTTTGCTGTATCCCATAGATTCTGGCATGTCGTATTTTCATTTTCATTTGTCTCCAGGTATTTTTTGATTTCTTCTTTGATTTCTTCGTTAACCCAGTCGTTGTTCAGTAGCATTTTGTTTAATCTCCACGTATTTGTGGCTTTTCTGATTTTCTTCCTATAGTTGATTTCTAGTTTCATACCGTTGTGGTCAGAAAAGATGCTTTGTATTATTTCAATCTTCTTAAATTTATGGAGACTTGTTTTGTGGCCTAATATGTGATCAATCCTGGAGAATGTTCCATGTGCATTTGAAAAGAACGTGTATTCTTCGGTTTTTGGATGGAATGCTCTGTATATATCTACTAGGTCCATCTGTTCTAGTGTGTCGTTTAAGGCCAATGTTTCCTTATTGATCTTCTGTTTGGATGATCTATCCGTTGGTGTAAGTGGAGTGTTAAAATCCCCTACTATTATTGTGTTACTGTCTATTTCTGTTGTTATGTCTGTTAATAATTGCTTTATATATTTAGCTGCACCTACATTGGGTGCGTAGATATTTACAAGTGTTATATCCTCTTGTTGGATTGTTCCCTTGATCATTATGTAATGCCCTTCTTTGTCTCTTTCCACAGTTTTTGTTTTAAAGTCTATTTTGTCTGATATGAATACTGCTACCCCAGCTTTCTTTTCATTACCATTTGCGTGGAGTATCTTTTTCCATGCCTTCACTTTCAGTTTGTGAGTGTCTTTAGGTCTGAAATGTGTCTCTTGTATACAGCATATATATGGGTCTTGTTTTTTTATCCAGTCAGCCACCCTATGCCTTTTAATTGGAGCATTTAGTCCATTGACGTTTAAAGTAGCTATTGATAGGTATGTACTTACTGCCATTTTTTAACTTTTTTTTTTTTTTCCTCAGTGTTGTAGTAGTCCTTCTCTGTTCCTTACTTCTTCTATACAGAATTGATGGTCACTTTAGTTTGACCTCTGTCTGAAAGCTGTACTCTTTAACTCCCCTCCTCCCTCCTTTTATGTTTTTGATATCATATCTAACCTCTTTGTTGTGCATTTGTATCCATTACGTTCTAATCATGGAAATAGATAATTTTTCCTATTTGTGGTCTTTTCTTTTCCCCTTAAATCAGTCCCTTTAACATTTCTTGTAGCACTGGTTTCTTGGTGACAAACTCCTTTAATTTTTGCTTATCTGGGAAAATTTTGATCTCTCCTTCCATTTTGAACGATAACCTTGCTAGGTAGAGTACTCTTGGCTATAAGTTTTTTTCTTTTAGCACTTTAAATATATCGTGCCATTCTCTTCTAGCCTGTAAGATTTCTGCTGAGAAGTGAGCTGATAGCCTTATGTGGTTTCTTTTGTGTGTAACTTGACATTCTCTTGCAGCTTTTAGGATTCTCTCTTTATCTTTAATTCTGGACATTTTGATTATAATGTGTCTTGGTGTGGGCCTCTTTGGGTTTATCTTGTTTGGGGCTCTCTGTGCTTCCTGTACCTGGATGTCTGTTTCCTTCCTTAGGTTAGGGAAGTTTTCATCTATTATTTCTTGAAATAGATTCTCTGCCCCCTTGTCTCGCTCTTCTCCTTCCGGGACACCTATAACACGGATGTTAGTGCGCTTGATGTTGTCCCAGAGGTCCCTTAGACTGTCCTCACTCTTTTGAATTCTTTTCTCTTTTACCTGTTCACCTAATTTCTTCTAGTCTTTCGTCCAGCTCACTGATCTGTTCTTCTGTATCCTCTGCTCTGCTTTGGAGTCCCTCTAATGAATTTTTCATTTCCAGTATTGTATTCTTCATTTCTGATTGGTTCTTTTTTATATCTTCCATTTCTTTGTTGACATTCTCACTGAGTTCATCTATTCTTCTCCCCAGATCAGTGAGCATCCTTAACACTCTTAGTTTGAACTCTCTGTCGGGTAGGTTGCTCATTTCTGTTTCACTTAGTTCCTTTTCTGGGGTTTTGTCCTGTTCCCTTACTTGGAATGTATTCTTTTGCCTCCTCATTTTGCCTCTTTCCCTGTGCTTGTGTCTACATATTAGGTAGGTCAGCTACGTCTCCTGCTCTTGGATAGGTGACCTTATGTAAGTGATGCCTTAGGACGTTTCCAGTGTGCTTCCCTCAGTTCTCAATGTTCCAGGGGTGACCCCTATGTGGGCTACGTGTGTCCTTCTGTTGTGGCCTGTTTGCTCTCCCTGTAGGTGCCCAGGGAGGCTGAGTTATGCTCCTGGCCAGCTGTTGTAGTGCTCAGCTGTTTGTAGTTGTTGTGGGCCCTTCAGTCTCTTTATCAGGTGTGGGGAGCCCCAGCACAGTTGGCTGCAAGTTCTAATACCACATTTGTGTTGCAGTATTTCTTTTAACTGAGTAGTCCCCCAGCGTGGAAGGTTGTTAGGCTCAGGGCCTTACAATTGCTGTAAGCCTCTAGCCTATTAGGTCTCTTGTCAGCTCTCTGAGGATTGCAGCTGGGTGGGGCTGGCCTCAGGCACAGGAGCACCCAATTGTTTCAGGCTTTGGAAGGTGGGGCAAACCTCCTATGTGGGTCTTTGAGAAGCACAAGTCTTCTGCAGCTGACAAGCCCTGTTGCCCACAGGTCCACACACAGTCAACACAGTCCTGCCCCGTGTGAGCGCCCCGACCCCCAAGCGGACCCAGTTTCTCCACTGCGGGAGCCCCACACACTCCGCCACCACCCCACACTCTCCACCTGCTCCCTGTGCACACCCTGTCGCACTCAAGTCGGCTCAGTTCCCATGATTCAGAGAATCCAGTCACCAATCTATGCAGGCCCACACGTTGCCTGAGGGCTTGTTGTTAGGTGGGGCCAGTCTCTAGGGTGGGCTGCCCGCCCTGGCTGAGCTGGATTAAATCGGTGCTCTAGCGGGTGGAGCAGACCCTGGGCTAGCAGGCCTCAGGGAGAACTCCAATGGCGTCTGTGTCAGCACGCTCACACCAGGCCACAGCAGTGGCCGTCACCAATGTCCCAGTCCCTGGAGAGGTCTCACCCCTCACCGAGATGCACTCAGGGCCTATTAGGTGAGTCTCTTTTCACCCCAGCACTGTGCACCTTTCTTTCTGGTGATTTTAGGATGCTTTCTGGAACGGGTGAGTTTGTGCGCAGGCCCTTTAAGAGCCAGTTTTAGTTTCTTTGTGAACCGGGTTTTCTGGGGGTGCTACCCAATGCTTTAGTAGCAGGCACAGTCAGATATTATGCCGCTGGTGTCAATTGTGCTGGGTCTACAAAATGCCCACAGCGGGGGCGCTCCCGGCTCAGGGCCCCACGCCTCCAGGGAGGCTGCGTACCTGTGCGCTGCTCCCTGCGGCCGTGACGCTGGCGGCTTGTGAAGGCGGCGTTTTTCTCTCCAGAAGGGAGTCTCTGCCTCTTCTACCCCAGTTAGGATTGTCCGTTGTTGCAGGAGTTCCTCTTATCCAGTTTTCAGTTCTGTCTCAGGGGTAATTTTTCCACGAGTAGTTGTAAATTGGCTGTGTCCACGGGAGGAGGTGAGTTCAGAGTCTGCCTACGCCGCCATCTTGACTCCCTCCCCGATAAGCTATTTTCTAACTTCATGGATTTATCTGCATTTTACAAACATATCAAGTCCAAAGAGCTATAAATTGGATGATATTCTCATTGTTCAAAATAGAATTAAGGGAGAGAAGGCAAGCATTTTTGTTATTTATCCAACTAAGTAGCAGGCTCATGTTGATATTTTTAAAAATCTCTTTTCCTCTGACTTTAGTAAGGCAAACCGTTTATTTGATTCATTGCTGACAAGACCACTTCTCTGGAGATAATTCTCTTCCTCTGGATATAGAGCAATGTGTTTCAATCCTTTGTACAGTTTCCCTAACAACCCAGAATTTATTCTTTTACCTGTCACTCCTAGCATGCAGGTGGCCATTTTCTATAACTATATAAGGTTTCAGGGATGCCTAGAGGGCCAGTGGTTAATGTCAACCAAACTTCTTAATGGTGCCCATATGTCCAAGGTGTTCTATGCAAAAGAACATTGGGAAAATAATTTAAAAAGAAGAAAGAAAATGAAATCAATTGTAGTAAGTTCAGCCGGCCCTGAATAGGGTATATGTTTTTAGGTTGAGGAAAAGTTCAGACTACGTTCACTTTATGAAATAAAAGCTGATAGAATTCACTTCAGATGAGATAGTGTCTTTGTCAGTTCAGGCCACTCTAATAGAGTGCCATAGACTGGATGGCTTAAACAACAAACATTTCTTTCTCACAGTTCTGGAGGCTGGGATATTCAAAATTAAGGTGCCGGCAGATCTAGTGTCTGAGGAGGGCCTCTTAGTTTTCAGAGGGGCTTTTCTCATTGTATCCTTACATGGCAGAGAGCAGAGAGAGGAAGCAAACTCTCTCTTTTGTCTCTTCTTAGAAGGGCACTAGTCCCGTCATGAGGGCTTCACCCTCGTGACATCATCTAATCCCCAAAGGCCCCATCTCCAGGTACCACAACATTGGGGAGTAGGGTTTTGACATACGAATTTGGGGGGAACACAGACATCCAGTCCATAACATAAACTAACACAGTTTATTTGGAATTATCATTTGGTCCTGTTCCTCTCTTGCTGGCTTGCTTATGTCATTGTACCCAGAAGCTTACAGAGAGATATGAATATTGCATTTAATTGTCAAAGGTATTCATATCCATTTGCATCTTTAAGGTTGCTGTAGAGCTTAAACATAATAACAATATCAAGTTTCCTGTACGTATGTAACAGAATCAAGTATGCAATACCACAGAACACTTACATTGTGATCTCTTGCTGGAAAAGGCAAAGGAAACTTCAATCAGCCAGATACCCTAAATGTATCAAGAGGGCCATTAAATAACTGGACAGTAAAAGTCTTGGACAATTTATGTTTTTTTTTTTTTTACAAAGGGCAGGCGATGTTTTGTTTATTTATTTTTCCCCCCAAAGCCCCACTAGATAGTTGTAGGTCATAGCTACACATCCTTCTAGTTGCTGTATGTGGGACGCGGCCTCAGCATGGCTGGAGAAGTGGTGCGTCGTTGGATTTAGTTTAGGTTCTTAGACTTGTTCCCTGCCTTGGTATATACCAATCATTTAATATTTTGAGTCTTGATTTTCCTCTTTTTACAGCAAAAGTTGGTCAAATTATCTCTAGGATAATCTCTAGGACACTTTTTATAGTACTATTCATGGTTAGGACTGCATCGATGAAAAAACTAAGCCTGGAATCCTATAATTTAGAAAACTATAAGGAGAATATTTTGAAATAAATGTTTTATTGAATATATCATGCTTATGTTACCACACAAAAGGCATGATCTGCTTGCTGCGAGACAAAAGCCAATTGTCAAGAGGTAAGATGGTGGCAGAGAAAGGGTATTTTATTACAGCTTGCTAGCAAGGGGGAAGATGGCTGACTAATGTCCGAAAGGACCATCTTAAGTGGGGCACAGAATATTCAAGCAGTTATATAGGCCAGTGGGTTTTCAGGGAGGGGATTAGGAATGTTGACCCTCTGGTGTTACAGAGGGTCACACCAGATAGACTCTCTATCCAGCGATCATCACATTCCTAAGGAACTCAAAAGGACAAAGTTATTGTCTTATCACAGCTGGGAGGTACACTCACAAGCAGGGGTCATAAAATATACAGAGTAGTTAGATCTCCTGGATGGTGCATACCCAGCTGGGTTAGTTTGTCAGAGGTCATTTGAAGTTACAATATGGTTTCTTTTCTACAATATGACTTCCTTTATGTCAACCTGGCATTGAGCTGCTATCACTTACAACTCAAATTTTCACAAATTAAACAAATCTGTTTAACTGCAGCCAGATAAGATATAGAATATTTCCAATATCCTTGAAGTTCTCCTGTTACTACATACAGTTACTACATCCCAAAGCTAAATACTGTGATGAGTTTTATCATCATAGATTTGCTTTTTACAAATTTAATATCTCTGAGAGAAAAGGAAACTCTCATACACTGCTGGTGGGAATGTAAACATGCAGCTATTATGGAAAAAAATATGGAGATTCCTCAGAAAGTTAAAAATAGAACTACCAGATGATCCAACTATTCCATGGCTGCATATTTATCCAAACAAAGAACAGGAAAACACAAATGGGTAAAGATATATCAACCCCTATGTTCACTGCAGCTTTATTCACAATAGCCAAGACTTGGAAACAACCTAAGTGCCCATCAAGGGATGAATGGATAGAAAAGATGTGGTATATATACGCGATGGAATACTACACAGCTATAAAAAAGATGAAATCTTGCCATTTGCAACAACATGGATGGACCTTGAGGGTATTATGCTAAGTGAAATGTCAGAGGGAGTAAGTCAAATACTATATGATCTCACTCATAGGTAGAAGATAAAAACAACAACAACAACAAACAAACACATAGATACAAAGATTGGAGTGGTAGTTACCAGAGGAGAAGGGTAGTAGGGGGAAGAGGGCAAAAAGGATGACAGGGCCCATGTGTATTATAATGGATGGTAATTAGTCTTCGGGTGGTGAATATGATGTAGTCTACACAGAAATAGAAATATAATGATGTACATTTGAAATTTATATAATGTTATAAACCAATGTTACCTCAATAAAAAAATTAATATATTTGGCTTTTTTCGCCTAAGATGATGTTTTTTAATATTCATCTATTTTTTCTTTTGTATATAGCATTATCTTTTTCGTTCTCATTGTTGTATGTTGTTCATTGATCTTATATTTCTATATCTATATATCACTGAATGATATATAATAACTAGTGTATATATTTATGTATATATATTCACATATATCATATCTGTATATGTACACATATCATATTTATATATAAATTTATTGATCCATTCTAGTGTTAATGGAGCTATGGGTTGTTTCTAGCTCGGGCTGTTATAAAGAATGTTGCTGAGAATATCTTCATATCTATTCTGCTAGGAATGATTTTTGGATCAGAGGATAATTAAAGCTTTAATAGATACTGCTAAATCATTTCCAAAAAAAGTTATATCAATGCATATTCCCATCAGAATTATATGATAGTTATAAGTGCTCCACATGATTGTCAGGAAATAGTAATAACTTTAAAAATTATAGTAATTCTAGTAAGAGTGTGATGGTATTTCATTGTGGTTTCGATTTGCATTTCCCTGCTGAGTAATGGTAATATGAAGTAATTTTTATAAGTTTATTAGACATTTCATTTTCTTCTTTTGTGAAATGTGTATTTACGTCTTTAAGCATTTTTTGTTTTTTCTTTAATTATTGATATTTAGACATTTCTTATTAATACCAGTCAATTATTAGATATATTTATTATAAATATATGGTCTCACATGGCTTTCCTTTTTATTCTCTTAATGGGTAATTGAATAAATAAAATTTATTATGTCAAAAAAAATTTTTAAATGACAAATTTATTCAAAATCTAGGCCGGTGGTCATGGGAGTCAAGCTGTATATTTCCATTTTATATCTACTATGCAAGAGAAAGTAATGAATATATTTCATTATTCAAACAATTTTTTTTAACTAAGAATATCATTTTGTTGTTTTATCAAAAGATGTACCTATATATTATCATCATGTACTTTAAAATACTAGAAGAAACACGTTATTTTATAATAGGCAAATTTTGTTTGATATGAGGAGTAATAAATGAATTATTAATTGTACAATTACTTTCTTGCAAGATGTACTATGAAACTTGAGGTGCAGAGTATCATCAAGAAATTACTTTAAGTAATTTGAACCAGATAATTGGAGTTTTTCAAACTTTTAGTTGATATTGCAAAGTACAAGAATGCAATTTATTTCAAGAACTTTAGATAATTATAGTTCTCGGGTTAAGTTACTTGCAGAAATAATTTTGTCGTCATAGTATGTAAGTGGTATAGACCTGTCAGCCAGAAAGATTTGATGTCATATTAGTGACCTCTTTAAAATAAAATTTGTTTTCATTATAAATGTAAATCTAGAAAGAAATAAGAAACGCTTTGTATATTATAATACTGAAATTCAACCCATAGTACTTTGGGCTAAAGAGAAAAGTCCTTGATCTTTTAGATGGGTGGTAATTAGTTCCTAAAACTAAATCTACCAAGGAGTCTTATTAAAATTGATTCTGAATAATGATCTACACACTTTCATCACTAGTTTTGACATGTGTGGCAGTAGCTCTGAACTTCACATTGACCAGGGTACAGCCTGACTTATCCTTTAAACTGCACCCTTCCTGTCATCTATTAAGAATTAGTTCAACACTTTCTTTAACACGCTGACAAACCAGACATTCTCAATAAGGATTTTTATATCAAATTATATTTATTAACTGCTTAGTCAATCAGAGATTCCAAACTCTACAAAGCAAGTTAACGAGACATAACATTTTAGGAGCGTCAGACTGAGAATGCAAAATTGACGTTTTGTGTAGCATGTGTGGTAGTTGACGACATATATTTAGATAGTGAGCTTGCGAGTTTGGTGACGACATAAGTTAATGTAAATAATATCGCTGTGGATATATCACATTGGAAATGTTTTCCGTTATCTGTTATCAAAGTCCAAGCAGGATGAAGGTGGACTCCACTCAGGGCACTTCTTAGCACAGGAAGTCAGAGCTTATATGGGGATGGTCCAGAACAGGTGTCATAGTCCAAGCAGGTTGAGGAGGAAATCCACGTGGAGGGGTGGCTTGTAGCCTAAGCAGGGTGATGAAGGCACCTTATGGGGACGGAGCTGGCGATGGAGAAGTGAGATTCACAGGGAGATTGATCAAATGAGTAAATGTATTAAGGATAATGGGATCTAAGTATATCACTTTCAGAGAAAGATGTTACAAATATGAAGATGGAGAAAACTAGATTAAAACCTATGGTGTTGGATTGTAATTGAAAATACAGGTGTGAACTATGTAGATGCATGCAGAAATAAATACAGACGTAAATGTCTGTGTGTATATGTATAGTTCTATCCCCTGATAGAATGTAGAAGCAGCAACACCACCATAGTGATGAGCATATCTAGCACCTAAATCTTGGCTTCTAAAGACCATTTAAAAGGGACAAGGACTCCTCTGAAAAATGACTGACTCTATCGCTGAGAAGGGTACGTTCAAGATGGACCTGGAGCATCTTTTTATACCAGAAAGCAACAGAGAGCTCAAAAAGTAATGGGGACACGTCAGAAGGCCACAGAAACAGGCTTGTGTGTGCTCTCACTGGCCAAATATTGGACAGTTTGAGCATCAAAATAAACATTCAATAATGATTTTAATCCATTTAATAAAATAGAAGCCTGTGAATCAACACAGATACAAATAAAGAATAATTGAAATTTGAATGAGAACCAAGATATATCAGATGACAGTGATAATGGGAAATTAACATGTAGAGAGGAGAAGGTATATGTGTTTTGATGAATGAAAGAGTGACTACAGATTCTAAAATTAATACTAAAAATATTAAAGAAGCATATCCTAATGATATATTAATACTAACATTTATGGAATAGCTTGTGTCAGGAACTGTGCTTAAAGTATTTTATTTTATATATAATTTTATCCTGTTAAAAAACACAGGGAGTTAAACTTATCATCTCCCCCATCTTTGCAGATGATTAAAATGAGGACTGGAGATTGAAGTACCTACTAATCTGGCAGAGTTATTTACCCCATTACCCAGTTTGCCATCCTGTATTGTATTGTTCTCTATCTCAAAAACATCGTTTGTAGCTTTCAGCTATTGCCTTGTGCCATTTGTGCTATATACCAGCTGAGAGGCTCTCTATTTGTAAATTGCCTTTTTTTAGACCTTTCTTAGAATATTGAGAAATACTAATAAGTCTAGGTAAAGAAAACCATCTCTGTCTAATGTTGTCATTATTATAGTAAAACCTATGTTTGAGACTTTACTTTTTAAAATTCCTCATTTGACTTCCTATATAAGTGGATTTTGGAATTGCAAGGTGATTTATAACATGTTTTATTGTATTTGATTCTCTATGAATAACTTAGCACAAGTGTTACTTTTGCTGATAAGAACCTTTTCTATTTTTCTTTTACCTTGTCTTTGGAAAAAGGGTTTCTGGCATATACTGAAGAAAAAATACATGGAAATCTCAAAAATATATTTTCCTATGCAAAGCATTGCAAAAGCTCTAATTCTTTATACACTGTAAATAAAAGTAAATAACTACCCACGGTAGATGTATGAATGATAATATTATAATATTCTGGTATGCCTATAACCTCTTCTAACACTCTCTTTGTGTTAAATGAAACTTGATCAGAAGTATAATTTGAAAATTATCTTATTGTGTATTGGCATGTGAACTAGATTTTGTTGTGTTTATTTGTGGTTTGCATGGAAGAACTAAATGCCTGATAAAATAGTATTTATTCAAAGGGGAAAAAAAAGTAATTGTAGGTGCAGGAAAAATCCATTTAAATAAAGATGGAAAACGTTCCCTCATGGTTGAGGTGATAAGGTTTCAGTCACATTGAGACTGAGTGTCTTTCACGCTATTTATTTCTAACAAGCTACAAGTGTGAACTTCATGGATGGGTGAAGGAGGATTGAGCTGTAGGTGATGGCAGTTTTGTGTTTAAAACATATTCATAACCAAAAAACAAAGATGAATGAATTCTTGATTAACGCTGAAATATTTCACTATCCTGTAGGTATGCTTTAATACTCCTTTCACACAAAGAATACTGATTTGGTCTTTCTAAGTAAATGTGTTAGTCAAGTATTTGAATATGCACTTACAAATCAAGTTTAATCTGAGAATAAATGGACATTGTTGTGTTTAGACAAATTACTAGGCACCTAAGGACCTTCCAAATTTCAAAAAACAAGAAGCTATGATACTCAGATTTTCCTCTATATAATGAGATTAGATATCTTTTCTTCTAGACATTTTGGCATATGTGTCATACGCTAACCAGTATGATATATCATAGATATATGTATATATGTATATATGCAAAAAAGTGTACAAATGTATTCACATTGATTAATTTTCACAAAGTGAACACCGGGACCCAGCTCAAAAACACACTATTACCAGCACCTTGGACGTTTCCTCTTCTCTCTTCCAGATATTATCTCTCACTTCTAGGGTAACTATTATCCTAACTTCTAATACCATCAATTAGTTTTCCTATTTTTAAAACCTAAGTAATTAGACTAAAAAATATGTACTCTTGTACTCACCGGTAGATTTGTTGAGAACCATCCACATTTTTGTGAGTAGGAATATCAAGGCCATAGGATATGTACTTTTTTAGCTTTAGTGGATTCTTTTCAGACAATTTTCCAAATGGCTTTTATCAATTTATGCTCACATCAGCAGTAAATGAGAGTTTGTTTGCTCCACACCCTCGTCAATATTGACATTATCTGCCTTTTCTTTTCATGTTAGCTATTTTGGTGAGTGAATATCGATATCATATTGTGGTCCTAATTTGCATTTCACTGATGTAAGAGTTGACACACCTTTTCATATTTTATTGACAACTTTCATATCATCATTTGTGAAATTTCTACTTGAGGCTTTTATCCATCTCTCTGCTGGATTGTCTACTTTTTAAAATAGATTTGTAGTAATTTTTATATGTTGTGGGCATCAATACTTAGTCAGACATATGTATTGGAATTTTTTGTTTATTTGTGAGGAAGATCAGCCCTGAGCTAACATCTATGCCAATCCTCCTCTTTTTTTTTGCTGAGGAAGACTGGCCCTGGGCTAACATCTGTGCCCAGCTTCCTCCACTTTATATGGAACACCGCTACAGCATAGTCTGACAAGTGGTGCGTCGGTGCGCACCCAGGATCTGAACCCGGGTTACCAGCAGCAGAGCTCGCGCACTTAACGGCTAAGCCACAGGGCCGGCCCCTGGAATTTTAAAATTCAAATTAAATTCCAATTAATTTAATTCCAATTCATTTCATTATAGTCCAATTTATCAAAATTTCCTTTATGATTAGCTAAGTCCCATATTTTAAAATATTAATAAGCATATAATATTCTGCACTAAATTAAATTTATATAATGGCTGGAACAGTCACTAAAAATGTTTCAAATTACTTTTTCCCTCATTTTTCTCTATGTAAAGTATGGCATGGACGAGATTATATCATATAGCAGAGCCACTGCTAAATTGGATATTTTCTCTTATAATCAGGCCAGTCGATGTGTTGTGGAGAGTGGAGCAGGGTGACTGAATATAAAATCTAGATCTCTGATTTTAGAATACCTGGACTATTAAGTAATCACATTTAGTCTCCCTCTCTCTATCTCTATATATATATACATCTCATATATGCACTATATATATATACATCTCGTATATGCACTATATGTATATATATTTTCAAATATATACATATATATTCAGGGGAGATTTTATATATAAATTACATATATAATATAATAGCTTAATATAATAAATTAGTAATAATAGTGTAATAATATAATTATTTTTGTTAAATATAAATATATATATAGTATCTCCCCTGACTCCAAACTCCACATATCCACGGCCTGCTACACATCTCCTCCAGCTGGATGCCCCGCAGGCAACTTAATATCTCCATATCTAAAATAGACATATTGACTTTTTTCCTACTCTTCCCCTAGTCTGTCAAATCCCTCCATGTTTTCCATCTCAGTACGTGGCAATTCCACCCATCCAGTTGCTTAAGACAAAACCCTGTCCCTCATTCTTGATTCTTTCTTTTGACTCTACCTATAAAATTAAGTTCTAAATTACTTCAATTCTCACCTTTTACACAACCACCGTTCTAGACTAAACACTATTCATCCCACCAAGATCACAATAAGAGCTTCTTAACTGGTTCTCTCATTTACTCCTACTGTTCAATCTTTGCCAAGCAAAGTGGTCTTTCACAAAGGTAAATCACATCACATCACTTCCCTGCTTCAACTCACCAGTAATAGCCCATTCCACTTAGAACATGATCCAAATGCTTTTCCCTAACTGGTCTGGTATGCTGCTGGAGTTGGACCTTATCTCAGTTAATCGGAGCAGGGTAGGATTGGTTTGCCTTCCCCCCAAATGCCTGGCACCAATTAATTTGTCACTGAAATAGCTTGATTGACTCCCTCCTTCCCAGTGACTCCTCAATTTCTATCTCCTCTATCAGGAAACCCAACCTTTTTAATCTTTTTTTATCTTACTCCCAGATTTTGAGTCCTTCATCTTTCCCTTCTTGTTTTCTAGGGATCGGAAACAAGATTATTTACCTTTTCTCTCTATTCTATTTCTCATTTTTATTACAGCATCTATTCTATGCTTGGTTCTCTTCTTGGTCTTCTTTTCTGATTCTCAAGAGGTTGGTATGGAATTCAAATTAGAAAAACTGTTATAACTTCTATAAAAGTTTTCCCGCATGTCTCCAATCTATTTACCCTACAGCAGACGGAGGCAGGTTTATAGGAGCCTTTCCTTGAGACTTGAGCTTTTCCTTGGTTATTAGCCAGATTTCACTGTAAGTTAACAGCCCAAAGCAACTATAATTACCCATGAAACCTGGTGTACAACGCAAGTCTAAGCTTAGGATGTTCCCTTGCTCACCACTCCAAGGCCTATGTGGGTCAATGAGACTCTTGCCAACGAGCTCCTAAAAGAATAACTGACATGGATGTCCCATTGGCTGAATTGGTATTTTCCTTTAAATGGTGACGGTTGATCGTAATCAGTGAATAAATTGCCCAGGCTAATATGACTAATAATTATTGGAATTGAAATCTTGGTTACTCAACTACTACCATATACAAAATCCAAGTTAAATTCTATTTTTAAAATATACTAGGTCGTATCTTAATTTCAATGTAGAATGTTGAGTACGGCTTTTGAATACTTTAAAAATAATTTGCCATGTTTTGTTCTAATGGCAGGGTATTTTTAGGAAATTTCTCATGACTTTATTTCCGTGAAACACCTTAACTATTTGCTCTTTATGTTTGGTTGGTGACAATTTCTCACAACCTTGACTATGTAGACAGCTCAGATTTAGTCTTATTGAAAATTCCAATACCTAAAATTATTCATATTTCTATTTTAAGAAGAATTTATAGAAAACTAAGTCTGAATGTGACATTGAATGATCATATCATCAATACTTTGGACTTTTGACAAAACTACAATTAAATTACGCCAGAAAGGTAACTGTCTATGTTATCCTTACAATAGCAAAGAAGAACTAACTTTCTCACCTAAAGAGTGACATTTCCTCTTATGTCAATTCAGAAAGTTCCTCTTGATTACTAAGTTGAACTTCCTCACTATTACTTGTTTGTTTCTATTTTCCTCATCTCAAAAATTTTTGAAGTGCTTCTAGCCATTGATAATAGAAAATACATTTATTTTTGGATTTCATTACTTTTTGTTCTTGAGTTTGTTAAGCAAAACAAAACATCTCTCTCCTTTCTTAGGGTAGACTATTTTTCCTTGAAGATATGCTTCATGCAATTCAATTGCAGGGTTCCAGTTTAAATAAGTACTCTTTCACAAGTCTGATGTTGAATGTAATTTTTAAGTTTGTTTATGATTCTGACCACAAACATCCAACTAAAACAACTGTACTATGTAAAATTCAGACCTAATGCAGCTAAAGGCCAATAAGGCTGAGTTAAAGTCCATTTTTAAAAGCTATAAGTGTTCTCAGGAAAAAGAGAAAATTAGATTTGCAGTCAATTGACTCGGGCAAACATAATCACAACATAACCTAATTATCACTTATTGTTTCCTGATTCAGTTTCATGCCTATGAAATGAGCAGAAAAAATCCTAAACCATCTCCCAACGTTTTAGGATCAAAAGGATACTGTATGTGGTGGTATTTTATGGTGCTTAAGAAGGAAGGACCTTGGAATTAGAATGACTAAAACCAAATTCCCATTCTGGCCCTTACTACAGGCATGGTGACCTTACTTAGTCCTCAAAGCCTCATTTTTTCATTGCAAAAATGGGAATAACTGTAACTATGTCATTAAAGATCATAGTTTTATAAAACAGAATAACACATGGCAGGGATTCAACAAATTGTAGTTATGCAAAAGTATTTTATGAGCTTGTAAACAGGTATAAAATATAAGATTGATAATTGTTATCATTATTTCATTCAAGTACTAAGATGGAAGTTAACTCTAAAAAATTATTCTTAATGTGCAAAAAATGACATTTATGATTCAGCCTAATTTTTCTCTTCATCTCATTCTTCTGTTTTGGGAAAAGATGTGCATTTATTTCATAGCATGTATTGCATTTTCTTCATAACAAGACGTTAAAATTGCTAATGATAATTATGACACAGAGAAATCCCTCTTGCAGTAAAGAATGCTGTGTAATTCTAAGAAGTCTTGTCACGAGCAGAGGTGACCAATTTAAAGAAAGACATTATGTACAAATGTTTAAATTGTATTATTGTAGTTCATGAGCAAAGTTCATGCTCTAATTTAGTTGCCTGATTCTGCACCTTACCAAAACAATATTACCGTTGTCTTAAATTAACTTTGCCTCAGTAAAACTTACAGAATTGGGTCGTATTAGAAATTTAAATCTGATTTTTGCAAGAATAAGTTTGAGATAAATGATACTAGGATATTTTAAATGTCATAGTTCTATGCAAAATCAAGTATATCTTAGGAATATGGTTTTGACTTTTCAAGAAAATGATGTGCTTTTTAAGTAGCTCTCTATATATTTTATAATTATAATAATACATTTCACTTTTTAAAAAATTGATTCTAAGTCTCTAGTGAGATATTCTATCTTTTTATTTTCGGGAAGATAATATTGTTAATTTAAAGACCTTGGCAGCTAACACCAGATTTGGTATCTAATCTAGGCCTGTATCTATTGTCTGTTTTAATGTCTTGGTTTTGGTTCTAGTATTTTGGTGTTCCAAGTTTTAAAAAAGTAATATTGTTTATCTTTTTTAAAAACATAAAGACTCCAAATGGTGTTATTTTTCCCCATAGAGAGTATGTCTTTCCCTCTGGCAGGCAGAAAAGCTGACAGCCAGAATGAAGTGCCTTGGAGCCAGCCCAGCTGACGTCTAGAGGAGCCGAGGCTGTCTTTCACCCATGTGCCTGCACATATAGAAGATTTGTGAACAAAATAAATGTTATCTTTCTTTTAACACATTATGTGTAGGGGTAGTTTCTGTTATATAGAAATTGATAATACAAACAATCAGCAACAAATAAATAGAACATATACATTTTTTGAAAAGCTTTTTTATAGAACATACAACTATTAATGTCTAGGAATAAAGCAAAATATTAAGATAACTCTAAATTATTAAAATTTCCTCCAAGTTAGTCTGTAGATCCATTGCAATTTCTATCAATATACACAGTTGTTCTGTAGAAATTATCAAGCTGATTCTAGAAGTTAAAGATATATTTATTTCATAAAGGCAATCTTTATGGGCAAGAACAAAGCCTGAACATTTATGCTACTATGTATCAGTATTTCTACATAAATCTCTAGGGATTAAGACTGTTAGATGTTTTTTTTCAGTGCCATGATGGAAAAAAATAGATAAATGTAACATAATAGAGCATCCAGAAATGAACAATGTATGCACGGTCACCTATTTACATCTAAGGTGACATCACCTTATCATTGGAATAAGGATGGCCTTTTTAAATAAAATGTTTTGAGTTCATTGGGTATCCTTTTGGAAAACATTAGTTTTGTACCCTACCTAACACCATAAATAAACATTAACTCCAGATAAGTCATAGCCTGAATAGGAAAGGTAGAAAAAAGAAAACTTCTACAAAAGAACATAGAATATCTTTATAACCTTGGTGTAGGTAAAGATTTCTTAAACAGGACAGAAAATAATGAAGTGAAAACTGATAGGTTAGATTATATTAAAATTAAAAAAATCTGTTCATTAAACAAAATCACAAAAAGACTGAAAAGACTCATATCCAAAACTTTTATATTTACTGTAAATATATATGTATTATTATATATTGATACATATATATCAAAAGACTCTAATCCATAATATATTTTAAAACCTTTCACATTAATAAAGTAAACAGACAACCTAATAAACTAATGAACAAGGAATTTCAACAGGCGCTTCACATAACAGAAAAAAAAGATAAATAAGACTCGAAATGGGACTCAGCTTTATTAGTTATCAGCAAAATGTAAATTAAAATTACAATGTAAATTACTATACATCCAAAAGAATGATGAAGTTTTAAAAAGGCAGACAATATCAAATATTCATAAAATGTGAGAAAAAAATTGAATTATCGTAACTGCCCTAGCAAAGTTCATACAAATAACCTGGATAAAACATTTGGCAATATCTACAAAGGTAACTCCTTGTCTACCCTATGACTTAGCAATTCCATTCCTTGTTAAACACCCAACAAAATTAGGTATACATTTCTCCAAAATGAAAATAACCTAAGTATCCATCAGTGCTATAGTGCATAATTGTGGTATATTCACACCATGGGAAACTACATGCATCTCATAGACAAAATATTGGGAGAAAGTGGCCGAACACAAATGAGTACCTATTGTGTGATTCCACTAATCTCAGTTTCACATTTTCTATATGTATGTTATAGTTCAATAACAAATTCTAAAGACACAAAGAATATTCCTGCTTCTGATTCTGAGGTTGCTCATTTACCCTGCTATTTCAGAAGGTCTTGACCCTAATGATTTTACATAAAGATTTTATTTTCTCATATTTGACACAAATTGAATCACAGTTTAAGTAAATTTGAGGTGAGAGGTACTGGTTGAAATTTGTAAATAAAACAACGAAGCATTTCTCTAATTTTGTTTTATCTTCTGTTTATGTCCATTTTTGAATGACTATAATTGATTGTTTTATCTTTCAGTGTTTTTGAAGCATTACTCAATCACAATAGGTGGTTATTATACCCATTTTATAGTTGAGCAATTTACTCTTATGGACATTAATGACCTTTCTCAATTTTACAGGAGTAGAAAGTTAAAGAATTTTGCATCAAGCCCAGTTTTTATCACTGTGAAACTAGAGTTTGTTGCCACTGACAAAGACATATTCAAAGACATAGGCCTTTGAAATTTAATTTTTATTTGAATATTTCTATTAATATAGTATGCCCACAAGTGTAATAATAAAAATAACTTATGTATTCAGCACCATGTATTTTATAAAGTACTTTTGTTTAAAGAGCTACTCCCCCCCCAGAAAAGTCAATCATTTTGTTTCTTAAAAATTTTTTTGCAATTTTTTAAAAATTAAATTCACATTCTTCAATATGTCATATATTTTATAGTATTCATGATATTAAAATTTGTCAACTCTAGATTAGGTTGCCTTTGATTGCCTGAGTTCAGGTAATTAGTAAACTGTCTGATATAATATGTAGCATAATTAATATAACTTAATAGAAAGTAATTTTTAAACCCTGATGTACTTCTCAGAATTACAGTAATGAAATTAGTATCTAAAGGTCACAACAATGTCATTTTTGGAAAGCATTCATTCAGGAATGAATTAAGCATGAGTCATATTTTCTCATATGATTGATTCCAAAACATAAAATAAGAATTTTTTTTAAAGCTGATTTATACATTAATGTTCATATAGTGTTGGTATTTAATTTTGGTAAATAAATTTATCTTACAATCTCTAAATTCAAGGAAAAATTCTTAGAAGGGTAAATCATTGGAATGTATTTGTGTGAAGTTATCAAAATAATAGAAAAGCAGAGTTTGAATAAAGTTGTAAATTTACTTTTATCCTAAGTTAAATTGAAATGAATTAATAATTCATGTTTTACATGTTTAAGGAACAACTAGCTGGTGTCATAATGATGATAGTAATAAACTGAAAGATCACTGTGTGCATTCTGAATCATAAAGATAATCAATTATTTGTGTATATTTTAAATTTTATCTTCATTGTATTATTTTCTGTCTGCAAAAATTGTTAATCTGATTATTACCACCAAATAGTAGCAAATAACAGTGAAATATTATTTCATATTTTAAGCTTTAGGATGCAATCTTAGAACCGACAACAGTTGTTTATTTGTTTGTTTTTAATAGTAATGATTATATCAGATCATTTCCCAGCCTGTTGATTTTACAGGATTAAAAAAACAAAACAACAATATGTAATAATGTAAAATTTCATTATAATATTATAATATTATTCTCTTCCATTCTGGACATCCTCAAAATTTAAACATCAAATATGCTGGCATTTTTTCCTTTCCTTTTCTTTATTTCCATTTTTGTAAATTTATGAAAGAAACATTTTCTAAGAAATTTAATAACATAAACAAGATAGCTGAATTTATAACAAAACAGCTGTTATCATAACTAAAATACACAAAGAAAAATGACACAGTAATGATTATTATGCATCTAAATTTTTCTTGGGCATGCCCAAAATTCAAGAAAAAATATTCACTGGTATGTCTAGGAGAGACTTCAACATTTTTTATCCCTATACAGTTTCTTGCCCAGTTATGCAAATTTCTTTTTTTTTTGGAGAATCACATGAATCTCATTCATCACTTTTTTATTTTATTTTTATTTATTTTATTTTTTTCCCCCAAAGCCCCAGTAGACAGTTGTATGTCATAGTTGCACATCCTTCTGGTTGCTGTACGTGGGACATGGCCTCAGCATGGCCGGAGAAGCAGTGCGTTGGTGCGCGCCTGGGATCCGAACCGGGCCGCCAGTAGCGGAGCACGCGCACTTAACTGCTAAGCCACAGGGCCGGCCCCTATGCAAATTTCTGAGTTTGCAGTATCCTTCCAAGGGTAAAACGGCTTTTTGCCATTATGTGTTCTTAAATATTTTAGTAGTGCTACTATATACAAAGGATTTACTACTTATAAATTATTGTCTTTCCTGAAACGGGGTTTAATGGAATATGTTAGGATTGTTAGCAATTGTGTGTATTGATCATTTGAAAAAAATAATGTTGGTTTCTTAATAGTCCAAATATTGATTCCATTGCATACACCTATTAATCTATAACAATTAAGTTTTAATATCACCTAAATATTTCTAAATTAGGGATATAATGATGAAAATGATTAATCAGTTCATTAGAAGAAAGGTGGAAATAAGTTCTGAATTGAAATAACTGTGAAATCTATGAAGTTTTTGTTTAAATGATTAGAATATAAGGGTTTAAGTTAGGAAAACATAGATTCTTCTTGAAGTTTCAATGACCTTATATCATTTAAGAATATGAAAATGAATATGAAATATGGAGATATGTATTCCTTTCTCTGTGTAATATTAAATTTTTGTGACATTTCTATAATGAAATCAAAGTTTATGTCTAGCAATTCTCACATTATGCAATTTATTTTTATAAGTGGAATGAGCTAGTTTATTTTAAAAATCTAAGAAACATGAAAATATATTTCAGTTTTTAAGGATTACAGTAGAGAAAATAGAGTTTAATAAAATGCTAGTACTTACCTACTTCCAAATATTACCTATCACTTTCTTTTATCATTTTTTAACTATCCTTTCAGGAAGAGAGATTAACATTTTAGAATAATACTTTTTAGAAAATTGTATTGTTTTCTCACTAGGAAATATATCTCCTAAAGAAATATTTCTCCTTTTGTAGCAAAATTCCCCGAACAATGAACTATACACAGTTTCTCCAATTTTTTTCCTGGTCTTTCTTAAATCTCCTCTCCATTAAAAACTCAATATAACATGACAACCAAAACTGAAACGATTTTGATAGTTTTACCAGTGCTTCCCATTTTCATAATCTAATGGATAATTTTCAGTCCTCATTTAACTTGACCAGACAGCGGGATTTGACATGGTCAATCCTCCTCTTTTCTTTGACATTTGATTCCCAGACCTCATTTTCTTTGGGAGTTCACTTGTGTTCTAAGGCCATGGTTGATCAATTCTTGTCCTCTTCTCCTCTCTATCAGTACTCACTCCCTCAGCGATCTCGAGTAGTATTCTGGCTTTAAATTCAATCCACCTGTCAAACTCCCTAAAATTTATATCTTCAATCTAGACCTCTCTGAAACACCAGATTCATAGTCCAAATGTCTCTTTAATATCTTCACTTTTGTGCTCAGTAGACATTCCATGTTGCTCAAATCCAAAACTAGTCTTCTGATCTTTTTCAAACCTGCTCTACTCACAGCCTTCCACATCTCAGTATTGATTATCAAAGTACTTGGTATCTTTCTTGATCCTACTCTTTTATCATTTCCCAGGTAGATGGGATGTACTCAGCATTGGGCAACATTTCACCATCTCCACTGTAAACACCCTGGGGCAAGCTACTGACCCCTCTTCTCACATGCATAACTGCAACAGTCTTCTGATTGATCTCCTTACTTCTAACCTTGCTCCCCTAAAATCTCATCATGTAGCATGTGTAGTGAACCTTTTTAAATTATTTATTTATTTATTTTTTAAATACAAATTGTATATATTTAAGGCGTGCAGCATGATTTGATATACATATACATAGTGAAATGGTTACTACAGTCAAGCTGATTACATATCCATCTGCTCACATAGTTACCTTAATTTTTTTTTTTTATGGTTAGAGCACCTGAAATCTACTCTCAGCGAATTTCCAGTATTCAATATGGTATTATTAACTGTAATCATCATGCTATACATTTGATCTCTAGACTTATTCCAACTTATTCAAACTGCAACTTTGTACCCCTTGACCAACACCTTCCCATTTCCCCCATCTCTCTACTCCCATAACCACTGTTCTACTCTAGGCTTTAACATATTTGACTTTTTTAGATTCTGTGTGTAAAAGTGAGATCATGCAGTTTTTTTTTCAGTGTCTAGCTTATTTCACTTAGCATAACGTCCCCCAGTTTCATCCATGTTCTTGCAAATAGCAGTATCTCTTTTTTTAATGGCTGAATTATATACATATATTTGATATATATATATATATTACAATTTCTTTATTCATACAGCTGTTGATGGACACCTTGGTTGTTTCCATATCTTGGCTACTGTGAAAAATGCTACAATGTACATGGGAATGAAGATATCTCTTCAAGGTACTGATTGATTTCCTTTGGATACATAACCACAGAGGGATTGGACTTTAAAAACGTAAGTCAGATCATGTCTTTCCTCTGGCTCCCTATTTTATTCAGAGTAAAACCAAAAACATTGCAATCTCTACATGGTCCTATGTGTTCTGTCCTTTCCAGTTCCTTCTTTGACATCATTTTTTTATTTCGCTCATCTCCAGCCAGACTTCCTTCTTGCTGTCATAGCATATCAAGCACAATTCGACATTTTCATTGTTGTCCAGAAATATCTTCCAACAGACCTCTGTGTGATCAACTACTCAACTTCTTTAAATCTTCTCAATGTGAACTGCCCTGCTCTCTGTGCTTAAAATTGCAAACTACCCCTCCTAGCCTGTGGCATTCTTACTCTGCCTTTTCTTCTTTCCATAGCACTTGTTACCTTCTAAAATATTATATAGTTTGCCCTTTTACTGTATTTATTGTTTATTTTCTGTCTCCTTGACATCTAGAATATGAGCTTCCCAAAGGCAGGGAGCTTTGTCTACTCTGTGCACCTAAGATGAAACAAGCACATAGTAGACTCTCCAAAAAATATTTGTTGAATGAGTGCATATCAGAAGTGAAATCAAAGGATAAATGGCTATATTCTGATATGCCATTCAAAGCTGTTGAGTATGTCATGCTTAACATAAAATGCATCGAAAAGTGTTTTATAAAAGTATGAAAATTAGTGAGCACTTCATACCTGGCCCATGAAAGCTATCCACATCTACACCCCTCTGGCTAACAGGATTGGATACAATCACCAGGACAACCCAGGAAGGCGCATGTTGAAGACTGCAGAGCTTCCACCTGCTTAAGTTTCTAATCTCTACTCTAAGGTGGATATCATAGAATCCCTTCTGATAGGAAGTTAAGAAGGAGTCTAGGGATATGATGTCAACAAGATGGCAAAATAAAAGTTCTCAACACACACATAAAAAGATAATAATGTGAGGTGACGGATGTGTTAACTAACCTATTGTGGTAACATTTTGCAGTATATATGTGTATCAAATCATCATGTTGTTATTTAAAATTATACAATTTTATATGTCAATAATATCTCAATAAGCTTGAAAAAGGAAATTAGACAGCAAATATTGGTAAACATAATTATATAAGAAACAGAAATGAAGTTTTCTCTTAGTAAATAAATTTTAAGACTGTAAAGGTTACACATGCCTGTCACCTTTCTGTGTTTAGCATATAAAAGATAATTGATATACAGTCATTAAATTAACATATTACTTCTTGCCCATTGCCTTTCATAGAAAACTTCTACTCCTGTACCCTTCTAGCCAAGCTTCCACGGTGATAGTGTTGTCTTTTTTAAATGTAAATGCAATATACTGTCTATTGCTTAAATATCTGCAACAGATTATTATTATAAATATCATATGCTTGAATAGGGCATGTATGTTCCATTACAATTTAGATTTTCGTATTTTATCATCCAGTCTCTTCCCAAGTGTTTTAAACATATGATATCCAAATGAATTGTCTAGAACTTTTGCTTCTGGGCATAATGCGAAGCTTCTATTAGGCTAATGCTCTAATGAGGAAAAAGTAGAAAAGACATCTCTGAAGTCACCAGAGAGCTGCTGAGACAAAAATGTTCTGAAGGTCAAGATTGTAGAAAGATAGGAATAACAGAGTATGAGTTGAGATTCTGCAAGCAAATTTTCTTTCTGGCCATTTATCTATTCTTGGAGAAGGAGAGATACTGAGAATATCAGATAGTTACAGCCATGTAACTGACAAACCAGAAGTTTTGGCAGTCTCATAGAGCTGGAGATGCAAAGAATGGAATTTGGCACTACCAAGGTAGACAGGACTTGAAGGGTCCAATATTCCAGTGAGAAGGGAGATGAAGGGGAAGTGAGCCCTACCCTCAGCAGTTTCCCCTACAAGGCTTTTACAGAATTGGTAACTCTGCAAAACTAAGCAGAATATTGCTGAAACAGGTGGTAGTTGACAGCAGTCTTATAGTAACAAGGAGACGAATGTTGGAATTCAGAACCTTCCAAGGAAGAGAAACCCCAGCAAACTCCCTAGACACTGAGGTAGGACCCCAGGGGTACTACACATGGGTGGGCAGAGCTTAACAAAAACTCCAGCCCCAGCATCCAGTCAGCTCAACCTCTAATGAGATTAAGATGCTCTATTCCTAGCCTATTTGTCTACCAGAGAAGAAGATTCAGACCTTCTTAAAAGAAGATGATAACATGTGTGAAATTCTATCAAAAATTACTCTGCAGAACAAGAATCAGAACCAAGAGGCAAGGCTACTGACAGAGGACCCAAATAATTGGATTACATGTCACAGATTTGAAGCACTTGATATACATAGCTTCAAAAAGGACATGACAAGATGGAGAATTTCGCTAGAGAATTGCATTACATATTTAAAAACAGAATAAAAGAAAAAATCTAAAACTGACAAATACAACAATTAAGAATTCAATATATAATAGTATATGGAAAGAGTATATTTTCCAATAGTATATGGAAAATAGTATATCGGAAAAGAGGATTAGCTAATTAAAAGAAATGTCAATAGAAACATCCAATTTGAATTATAGAGAGCAAAACAGATGGAAAAGAGAGAGAAAAGAGTGTCAGAAACATTGGGACGCAGTGAAAAGTTCTAATATACCAAGAATTGAAGTCTCAGAGAGAGAGAAAACGGGATCAATGTAATATTTGGAGAGAAGAAGTTTAATAATTTCTCACATACATAGCCACCCCAATTCCTATCCTGTTCAAATCATAAACTTTTTCTTTTCACCTGTCCTAATAGTGCTTTGTTCTTATTCATAACTGTTTTTACCACCAGATGATGCAGTTATTTATACATCCATAATACTTAGCTCCAGAAATTCTTAAAACTTCCTTGTACTTGACTAAATAAATGTTTAAAGACATACTCTGTAGCACAGATTTCTCTATCATTATATGCTTCTTTTGCTATTAATGTTAATATTTCAGTCCATTAATACCTCTCTCAGGTAGTTGGGTGGAGGAACATACAGATAAAGACTCTGTGTTAAATATCAATTGACTGAATTTGAGAAGTCATTTAATAAGTATTTGTTGAGGAGAATTAGAAAATTATAGTGGAAATGAAATCCTTTGGGTGCGAGAGAAATAGCATATGTTTTGAACTTACCTCTTTGCAGTAGGGGGCAGCACGATACTCCTTTGATTTCCAATTGCCAATATATGAACTTTGAGATTCTCTTATTGTTATAGACTTTCATAAAAGTTATGGTTTTATGTCATTAAAGCTGAAAGAGACATTAAAATTAAAAGTAAAGTACAATTTTCCTCTTTCATCATTTAACAGTTTGTAAATACTATCAACAATATCATGATTTTGACAGCAATGCCTGTGGTAGACTTTCAAAGGGAAATGAGGACAATACGCTGTTTTGCCTTTAAAGCCTTAAAAAACCATAATATGGTTAAGAATGTTCGAACTTAAATCCACTCTCAATGCAATTGAATCAGGGAACAGGAAAGAATAGCCTTTGTCTTCTCTGTCTTGCAGAAAATTGTCCTTATACTTACCAGACCGTTGGGTCAAGTGTGAAGGTAAGCCAATGGTGCATCTTTGGTTTATAAACAATTCTAACAGATGCAATCACTAAAGTTGTTATGACCATGTACCCAGAATGAAAGGGCATTTGGCACATCCTACATAATTGATTTTAAAACTGATTTAAAACTGCATGATCCTTGCTTTTAAATTTTGAAATCCCGAAGCCATAAACAAAAGATTTCTGTTAACACTAAAGATTCTAATTTGTGGTATAAGTCTCTGACACACAAAGCAGACAATTTTGTCCTTGTTAAGCATAAATTGGAAAGAGCAGGAGCAAAATTGATTATTAATTGCCCTGACAGTAGTAGAACAAAATTAATAATGTTACAGCATCTACACTGGGTTCAGTTGTTTCTTAAACAATGCAGAAAAATCACATGAACTATAATCAATTTTACCTGAATTAGAAGATATTACTGGCAATTAATGGCCATATAACTTTGAAATCAATGAGGTCTGCCAAAAGAAATTATGGACTCTACACTATTTTAACAATTTAGGTAATTTGGCTCAAGATTATTATGAAAAGGAACTTGGGAAATTGTAAGATGATGAAATGATGTAAGAACAAGGAGCAGGAATTTGAGAATGCTATACCTGATATATGATTTGTTTCTACTAGAAATAAATATGTTTTTGCTGTATTATTAGAAGTATATAACATATGTAACACTGTTATTATATTTGCAAATATTTAAAAAATAACTGATCTTAATAGGTCTATCATAATATTTCTATTTATAATTTACAATGTTTCATTATATTTCCATTTCTATCACAATATGATAGAAATGAGTTTTCATTTATTAGATTTACTATAGCATCTTGTCATAACTGCAACATTTTCACAGCATGACTATTCCCTCTGCATCAACAGTGTTCATAAGAACTACTAAGGAAGGCCTAAGTTAGGTATAGGATTTAATACCAAAATATTTCAAAAATGAAATAGTAAATATTTCATCCATTCTAAATTTAACACAAAACATGGCCATTTAGGGCCGGCCCCGTGGCTTAGCGGTTAAGTGCGGGCACTCCGCTACTGGCGGCCTGGGTTCGGACCCTGGGCACGCACCAAGGCACCGCTTCTCTGGCCATGCTGAGGCCGCGTCCCACATACAGCAACTAGAAGGATGTGCAGCTATGATGTACAGCTATCTACTGGGGCTTTGGGGGAAAAAATAAATAAATAAAATTATAAAAAAAACAAAACAAAACAAAAAAAACATGGCCATTTATATATTTCTTTAAGCTTTTTTCTCATTAGTTAAATAAAAACGTTGTTATTTATTTCATTATTTGTCTGCATTTCAGATTGAAAGTCATGATTTTAGGCTTAGATCTAGAACATTCAATTAAACTGTCATAAAGCGTGTGCATGCCATTAGGCTTACAAGTTAAAACTAATTTACATGAAGTGGAAATTTCTTTTAGGCTAGATGTCGAAATCACGAGTCTGTGTCGATTTATCACTTTCCACGTAAAATCAAGCATCTGATCCACTTGTAATACTGATTGTCCTACACTCCTGTCCCCTGGATGAAAGAGATCTTATGGAACCTTTTCCAAAACATATCCTTGTGAATGCAGAGACCAAGCTTTTACTTCAAGTAGTCAAATAAGTAATAAAATGTCCTTTGGGAAGGGTGACACTGAGAACTTGGTTTGATATTTGTGTCTTCAGGGAAAAATCTGTTAACTAAGAAAGCATAGAGGATATGAGTCTTGGAGTTCATAAAAAGAACTGTAGCATTAGTTTACTTGGTAAAATGATGTTCCATAGGGAATCATAGAATGTGCTTCAACTGATTATACTCCTGCCCACAAAACCAACATGCACAGTGATGCAGAAATGCAAATGGGTATTTTCAATCCTCAATTGGTCAAACTTAGGCTAAGATTTTTCTTGGAAAGAATGGAGAATTGTCCATGAGATTTGTCTGAAGGAAGGCAAGGTAAGTCATCTGATCCTCATAGGACAAGAGAAAGCATAACTATTTCAAGGTCTCTAAGCTTCCAAGCAGAGCCAGGATTAAAACTGAGATTGATCAGACACTACCCTTATTATAGTCACTATACTCATGACTTTCCAACTATTTTTAACAGCTGAATTTTTTATTGAATTACACAGGCCCAAGTTGAATCATATTAAAATATGAGCTGCACTGGTTGAAGTTGGGGTGAGTGGTAGTCCATTTATTTCTGTTTTCACACCAAATCTCACCCATCCCTGTCTTCCACAGCGGTCTCCAAGGCACTTCTACAGAACAAACCCTATCTTTCTCTAAAAGTGTTTTAAAATCACACATTTAAGATGCTAGATACCACATTAATATATCAATTTTTTCTATGGACGTTCCCATGATTACATTAGAATGAATTAGTGTACTAGCTGGTTAACTAGAAACAGAGAAGAAAATTAAGCATTCATTATTCACTGATAACAATCAGACTATTCTGAAATATGTGTGAAAACTGTGGCTGGGATTGTGAGGACTATATGATGCAGTTACTTTCCTCAAGAAAATACAGAGACCTAAAAGCCCATTGCAAAGGCAAGCAAAGTGAAGGTACCTGATGAAATAGAATCAGAAAATGAGTAATAAGGAATTATAAAGCAGTTGTTCTGAGCTCTTTCACTTATGTCTTTCTTTTATGTCAAAAAATTACAATATATGGTGAAGTGTGACAAGTGTTATAAATAAAAAAGGCAAAATATAGAAAGTTAGAAGTAGATGATAGCACTTCTCCAGGTAAACTCATTGGGAAGACATTCATGGATGTAGTGGTATATAATCTGGACTAAGCAACACAGAGGGGGAGCTAGAGGAAATGGGACACAGGGTAGATATACCAAGGCATCATTGAATATTTTTTCTCTTACTCTTCATAAATCTCAAAATTTCCTATAATATAGTACTACTCACTTTAGATAATAGTATTTCTTAATATTTGTATCACCTCTGACGTGACAAAACAACAATCTTATCATTTCCTCTGATGTTTTCTTCCGTCAATAATTCCTTAAAGTTGATCAACTCAAATATTCATGGCACTCTGTTTCTTTTTTTTTTTATTTTTTTTAAAGATTTTATTTATTTTATTTTTCACCCCAAAGCCCCAGTGGATAGTTGTGTGTCGTAGCTGCACATCCCTCTAGTTGCTGCATGTGGGACTCGGCCCCAGGATGAACGGAGAAGCGGTGCCTCGATGCGCACCCGGGATCCGAACCCGGGCCACCAGCATCGCAGCGCGCGCACTCAACCACCAAGCCACAGGGCCGGCCCGCTGTTTCTTAAAGTCAAAATGTTTTATGGTGGTGCAATGGTGCAACTGGTCATATGATAAAACCTCTCAAAATCTACCCCACTCCTTGGCCCTAAGATTGGGAAACCACTCCAGTCAGAAGTCTCCAGGATTGTGGCCCCTCCAGGAAACAGCACAGAACAGAAATTGCCAATAAATTGGAATGAACTTCCTCAGTCACTCCTTACTGGAGAGTCACCACTGCAGCTATCAAATTCTCCTAACTAGGAAAATTGGTGCTGTGTCTTCAATATTTAGCTTCTGAAAGTCACAGATGGGATGTTCTCTTGTGACTTAGACAGTGTCTGGTCATCTGCAAAGAGAGGAGATCAGTCATGGGCCAGTTTGCTTACAATCCATTATTGGAAAATTTCCTGGCTCTTCTCATATCGCTTCAATCTGAGCTTTGTAATTTCCTTGTCACTTTCTCACACATATTTACTCAACCCAGGAGATTCTAAGGCATGAATGATTGCACAATAGTTTCACCAACATTGTCCCGTACACGACATTTCTATGATTAATTCCAAGACACTAGCACAAAAAATAAATAATACAAGTAGCTATGTACACCTGGGGGATGAGAGCTTCCAAAAATCATTTATCCTAGTACACTCTACCACACTGTGAACTTCTCTAAGACATGGAAAATATTTTATTCTTCTGTTTATTGGCTACATCATCTAGTTCAGTTTCAGGAAAGCAGTGAATAAATATTTGTTTAGTAAATGACTGAAGTTTTTTTCATTAAATATTGAAAGATAAAGCTCATTTACTAGTTCATGTGTTACCATTGTATTAATCCTTGTTCAAGTCCTGTTATGAATTAATGAATATTTTTAGTCTTATTTAAAAAGAAGAGTGTAGTCTAATTATTATCAATTATTTGAGAAACATACTTCATTCAAATTTCCAAAATGCCCAGATTACAATGCAAAATATGCAAAGATTTTGGCTACGTTTCCTAGTGGAAACGTTATAAAGTATGTCATTAGCTCTATTTAAAGAAATCATTTAGAATAGTTATACAATACTCTTAAAAAGAGAGTGATGAAATTTTAGGCAAAGATTGTGCCTGTGTTGCGATTATTACCTTAGGGAGATATTTGTTCTTACATACAGATAATTAGCAATGAGTATTTACTAGATGGATGGATGGATGGTTGAAAAATACATACACAAAAACTTTGATAGGGAGAGTGTAGTAGGTTGAAAACTGTTTAGCAATTTCAGCTAGAAGGATGCATGTAATCATAGAAACAAGGAGAATAAAACAAATCTGGAGGTGAGCTAAAATCAAGGTTATCAGATTCTGTGGCCTCTCGTGTAATATGTAATAGACTTGAAAGACAAGGGCAGAACAAGGCACCGCTTTTCTTCTCCTCCCCCTCCTAATCTTCCTCCTCCTCCTTTTCCATCATCTCCTCCTTTTATCTTCTCTTCTTTATCTCTTGAGCCCATCTGTGACCATCACCAATTTTTCAAAATAAGCAAGAAATCACATAGACAAATTGGAAATCTGTTTGGGAATAGTGAGCAAAACTGTTTTACGCAAAGGAGTGGGGTTTTATCAAAAAGTAACTTTAGTTTAGAGCCTCGAATAAGCAAATTTTGCAAAGAGTAAGAAGTTAAAATAAAAATAGCATATTAACAAAGAGTAAATGCAAACAGTAGCATATTATTTAACTTTTTTTTTTTTTGCTGAGGAAGATTCGCCCTGAGCTAACATCTGTCACCAATCTTCCTATTTTTGGCTTAGGGAAGATTAGCCCTGAGCTAACATCTGTTGCGCATCTTCCTCTACTTTGTATGTGGGTCACCACCACAGCATGGCCACCGAGGAGTGGTGTAGGTCCGCTCCTGGGAGCTGAACCCAGGCCTCTGAAGTAGAGCATGCCAAACTTAACCACCAGGCAACCAGACCAGCCCCTTTTAACTTTTTAAAAACAGCTTTATTGAGGTATAATTGATATATAAAGAACTAAACATATTTAGTGTGTACAACTCGGTGAGTTTGATATATGCAAATATTTTAGTAGGTTGTGGATATATCTAGTATGGTGATTATGGTGGTGGTATCGCAAAGGCCTATTTTAAGGAATAAAAAACATTAGTTAAGACTAACAGCATTTAAAAGCTTCAGTTTGAGCAGATGCAGATTCCTTGTACATATTTTTTTCTCCAATATTTCTGTTCCAATTTGATAAATGGCATGATATTCGAAGGAGATCAAAAAGTCTATTTTTGTCCTTGTAGGTAGTACCACATTAAGCTATTCATGAAAGATGAAACCTACTCATTAAAAAAGCCTAAAGAGTGAAAGGATTCAAAGATTTTATTAGGTGTGTGTTCTAATATTTAACATTTGATGATGTGGTGTAGTAACTTTAAAATTAGAAGATTCAGATTCTTAGAATAGGTCTTGTAATATAAGCCATGTGACCTTGGGCAAACTTGAGTCTCAGTTTCCTCATAGTTAAATTGAAAGCTTTATATATAAAAGCCCATTAAAATGTGAATGATTGAAAGTTTTCCGTTGTGGGTAGTAATCTCATTCCATAAACTCAAATTACTTTCTTTTATCTCCAATTTTGCTGAAATGGTAGTAATTTTATCTCTGCCATTTGGAATTCTTCCATTTTTAAGAGGTGTGTCTAAGTTCTAGGGGCTTATGTAAAGTCAATATCTTAGTTGGTTGGGAAGGATGCTCATGAGTTCTTTGGTGGTCACATAATGTAGGCTAATAACCGTAGAGGAACTGATGATTTCTCTGGTTTTCTGTTGTTGGTTCACGTAGGTCACTGCAGAGTCATCCCTCAAACTTATTCGTAATCCCCTTCAAGTGCAAGGCTTTGACTGCTCCTTCTGTTTCACTAGGCCTAAGATACTTCACCTTTTTCTAAAGCTCCCTCTCTCATACCACACTTTGGAATAATCCTAATGTTTTCACATCTTGTTAGCATGTAGAATCCTGGGGTCTCACAAATTTGGCAAGAATGTGCCTCCAGATCCATCACATCTGAGATTTTGTTACTCTCTACAACCAAAGCGATCCTTTTCTAGTCCCATTGGCAGGAAATATAGTTATAGTTTCTGACCTATAGTCTCCCATGTCTACTGCCTATAACCTGGATTTATGTTATTAGGAATTATTTAAAGCATGGACTCTGAAGTAAGACTAGAGTTGAATACCTGGACATCCACTTACTAGCTTTGCACCTTGTTATTTAACCTCTCTGCACCCTGCTTTCTTCATTTGGTAAATAAAAATGATAATAGTATTGACCTCACAGAATTTGATATGTGTAAATAACCAGAATTTTGTCTGGCACCAAGTAAGAACTATACAAATGTTAGCTATTATTATTCCTATAAACTTCCTAGGGTGCCTTCATACGTCAAAGACATCTTGTCTTTTAGGTTTGAGCATAGAATAACTTATATGCTATCAGAAAAGTAGTGGGAACAGAGCCAAGCGGGGAACAAGAATGAGTAGAAAAAGAAAACATAGTTAATATTTTATTAGTAAGGTGCCAGCTAAGTAGCTGGAGTGGTAGTTTACGCAGATCATTTATTTCTTTTGCACATAGCAGTTGATTGTTGAGCAATACAGGCTGTTAGGACAGTGCTCCTCAAGAAAGTCTTTCAAGAACTTAGATTGCTATAACCTGGTAACATTCTTCTTATTGTACTGTCATTCCCTAGAGAATTGTTCTTATCTACATGGTTGAAGCTGACCCATTGCCTTATCTGTCTTCCATCCCCCAGGAAGGATTATGGAGGAAATTCAGGGTAAGTGTCACCAGAAGTCACACATATCTCTTCTAGCACATCCTACAGGATGGGTCTAACTCAATGGCGTACTTAATCTGCAAGAGAAGGTAGGAAATAGTTTCTAACTAGGTAGCCGTATGCCTAGATAAAACTTGGAAGGCTCCTTACTAAAAGGTAAAAGGAAAAAATTCATGCTAATGAAGCAGTGTTTACTACAGTATTTAAAAATTTTACCCATTAAAATTACTTTAATAATTGTTCATTCTATAATTTGCAGATGTATTTTCTAGTTTGGTATACAGTGAAGATGACAAAGAGGTCATCATTGTAAAATATTTTCTCATCTACACCATATTGTTTTTGCAATAATCATGCTTACATGAAATTTGCAAAATCCATGTCTCTTATTACAGTGTTGACTCTAAATTGCATTATATTGAATTTATAAACGCATATTGTATAAATTTGACAAAAGTAGGTTTCAGGATCATATTCACTCAAAAAGATTTTTTTAAATTCTTTCTATGCTGGGGATTGTTAATAAGGCAATCTGTCCTCTTCTATATATGCCTTGGTGGATTTAAAAATAACTTTGCTCAAAAGCAGACATGCTAGCATTTCAGTTCTGCAAATTACTGTGTGACCTTTTGATAAAGTAAACTTTATCCGAGAAAGTTTTATAACCTTTTAAATGGGTTATTATTATCTCTGGATAGTTGTGAGAATAAATATACTCAAGAATATATAGAGTCCAACACAGAAGCTGGTACTCAATAAATGCTGTTCTGTTCCTCTTCACCCTTCTCCTATTTGTGGGTCAGGAAGAATTATTTCCATTTTCCAGGCAGGGTACTTGAAAATGGGAAGATTACATGAAATTGTTGAACTGATCAAGTTTTCCCGTCACCATGCTAACAAGATCCTAGTGTTCATCATCCTTCAGTTCCAAACCCTTCATAAAGACCTTTCCAAATCTCTTAAGTTTTATCTGCTTACTTCTCTTTCTACAGACCTAAAAGCACCAAGGAGTCTTACTTGTATGTGGAGAAGAAAGCACAAAGAAAGAGATACATTTTAAACTTCTATTTTGTCTGAAATATTCCATTTCAGCTAATTTCACCACTATGTAAATAATTTTTCATTTGATTAATCACCATGTCCACTTTCACTATTTACAGTTTCAATCTCTACTTCTGGTTGTATTACTTGCTGTAATAAATTGCATCAATCTAACATAGTTTAAAGAACATGCAGAAATAATACAGATATGTTTTTAATTTTACAACATGTATACATTATAGCTCTGTATTTCCTTTCTCTCATGTTTTTTCTTTAGTTTACCTGTGGTCTTGTACCCTTTGACTGTAAGGTTTATCAGACACAATAGAGAAAACTTGAAGTTACTACCAACTATAACATTCCCTCATGGCCATGCCTGTGTTTTCTCTATCCTTCTGGTGACAGACTTGCCTCTTTGAATAAAGCTGAATGTATGAACTGGGATGGGCCAATTGTCACTCTCAAAATAACTCTTGATTTCAGACTGAGCTCATTTGCTAATCTGGGTAATTTCTTATTATGTTTTTCTTACTAGACATGGCAATGAAGGCTTTCTTTTTGCTTTGATGGAAAGCCTGTAATCCAGAACTGCTTTTAGCAATGTAGCAATGGATGAGCTTCTTAAAAATAGTCCATCCAACAAAATGAAGACCACTTGCAGAAAGATGAGGAGATGAGCAGTGGGGAGAGAGAAAGAGAGAGAGTAGCACGTACAAGCCTTTATGTCCTTGGTTTTATTTATCCTTGATGGAAGCTTATGTCTTTTGTTTGGAATCAAGAACAGACAGATTTTCAATTTTTACTTGTTTATTTAAATTGAAGTTTTGTCACTTACAAATAGATACCCAACAATTGCACAAGAATTTCAGTTACGTGCATATTTTGGATATCAGGAAAATAATTATTTGGGAAGGAAATAAAATCCACCCAGAATTCTGGTACATTCCTTCATTTATTTATCCATGCGGCATATATTGAGCATATTTTTGTGCCAGGGACTAAGCCTTTCTGGAAATATAGTCAAACCAGATGTACAAAGATCTCTGCCCGTATAATACTCCCAGGATATGGTAGGAGACTGGCAATTATACAAATCATGACAAGGGAAAGTGGTGTGTTCTTTAGGAACCGTATGCAAAGGGCTAAAAGAATACAGAAAATAGACAATATAACACTGTAAGTTCCAAGTCACCTGCTGAGAAATTCTCTAGTCTTCAAATATTTAATTAAATCATTAACAAACAATGTTTAGTAAGATACACTAAATTCAGTAATATACTCTAAATATACATGGTAGAACCTGCAGGAGTGCCTGAGTTCTATGTTGCAATCAGTGTGTTACTGCATCAAGAGACAACATGATCAAGCTAAAACACTGGTGACTCTGAACCATACTTACACATTAACATTACTTTTAGAGCTTTAAATAAGTACCTATCCTTGGGACGCACCCTAATTTATTTTATTCAATTAATATGAGACGTAACTTGGGCATGGCTATTATTTAAATTGCTATGAAGTGACTCTGTTGGGCTGCCAGGGTGGATAATCACTGACCTAGATTCCTAGGAGGCCCAGATAATTTAATTATTTTGGCAGAAATTAGCAGAAATATGTGAAAGGGATTTGTCTTCTCTCTCTGTGTAGTATTGGGAATTTCTAGGCAAATGCATGGAACTTTCCAAATACAAAAAGTCAAACATCTGACATCTATATTCTGTCCATAGCAATCACAACAGTGAATGGTGGAAAAATAGTGGAAAGTTGACTTTCCAAAAGATTTCTGTTGGAGTAGGTTACTGAGGGACGTGACTGCCAGTTGACCTGTGAGCTGGACCCGGGTTATCGAAGGTTCCTAACCTCCTTCCCTGTCCTTGGAATATGCATTCCACTTCCCTTCCCCAAACTAGAAGCTGCCCAAGAACACAGCCTTGAGATAGTAATGTGGTATTGAGACCATCTGAAAGGTATACACGACTGAGCCCAGTTAAGGCCTCTTTATAAACTTGAAGATTCTGGCATGGGGGTGTGGAGATTTATTCAACTTGTGGCCACTCAAGACAAGCCTTATAAGTAAGTTCCCTTACTTATTAACACTGCCACCTACCAATCTAGAGTGGTCTACCTTTTTCTTTGGTCTCTCCTTGCCCTCTGTGTACAGGGCCAGTTTGTGAAACAACAATTTCAATAATAACAAAAACTGTATGTAACTAATAAAAATGTGTAGAACAAAATTGGTATTGATATGCAATGATATACTAACTATATGTGTTATTTAATGTTGCACATGTATCATTTTTTCATTTTATTGAAAAACTTTGCTATTCAACTGAAAATTTTATTAAAACACAAATAATCATTGTTTACATCTTAGAGATTCAATATTCAATTGGTGGTGTTCATTGCTATGTGATCTACATAAACACAAATAATTCTTTCTACATCTGCTTTGCTCTAGACTTGAAAAAAACTATTGAACAAATGTTTTTATAAAAATGAGCCTGCAAGTGTTTCATTGAACACATAATTCTGTGTATCCAGTAATGTTATATACCAGGGAAAAGTGAATCACATTTTCTAAACTCTGTCTTGCTGAGACAAGCCTAAAGGATGAGCAATAAATAATACCTGTGCAATATCATGTAATGAAATGAAAATAGTGAAATGTTCTTAAAAAATACTGTAGACTGTGGAACACATATTTCTTGAAGCTAGACTCTAAATTACTGTGAAAATTATTTGGGTAAAAAATTACATCTGTATGTTGTTTAAATACCCTGTAACATGTACTATAGATGACATTATGTATAGTAAAGTTTGTGGAAAAAAAGATTTAAAAACATCTGCGCTAGAGAGTACATATGAATGAAAAAAATCACTATATGCAGACATCTGTCCTTTCAAACCATTTTGATTTTATGATTACTATTAAATAACAACAATTATATAAAAGTATATTGAGTACTAGGCACATTTCTAAGTACTTTACATGTATTATTTCATTTCATCCTCTCTAAATGCAATGAAGTACTCTTAAGATTAAATGATGCTTTTAACAGTATCATCAAATGCCTAATTTTGAATCAACATGTCTAATATAAGTTTGCTTACCTGAAGGGTTTACTAGATTTTACTTTTATGTTGTTTCTAAAATCTAATTTGTGTTTGTGTGTGTGTGCACATGTGCGTATATATAAAAATGTTGCATTTGTGCTTCTGAGGTTTAAATGGGTCACTGATACGAGTTTCTTAAATGTATTGAGTTTAGGAACTAAAGTGAACTAAATGTGCATAGAATGTTCTTTCTTTTTCTCTCTCTCAATATGTCTCCTTACATATCATTATGAATTCAAACGTGACCAATAAGAGCTCTTTTGAGCAGAGTTCATTTTTAAAAATAATTCCATTAGTCTTTCAGAGCTTCTTGCATAACAAAATATATCAGTCATACTTGCATTTTTCCTGCCCTAGAACTATGTTCAGATATTTCTTCAAGGAGTCCTAGTTCTTTTTAGTAACAAATGGTAGTTGTAAAGCAAGACCTTGGTGCTCGGTGTGCTAATTGCTTTCGGAGGGTCATTGCTTTCAGACATTTTCAGTGGACAGATAGAGAATATATTTTTTAAATAAACTTCATATTTTAGAATGCTTTTAGATTTACAGAAATATTGAATAGAGAGTACAGTTTCCATAAACTCTGTACTCAGTTTCCCTTATAATTAACATTTAACGTTAGTGTGATACATTTATTATAATTAATTAGCCAATATTGAAGCATTATTACTAACTAAAGTCCCCTTCTTATTCAGATTTTATTATCTTTCACTTAGTGTCCCTTTTCTGTTCCAGGATCTCATCCAAAATACCACATTGCACTTGGTCATCACGTCTCCTTAAGATTCTCTTGGCTGTAAGAGTTTCCCAGGCATTACTTGTATTCTAGAGATAAATCCACCATGAACATCTTCCTCATTTCTTTTTAAAACTAACTAGTACTCCCCTGTATGCATGCATTATAGTTTATCTAACTACCTATTATGGTGTTGAAGTTGTGGATGGTTTTCAAACTTCGCTATAATAAATAACGGTATAACAATTTACTTGTGCATTATGTTGTTTTATGTTTGTAGAAGTGAGTCAAACTCCACTCAATAGAGGTTGTAACATTTTGAAATCTCCCACAACATATAAAAATTCCTATTTTCTACATCCTAGCCAACAGAATATATTGTCAGTCTTTTTGGTTTTGCCAATCTGATAAAAGATAAATGGTATCACTGTATAATTTTATGTGTTGTTGTCATTATTATTATGTTCAACATAATTTCATGTTCATAAGGGACATTTTTCTTTTTTTGCCCTATTCGCTTACTCTTGTAATTTTTTTCCATTAACTTGTTTTCTTTTGCTCTCTATTTTTCAGAGCATTTTAGATAATAGGCATTTTGAGGCTTTGTCTATAACATCAATGGAAAATATTTTGTTTCAGTTCTTCTTTTGGCTATTGCCTTTTCTGCAATTCAATTTTTATTATTTTTATTTTTAGATTGTAGTATTTATAAATATCCCTTTATTTCTTTTGAATTTTAAATAATAGATTGTTCCATGAGCACATAAAACGTAGCTGTATTTTCTAGTATCAGAGTGCAAAATTGGATATATCGATAAGATGCTCCTTATTGATTGCTATTTAGATGCTTTTTATCTTTACTCAATATTGTGTCCATTTGATCTGAGACAAAATAGTGTGCTGGAGGTTTATTAAGAAGTGCTCTTGGGATCAATACTTATTGATAGAAATGGAAAGAGCCAGAATGGGCCAGAGGAAGTAGTTGAGCTGCCATGCAGTCTCCACAAAGGCTTCAGCCAGAACACCTACGGGGAGCACTGAAGCTGGGATGGCCCTTCAGAGTTGTCCCCCACTGCATTGAAGGGGGCATGCATTTATACTCTTCCATTGCTTGGTCTCTGGATATAGTCTGTCACCAGAAAAGGGACTTGTTCTTGGGAGAGCCAGCTCTCTCCAGCCAAGACAGTTTCCAGAGAAGGATAAAAACTGGGAGGTGATAGCTGGCAGTATGCCAAGCAGATTAGGGAAAGGTCTTTCAATCCTGAAGAGAATTTCTCAACAGATTCTATATCTTTCTCCTCATATGCCCTCTAGCCTCTGCTTTTTGAAGGTGGGTGCTGATTTTTTAGTGCACAGCTACAAATAAGTATCTTCATTGTGGTTTTGGTTATTTTATTATAAAATATACATATAATAAAGCATTCCACTTTATCGTATTTAAAGTTAACTCACCTTGTCACACTTAACGTTTTCAATAGTTGCTTAAGTTTTGTTTAAATTGTCTGATATATTTTGCCCATTCTTTAATTTTTATCCATTCATAATACTTTGTTTTTGTGTATTTTTGTATAGAATGTAGAATTGTGCTTTGATTTATGAGCCATTCTGAAAATTTTTCTTCTTTTGAAAGGTGAGTTAAGCCAAGTTACATTTATTGATGCAAGTTGCATGTTTGTTGTTAGTTCCCTTATACTATTTTATGTTAAAAATACTGTACGTTATACCTACCATGTATTTTTTTTATATGACCTAAATTTCTTCACCATTTGCTAAAGGTATTTTGGTATTTGAAATGTTTCTACATCCGTCATAATGGTTCCTTTTATATTAACGCTCTTATCTGACACTTAAATCCACTTTTCCTCCCATAGGCTTCCACTGTTTGGTGTGTGACTTTTCTATTCTTTAGTATTCAGTATTTTTCTATTTCCTATGTGGATGTCACTGAGTTTACGCTACTTATATCATTTGAGTGTGTGTGTGTGTGTGTGCGTGTGCGTGCACGTGCTCTAACCACTTTGTCAACATCTATACAATTCATTTCCATTCTTCTCACTTTTGATTTGGTCTTAAGATTATCTATAACCAATGTTTTTCACTACCTTTTTGTTGATATTTCCTCATTTATCTTTGGATTAAATGAAAATTTTCTTTAGTAGTAAGGGATCCTGGAAACAGTATAGTCTGATTCTTTTAGTTGTTTTGCTTTCATTATAATTACTGACATAATTTGGGTTTAAAAATATCATCTCATTATTTTCTATACATGGCTTTTATCTTTCTTTTCTTAGCTTCTTTCTGATTGTTTTAGCTATTAAGTGTTTCTTGGGGCTGGCCTGGTGGTGTAGTGAAGTTCATGTGTGCTCCACTTCGGTGGCCCAGAGTTTGCAGGTTTGGATCCCGGGCACGGACCTACACACCGCTCATCAAGCCATGCTGTGGCGGCATCCCACATACAAAATAGAGGAAGATTGGCACAGGTGTTAGCTCAGGGCCAATCTTCCTCACCAAAAAAACCAAAATAAAACCAACAAACAAAACTATTAAGTGTTTTCCTTTATTTGCTTTTATTCATGTAGCCTTTCACTCTTCTTTTGATGGTTACCCTAGATTACATCATGCAATCTCTATTAAATACGAATTTAAAAATAATGCTTTTACCATTTCCTGGATAATGAGGGACCTTGGAACACTTTACTGCTATGCACTCCCTTCCTAACTTATATGTGATTTTTATTATACATTTTAATTGTCTCCATCTTGTAAATGTTACAAATATTTTTATTACTATGTTATGCAGTCAATATTTTATTAAATTTACCACTATATTTAAACTTTCTACTATTTATACTTGTTCATCCTCAAACTTCCTTCCAGGTTACATTTCCTTCTGAGTGAAGAATATTCTTTTCCATTACCTTTATAGCAGATCCATTGCTAATGAATTTTTCTCCGTTTTGTTTGCCTGAAAATGTCTTTATTTAGGCTTCATTTTATCTTGAAAGTTATTTTCTTGAAGCATAAGGAATATAACTCTACAGTGTTCTGGCTTCCATTCTTTCTTTTGAGATGCCAGCTGTCACTTTATCGATGTTCCTTTAAAGTTCTTCCCAGAGCCTGCCTACCACCATACCCCATCCCCCCTGCAGATTGTTGTCTCTGTGTTTTATTTTCAGCATTGTCATGTGACGTTCCTGGGTGCAGTTTATCTGTACTCATCCTGTTTAAGGTTCGCAGAGCTTCTTGACTCTGTGACAGGAAGTCTTTTTTTATTATATTTTTGGAAAACTTTCAGCCGCTGTCCTCTTTGAATATGGCTTCTGCCTCATTCTCACTCATCTCCATCTGGAACTGGAAGAACACATCAGTCAGACCTTGTCCACTATTAAATAGGTCTCTTACGCTCTTTCCTATGTTTTCCGTCTTTTGTTTTCTCTTGTGTATTGTGGATATTTTCTTCAGAACCACAATCAATTTTACAAATTTTTTATTTAGTGATGTCTAATCTACTATTAATTCTACCGCTTAGGTTTGTAATTTGAGTACATTTTAAGCTCTATAGTTTCTCCTACTTATTCTTAAAATAGTTAACATTTTTTTTTCCTGCCAAAATTCTTGGTGCTGTCTTTTTTTATTCTTGAAAATAATAAGCATAGTTATTTTGGCTTGTGTCTTTCTTCATATGACTTACTAAGTTGGTTTTTTTTTAGGACTTTATTTTTTTTTAGAGCAGTTTTAGAACAAAACTAGGAGGGAGGTGTAGAGATTTGCCATACACCCCCTGCCCCCACACATGCATAGCCTCCTGTTATTAACCTCTCCCACCAGTATGGTACATTTGTCACAATTGATGAACCTACATTGACACCATAATCACCCAAAATCTACAGTTTACCTTAGGATTCACTCCAGGTGTTGTACATTCTGCAGGTTTGGATAAATGTATAACGACATGTGTCCATCATTATAGTATCATACATTGTATTTTCACGGTCCTAAAAATCTTTTGTGTTCCACTTATTCATCCCTCCCTCCCCACTAAACCCTGGCAAACACTGATGTTTTTACTGTCTCCATAGTTTTGCCTTTTCCAGAATGTCATATGGTTGGAATCATACAGTATTTATTCTTTTCAGATTGACTTCTTTCACTTAGTAATATGCATTCAAGATTACCCATTTCTTTTCATGGCTTCATAGCTCATTTCTTTTTAGCACTGAACAATATTCCATTCTGTAGAGGTACCACAGTTTATGTACCCATTCAGCTACTGATGGACATCTTGGTTGTTTCCAAACTTTAACAATTATGAATAAAGATGCTATGAACATCTATGTTCAGGCTTTTGAGAGGACATAAGTTCCCAGCTCCTTTGGGTAAGTACCAAGGAGTGCTATTGCTGAATTGTATGGTAAGAGTAGGTTTAGTTTTGTAAGAAACCACCAGCTATCATTGCATTCCCACCATCAACGAATGAGAAGTTCTATTGCTCCACATCCTCGCCGGCATTGGGTGTTGTCAGTGTTGTGGATTTTGGCCATTCTAATAGGTGTGTAGTGGTATCTCATCATTGTTTTAATTAGCGTTTCTCTTATGACATATGACATTAGGCAACTTTTCATGTGCTCATTTGCCATCTGAATGTCTTTGATAAGGTGTCAGTTGAAGTCTTTGGCTCATTTTTAATCAGATATTTTTGAGTTTTAAGAGTTCTTTGTATATTTTGGATAATGGTCCTTTATCAGATGTTTTTTGCAGATATTTTCTCCTAGTTTGTGGCTTGTCTTATAATTCTCTTGATATTGTCTGTCACAGAGTAGAGTTTTTCATTGTAATAAAGTCTAGCTTATCTATTATTTCTTTTATGGACCAAGTGCTTGGTGTTGTATCTAAAAAGGCATGTCTGTATCCAATTTTATCTAGGTTTTCTCCTTTGTTGTCTTTTAGGAGTTTTATAATTTTGAATTTTAAATTTAGGTCTATGATCCACTTTGAGTAAATTTTTGCAAAGAGTGTAAGGTCTGTGTCTAGATACATTGTTTTTGCATGTGGCAGTCCAGTTTTCCCAGCACCATTTGTTAAAGAGACTATCTTTGCTCTATTGTATTGACTTTGCTCCTTTGTCAACGATTAGTTGACTATATGTATAGAAGTCTATTTCTAGGCTCTCTCTTTTGTTCCATTGATCTATTTGTCCATCACTAATACCACACTGTCTTGATTACTGTAGTAGCTTTAGAATAAGTCTTGAAGCCAGGTGGCATCCATCCTCTGACTTTGTTCTTCTCTTTCACTAGTATGTAGCTATTCTGGGTCTTTTATCTCTCCTTATAAACTTTAGAATCAGTTTGTCAATATCCATAAAATAACTTGCTAAGATTTTTATACATCAAGTTGGGAAGAACTGACATTTTGCCAACAATGAGTCTTCATTTCCATGGAATATCTCTCCTTTATTTAGTTCTAAGTAACCGCTATTGCATTTTTAATTTCTAATTCCACTCGTTCACTGTTGGTATATAAGAAAGAAATTAACTTTTGTCTATTAACCTTGTATCCTAAAAAACTGCTAGCATTAACAAAATAATTCTAATTCCTCCTTCCCATCCCTTGTATGATTGATGTCATTCATTTCATTTATGTATATGCATATATACAGGCTTATATAAATATATTCATCATCATTTAATACATTGTTGCCATTATTTTGAACAAATTGTTATGTGTTAGATCCAGTATGAATAAAAGAAAAGTTTTTATTTTACTTTCATTTATTTATTCTCCAATGCTCTTTCTTTATGTATATCTACATCTGACCTATATCATTTTCCTTCGTTCTGAAATTTTTTTAACATTTCTTGCAAGACATTTCTACTTGCAACAAATTCCCTCAATTTTTGTTCATCTGACAAGTGTTTATTTTTCCTTCACTTTTGAAGGATAATTTCACAGGGTACAAAATTCTACACTGGTGGGTGTTTTTGATTTTGTTTTGGCTCAACACTTCAAATATTTTTCTCCACTGTCTTGCTTGCTTATTTTTTGGAAGAGAAGTAGGATATAATTCTTGTCTTTGTTTCTCTATAGATAGTGTGGGTTTTTTTTTTTTTTTTTAAATCTCTGTCTTCTTTCAGGATTTTTTTTCTTTATCTTTGTTTTTCAATAGTTTGAAAATGATATGCCTAGGTATAATGTTTTTGACATTTATCCTGTATGGTGTGCTCTGAGCTTCCTGGATCTGAGGTTTGATGTCTGACATTAATTTGGGGAAATTCTCAGTCATTATTGTTTCAAATATTTCTTTTGTGCCTTTTTCTCTTTCTTCTCCCAGTATTCCCATTAAGGGTATGTTTTACCTTTTGTAGTTGTCCCACTATTCTTGGATATTCTGGTTGTTTTTTTTTTAATCCTTTTTTCTTTTTAGTTTTGGAGGTTTCTATTGAAAAATGCTTAAGACCAGGGATTCCTTCCTTAGCTGTGTCCACTCTACTGATAAGCCCAGAAAAAGCATTCTTCATTTCTGTTATAGCTTTACAGTGTTTTGGATCACTAGCATTTCTTTTTGGTTCTTCCTTAGCATTTCCATCTCTCTGCTTATGTGCTCTCTACTGTATCCATTAGAACCCTTCACTTATTAATCATAGTTGTTTGAAATTCCCAGTCTGGTAATTCTAACATCCCTGCCATGTCTGGTTCTGATGTTTGCCATGTCTCCTCAAATAATGTTTTTTGTCTTTTCATATGCCTTGTAATTTTTTATTGTTAGCTGGACATGATGTGCTGGGTAAAAGGAACTGCTGTAAATAGGCCTTTAGTAATGTGGTGGTGTGGTGTTAGAGGATGGGAAGCATGCTGTAATCCTATGATTAAGTCTCAGTCTTTTAATGGGGCTGTGCCTCTGTACTGTGAGTTTCACATAGGCTACTCAGGTCTTCTCCTCTTCAGGCAGGACAGGATGACTACAGTGGGCTGGAATGGGTATTTCCTTTCCTCCACGTGGAAGGCTAGCCAGGTGTTGGATATTTCTGGTGTTGGTGTTGGATATTTCTCTTCCCCCAGATTAATTAGGCTCTGATAAAACCCCAGCTGGTTAAGATCCAATTAATTAGTTTCTCCTGAAGGCTGACCTGTTTAAGAAGTATAAAATGCCCCTGTGTATTTCAAAATGGTTCCTTTTCCCCTCCTTATATTGGAAGCACAGGGGGAATTTTTCTCAGATATTTACTGTGAGAATCTAGTTAGAGCTCCAAATGTGTGGAGGGCCCCAATTACTGGGTCCCCCTAAATTTTTTAACTCTCAGTGTAGTTCACTCTGACCCTCCAACATTTGTCAATTACAGTTCTGGTTTCCCTAACTGGCATTGGTTATGGGGCTGTTTCTTCTCCCATAAGCTGTGATTCTCTGGATTTGCCTCCGTCTCTCCAGTTCTTTAGGTAGCAGTTTGCTTTGTGTCCTCACTTCTCTTAAGGATCTAAGAAGAGATGTGGATTTTCAGTTTGTTCAGCTTCTTACTTGTTAGGCAGCTTGGCAACTTCCAAGCCTCCTACAAGTTGGGTTCATAAACTTTTTAAATTATAAAATTTTATAAAAGTATGTATATAAGTAGCAATGAGGGCCAAAGAGGATCAAAACTCAGAACTTTTATTTTGTCCTTATTCAGCATTTTGAATGCATTTGAGAGCTGCATATATATTGAGAGGTGGGAAATGTTTTGAAAGAAATTGATGATAGTGGTCATAACATTTTATTTCCTTTTATGTTTCAGGTTTAACATTAGTATCAAAAGTTCAGAGTTGTTAATTTCTGGGAAATGTTCATAAAATAAGAGTTTCTTACATGCACACACATACATAAGAAAAAGCGAATTTGGTAGAAATGTAAACATTGTCAAAATCTTGTTAAAAAAATAGAAAAGCCTTTTCTTTGCAAGTCTAAGTTTCATATCTTTCTGTCCAGTTGGCCCAGCTGGCCCTGGTCCCCAACGCTGAACCCGTCTCCAGGCTTAAGACCTAAGAGCAAGGCGCCAGGGGGATGGGGCACTCTCTAGTGGACACTCTCAGCTCTCAGCATCCCCCACTCCCCCATGCACACCAGCACCACACGAGCCTTCAACCTCACCCACGCATGCACGTGCCTATAGATTTATGCTGGAAGACCGCTCTTCTCCCAATCTCACCCTCCTTCTTTACATGCTCTTCACTCCCATCCCTGAGCCCATCCCTCTGTTTTGTCTCCCCATCTGTCAGCAACCTGTTTGCAAGTGAAGCAATATTTCCTGTTCTGTATATACAATCACTCTTGCAGCCTCTGGTGTTTTGTTATTGTAGAGAAACACAGATTCTTTACACACTTGTAGGGTTTAGGTCAAAACCTAGTCCTATATCTCTTCTTCTCCTTGTGGCCCCTGCACTGTTGCCCTGATGTGTCATTTCTCTTACCCCGTTACTAAAATGTTTAATCTGACTTCCTGTATAGAAAAAAAAAGGCTTAAAAGTAACTGATGTTCTTAAAGACCAAAGGAGATTGCTAAAGTAGTGGCAGAGGAAAATTGAACCATTAAGACAGAAACTTGGATTAAATGCTTTGCTCTCCTAATACTAACTAAGATTTTTATGCAAATAGTTAATAGGACAGAAATACTAGAAAATTGTGTTGAGGGTTCGAAGGACTGTTGATGGGTTGTCCCCATATTCTAACCTTATACAACAAGAGAGGAAATTTCGGTTGAAACTATCTATCTTGTTAACTCATTCTCCCCAAAGGAGAACTGTGTTTAACCTGATTGATTGGAACATGATCTTCAGTAAAATGTGACCACCTTTTACTAAGTTGTTTCAAAGAAGGACCCAGAACATCTTTTTTATCCCTTCCTTCACTCAAATGCAATATTCTCTCTATCTTGCTCTCTCCTCCTGGACTAGACGCAGTCTTCCTCTGTCCATATTAATCACAACATTCCAGAAGTACCGGGTGGCAAATTCGATCTATTTTCTAAGGGTTATTGATAATTCAAAGGCAAGATTTACAGTGAGGTTTTAAGCAAAGTAAAAGGTATAATTTGCCTCATCCAACTGAGTTTTTAGTAGCGCCTCTTTCATATGAGGTTACCTGGTTTTTACGTGGATTAATAAAGTTGATAATTGTTTCCTATTTGATTATATGTACTTCATTAACAACAATTTTGAGAAATCGAGAGGTGATTTCTCAGAACACCTGACATTTATAGTTGGAAGGACTCTGAAAGAAAGTAAAAAAATGATTTGTCAAATTTGCTTCTATCATAAAATATTTAAATGTATATTTGTTGTAGATGATGTTATAATATGATCTATATGCTAGATTTATATATGCAGATCTATATGCTATAGATTTCATCTAAAGATAATATTGGGGATATGGACCACAGAGTTTCATGTTTATTTTTCAATGCAGAGTTGATATTAGTTATGGCATAAATAGAATAATTTTCATGATTTCATTGAAAAATTACACTTAAGGTTTTGAGTTTTATATTTCTTCCTCCTCCACACTCATAGTTTCTTGGTATTTCTACCAAAACTTTAATTATACACACTTGTTTATCAGCACTATTTGCCTGAGCACACACTATGTCTCTACTTCAATGTGACTGCCTTTAAGCATGATGCATTTAGAAAAAGTCCAATACGTCTTAAGATAAATCCCCAAATATTTTGACTTCTTTTAAATTCCTGAAGTGAGATTTCCTTCACTTGTCACATTTCAAATTGTCTCAAAAAGCCCAGTTCGAGGACAGAGATACTTTCTTTGTCTTAAAGTACCCATTACAGTCCTACAAAAAATCATGTAAATTATTTCACATTGCACATATTTATGACAGTGTCATTGACATGAAAAATATTTTTCACAAGTTTCTTTATCTCTGATGAATTTTGCAATTAAAAAATGATGAACATTGGGGTTTTGATTTGCCAACATCTGTTGTTCCGCCTTCTAAAGGTGAGAGGAAAGGGGTCAGGCTCTCTTACACCAGTATGTCAGGAAAACATCAGTACAATATTTATCAATGGTTTTGAATATATGTGTACATTGGAGAGACATCTTTCATTTCAAATTTAAGTCTGAAGAAACCCAGTAGCAAGTAACTAATTAGTCAACCTTCTTGAACGTGCAAGTGATATTTCTATAGTGAATCTAGAGAGTTCATTTCTGAATTTGGTTCACTCATGATCTGGAGGTTTTCAGTGAGACAACATGTCAGGGTGAAGGAACACCAGAACATTGATTGATTGGGTAGAAAAAAATAGATGATTAATGAAATAGACTTTAGCGACCTAAAATAACTTCAGATGAGAAAATTCAAAAAATAGTCCACACACAGTCTTGTGATACCCAAAATGTTTTCTAAAATTTTTGTGTTACAGAGAGGAACAAAAATGTGAGAGGGAGGTAAGAAATGAATATAGCATGTCTATTACAGTTTATTTAATTAAACAAGAACAGATGCTACATTAAAAGTGTGATGTAACTGTTCCTATGTTGTTGTTTTTTTCCCCCCAAAACTGATGAGCTTAGTTTTCAATGAGACTAAGACCTGAGCTGACAATTTTAAATTTTGCTTGAAATCACTTACAACATCATTCAGAAATATTCTCACACAAAGAAAGAAATGCACAGCCAATGTTAAGTTCACACCAAGTAAAGCCACTGAAATAAAGCCTGGCATGAGAAGTTTTCTTTTTTTAACATTACATTTTTTTGTTGAAATATGATGTGAAATTTGTGCTAAAATGATGAAAGGTGAATCCCTATTGATAGCCATTGAGAAAAAAAAATGATTGTAACATATTGGTGGTCCCATAAAGTTCATTGAGGAACCTCCCATATTTTAAAAATGTTTGAAATCTTTGCTTTCTGAGTGCTAATTGCATTTCTAAGAGAGATGCAAAGCCGTCTCATAGAAAAGGAGAGACTTTCAAATTAGCCTGAGTTGAATCTGAATAAATATACTACACAGATGTGGAGGGAGTGTACACTGGGAAGGAATGACCCTCAGTCACTGAAGCAAAAGAACGGCAGACCTGATGTGTCAGAACAAAAACTAAGGAGGTAAGGGACGTGAGACTATTTCTGCAGGATCTACAGCTTCATTGCACAGATCTTGCTTATTTGGGAAGAGCAGATCTCATATCCGGGGCAGAGTATGTGTATCATGTAATGGCTTTGTCTGCTATCTTGACTGGCTTCTATTAAATATTCACTTCATCAAATCTCATCACATTTCTCTTTCAGCTAACGAAAGCAAGTCTCCCATGATCTGATCGGCATCACTGCATAGACATCAACAAACTGCTGACATTTTTTTAAAAAGAAAGTGCAACATAGGGAAAAATAAAAACTTGCAAAAGAAATCAAACAACTTATGGTATCCATGGAAGGAAACTAAATAGAACTCTTCACAAGTTATTGTTCTTTGTTAATGATTGCTCACATGAGAAGATGATAATGTTATTGCTATCACAAAGTAAAGAAGATACATTTCATAATTGATGTAGATTTATGTACCCTCATGTTTCTTCAATTTAACTTTTATTGGTACCAAATTATGCAAATTCTTACATAAGTCTTTCCATTGCTCTTGCTTCCCTCTACCATCTGACTGTTTCCCAGAGGTAGACTTTTAGGCATTTCTTTTGGTGTTTATCTCCCTATCTCTAGATAACGTGTTTATAATTTTACTGCTTTATATATTAGATTTAGGCATTAGATAGGCACTTACCACTGCTTAAAGATAAAAATATAACTCTCTGCCGACTAAACCTCAACATATGTACACATGACATATGTAACGCCATCCTGTTAAAATAATTATGAATGAAACCATAATATGCACAGCTGAGCCTTGTGATGTACTACTTGGCACATATAAAGGAATATGTGTGTCTCTGTGTGTGTTTATTTGATAGAAATAATAATTACATATTTTAAGGTAAAATGCTAAACTCAAACTTGAAACAAAAATAATTGTGAATTTTAAAGACTTTAAAATGTCCATTGGGAAAATTATATATGTAAGTATATATGTGAATTATTTATGGGTATGATAGATGAAATTTATCAAGCATGAAAAATGTTGCATAGTGTCAAACTTTTTAATATTGTATGATGTTAATAATTTAATCATTAAAAATACTCATCTTTATCTAGTCAACAGAAATATAAAATTTACACATTTTTGATACAATGTTTTTGAATAAAGCTTCATAAATTTATTGATGAATCTTTTCTATCAAATGTTATAATTTTAAATGCTGCTAATTTTTACATTTGTCACTCTTTGTGACCTATGAAATTATCTGAAAATGATTTTAATTGATTTTTGGAACAGCAAAAACCAAAAGTTCTTACTCTTCATAACCAAAAATTAAATTAATAAATCTATTTGTAGTAGAATTTGTCTCCTTAGTCTCCCATACAGAAGTTCTCTTTAGCATTTCCTTTTTTAGAGTTTTTCCAAAGAAACTTTTCCAAAAAGTATATATATTTTTCCTTGTTCTTAATGAATGTAATGTTTTTTCCCCATTTCTAAAAATGTATTTGGTATTACTTTTTCAACATTTGCCTCTGTAGCATTAAATCAACGTTTAGTATTTCATGCAAGCATTATCTTATTAATGGTGTTATGAAGATTACTTGTATAATTATTTTTCAGTCTTCAGCAAGCCAATAAGTATAGGTACAATTTGTAATTTAATAAACTGAGTCAAATAATTTGGTTGTGCTCTTATTAACCTGCAATGTGTTTGGCTGTTTTATTAAGATAATTTTGTTGGTTCCATTACGAGATAATGAAAGTTAATAGTTCTCCTTAACTGTCCAATCATTATACATGAAGAAAGTAAAGTCTCCGATTTGGGCAGTAACCTACTTTCTCTATTATCTATTAGAGCCGTTGTTCACTGACAGGCACAGAAAATTGCACAAACTATTATTTAATAGGTGAAATATTTTATAAAAAAGAGAGGACATAATAATGAGCTTTTTATGTCCAATGTGTCCTCTGATGTGAGGCAAAAAATAAGTATTTTCCTTTAGAGAAGGAGAGGTAGTTAACATAGGCCCTCAGCATAAAGAATGTATACCTGGGTTAAATTTCTAGGAGACCAAAGCCTAAACCTGATTAATGATTACATTGGGAAGTTAGTAATCTGGGGAATGCGTAGAGTGTACTCTACAACTAGATGAGATTATAGAGAGAAACTAACTGTCACACAGTGGAATCCTTTTTTTTTTTTTTTTTTTTTGTACTCATCTTTATTTGATTCCTTTTCCAATTTCCCCTCCTGGTATTTCAAAGTCTCCCCAAGCTCCAAGCTGCAGTCTTGCTTCACCGGTTGGAATGTGAATTCCTTTGCCTTCCTCTCTTTCTGGTAACAGAATTATCATCTACTTGATTTGTATGTAACTTTGTAATTTTCTTTTAACAAAAAATTAAAAAAAAAAAAAAAGAAAATGGAATACATTTTTTAATCCTTTAAAGTTTTACATTTGACGTCTAAAATGACTTAGGTCTTATTAAATCTTAATGTAGATTTCTAATCCAGGCTGCAGAGTCACATATTCCTTTGAATTTAATGGAAAAGTCACTTGAATCTGTAATTAAAAAATTTAACATACTTTAATAAAGACATGTAATTAGTTCGATGATATCTAATCTATAAAATTTTGGTAAGTTAGTGGCCACTGTGTGGTAATAAAAATCACACTTCTTTATGCTGACAGTGATTTTGATGTGACTATTTAGATATTTTGTTCATTTTGAGAGCATACATTAATTGAACATAACTATGTCAGTAATGGTTTAAAAATAAGTAACACTGACTATAGTTCTTGTGATTTTAAGCAAACTGCACTTAAGTATAATTAGCATCGATACTGAGCAAGGGCTCCATCTGCTCGCCACAAGGTAAAAGGCCAATCAGGCGGTAGTAGAGAAAGAACTTTAATAAGCGATAAGCTGGCGTATGGGAAGATGGTGGACTATCGTCCTAACAACCCATCTTAAAGGGGAACTGATCTGGAAAAGACTTATATAAGGCAAATGGAATTGGGGAGGGGGCTCAGAAATGTCATGTGATGGACGACCACAGAACTTTGGGCAACTCTCCATAGCAGATCTGCTGAATTCCACATTCCTGAGGAATCTAAGAAAATTGCAGTTTCTTCTTTATCTGGCACAGAAGGAACAGTTTGGGCGGAGAACATAAATTTTCTGCTAACAAGTTCTTCTTTTTACTGGTCACAGATTAGTTTGCCTACATGCAGTTCTAAGCATTTTTCCAAAGCACATTGTGAGAATAAGACAGGGAGGGGAGCATGTTGTCTTGGGGACTGAAGTTCTAAGAGTCCTTTGAGCATGGGTGACTGTCTTTCATATTTCTCATGACACGTGAAGCTTACAGTTGGTCATTTTAGCTTCTCAATGCTCCTGCATGATGCTTAGTTGGGCAGAGGGCTGTTGGCAAGTTACTTTCTTGTCACTGGTCCCCCTGCTGTTCTGCAAGGCTGGCTCAGAAACTTTGTTTACTTTGTTTCCCACCTTAACCTTGTGGGTACAGGGACAGTTTCATCCTAATCCAGGGAAACTTGAACTCCTTTGTCCTTCATTTCAGTATTAATAAGTATTGTTAGGAAACTGCGTTTTATTCATATATATAACTTGTTTTAATTAAATATTATTTTTATTTTTATTTATTGATCAGAGTGACAATTTGGATAGTGGGAAGACCATAATTTGGACTCTATGTCTTCTCAAAAAATGCTTTGCAAGCATCTTTCTGCATCCTTGCCCCATGTATGAGATCTGCTCTTCCCAAGTAAGCAAAATTTTTGCAATAAGGGTAAATGTCATACCTTAATTCCAGTTCACTTCTGTGATTAGAGCTAGAAAAGACATAGTAAAAAAATTATAGGCTCACACTAACAATTTAACTCTGTACTTGAATAATAATTTTTCTTTCCTTTTATAGATTTTAACTACTCATTTTTTCATGAATACCTAAAGAAATTAATTAGTTGCTTCTTTGTAAGTGATAGCACAGACACTAATAAAATTGTTGCTAATATTTTAGCTTTCTGCATTTCCTGTTGAATAATTATTTTAAAGAAAATTGTGTAATTTATTAACCTTTTTTCATAGACCTAGTTTTTTTCACTCTATATTTCATTTTTTATTTCATTACTCTTTTTTATTTTTAAACTATTTTCTCTCTTTCGTTGTCTTTCACAGAATATAATTTATATGATATTTTTACTTATATTTATGCCTTGCTTTGTGAAATAGTAGGGGACAGATTTTATAAATATTCTACTTTCATTTAAAAATTAGGTTCTGCACTTCTTGCAGAGTTCTTTGTAGCCATATTTTTATTTGAAAAAGCAAATTAATTTTCTTAATCGAATCTCTATTATGTTGATATCTTTTTTATTTGGCCATGAGGATCTCTGATGTTCTGATAAAGATATGTTAATATCTCCCACTATAGCCATGAATTTTCTAGTTTCTCCTAGTAATTTTGCCACTTCTTCATTTTTATATTTGAGAACTCGATCGTTGACATGCAAGGGCTAGCTTTTTATACATTTTGCTTTATTACTGTAGTTTTTATGGTTAACTTCATGGTTACTTATAATTTTTATTCTATTCTGATATTAAAATTGCTAGCTTAGCCCTATTTTTTGTATTTATCTACTTTACTATTTTCATCTATTTATTCTCAAACTTTCTACATTCTTTTATATTTTGAAAGTATTGTTGCATTTATTTAATAGTCTTTTATGTCCCTGGTTTCAAAATGAGTTAAGATGTATACAGGTATGTCATCAAAAGCTAAAATAAGTTTTACAAACATTTTACTGAGGTAAATACACACAGAAAATGCATATATCATAACTGTAGACTTTGATGAATTTTCACTAACCACACACACCTGTGCAACTAGCACCCAGATTGACACCAGATATTACCAGCCGCAGAAACATAGCTCATGCTCCCTTCCAGTCAATACGAGCCCCTTCCTGAAGGGCAACCACTCTTCTAACTTTGAACAGGGTAGATTTCTCTTGCCATGTTTTGTAATTTTTGTTAATAGAATCATACAGTGTATACTCTTGTGTTTGGCTTCTGTTACTCAGTATTATGTTTGTCAAATGCATCTATGTCATGGACTGAATGTGTTCTCCCAAAATTCTTACATTGAAGCCTTAGCTCATAATGTGACTGCATTTGGAAATAGGGCCTTTGGGAGGTAATTAAGGTTAAATGAGATCATAAGGATGGGGCTCTTATCCAGTAGGATTAGTGTTCCCCTGAAAGGAGAAACCAGAGAGCTTACTAGCTCTCAGACACTTGATGACACAGCAAGAAGACAGCCATTTGCAAGCCAAGTAGAGCACTCTTGCCAGAAACTGAACCCTGTCAGAACCTGAATCTTGGACTGTCCAGTCTCCAGAAATGTGAGAAAATTAGTTTTTGTTGTTTAAGCCACAAAGCAATCCAGATTGAAGTGTTTCATTATGGCAACCCAAACTGACTAAAACAATCCATATTGTCATGTAAATTTAAAGATTGTTATTGCTGTAGATTATTCCATTGTGTAAATGTGCCACAATTTATCTATCCATTCTTTTGTTGCTAAGCATTTCACTAGTTTCTAGATTTTAGTAATTATGTTTCATGCTTCTATGATCATTCTTGTACATATGTATTGCTGAACATAGGTGCACATTTTTGTTGTTTATCTATTCAGGACGGAAGCTGAATCATGAGGTATGCATAAGTTCAGCTTTAGTAGATACTGAAAAACACAGGATTCCGTTTGTCCACATCCTCACCAAACTTGGTGTTGTTTCTTTTCATTTTACCCTCATTGGTTTACATTCAGCATTGTTGTCATGGAAATTTGCATTTTCTTGATGACAAATGAAGTTGAATATATTGGTTGCATTTGCAAATATCTTCAGTCACCATATGTTTTGACTTTTCTCACCATTGTTTCTTTTGGTGAATAGATGTTTTTAGTGTTAATATAATTTAAAAGGTAATTTTAAATTGATGATTATACCTTTTGTGTCATATTTAAGAAATATTTGCCAACCCCAAGGTATTAATGTGTATTGCTATGTTTTCCTTTAACAAGCTTTACTGTTTTACCTTTTATATTTACATTTCACTTCCTCTAGAATTTATTTTCATTTAAAAAGGGAGTAGAGATCAAGATAGTTTTCTTTTTTCGTTTGAATATGCTGCTGACACAATAGCATTTATTGAAATATACCTTTTTACTCTTTTGCACTGCAGTGTTGTCCTTCTCATAGTTAGCTGAACATTTATATATGGATAGATTTTGGAAATCTCCAATAGAATAGAATGATATTCTATTGATGAGTTTGCATATCTCAGTGCAGTGCAAACACTACACTTCCTGATTAACGTATTTCACGATGGGTCTTGGTATCTGGGTAAGTTGTCCAGCCTTCTATTGCTTCTTCAAATTCCAATAACACTTTTACCCTTTGCATTCCCAAATGAATTTTAGAATCAGTTTTCAACACCCCCAAACCTTCACAAATGTATGAACACACCCACACTGCTGTGATTTTGATTGAGATTGTAGTATATATATGGTTTACCATGGGTAAAACTTGTGATTTGACATTATTCAGGTTTCCCATATATGAATATTGAGCATCCTTTAATTTTTTTAGTTCTTCTTTAATTTTGCTCAATAATAATTTGTAGTTTACAGTGTAGGTGTTTCCACGTGATTTTAGTTTTGACGTGTGATTCACAAGCATCATATAACTTTGTTAATTTTTAAATTAATTTTGATCCATGTTTACTTTTAAAATTTTGTTTGTTTCCTTATCTTCCCTATTTGATTCTTGACTTACTCTCTTTTTGCCTTTCATTAGGTTTAATTCCTCTTTTCTTCTTTCTTGATTTGTAAAATGTAGATTATATGTTTATCATTTTCATTATTTTAGTGCATTCTCTTTAACATATTGATGTTGGAGTATATTTTCCAACAAAATCTACAGTTATTGAGCATTGATATCCTTCTTTTGACCAGAATTCTTTAAAAATGTTCTTGAACTCCCCATTGAACATCTCTCCAAATTGGTATTCTCTTTCAGATTTTATTGTGTATCTATTTAACACAAATACATGAGTACTATTATAATATAGTACATAGTTAAATTTAAAAGATTTTATAAATTTTTACACAACTTTTTCTTTACTTCCAAGACTTTCTTCTTTCTTCAGTTGACATCATGATGAACTATGTGGCATAATATGTATTTTTTTAAATAGAGACTAGTGAGTGATAATCTCTTTCAACTTTTATATATATAAGTTTGTTCATCTCTCTTCATTCATACTCGTTCATTTGACTATGTATAATCCCAATTTAGTTATTTCTCCTCAGTGTATGTATAGTATCTCTCCAATATCCCAGAGAAATTATTTTTCCAGTGAGCAAATTCTTCCCTAATTGTTCATTTGAAGGTAATCTGTACTATGTTCCATTTCTGTATAGATTTTATGATGCCTCCTTAGTTTTCCTGATCCTCAATTATAATTTATGTCTTGGTTTGAATTTATGTGTTAAACTTGTTTGGTACTTGAAGTACATTTTTTATCTGCAAACCAATATTTTTCCTCAATTCAAAAAAAGTTTCAAAAATAATCTTTTCCAACATTATTTTCTTTCATACTTTCCATTCCTCTTTTTTCTGAAGTGCTTAGAATATTAAATCTCTCCGTATTATATCCAGATCTTTTACCACTCTTATAATTTGTCTTGCTGTGCACCCTTACAGGTACTTTCCTTAGTCGTATATGAAATTTAATGATGTTCTCTCTTCACTTGAATCCAGTTTAAAGCCCTGATTTAAATATCTGTTGCGTATTTTAATTCCACATTTAAAAAAAAATTCCAAGTTTTAACAATGTGCCTTCTTTTAACTATTTGCATACTTTAAGTACACACATATATATTATTTTTATTAAACTCTTATGCTATAATATTGCTATAATCACTTAGTTTCAGGAGTTTCTTTATGGATTCTTTAGGATATTCCACATAAATAATCATATAATCTGTAAACAAAAATAGTTTTATTTCTTTCTTCTCAATCTCTATACCTTTTATTTCCTCTTCTTGTCTTACTGCATTACTTAGGACTTCCAGTATGATGTTGAAGAGCAGTGGTGAAAGGGACTTTCCTTGCCTTGTTCTTGATCTTAGTAGGAAAGATTTGACCTTATCATTGTTAACTATGATGTTAGCTGTAGGATTCTTGTAAAAATTCTTTATCAAGTAGAGAAAGTTCCTCTCTGTCCTATTTTACTGAGAATTTTTATTATGAATAGGTGTTGGATTTTTGTCAAATGCTTTTTCTTCGTCTATTTATATGACCATATGTTTTTTCTTTTTTGGCCTATTGATATGATGGATTACATTAGTTGATTTTTGAGTGTTGAACTAGACTTGCATACCTGGGAAAAATCCCAGTTAGACATGGTGCATAATTCTTTTTATACATTGTTGGATTTGACTTGCTAATATTTTGTTGGGGATTTTTTTGCATCTTTGTTCATGAGAGATACTGTCTGTAATTTTCTTTTTTATATAATATCTTTGTTCATTCATGTTGTAGCATATTGCAGGATTTCCGTCTTTTTTGGGCTGAATAATATTCCACTATACGTATATATCACATTTTCTTTTTTCATTCATCCATTGATGGATGCTTAGGTTTTTCAGCTATTGTGAATAGTGCTGCAATGACATAAGATTGCTAATATCTCTTTGAGATCCTGATTTCATATTTTTGGATAAATACCCAAATGTGAGATTGCTGGATCCTATGGTAGCTCTATTTTCAATTTTTTGAGAAACTTTCTTATTATTTCCTGTAGCAGATGTATCATTTTACATTCCCACCAACAATGTATAAAGGTTCCAATTTCTCCACATCCTGCCAATACCTTTTTTTTTTGTAATTGCCTTCCTGATGGGTGTGAGATGGTATCTCATTGTGACTTAGATTTGCATTTCCCTGTAGATTAGTGATGTTGAGCATTTTTTCATGTTCCCGTTGGCCACTTGTATGTCTTCTTTCGGCGAAATGTCTATTCAAGTCCATAGCCCATTTTTCAATTGTGTTTTTGGTTTTTGTTTTTTTGCTATTGAGTTGTAGCACTTCCTTATATATTTTGGAAATAAATCCCTTACCAGATATATGCTTTGCAAATATTTTCTGCCATTCTGTAGGTGATCTTTCACTTTTTTTATTATTTCCTTTGCTGTGCAGAACCTTTTGGTTTTTGATGTAGTCCTACTTGTCTATTTTTCTTTTGTTGCTTGTGCTGTGGTGTCATATCCATTAAACCATTAAGAAGACCACATCAGGGAGCTTTTTCTCTTTGTTCTCTTTTAGCAATTTTACAGTTTCAGGTCTTACAGTTAAGTCTTTAATCCATTTTGAGTTGTTTTTTGTGTATGGTGTAAAAGGAGGCCAATTTCATTCTTTTGCATGTGTATGTCCAGCACTATCTATTGAAGAGATTCTTCTTTGCCCGTTGTGTGTTCTTGGCACTCTTATCAATGATTAGTTGACTGTATATGTGAGTATTTATTTCTGGGCTCTCTATTCTGTTCCATTGGTCTACATATCTGTCTTTATTCCAGTACCACACTGTTTTAAGTACTATAAGTTTGTAATATATCTTGAAATCAGGAAGTATGATGCCTCCAGCTTTGTTCTTCTCTCTCAAGAGGGATTTGACTATTTAGAAGTCTTTTGTGATTCTATATGAATTTTAGAATTGCTTTGTTTTCTATTTCTGTAAAAAGTGACATTGGGATTTTGGTAGGGATGTCATTGAATCTGTAGATTGCTTTGGGGAGTAGGAACATTTTCACAATAATTAAGTCTTCCAATCCATGAACACATGATGTCTTTTCATTGTTTGTGTCTTCTTTAATATCTTTCATCAATGTTTTGTAGCTTTCAATGTTCACGTCTTTTACCACCTTAGTTAAGTTTATTCCAAGTATTTTATTCTTTTCGATGCTAGGTAAATGGGGTTGTTTTCCTAATTTCCTTTTCAGATAGTTTGTTAGTGTATAAAAGAGTAACTGATTTTGTGTGTGTGTGTGTGAGGAAGATCAGCCCTGTGCTAACATCTGCCAATCCTCCTCTTTATTTATTTATTTTTTTTTGCTGAAGAAGAATGGCCCTGGGCTAACATCCGTGCCCATCTTCCTCCACATTATATAGGATGCCGCCATAGCATGGATTGCCAAGTGGTGCATCGGCGCATGCCTGGGATCCGAACCAGGGAACCCCGGGATGCCACAGCAGAGTGCGCGTACTTAACCGCTTGCGCCACCAGGCTGGCCCCAAAGAGTAACTGATTTTTGTTTGTTCATTTTGTATCCTGCTATTGTGCTGAATTCATTTATTAGTTCTAACATTTTTATTTTTTTGTGGTCTTTAGGGTTTTCTATATATAAGATCATGTCATCTACAAACAGGAACAATTAAGATGATGATGTAACAAAAATTGGTCTGTTTGACTGACTTTGGGAGAAAATGGAAATTGAACTCTTGGGAGAAGCAAATAGAGAAGACTTGTTCAAGGATTTTTGTTTTAAAAGGAAGGAGAGCAATACGGTGGTAGCTGGAGAAAAAAATTAAGTCACACTTCTAAATGAACCATGGGTTAAAGAAGTCTGAAGAGAAATTAAAAATATTTTGAACTAAATAAAAGTGAAAATGGAACGGATAAAAATTTGTGAGACATAGTGAAAACAGTGTGTAAAGGAAAATTCATGGCATTGAATGTATGTGTAAGAAAAGAAGAAAAATTCAATAACCAAAAACTCTTCAGGGAACTAGAAAAAGAAGAGCAATTTAAACTCAAATCAATCTAAAGGGAAATAGATAGAAACAGAGCAGTAATCAATAAAATTGAAAACAGGAAAAAATTGACAAAGTTAAAAAAAAAGCCAGTTCTTTGAAAAGATTGATAAATCTCTGACTCAGCTAAGAAAAAATAGAAAATAAAAATTACCAATATCAGAAATAAATGAGTGGTCATCATTACTGACTCATGGACATTAAAGAATAACAAAAGAATACTGTGAGCAAATTTATGTCCATAAATTTGATAACTTATATGAAGTGAATCAATTTCTTGAAAGATACAAACTACCAACATTCATGCAAGGAGAAATAAGATAACCTGAATGGGCCCATATCTATCAAAGAAATCTAATCATTAATTAATAGCATTTCATGAGATAGCACAAAGCCTAAATGATTTTACTAGCATGAAACAATTTTTTCTCATGTTTTAAAGATTAGATTAATTCATTAAATAATGAGGTAACGAGTAGTGTTATAACCAGTTCAAAGGAGAATCTAAAAAACACGCATATTAACGGCTATAAAGAAGGCTGAAATGAATCTACAAAACATTGGTCAATATCCACAGGGCAATTTTTATGTATATCTCCACCAGACACAATTTGTAATTTTATGGACAAGAAACATTTCCTTTTCTATTAGTATCCTACAACTTTCAGAGTTTTAAAATGGCTCAAAGTCAATGAAAGGCAGAGGTAACCTGGAAGGGTACACTCAATGGGACAGTAATCATTTTTGCTCATTTCAATGTCTTCACAATTTTTCCTGATACCTGCTACCAGTGAGTGGGGTAGGAGTTCTTACAGAAGCTCAAATCAGTTATAGAATATAAAGTTATATTTTCTTCATATATTTTAGAAGTAATACATACATTTTGCCTCTCCCAATGAAGTCGCCTTCTAGATCTACTACTACCTTCTATCATTAACAATCATCTGAATTAATTAATGCACTGCAGAACTGAAGGTGACATGCTTTGCCCAAATCTCCCAGAACCTGAAGCATTAATATGCACAGGCCCTCGTGCCAGTACTGCCAGGGCCCTAACAGCATCTTAACTCTGATGAAGTGAGAAGAGTACCTCTACCCAACCTAAGTTCCAACCTCTTTTATATGAGGAGACCCAAACCCATAGCTACTCAGGTTTACAACGTCTTAGAGAACTGCCCTTTTGTTTTAATTTCATTGCCTTTTCTCTAGAACTCAAATTCAAGATCTTGAGGGTAAGGAAGGACCAGGTTTGGTGGTCATATGGGGGACAAGAAATGATAAAAAGATCCAAACTTTTTTGACAATCTTGAATGCCTCCTGTTTGTGATATTACTTCATGTCTATTTATCCAGCCTTTAAATCACTAATACTAGGATAAGTTCAGTATTAATGCTAAATCACTGGGACAAGCTTATCACAAATTAGCAGGAGGTTCCTAAATCCTATCATCTGATACCTTTCCAGAAAGTTCTGTCTTCTGACCCAGGGAATCAGCATGGTGTCTTATGGAAGTAGCAAGATGCTGAAGTGAAAGAAACTCAAACTTGTTAGCTCTCTCCCTCTTCAGGCATATCATCCTTTGTGAAATATGAGGACTAGCTTCATGTCATTATTGTGATAATTAAGGATGCACTTGACAAATAATGTTCAATCACTGGGTGCAGATTCCTTTAGTGCACCATGTCACCATTTGACTAGGTCTCAGATTCAGGCCAAATGCTGGTAACATTTAACTTTTTCCCTCACACTTACATTCTTATTTTATTTCCAATCAGTCATTCATGAAAAATTTCATGTCTCAGTTCATTTTGATTAGTGTACTAGAATAGTATCATCCTTTATCTTATTATAACTATTATAATTAATTAATATTATAATAATTATAATGTTATAATCGCTGTTAATCTTTTTATAGCTCAAATACTTTGGGCTCTAATTATTTAATTTCTCTCTACTTTTTCTGTGTACTCATCATGACTGAGTTCACTTATTCCTATAATTTTTAATACTTATTGAAATATCAGTACCAATTATTTAAGAAAGAAATTATATTATTTCTCCACAATCTCTTCCAGATATTAGAAGCAGAGGAAACACTTCCTAATTTATTCTATGAGGTCGTCGTTGCCCTAAACAAAATCAGATACATATTACAACAAAGGAAAACTGCAGACCAGTATCTCTCATGAACATAGGTTCAAAAATCCTCAACAAAATATTAGCAAATTGAATCCAAAAGTGTACAATTTTTTCAAAAATATATTACTCCACTCAAACTCCAAATTACCTCTTGTTCTCAAAAGCATTCTTATTTTTCCCCCATAGGTAAACATATGTTTCCCTAAATAATGTTATGGGGGTGAGAAAAACAACAAAGATGACAAAACGAAAAATAAATATTGCCTCATTTGTGGATAAATTAAAATATCTAATTTTTTGCCAAGACTTTTTAAAGAAATTAAGTACAGTCATTTGCTGCCAGAATAAAGGTCAACTAAATTACTGCTGTTCTATTTGGTTCCACGATAATTCAGGAAAAAACATACCTATGAACATAAATTATTACCGAACATGACTTAAGGACAGAAAAAATCTAAAAAATCCTGTTAAACTTCTGATATAGATGATGTGCTTAGAAATTAACAAAAATATTTTTGAAGAAGATAATGAATAAAGGATATTTTAATCACCAGTATCTTCACAGGAGGTTAACAGGGGCATTTTGATCTAAGGAAACAGATATTTATTAATCATCTCTATGGGCCTCAGGAGATGTATTTATAATCATTATAAATTAATCTTCCCACCAAGCCAATTAGATAATGTTATCCCAAATGCAATAGAAGGGGAAAAAGCCCAGTGTGGAGTGAGTGTATTTTCTAAAGTCACACAATTAAGCATAGGGCAATAATGTTAACTTAGGCATAATAGCAGCAAATGAGAGTCTGGCTCCATTCAGTAATGGAGATTTGGGAGAGCATTCACTGTCAAGGAATCATGACGTACATTTTCTTCTGAATTCAAGCTGTTTTGATTAGAAATGTTTTCAAATGCAAGCAACAGAGTATTTGGCTCATGACTGCTCAAGCAAATAGCATCTTTTCTCTGTTCTCTCTCTCTCATGCTCACACACACACACACACACACACACACACACACACCTTCATACAAAAACAGAAGGGAGGCAGTCCAGGGCAATTGAAACTGCTTAACAGTATTTTGTGGAAATAGGCTCCTGTTTTTCTGTTCTACCATCCTTATTGTGTGGAATCTTCTTGTTCTTGGCCCCTTGGTCCCTACAATACATTAGACATTACATTTCTGTTTAAAAAGGGATCAGGTGCAAGGGCTGTGAAGGGAAAGTTGGACCTGCTGAATCTGTTTCGGTTTTGTTTTAGTCAGGAAAGCAAAATTTTTCTGAGAAACTTCACTCAGCAACTCCACCTGCTATTTTGTAATCCATGGTTATTGGAGACGATTCTCCACGAGTCTCTTATGCTTTTGTATGTATGCAAAGGCACCGACAGTGTTTTGTTGTACACAGTCTTTTAAGGTATTTATGTGGTGAACAACCTTGGGAGATAGAATCTCCTTGTAGAGCAGAGAGCAAGTTTGTGTATTGCCTAGTAAAATCAAGATAATGTTTTCTTTTGAGATAAAGGGCAGGCATATGTTCTTGTAGCTATTGTAAAATGTTGTGGTTTCCTAAGCTCAGAGTCTGCTTCTGTAATGCAAAGCACTGTGTGTGCAGGATTCACCCGGCTCTTACTGTATTGCCTGTGGGACTGAGGTTTGGGGGATTTGAGGATGACTCCACCAGGGCACCCTGGCAACCTCACACATTTCTACGTAGACTACGTAAGCAAGACTGAACTGCAGCTGATCTAAGTCTTAGTATAATGCCCTGTGATCTCCTGGAACATGAGACCATGGGAAGTTTGTGAAGAGCTGTTACAAGGTTATTTTCCACTTGCCTCCCTATTCCCCTGGGAGGCTATCATGAGACTTTTTTTTCATAAGCTTCCAGTTTCTGATGAGCTATGAGGCTGTCTGCCTTGCCTCCTTAGGGTACAGCTGCAGGCTCTAAAACTGCTTGGCTACAGCATAATATCAGCTCCTCAGCAATAGGATCTCCCAACACTCGTGTTGTACAGTCACGTCATCTGCCCCTTTTGTTTTAGTGCTATCTTAAGGGACAAATGGCACAGAAGCAGGCAACTTTGCTTTTCTTTCTTTTTTAAATAAACAGTCTATCTAAAAAGGGCTTGCTCTTTCTTTACTGGCCAAATTTTTCAGCCTTGCCTTGATAAGGAATCAGCACAAGAAAATGATGATACTCCAGCTACTGTTATTGTTGTGAATAACAATTTTCCTTTGTCTTTGATCCAGAAGAGTCGTGTCATCCATGAAACTGTGACAGCAGATATTTCAGAGATCTTGACAATGACATTGGCTAGAATTGTGTCATATATTAACCCCAGCTGGATGGTGGCTGGGGAGAAGATTATGTACATAGCTTGAGTTCCCAACCAACAGTATCTACCATATAAAACTAAACTTTTGAAAAATATAACAGAAGAGATTAATATAAAGGCCTAATTTTAACTAGTAACATGCTTGAGACATAGAGTAAAATTCATAACTCTTACCATATTCTCCTTAGTTAATCTGCTACTATAGTTTTGCTTATCTCCTTATCTGATACCTTTTTAAATAAAGAAACCCTATTTAAATTATGTAAATAGTTGGCTGTTTTCAATGAACAGAATCTAGAGAGGATCAGGAAATATGTTTCAGAGCATTTAAAAAGACTTTGGATTCTTTATGCTTAGGAAGTCATTATCTGTTGAAGTTGGGAGCACTTAAACTGTTTTGAGACTTTAAAATACAAATGTTAAAAAAAGTTATTAGTTTAAAAAAAACGATCCTTTTAGGAGTTGAATGTACTTCAGTGCTAATTATAACTTTTAATGATTGTAAAGTGCCCTGGGAGACTTCAATGAAAAAGATTGCAAGACTACATTTCCTCTGTAAATTTTCCTTTTCTATACACAGTGTAAGGATAAAGAAAATGTGTTTGAACACCCAAAGGACAGAGCTAATTGTACAAAGTTCACTAAATGTTACAGTTTCCCAGTGACCCAGGAGTCATGTAAGGGAATTATAGACACATGTTCTGAGAAATCTTTGGCAGTATTAGTTCTCTAGAGTTTAAAAAAAAAATGGGCCGAGGAAAACTTTAAACAATGATATTGGTTGCTTAGCCTATAATAGATGTTACTTAAGTCAAAAGTACTGGGAAAAGACACTACAATTTGTGATTCTGTTAGGGGAACTTCTTGCATGTTTCTAATTGACTTGCTGAAAACTGTGTGGTCTGCCAGCATCATACCTCTAAATTAAAATTGCTCACAAAATCTCAAAAGTCAGGGTCACTGGCATTGTAAGTTATGAGTTACATAATTAGTAGTCAAAGTACTATTCCCTGAAAACATTATTTCTGGACATGAAATACTTTAACTGAATTGCTTCACACCATGGTTCATTTGTACTCAATCATTTAACATTTCTTTCTCCAATTTTTTGCTCTCTTATGGTTGCTGCAGTTCAAGAGGCTAAGTGGTCCCATTTCTCTTAATTGTTGTCAGATGTGAACATCCTGTTACAGATAGAAGAATAGTGTTCCTTCCTCTGGAAATAGAGCAAGGCCCTTTACAGGGTAAGTTATATCTTCCACAAAATTAAATGGCTTGCCCAGATTAGGTTATTTATCTCCAAAACTGATCACTTCAAGTAAGTAATGTTTATTCCCTGGTTTATTTCACCATCGATATTTAAGATTACAGATGGAATTTTGATTTTTTAAATATCCTTAGGCTATCCCAAGGAGTCTCCTATGGACTCTTTTCTATTTTCAATTTTAAATCTGTAAAATTATATGAGTATTTTTTAGGGGAAAGGAGAACACAATTTACGGATGTGTTAAATGTTTTGAATGACAAATATCTTCCATATTGGAATATTAGTCCATGTGTGAATCCTAGCAGAAATTGAAGTCCAGACTGAACAATAACATGACTGGTAAAATCTCTAAAAGAAGGGATTTTATCACTAACAGGAGTTTTGCCCTTCTTCTTGTAATAGTTTACAGACCTTTTGTCAATTTTCCAAATCAAACCAATAATTAGAACACCTAAAATAACAATACAGTAATTGCTACAATTTAATGAAGATCTAATTGCCAGGAACTTTTCTAAATCTAATCCCAGTGATATCAACACTCCCAAGAAGGGGACTAGATTTATGCATTGATGGTTATACACAGATTGTACATTTCATTTTCTATAATTCCTAAATTAATAGTAAAGTATGAAAATTGAGGTTTTCTATACTTCAAACAATTCATTTGATATAATTAATTTCAAAAACATCTAAAATAATGTCTGGGGAGCTCTCCATGGACCTCACAGGATAATTACATCACTGAGTATGTGGTCTATGATAGACATGCTTTTCCATTAAAAAAAGCATCAATCCAGTGTAATAAAAACCAGGAAGCAAGTGTAATGATAATTGAATGCTATTTAACTGCTCTGTCCTATTTCTTTTTCACATCTTTTTTTCTTTTTCTTTCTTTTGGTTTTTTGAGAGTAAGTTTGGAGAAACTGTGGCTGTTACTTAGGGGTGAATGTCTATATCCTATTATTATTATGCTGATGTGTAGAGGACTGTATATAAAAAAAGGCAGGCCTACTTGAGAAATTGTGAACAAAGCCAAAAAATTATTATTCCAAATAAATATAACTGATTCAAATTATTCTGTAATTATATTTATATATGTTACACAGATTTCAAAATATATTTTATCTTTTCACTTCTCTTGGAATTCTGATATGATGATTTTATACCTTGCTTTAGTTAAATTCAAATTTTATTTTAAAAGTTTTTTCAAGGTGGGCCGGCCCTGTGGCTTGGTGGTTAAGTGCGCGCACTGCGATGCTGGTGGCCCAGGTTCGGATCCCGGGTGCGCATCAAGGCACCACTTCTCTGTCCATCCTGGGGCCGAGTCCCACATACAGCAACTAGAAGGGTGTGCAGCTGTGACATACAACTATCTACTGGGGCTTTGGGGGCAAAAAATAAATAAAATCTTAAAAAAAAAAAAAAAAGTTTTTTCAAGGTAAACGTGCTGGTAAACCAATCAGTCTTTAGAAAGTCAAGTGGTGAATAACGATGGAATGCAAAACTAAGAAATAAATCCATGAAATATAAATTTTATGATGGAAACTTCAATATTTTCTGAAAGCTTCTATTTAGGACCATATTTGAGAATGACGAACAGCTTGGATTTCTAGAAAATGATATAAAATGTATTCTTTACCACTCCAAAGTTCATGATGTTAACTTATAAAGGGCATTTCTCTGGTTTTCCTTCTTTGCCATAGTTTTAGTCCTTTACCTTCTCAGCAACCCCAAAGGTTTTTCATTTGCTTGTTTATTTGTTAAGTTTGTTGGTGCAGGTGTTTGTTATTGTTTTTTTATTACTTTGTTTATTCCACCTAGGTGTGCTACAAAGTCAAAACTAATTTTCTAGGCTTCATCCTAGAATATTGAGGAACATCCTTGCAGTCCTTTGTAGGTTTTTTAAGTTTTTCACATTCATCAGAAAAGGGAATTTACAAACAAATAATTTTTTTCTTTGTAATATTCACCATTTATCAAAGCATAACTTGATGAATTATTAATTTAAAAGATTTCACTCTCCTCAGGAGTATAAAGAAATAAACAAAAGGAGGGATATAGAGACATAGCCTTCTCACACACAGGTGACTAGAAGGAAACCCTGCACTCTTTATACTCAGTCTAAAGGTAGGGAAAAGGGGATTAATATTAACTATGTTAATCTGCATAGCTGTTTTTTTCCAATGGGCTAGACTTGATAGGCTATAAATAAAAAATGGCTATATTTCATTATTTTCAAGTGTACTCTTTCTGATTTTCTGTCCCTACTCCTGAAAATATATCAAGAGGATTTCTATAATTAGGAAAAATTTTGTGTTTACTTGTTAAGACATTCAGTCCAATCTAATACAAAAACTCAATCTCACATACAATGCCAATAATTTCCCCTCTCCTCAACTCAGTTCTTTCCTTTGGTTCAGGAATCTTCAGTGGCAAAGAGAAGCGTGGTCCACTCTTCAACATGCCCTTCTCATCTCCTCATCCCTTCTTGTTATTCTAGGGTCATGGCTAGGAGAGGACAGAAGAAAAGATGCTAAGGCCATTTTATTTACTTGGTGCTATTTAATTATCTCTTTGAATAATATTTGCTGTTGTTACAGACACTCACATGGTTTATTCACTGCATTTATGTTTACTTTTTACCCTCTACAGTGACATATGGCATGGTTCTCTGACATGGGACGTGACCTCTCCCACTGATCTTGTGATACCACCCCACCTCCCACATTATGTTCTGTGGTGGTCTACCACACACAACTTCTTACTACTTAAGTTCTTCTACACTGGTAAGGTCCTCCTAGGTTGGGTCCCTTCACAATGATTCAAGCCATCTATTCCCACGGAGTTCACTTGTTCCGTAGAATGCTGCACATCTTAGTTCGGCTAAATGGCGGAAATTCAGTTTATCCCAATTATAACCAATCTCTTTATCCTATGTTTTCAAGCTGCTAGAGCTTGCATTTGGTCTTCATATTTTTCACTTGCTAAGCAAGAACCAGAATCTATGCTCACACGTCTCAATTTCCAGAGTACACAAATCCCTCTGTCCCCAAAAGTCTCTCCCTACATGTGTTCAGCTGAATAATGACTCCCCAAGAATGTCTATGTCCTAATTCTCAGACCCTATGAATGTTAGCTTATGTGGTGGAAGGCACTCTGCATATGTGGTTAGGTTAAGGATCTTGAAATGTATAGATTATCCCGGATTATCCATGTAGGCCCAATGTAATCAGCAAGGCCCTTATAAGAGGGAAGCAGAAGGGTCAGAGAAAGAGAAAGAGATGTGACAATGGCAACAGAGGTTGGAATGATGTGGACCAGGAATGCAAATAGTCTCTAGAAGCTGGAAAAGGCAAAAACAGATTTTTCCCTAGAACCCACAGAAGGAACAGCTCTATAGATACCTTTGTAGATATCTGTAAGACCCATTTCAGATTTCTGACCTCCAGAAGCAATAGAAAACAAATACACTACAATGCATTCAAGAAATTATACGGAGTTGGTTCTATAATTTATGCAACCCAACAATTGTGTAACTCAAGATGGAAATGCCAAGCTTTCCTTCTTGCAAACAATTTATATATCTAGTTTTGGGAGTAGAGGAGAAAATTCAAAGCACACATAAAATTTATCAATGAATGTCCTTCAAAATTTCTGGTCTCTTAAAAAGTTTGATGGAGTGATAAAGATGAAGGCTCCAATTCCAGCTGTTCTACTACTTGGTAATTCCTGCATAGATGTGTGTAGCACTTCTCAATAATCTTGGGATATGTATAAATCAGTTTCCCAATGGCAAATAAATGGCACATTCAAGATTTTTCAAGAAGAGTTTAATAATAACACTACTGACAAGGTGTGGACAGAATGAAGAGAATCATAAAGGATGGTGCAGTACCCTTGCTTCTAGACAACCTTAAGAAACAAGAAGAGGAAGCATTTATCAGAAACTGGAGAAAAAATTTAATAGAGAGGCGGCCTTGAGAGGGGTTGTGACCTTCGCTTGATAGTTTCCATCACGCCGAGATAAACCACACACCTCCCTCTCTTGTATCCTCTGTCTGCTAGTGTCCCCCATTGGCTAAAACCAAACAGGAACCAAAGGGCAAGAGAATCCAATGTTTGTCCATGGAATAGAGAGAAGAATGGAGAAAGATGGAGAAAGTTGGAGAGTGATTGTTATGAGCAAATGAGAGATGTCTAAGAGAGTACTTATAAACGTTTTTTTCTAAGCTTTAGGCCTTCATCCAAAATTCTGGGGAGCAGAAAAAACACAGTTCAACAACGTGTAACAAATAGTTATACAAAATTAGAAATGTTGTAATAGAAATACAAATGAGTCACTAAGGAGATATGGGGGGAATATTTAACGACATTTCGAGACTCAAAGTGGGTCTTTTTAGAATACAAAACATTTCTCATTTGCAGTGATCGTTAAGGATAAGTAGGTGTAGGTCAAATGGGTCATGAGAAGGGATCATTTTATAGAAGAAAGTTTCTATTAGTCCTGATGACTAAGATAGAAAACTAAAGGAGAAGATAGCTTGACTTTTTATTTCATTCATGATATTTCTGGCTCTGAATAAAATTGTATTTTTCATTTATTCTTCTAAAAAGGATGTGTGACTCCATTTTTGATATATGAATGCTGATGACTTTTAGGCCCTACTCTTTCTCCTTCCCCTTTTGCCCCACATTTGGATAAGCAAATAAGAATGTCTGCCTGCTGCCTCTCTTGACAGTGGTGAGGAAGTTCAAACCATGGAAATTTCAGCCCACAAAACCTTCACCCTGCTCCCTCTGCCCATCCACAATCAAAAGCAAAGCCTGTCATTCAAGCTATTCCAGATCAGCCTGGGTGACCCACCTACTCCCCTCAGAAAATCTCATTATATGAATGAGAAATCTTGTCATATCAAGCTAGTACATGTGTCGTGTCATGAGTCTGGACACCCAGATTAATTATGGGTGGTGTAGGGGTTACTCTTGTGCTCTGGGGATAATCAGCAAAACACATTCCGCAAACATAGTGGTGTAAAGAAGAATTCACTTAAAACCTTATGTTTAAAAAGACCAATGATATATTTTAGGTAAATATGCCTAAACAAAAGAAAATCACTAAAGAATAACCGGGCCTTTGTTGTTCCTTTATAGGGTATACATGAGACTTAAAGACATTCTTTAACCATTGTATTAAAAATCAAAATTATAATTCCATTTATTCTTTCCATTTTTCTAAATATCAGATGCTTAATCGGCGTTTTACATCTGGGATCTTGCCCTCACACCAGGCTATCCCATCCTCTTGCCCCCTAGTCCTTGCCTGTTTCTGATACAGTGTCAGAAATACTGTCTTTTTATCTTGTTTTCAATGGAGTGGTTAATAATTCAAACTTTTTGGCTAAGGATGACAAAACTCCTTCTGCTAATTGCTCCCTTGTTTCATGATAAGGTCAGGCTCATTATAAAAGCAAACTTGATTCCTAAATGATATGCTGACACACGGGTAAAGAGTCAAGGAAGCGGTTGGGATTTTTATATGTGTAGACCTCTTTCTAAAACTAAAATGACCCCAGCTATTTTGACAGCTACAAGCTTAATCACAATACTTTTCTTCCTCTGAGTGGGAGCAATCCTGGGCCATCTACTTCCAACACCAAGCCCTTTCCCTACCCCTACGCCTTACCGTCCCAGGTTCTCCTTCCGGTCCGTTTTATGTTAGCTTGTGTAGATTACTATTGCTACATTGTTTACACTTCAGCAGTCTGAAAGTTTGAGGGAAAATTGATGCTTCAGATCTCTTGTAGCTGGCATCATTGCGAATGATTGCCTCAGTTGCTAAATTGCTTTTCAGACCAATGAAAGTCATTTCCTCCTTTTCTCTTTCTTCATTTTTCTCTGTGTTCTCATTTTTAACATGGGAACAATAGCCTTACTTTATCTACCTCAGCAGACTCTTGCTTAATTTCACTAGTCAATATTGTTAATAGTGTTTTGAAGCCTTTAAAGATCCTATGTTGGTGTTGATTTTTTATTTTATGTTCCACAAATGTACACAATTCATGTTTTTTCTGCAGAAGATATCTCATGATATTACGATTTAAATTACTGCTAGTTTTCCCATTCTCTCCTATGTTGTGTTATGATACTCAGTTCTCATCAATGGCAAGCAATGAGGCCTGAAAAATGTTCTGAATATGTCTTATTCATGTTAGAAAATGAGCATCCTGCTTAAGAGTACCAGTGAACATCTTCCATAAATCCATTGCCTTACCTATAGGCGAAAAGCATAAATAAGAAGATCAGGAAAATATATTCCAGGAAGGCCAAAGGAGGATGATTAAATATTGAGAAAAGTTAGCTCTATGTAAGAAGCACATGGGATGTGCAGAAGAATATTTATGTAATAGGTGTTCAAATATGAAAATATTTGTGACTGATGGCAAAGTCTTTTTATAATTTTTTTTCAGTAGTATGGTTATACGGGGAATAAGAATTGGAAAATCTGTGCATTTGTTTATATTGAATTAGTATAAGTGAAACTATTTTTAAAAATGAACAAATCCTTAGTTAAGTAGTTCAAACAGACATTCCCAGAATTTTAGGTGCTTGCCTCTCATCTCCGTTTTATGGCAATACCTAATATTTTTTTAAAAAACTCTATTACCTTTTCCTATTTTATAAACAGAAGTGAAAAATAATATTTCAGAAATTTACAAAGTTCCCTCAGGTAATTAGAGATATCTTAGTGAGTCCCAATGATTTAAATCCCATAAATTAGGATTTATGGTTTAAGAACATACTATATAAAATACTAAAAGTCTAATGATGAAATTATTTCCCTTTCTATTTTCTTTCAAGTCTTTTTTTCAAGCCAACAGTTTTTTTGTTTCCTTTTTTAAACTCACTCGTTTCTGCTGAGGCAACAATTCTGAAGGTAAGCCTTCACAGACAGTGGCTTAAAGAAAGTATAATATCAGGAAGTTTAATAATTCAACAGAGCAGAAAACAATCCATTAATTCTCACAGAAAAGCAAAACAACAACAAACTTGAGCGAGGGAAGTTTCTCTTTTAGGAAGCTATTAGGAATCCCTTTCTTGCTGATAAATCTTTTCTAATTCACTGGCAGCCTTTTCAAATTAATCTGATAGGATATCTGTCAAACCTTTTAGAATTAAAGGTGGTATCATGTGATGGCAAAGAAGAATCACCTACAGAATCATAGTTTTTAGAATATTACGTATATGTATATATAAATGTATGGAATTTTATCTTATTAATACAGATGATAAACTCTCTTAATGTAGTGCCATTGCTTTTGTTTTATGGTCTTTATCATGAAACTGCCTTGGACGAGGATGAATGCCTCATATATTTGGGCAGTTAAATAGATGGGCTGCTTTATGTTGACCTTTGGAGAGTCTATATTGAGTTGGGGGCTTATTTCATTGCTTTTACCATTTACAACTCTGTCTTCCAATGGCAAGTGTGTTTCAAATGTTTTCTAATCAAGCATGTACCTTTACTGAAAGGTCAGAATACTAAAATGCTATATATCAGGGATTAAAATTATGATTTATCTCTCCCATGCAAGAAAGTCTAATTAGAAATGCACTACCTTCCTTCTCTTCGGTCAAAGTTGGCCCTGAATATCACAGCACTGCACTGAGGACTAGGGCGCTCACACACTCAAGTAAGCACCACATTCTCTAAACCTTTGTTGATAATATCATTTCTCTTAATATTATGTACTTTTTTTTCCACAGATTTTGAAATACCCTTTCAGATTGTTCTTCAGAAGGTCTTTACTGCAAGGCTAAGAAAACAAACGCAAAGAGCATTATGCCTTTTTGTGGGTCAACTCAGGAGCTCATTTCTCCAAAGGAATGTGCCATTCTACCATTCTACTCAATTCCGACAAAATAATAACAACAACATCTGAGCAACATATGTGCTAGAAGCAAAAAAGAGAAACTCCCCAGCCCTGCCAGAAGGTTGATCAAAGCACAACCTTGGAGAAAGTTATATAAAAGAAACATTTAGAAGGCATAATGGCACAGGTGCTAACAGAACAAGAAACTTGCTGTGCAAGCATAAGGAAATAACAGATTTATTTATTTATAGCTACTTGCATTATATAAACCTCATTTTTCTCACTTAAGATTATATTTTGGAGATCATTTTATAGATTGCATATAGATATGCCACATTCTTTTTATCATTTACAGAATATTTTATCATAGAGCTCTACCACAATTTATTTAGCTTCACCCATACTCATGAATATGTATATTGTTTCAGCCTTTCACTATTATTTTAAAAACCGAGAGTAAATGTTGTGTGTGTGTGTGTGTACACACACATATTTGCTCCCATGTACCTGTATTTGTGTAAGAGAAATTTCTATAGGTAGGTTTGCTGTGTCAACGGCTATATAATTTCAAAAATTTGTAAAATATTGACAAATTTACTTCCAAAGATTTTGAAACAATTTAGGTTTCCACTGATAATTAATGAATGCCCATTTCCTACACTTTGGCCCCTAATGCCTACTGTTATCCATTTGAGTTTTTGTTAGTATCTTAGGAGAAACTTGTTAGCACACCATTCATAATACACACACACAAACACATACACACACACACGCATACACACCCACACCCCACATCCGCTATTGTACATTGTAAAAAAGCAAATTTGTGTTCCATTGGAAAACTGTGCATTATCTAAAATATACACTTCCAGGTTATCAGATTCCAGCCCTGTTCATTGTCTTTGAGCTGTTGCGTAACTTCCAACTTTCTGTAAGTTGTAGATAACTGAAAGATATGTAAATTCCATCCTGTCTATTAATGATCTAATTGACTTGCCACTCCCAAAAGTTAGTTTGTCTTTATATCAATTCATCTCAATATTCCTTTATTCCATATTAATTTGTTCTCTTTTTTTTTTTTTTTAAAGATTTTATTTATTTATTTTTCCCCCAAAGCCCCAGTAGATAGTTGTATGTCGTAGCTGCACATTCATTCCAGTTGCTGTATGTGGGACGCGGCCTCAGCATGGCTGGAGAAGCGGTGCGTCGGTGCTCGCCCGGGATCCAAACCCGGGCCGCCAGCAGCGGAGCGCGAGCACTTAACCACTAAGCCACGGGGCCGGCCCTAATTTGTTCTCTTTTGATTTTTCCTTTGAATTGGTTAAAACATCTGCCTAATCATACCGCTGAGTAAAACAAATTCTTTAACATGATTCATTTTTCTATCTGTATGTGACTCATGATTTTATCTTCTTAGGAAAATTATATTTTAACAGTATATAGATATATAGATATGTCATGTAGTACGTGTGTGTATATACATGCATCATACATATCATATCTATCTACCTGTTATACAATTATACATATTTTAATCATTTGTGTCAAAGAAACATTGCACTAGATGGAGTTAAAACAGGCAAGGAAGACTGTATTTAAGACTATTGCAGTAGAGATCAAAACTATTGCAATAGGGCCGGCCCCGTGGCTTAGTGGTTAAGTGCGTGCGCTCTGCTGCTGGCGGCCCGGGTTCCGATTCCGGGCGCGCACTGACACACTGCTTCTCCGGCCACGCTGAGGCCGTGTCCCACATACAGCAACTAGAAGAATGTACAGCTATGACATACAACTATGTACTGGGGATTTGGGGGGAAAAAATAAATAAATAAAATCTTTAAAAAAAAAAAAAAAAAAACTATTGCAATAGGTGAGAGAAACTGAACTCAACTCCATTGAAACAAAGTTGAGAGTTGTTTTTAAGTGCCGGGGTGAGTTAGTGTAAAAGTCCTGTAGGATGGACATTAGGGGGCCTCTGTGATCAGGCTGTCTGTGTTTGCTAATTTGCGTTTATTGAAGTTAGGCCCCTACCCTCCCACAGAGACTGGGAGATAAAGGCCCTAACTTTATTGATGGTTACTTTTCAAAGGAATGGCTCCCAGGTCCTTGAGAAAGACATTCCTCAGAAATGAAACTGACGGGACGGCCCCGTGGCTTAGCGGTTAAGTGCGCGTGCTCTGCTGCTGGCGGCCCAGGTTCGGATCCCGGCCATGCTGAGGCCGTGTCCCACATACACCAACTAGAAAGATGTGCAGCTATGACATACACCTATTTACTGGGGCTTTGGGGGAAAAAATAAATAAAATAAAATTTAAAAAAAAGAAGTGAAACTGGCAAGAGGCTGGAAGATTTACATCTCAGAAGGGCGGGGAAAGAATATACATTTGCAAGCTTTCCAAAGTAAACGGTCAAAGAAAAGGGAAGTCAGAGGCCTAGAGTAGGGAAGAAGCCACTCTAAAGTGTAGTCAAGCTGAGGGGAACATTAAGGCCATCTTGGTCATTTGTTAAATACCACATAGCAAGCTAATAATAGAACTTTAATTCCTACATAGCCCTCTGAATCCTTCTTCAGTGCTCACCCTGTTGTTGAAATTGTCATTCTTTTCTACTGTCCAGCATCTGACCTCTTTTTATGTGTTGACAATTCTGCATCTCCCATTGTCAAAGCTGACAATACTAGTTCTTCACTCTCCTAACCTTCCATGTTTATAAGACTTAGTACATTCTGAAGGCTCTACAAGTCAGTTAGCCCCATCTCATGATCTAAATCACAACTTAGGTTCTCAAGCAGGGTATTTACATAACCCACCTTAAGAAACACAGCAGCAGGAACCACTTTTAGCTGCAAGCAGGTAGAGTGGCAGAAGTACTCGCTGAGACAGTCAGTGTCCAGGAGGGGGTACAAGCTGTCAGGAGTGAATTCAAGGGTTATTTGGCATTATTTTAGCATTTCTCCTAGATATGTGGCCCCCAAAGTTGGTTTTTTGGTTCTTCTGAATACTTGAGTCACTTAACCTCTTTTAATAATTTCTTTACCTGCATAAGTCAGCTAGGGTATGTTTCCAATACTTGCAACTAAGAAGCCAACACTATTCTACTTGGCAGCTGCTTCCCCAATGATAACAAGATAAAATCTTTTTTCTTTTTGGAGGAAATGAAATCTGTATACTCTCCCTTATATGCAACTACCTTAAAGGAGGTAAATCCACAATCAGGTATTCTAAAATAATTTATTTTATTTAACACATTATTTTTGTGATTGCTTTACTTTTCCAGAATGCATTTTTTTATAATGCTTTTACAGGTAACTCCTATAGTTATGTTTACTAAGAAAATAACAAAATGTCAGGGTGACAATTGAAATAGTTTATATTTACTAGTCTATGAGTTCCTCTAATTTGTTGGTATATGTTCAAAGTACAAAGAACACAAGAGATTTTTATTGGAAAGCAAATTTGTTCACACTATCAGCTCTTGGCAGATAAATGCTTCAAATGAAAACCTTATAAGCAAGCTTCAAAGTTGTGAATATGAGTAATCCTCCTGATGACTCAGTGATTTAGCAGTTACTTGGTTTCCTAAAAAGCCACTGGAGAGACTATTTGAAAGGAATGCACCTCTTCCTTAATTTTATTTTAATTACCTAAGTACCTGAGAGGCTTCAGAACATTGACCCATCCATATCATTGAAGACCACGCCATTATAAAATGTTTCTCTTTGCAGCATTGATTTTTGTGGTTTGGATTTTTTTTTTTTTTACTTTTTAAATTTCAGTAAATACACCTAACATAAAATATACCATTTTAACCATTTGTAAGTGTACAGTTCACTGGCATGACACTTTATATATAAACTCTCACTACAATCCATCTCCAGAACTTTTTTCCTCTTGCAAAACTGAACCTATATACCCATTAAACAATAACTCCAAACTCCCCCCTCCACCGAGCCCCTCTAACCACCATTCTACTTTCTTTCTTTATGAATTTGACTGCTCTAGGTAACTCATATCAGTGGAATCATACAGTATTTGTCCTTTTTGACTGGCTTATTTCACTTAGCATAACGTATTTAAGGTTCATTCATGTAGCATGTGTCAGAATTTCATTTCTTTTTAAAGCAGAATAATATTTCCTTCTATGTATATACCAAATTTTACCCATTCATCTGTCAATGGACACTCGCGTTGCTTCCACCTTTTGTCAGTTGTGAATAATACTGCTATAAACATGGCTATAAGGATATCTGTTTGTGTTCTTATTTCGATTCTTTTGGGTATATAGCCAGAAGTGGGAGTGCTGGATCATATGGTAGTTCTGTGTTTAATTTTTTAAGGAATCACCTTATTTTCCACAGCAGCTGCAACATTTTTTGCATTCCCACTACCAGTGCTCAAGGGTTCTGATTTCTCCACATCCGCCCTAACACTTATTACTACTATTTAAAATAATAGTTATCCTAATAACTATGAAGTGGTGTCTCCTCAGGGTTTTGATTTGCATTTCCCTAATAACTAGTGATGTTGAGCATCTTTTCATGGGCTTTTCACTATTTGTATGTCTTCTTTGGAGAAATGTTTACTTGTCTTTGGTTATTTTTTAATTGGGTTTTTTGTTGTTGAGTTTTGGGAGTTCTCTATGTATTTTGTATATCAATTCCTAATTTGATATATAATATACAAATATTTTCTCCCATTCTGTGGATTGCCTTTTTACTCTGTTGATAGTATCCTTTGTAGTACAACGGTTTTTAATTTTGATGGAATCCATGGTGTTTATTTTTTCTTTTATTGCCTGTGCTTTTGGTGTCATATCCAAGAAATCATTGCCAAGACCGAGGTCATGAAGCTTTTCCCCTAAGAGTTTTATAGTTTTAGCTCTTAAGCTTAGGTCTTTGATCCACTTGAATTCATTTTTGTATATGGTGTTAGGTAAAGGTCCAACTTCATTCTTCCAAATGTAGATATCCAGTTTTCCAACAACTATCTGTTGAAAAGACTGTCCTCTTTTTCTAGATTGTTTTGGCTACTTGGGGTCCCTTGAAATGCCATACGAATTTTAGAATGGACTTTTCTATTTCTGGAAAAAATGTCCTTGAGGTTTTGACAGAGATTGCATTGAATCTGTAGATTGCTTAGAGTAGTATTGACATCTTAACAATATCGAGTCTTCTAATCAACGAACATGAGATGGCTTTCCATTTATGTATGTTTTCTTTAATTTATTTCAGCATTGTTTTCCAAGTCTTTTCACCACTCTGGTTAAGTTAATTCCTAATTATTTTATTCTTTTTGATACTATTTTAAATGGAATTAAGAAGGGTATTATATTCACTTTGAGGATAGGTTTTTAAGCTTATAGAAGTTTTGTCACACTAAGGTGTCATAGAGTAAGCAGCAAAACTGGAAATATAATTCAAATCCTCTGTTTTTAAGTCCAGGTCGTTTTCTGTTACATTTAACATTAGAGCCTGCAATATTATTAATTTTACATACAAAAAAGTGGTAGTTTAAATATTAGTCATTTAGCATCATGAGGACTCTAATGTTATAAAGTGCTCCAAAATTCTGTCAATTTGCTGTAAAGAAACTTTGCAAGAATTCTAATAATTATTCTACTTGGTGAAACTGTGGAAGCAGAACTCAAACGAGATAAACGACCTAGCCATTTATCTGTATACTCTCATGCTGTATACTGTGAAACCAGAATAAATATAAAAGCTCATCAAATTCACTCTGTGAGTAAATTCTGAGGCAGCATCTTAAAATGGAGACAGAATTTGAAGATAAAACCCAAGCTTTCTAAAGATGAAACCATTATGCCTCTATTGAGAAATAGGGACATTAAGAAAATCCAAACATTTTCTGAATGGTACAGGTATTGTTGCATTCCTGGTTTGAGATTTTATTAATTATTACTGGAACGCAAACAATTAATGCTACTGCAGATTTGCAACAACATTACAGTATAATTGATTTTATTTGTCTCAATACTCAAAGTAATACTATGCAGCCCACCATAGCATTTTAGAAATAAAATTTGTAGGACCACCTGGAACCTATTAGTGACTAATGAAATATGTTTTAACAGTTATCTTTCTTGTTTTAATTAATGGGATATTACATGTCATCTATCAAATTGTCAAGTATTTCTGTAACTGATCATACACCATGTTTGCAATTGTTTGGTTAGAGTTTTTCTTAGGAAAGCTTGTTGGAAATTAAATTGATCCAAATTTTATGAATATTAATGTGGCAGTGTGAGTCAGGCACCTCCATAAAATCCATAGACTCTGTCTGACTAATAATTTTGTAAAATACATAATCTAGAAGTAATAAAGAGATTTCATGAATTGTGCATTGAAGGAAATATATTGACTTCGTTTTCATAATAGCATAAATTAGAAACTTGAAGTTTGAAATAGACTATTATGCAATTATTAAAAACAATAATGCAGAAAAAAATTGACAGAGTTAAATGCTAAGAATACAACAAAGTAAAAAAAAATCAGGATAAAATATTATATAAGCAGATTTTCCTATTTTGTAAAATGAGCTATAGCAAACACATCACATACTATGAACACACACATGTACACTCATGCACACATTGCAGGGAACATACCTGAAGGAAATATTCAAAAATATAAATGCTGATTGTCTTTACATATTAGAGTTACAGTTCATGATAACTTTTAAAAGTAATTTTCTACATTTTAGAAATTTGTTAAAACTATCACATCTTATGTGAGATCTATAATTTTTATATTTGTAAATTTTATAAGTGAATCTTTTACATTTAAAAGTAAATCTTTCAAAGTAACATTGTCTTAGAACATCAGAAGGTCTTTTCATATATTACATATAGTTACCTTGTAGGAGGTTTCACCCTAAGTAAATAAAATGTGTATTTTAAAACTAAGGACACATTTATTTTCTGACAATGTAAAACACAAGAAAGCAAAATTTTTTTTTTTTTAATTTTTTGTTTATTGCAGTAACATTGGTTTATAACATTGTAAAAATTTCAGGTGTACATCATTGTACTTCTATTTCTGCATAGATTACATCATGTTCACCACCAAAATACTAATTACAACCCATCACCACACACATGTACCGAATTATCCCTTTCACCCTCCTCCCTCCCCCCTTCCCCTCTGGTAACCACCAATCCAATCTCTGTCCCTATGTGTTTGTTTATTGTTGTTATTATCTACTACTTAATGAAGGAAATCATGCAGTATTTGACCTTCTCCCTCTGACTTATTTCACTTTGCATTATACCCTCAATGTCCATCCATGATGTCACAAATGGCTGGATTTCATCATTTCTTATGGCTGAGTAGTATTCCATTGTGTATATATACCACAGCTTCTTTATCCATTCATCCCTTGATGGGCACTTAGGTTGCTTCCAAGTCTTGGCTATTGTGAATAATGCTGCAATGAACACATGGGTGCATGTACCTTTACAAATTGGTGTTTTCAAGTTCTTTGGATAAATACCCAGCAGTGGGATGGCTGGATCATATGGTAGTTGTATCCTTGATTTTTTGAGGAATCTCCATACTGTTTTCCATAGTGGCTGCACCAGTTTGCACTCCCACCAGCAGTGTATGAGAGTTCCTTTCTCTCCACATCCTCTCCAATACTTGTTGTTTCCTGTCTTGTTAATTATAGCCATTCTGACCGGCGTCAGGTGATATCACATTGTAGTTTTGATTTGCATTTCCCTGATAGTTAATGATTTTGAACATCTTTTCATGTGTCTGTGGGCCATCTGTATATCTTCTTTGGAAAAATGTCTGTTCAGGTCTTTTGTCCATTTTTTAATTGGGTTGGTAGTTTTTTTGTTGTTGAGATGCATGAGTTCTTTATATATTTTGGAGATTAAGCCCTTATCAGAAGTATGGTTTGCAAATATCTTCTCCCAATTGTTAGGTTGTCTTTTCGTTTTGTTGATGGTTTCCTTTGCTGTGCAGAAGCTTTTTAGTTTGATGTAGTCCCATTTGTTTATTTTTTCTATTGTTTCTCTTGCCCGGTCAGACGTGGTGTTTGAGAAGATGTTGCTAAGACTGATGTCGAAGAGCGTACTGCCTATGTTTTCTTCTAGAAGTTTCACAGTTTCAGGTCTTACATTCAAGTCTTTAATCCATTTGGAGTTAATTTTTGTGTGTGGTGTAAGGTAAGGGTCTACTTTCATTTTTTTGCATATGGCTATCCAGTTTTCCCAACACCATTTGTTGAAGAGACTTTCTTTTCCCCATTGTATGTTCTTGGCTCCTTTGTCAAAGATTAGCTGTCCATAGATGTGTGGGTTTATTTCTGGGCTTTCGATTCTATTCCATTGATCTGTGTGTCTGTTTTTGTGCCAGTACCATGCTGTTTTGGTTACTACAGCTTTGTAGTATATTTTGAAATCAGGGAGTATGATACCTCCAGCTTTGTTCTTTTTTCTCAGGATTCCTTTAGCTATTCGGGGTCTTTTGTTGTTCCATATAAATTTTAGGATTCTTTGTTCTATTTCTGTGAAAAATGTTGTTGGAACTTTGATAGGGATTGCATTGAATCTATAGATGGCTTTAGGAAGTAGGGACATCTTAACTATGTTAATTCTTCCAATCCAAGAGCACAGAATATCTTTCTATTTCTTTGTGTCTTCTTCAACTTCTTTCAGAAATGTTTTATAGTTTTCGGTGTACAGATCTTTCACCTCTTTGGTTAAGTTTATTCCTAGGTATTTTATTCTTTTTGTTGCAATTGTAAATGGGATGGTATTCTTAATTTCTCTTTCTGCTACTTCGTAGTTAGTGTACAGAAATGCAACTGATTTTTGTACGTTGATTTTGTATCCTGCAACTTTACCATATTCGTTTATTACTTCTAAAAGTTTTCTGGTGGATTCTTTGGGGTTTTCTATATACAAAATCATGTCATTTGCAAATAGTGACAGTTTCACTTCTTCCTTTCCAATTTGGATCCCTTTTATTTCTTTCTCTTGCCTGATTGCTCTGGCTAGGACTTCCAGTACTATGTTAAATAGGAGTGGTGACAGTGGGCATCCTTGTCTGGTTCCTGTTCTTAGAGGGATGGCTTTCAGTTTTTCACCATTGAGGATGATATTAGCTGTGGGTTTGTTATATATGGTCTTTATTATGTTGAGGTACTTTCCTTCTATACCCATTTTATTCAGAGTTTTTATCATAAATGGATGCTGGATCTTGTCAAATGCTTTCTCTGCATCTATTGAGATGATCATGTGATTTTTATTCTTCATTTTATTAATGTGGTGTATTACGTTGATTGATTTGCGAATGTTAAACCATCCCTGCATCCCTGGAATAAATCCCACTTGATCATGGTGTATAATCTTTTTAACGTATTGTTGTATGCGATTTGCTAGTATTTTGTTGAGGATTTTCACATCAATGTTCATCAGTGATATTGGCCTGTAATTTTCTTTTTTTGTGTTGTCCTTGTCTGGTTTTGGTATCAGGGTAATGTCAGCTTTGTAGAATGAGTTAGGGAGCTTCCCCCCCTCCTCAATTTTTTGGAAGAGTTTGAGAAGGATAGGTATTAAGTCTTCTTTGAATGTTTGGTAGAATTCATCAGGGAAGCCGTCTGGTCCTGGACTTTTATTTTTGGGGAGGTTTGTGATTACTGTTTCGATCTCTTTACTGGTGATTGGTTTATTCAAATTCTCTACTTCTTGATGATCCAGTTTTGGAAGGTTGTATGATTCTAAGAATTTATCCATTTCTTCCAGATTGTCGAATTGGTTGGCATATAGCTTTTCATAGTATTCTCTTACAATCTTTTGCATTTCTGAGGTGTCTGTTGTAACCTCTCCTCTTTCATTTCTGATTTTACTTATTTGTGCCTTCTCTCTTTTTTTCTTGGTGAGTCTAGCTAAAGGTTTGTCAATTTTGTTGATCTTTTCAAAGAACCAGCTCTTGGTTTTATTAATTTTTTCTATTGTTTTTTTGGCCTCTATTTCATTTATTTCTGCTCTGATTTTTATTATTTCCCTTCTTCTACTGATTTTGGGCTTTGTTTGTTCTTCTTTTTCCAGTTCCTTTAGGTGCATTGTTAGATTGTTTATTTGAGATTCTTCTTGTTTGTTGAGATAGGCCTGTATTGCTATAAACTTCCCTGTTAGAACCGCTTTTGCTCTATCCCATAAATTCTGGCATGTCGTATTTTCATTTTCATTTGTCTCCAGGTATTTTTTGATTTCTTCTTTGATTTCTTCGTTAACCCAGTCGTTGTTCAGTAGCATTTTGTTTAATCTCCACGTATTTGTGGCTTTTCTGATTTTCTTCCTATAGTTGATTTCTAGTTTCATACCATTGTGGTCAGAAAAGATGCTTCGTATTATTTAAATCTTCTTAAATTTATGGAGACTTGCTTTGTGGCCTAATATGTGATCAATCCTGGAGAATGTTCCATGTGCCTTTGAAAAGAACGTGTATTCTTCGGTTTTTGGATGGAATGCTCTGTATATATCTACAAGGTCCATCTCTTCTAGTGTGTCATTTAAGGCCAATGTTTCCTTATTGATCTTCTGTTTGGATGATCTATCCGTTGGTGTAAGTGGAGTGTCAAAGTCCCCTACTGTTATTGTGTTACTGTCTATTTCTGTTGTTATGTCTGTTAATAATTGCTTTATATATTTAGGTGCACCAACATTGGGTGCGTAGATATTTACAAGTGTTATATCCTCTTGTTGGATTGTTCCCTTGATCATTATGTAATGCCCTTCTTTGTCTCTTTTTACAGTTTTTGTTTTAAAGTCTATTTTGTCTGATATGAGTACTGCTACCCCAGCTTTCTTTTCATTGCCATTTGCGTGGAGTATCTTTTTCCATCCCTTCACTTCCAGTTTGTGAGTGTCTTTAGGTATGAAGTGTGTCTCTTGTATGCAGCATATATATGGGTCTTGTTTTTTTATCCAGTCAGTCACCCTATGCCTTTTAATTGGAGCATTTAGTCCATTGATGTTTAAAGTAGCTATTGATAAGTATGTACTTACTGCCATTTTTTAACTTTTTTTTTCTCAGTGTTTTAGTAGTCCTTCTCTGTTCCTTTCTTCTTCTATACAGAATTGATGGTCTCTTTAGTTTGACCTCTGTCTGAAAGCTCTACTCTTTAATTCCCCTCCTCCCTCATGTTTTTGATATCATATCTAACCTCTTTGTTGTGCATTTGTATCCATTACGTTCTAATCATGGAATAGATAATTTTTCCTATTTGTGGTCTTTTCTTTTCCCCTTAAATCAGTCCCTTTAACATTTCTTGTAGCACTGGTTTCTTGGTGACAAACTCCTTTAATTTTTGCTTATCTGGGAAAATTTTGATCTCTCCTTCCATTTTGAATGATAACCTTGCTGGATAGAGTATTCTTGGCTGTAAGATTTTTCCTTTTAGCACTTTAAATATATCGTGCCATTCTCTTCTAGCCTGTAAGGTTTCTGCAAAGAAGTCACCTGATAGCCTTATGGGGTTTCCTTTGTACGTAACTTGATATTCTCTTGCGGCTTTTAGGATTCTCTCTTTATCTGTAATTCTGGACATTTTGATTATGATGTGTCTTGGTGTGGGCCTCTTTGGGTTTATCTTGTTTGAGGCTCTCTGTGCTTCCTGTACCTGGATGTCTGTTTCCTTCCTTAGGTTAGGGAAGTTTTCATCTATTATTTCTTGAAATAGATTCTCTACCCCTTTGTCTCGCTCTTCTCCTTCTGGGACACCTATAACACGGATGTTAGTGCGCTTGATGTTGTCCCAGAGGTCCCTTAGACTGTCCTCACTCTTTTTAATTCTTTTCTCTTTTACCTGTTCACCTCGGGTAATTTCTTCTAGTCTTTCGTCCAGCTCACAGATCTGTTCTTCTGTATCCTCTACTCTGCTTTGGAGTCCCTCTAATGAATTTTTCATTTCCAGTATTGTATTCTTCATTTCTGATTGGTTCTTTTTTATATCTTCCATTTCTTTGTTGACATTCTCACTGAGTTCATCTATTCTTCTCCCCAGATCAGTGAGCATCCTTAACACTCTTAGTTTGAACTCTCTGTCGGGTAGGTTGCTCATTTCTGTTTCACTTAGTTCCTTTTCTGGGGTTTTGTCCTGTTCCCTTACTTGGAATGTATTCTTTTGCCTCCTCATTTTGCCTCTTTCCCTGTGCTTGTGTCTACGTATTAGGTAGGTCAGCTACGTCTCCTGCTCTTGGAAAGGTGACCTTATGTAAGTGATGGCTTAGGAGGCGTCCAGTGTGCTTCCCTCAGTTCTCAATGTTCCAGGGGTGATCCCTATGTGGGCTACGTGTATCCTTCTGCTGTGGCCTGTTTGCTCTCCCTGTAGGCGCCCAGGGAGGCTGAGTTATGCTCCTGGCCAGCTGTTGTAATGCTCAGCTGCTTGTAGTTGTTGTGGGCCCTTCAGTCTCTTTATCAGGTGTGGGGATCCCCAGCACAGTTGGCTGCAAGTTCTAATACCACATTTGTGTTGCAGTATTTCTTTTAAGTGAGTAGGCCCTCACCGTGGCAGGTTGTTAGGCTCAGGGCCTTACAATTGCTGTAAGCCTCTAGCCTATTAGGTCTCTTGTCAGCTCTCTGAGGATTGCAGCTGGGTGGGGCTGGCCTCAGGCACAGGAGCACCCAATTGTTTCAGGTTTTGGAAGGTGGGGCAAACCTCCTATGTGGGTCTTTGAGAAGTACAAGTCTTCTGCGGCTGAGAAGCCCTGCCGCCCACAGGTCCACACACACAGTCAACACAGTCCTGCCCCGTGTGAGCGCCCCGACCTCCCCAAGCAGACCCAGTCTCTCCACGGCGGGAGCCCCACACACTCTGCCACCGCCGCACACTCTCCACCTGCTTCTTGTGCACACCCTGCCCTGCTCAAGTCGGCTCAGTTGCCAGGCTGCAGAGAATCCAGTCACCAATCTATGCAGGTCCACACATTGCCTGAGGGCTTGTTGTTGGGTGGGGCCGGTCTCTAGGGTGGGCTGCCTGCCCCAGCTGAGCTGGATTAAATCGGTGCTCTAGCGGGTGGGGCAGACCCTGGGCTAGCAGGCCTCAGGGGAACTCCAATGGCGTCTGTGTCAGCACGCCCACACCAGGCCACAACAATGGCCGCCGCCAATGTCCCAGTCCCTGGAGAGGTCTCACCCCTCACCGAGATGCACTCAGGGCCTATTAGGTGAGTCTCTTGTCACCAAAGCACTGTACACCTTTCTTTCTGGTGATTTTAGGATGCTTCCTGAAATGGGTGAGTTTGTGTGCGGGCCCTTTAAGAGCCGTTTTAGTTTCTTTGTGAACCGGGTTTTCTGGGGGTTCTCCCCAATGTTTTAGTAGCAGGCACAGTCAGATATTATGCCACTGGTCTCGATTGTGCTGGGTCCACAAAATGCCCACAGCGGGGGTGCTCCCTGGCTCAGGGCCCCACGCCTCCAGGGAGGCTGCGTACCTGTGAGCTGCTCCCGGCGGCTGTGAAGCTGGCGGCTTGTGAAGGCGGCGTTTTTCCTCTCCGGAAGGGAGTCTCTGCCTCTTCCACCTCAGTTAGGATTGTTCGTTGTTGCAGGAGTTCCTCTCATCCAGTTTTCAGTTCTGTCTCAGGGGTAATTTTTCCACAGTAGTTGTAAATTGGCTGTGTCCACGGGAGGAGGTGAGTTCAGAGTCTGCCTATGCCGCCATCTTGACTCCTCCTCTCTCAAAATCCAAGAAAGCAAAATTTTAATCCCCTTTACCCACCCCTAATTATTTCTAGTCTACCTTAATGTTTTTCTTTAGAGTTAGTTTTGTACATTGGCAATGCCTGTGTTCATACTTTTTCCTTAAATATATAATTGTTAAGAGATAAGCAGGCATCGTGCTATTTATTTTTCACATTGAGTACTTTTGCTGATAGTTATTAATTCACCAGTTGTGGTTTTTCTCTGTGGAGGGGGTGTTAGGATTTCCTCGAAGGGCTTTAACAATGGTCCCAGTATTCAATACTTTTAAATTGAGGTTTATATACCATCCACGCAGAGTGGAACTTCTGAATATTTAATAAGGAGAACTGATGAGCTGCAAAATGAAGTAAGCATTCATTTTTTCCCTAAATACCTATGTAAAGGTTTTATTATTTTTTTATAGTTAATTATCTTTTCTCATGTCATATTTAAACTTAGGACCAATTTAAGAAAAAAGTAAAGTATTTTAGGCACTTCTGTGTATGGGGAGAGAGAAGATAGAACAGAGATTAATTAGAAAAAATTAAGTAATTCTTTTAAAAAAAATAATAGTCCTTGGATATTGTTGAATGAGGCAGACCTTATTCAAATGGAGTCTATTACTAAAAAGACAAGTAGAAAACTGAAATCTAAAGGAATGATCACAGGCTGGAATTCTGAATTAATTGGCATCCTTAAACTTTCAAAGCAAATGTTCGAAACTTTGTCATTTTGTGCGGACCAAGACACTTCACAAGATCATAGCATGTGAGAGCTGGCCGGGAGCTCAGGCATCCTGTGTCTCAGATACTTCGTCTTACAGATATGGAAACTGAGGTTCAAGAAAATAAAGTAACCTGCAATCTTTAGCATTAGCATCTTAAAGAAAAACAAAGTTTTCGTTACAACTTAACTTTGAAGTTTAACTTTAAATCTAGATACACAATTCATGAACAGGATCATTATTGCCTCCAAGCAATTGTATCTTACTTGATGCAACCGAGATACAGGCAGTTACGTCAGCAGTTACTCATTCATTCACAGTTTAGTTCCAGCCTGGCATCCTCCTGAAAGGCAAAGCAAAAATGACTGCTTGTGCCTGAGAAAAGAATCGCTGATCTGAGCAGCTATTTACTGAGAGGCCAGATATACAAACTGACGATGGCCAAACCATTTGTACAAATGGAACTCTGACCCACAATCTGCAGCAACCAATTTTAGCAATTGCAGACTAAAAATGAACAGGGCTTAGTCCATAACTACTAGCTTTTCTACTTTTTCACCCTCCTTTGAACTTAGGACCAATCAGAGAAAGCTAAATATGTTCTCCTACCCAATCATGTAGAAGGTCCATTTCTGGTTAGTGCACTGCCAGCTTGCCCTGGCTAACAACCTCCAATCAGAGCACAACTGAAGCCTTCCATTTGTTCCACTATCAAACTTTTACACTACCCTGCCTGCTCTTGAGTCTCTTCCAAAAGCAAATAATGGTGGCTGACTCCCTTGGTATAGCGAGCTCAGAATATATAGCCTCTGCCTGTTCTTATTTGGGTGGTGGTCTTTTATTTCCACAATATATTTAAATGACCATATAATTTATTGTCCAATTCTCACCATTGGTGAGAGTAAAAGAGAATGCTCTTAATAATAACATCAGGATTCTAGATGTAATCTGGGGGTTTCTGGATAAATTTGAATGGTTGATCTGATGCAGGGAAAACAACCAGAGGCAGAGAACAAATCTACATTGTGCCTGATTAGAAGAGAGTAGATGTGGAAGCAGATAAGTATCAGATTTTGAGGAGTGATGCCATTTGGGACTTGCCAAGGAACTATATGCTTTACCTAGAATTAGCTCTCTCTCTGTACACCTTTTCCACTTGGTATTCCTGTAAGTGTGTGTCTTCTGCCCACACATGTGCCCTTTGTGCCTCTCTCCTCTGCTGAAGCACATTAACTGCCCACACACGTCCTTCAATTCCTTCTTCTTGGGGTGTCTCCTCCTTTCTCTCTTTTACCTGCTCTATCACTTCTCAGTTCTTTCCACATCTCCCTAGCCCTCCTTTCCCTAGAGTCATTATGTAGCTGTTTTTATGGAATAAAATTATTATGAAAGTAAAATCTAGTTGTATCAACTATTTCATTAAGAAGATCAATTTGTCAATGACAATAAACGTTTGTAGTTAACTTTTTTGTAAGTAAGGAGTTGGTAGAGTCCAATAAAATAATGAAAGTGAGAGAAAAGGGAAGAGAGAGGAATGAAGAGAAAATAATTTACATCTGTTCAAGTTGGCCACTCTCCTACACTTTGAATCCATGGTAATGTATACTTCTATTATTTTGCTTTATTTTGTTTTCCATAATTCTTTTAGACTATATTGAAGAAAGAGATGGACAAATATTTGCACACTTACTGCTTGACTATGTGAATCTTCTCCCACTCGTTGTGATAATAAAATACTACCCCATCATGATTGCCGGCTATGGCACCTGCTTGAGTTAATGAGAAGATGATTACAGTCTACATAGCGCATACCTATTAACTTCTGGATAGTTCTCTTCAGTACAAAGGTCATCAGCACATTCTGACATTCTAATTAGTTACAGGTCTGAGGTTTCCAAAAGCATTGAGATCAGCAGGAGGAACTGCCAGGGTTTGGTTTTTCCAGAAATAATTCCTCTTAATTAATCTTCATGTATCATAGCAATAACAGGTTGGGAAATGAGGAAATCTGAATGATTAAGCAGAGTAGGGCCACATGGTGATTCAGTTGAACTGTGATCTGGTTTCAGTTTAACTCAGTCAAAATTTCTGGTTTATTTAATCACTTGTAAATGCAAGACATGTTTACTCCTTCAAGACATTGCAGGATCTTCTGCACAAATTATCGAGCGTGATACATATAAAATGGCTATCACCAAATAGCAATTCCATATTTTGTACCTCTTTGATGCATCAATATGTCAGTAATTCTGTGCGAAATAAAAGTCAATTTTCAAATACTTCCTTTCTATATTAACAGCTATTAACTTGAAAAGAACGTGTCTTCCATGTGAATTTTCTTGTTGGCACATGTAACACAAACTTTGAAACTGTAATTGGATTATGAATGGACTAACCGAAAGGAAGTTGTTTTTTACTGTTACCAAGCAATACTTGAAAAGAGGAAAAATTGACACTTCACAGCCATTTTATTTCTCAAAGCTTTTATAGCATTGTTAAGAGCCTAGTTATACCAGGCTCCAGCATATAGGCACAATAATTCCTGCTTAATAAGGGCATGGCCAATTTATCCCAAACATTAATAGTCAAATACAAGAGGGCAGTCTCTGTCAGGCACTTGTCTTGGGCACAAATATTCTTTATAATTGTCATTGTACTGCAAATATCTGAATGCTGATATATTTCTCCTGCAGAAATTCTTGAGCAGTACAAATAATACCTAATCTTTTATTTATTATATTATTGGAATATACAGAAATCTGCAAGATTCTGCCCCAAGTCTTTAATCTCTGCAAAGATGCTATTTCCACATTTAGCATCAAGCATATCATAAAAGAAATCTCACTAAGTCAGCCTTTTTGATAGTTTCTTTTTTCCTATGGGCTTTCTGAAATACTTTCAAAGTTAAAAAAAATTTTAAACTTTAGAAATTACAGGTTAGAGAATGCCATGGATGCCAGATTTTCATCCTCTCCTACAATCTGGCACAGCTCCCACAATGTGGAATTGCTTTTGCAGTCAATACTTAATGCATTTTGGACCAGCTTCCCTTCTAAATCATACCATGAGTAAATCACATTAACTTTTCAAAACTATTCAGTTAATTCAGGGTCAGGAGCCCGTGGTATTTATTGTCCGATACACCGTGATCGGGTACATGGCCAGGCATACAGTCAGTATATTGTCTGAGAACTGAGTGGGAATTCAGCAAGTAATGATTTATCTCCCACAACCTGCCCCGCCCTCCGGGGAGTTTTAAAATTCTGTAATATGATTTTGGAGGATACTAGCAGGTCTCTAAATGGACTCAGCCTACATATATTTTGTGAAGTAAGTAATATTGATTTTTAATAAAAGATATGACCTTTCTTCTCTAATGTATCTGAGATCTCTTAAGATTTTCATCCTCAAAAGAGACAGATACACGTCAAGGAGATGTTACGTTCAGCTGTTTCAAAAATGAAACCTTGCCCTCAAATGGATATCCTCATAACCTTGAGTCCATGCATACGCTTTTCAGAGCATGTAATTCAACAAAGCTTTGTTTTTACTATTTATCGAAGAGTATAAATAGCTAAAAGAGCTCCTTAAAATATGTAGCCCTTCCTAGAGTTTGGGAGCTGCATACTTTATTCCCTAGAATAAGATATGAAAGAAAAATGTATGTCTTAAAGGTAGAGTTTTTGAAAAATGAAATCACTTTTTCACTGATTTTATTTCATAATCCAGAGTTTAAAAGAAAGATATGCATGTATAGACCATTCTTTGAAAAAATATATAGATGCAATTTCATTTCCTACATGTTTTATCCTTACAGATAGTTAATAAAAACAATATCTATTTATTTATTCCTTAGAATTAGAAATAAAAAAATGTATGGTTTAAAGGCAGCATTTAAAAAATTGAAATCAGAGCCAGCCTGGTGGTGTAGTGGTTAAGTTTGCACACTCCACTTCAGTGGCCCAGGGTTCACAAGCCCAGGTCCTAGGTGCAGACTGGCACACCGCTCATCAAGCCATGCTGTGGCAGCAACCCACATACAAAATATGAGGAAGATTGGCACAGATGTTAACTCGGGGGCAATATTCCTCAAGCAAAAGAAAAAATATATAATTGAAATCATTCTTTTCATCCATTTTATTTTATAACCCAGAATCAAGAAAATATATAAGAAACATGTATAGGTTATTCTAAGAAACAAGTAAATCACATATATAATTTAATTTCCTTTAAATTTTATCTTAATACATAATTAATTTTAAAAATCTGTTTATTTCACCTGTTCTTTGCAGTAGCATCTTCAGATTAGACAGAAGAGACTTTGGGGGAAATGAGATCCGGGGCCTTCTCTTTGAAGGGAGGGGGTTGGAGAGGGGAAGATATTATGGAAGCCTGACTCTTAGAAATAGAAATTAGAACAGAAGCCTAATAAGGTCTTAAATGGCTATCCCCAAAGGATCCCGAGACTAGAAAATGGAGGTCATTTCCATAGCATTCCTTAAGCTTTGTAACTTATCCATGTTTGCTACTTTTGTTCGTCCTTGAGTGTTTAGCAGAGAAAAATGTTAGTAAAAAATTTACAATTGACTTTTTGATTGAAATGACAGCAGCCAGACTTAGATCAAGAGTAAGAAATCACTACAAGGCAGTATTTCTCAAATAGCTATTCAAATGAAATCTATGGGTTTTTGTTTGTGTTTTTGTTATAATCATAATCCTTAATATAGTGTCATGTGATTATAATGATTCAAATATGCCTTTGTGCTTTTGGTCTATAGTGAAGCCTAATTGTGCTAATGTAATATATTCAGATTACTGAAGAAAGTGCGGGGGTAAAATGATAGGTGAATTATGACTTTATACTAAAGGAAGGCAAATTTTTTGTCACAATATTCAATATTTTTTTCATTGAATTGAATTAAAAAATGTGAGAGAATTAGGCAATCAAAAATTACATTAATTTTGGGAAAACTGAACTCAAACTATCCTACTTCACAACAAGTAGTTTCGTTTTTCTTATTGTTTTGGGTGAATTGCCCCCTCAGAGACAATCAGTCCCCAAGAACTGTCTATTTTACTTTTGAAGTACCTCCCATCTGTTTCTTTCCATTTTTCCATGTTTTGTATTAGCATCAACATCATGCTGCTGGTGTGGTTCTTTTCTTCTGCTGGTCGACTCCAACGACCTCCTACATTGTCTACATTCATTCACTCTTTTTACCTGCAGATTGGTCTCCACACTCCAGCAAGACTGATTTTTACAAAACATAAAACCTTTAACATGATCCCATGGAAAAGAGCTTTCAACACCTTCTCAATGTTCTAAAGATAAATACCATGAGACTTAAAATAGTATTTATCCAAAGAACATGAAAACATGAATGCATAAAGATACATGCACCCCTGTGTTCATTGCAGCGTTATTCACAATAGCCAAGACTTGGAAGCAACCTAGATGCCCATCAAAGTACAAATGGATGAAGAAGATGTGGTATATATACACAATGGTATACTACTCAGCCATAAGAAACGATGAAATCCAGCCATTTGTGGCCACATGGATGGACCCTGAGGGTATTATGCAAAGTGAAATAAGTCAGAGGGAGAAAGTCCAGTACTGTATGATCTCACTCATAAGTAGAAGATAAAAACAACAACAAACAATCACACAGAGACAGAGATTGGATTGGTGGTTACCAGAGGGGAAGTGGGGAGGGAGGGGGTGAAAGGGATGATTAGGCACATGTGTGTAGTGATGATTGTAATTAGTCTTTGGGTGGTGAACATGATGTCATCTATGCAGAAATAGAAGTAAAGTGATATACACCTGAAACTTACACAATGTTATAAATTGTGGTAACCAATTTTCTCCCATTCAGTAGGTTGCCTTTTCATTTTGTTAACAGTTCTATTGCTGTGCAGAAGCTTTTTAGTTTGATGTAGTCCCATATGTTTATTTCTGCTTTTGTTACCTTTGCTTTTGGTGTCAGATCCAAAACATTATTGCCAAGGCCACTGTCAAGGAGCATACTACCTATGTTTTCTTCTAGGATTTTGTGGTTTCAGGTCTTGCACTGAAGTCTTTAATCCATTTTGAATTACTTTTTGTATAAGATAGTCGTCCAGTTTTATTCTGTTGTGTATGGCCATCCAGTTTTCCCAACACCGTTTATTGAAGAGACTGCTTCGTCATAAATTAATTGACCACATATGCATGAATGTATTTCCAGCCTCTCTATTCTGTTCCATTGTTCTGTGTGTCTCTTTTTATGCCAATATCATACTATTTTGATTATGATGGCTTTGTAATATAGCTTGAAATCAGGTATTGTGATGCCTCCAGCTTGCTCTTCTTTCTCAAGTTTGCTTTGGCTTTTAGGGTCTTTTGTGGTTCCATACAAGTGTTAGAATTGTTCTATTTCTGTGAAAAATGCCGTTGAAATTTTGATAGGGATTGCTTTTTATTTTGCGTGATTTTAGATTTACCGAAGAGTTGCAAATATAATACAGTTCCCATAGACCCTCCATCTAGTTTCCTCTGATGTTAGAATTTTACATAATCATGGTATATTTATCAAAAGTAATAAGTTAACATTGGCACAATACTATTAACTAAACTACAACTTTATTTGAATTTCACAAGCTTTATGCTAATTTCCTTTCTCTCTTCCAAGATCTAAAACAGTCATCATGTTTCCTTAGTCTTCTACAATCTGTAACAGTTTCTCTATCTTTCCACAAGTATAATTCTGAATAATTAGTTGCAATCTCAAATTTGAAAATATATCAGTGAACTTTTGCACTTTAACATTTAAAGCCATCAGTCTATCTTGTACTTTGAATGGATCTTTTGTCCATGCATGGCTTTGTAACATCATGCAGTCAGGAACTTGGAAAATACTGGTTTACTGAGTTATATAGATTTTCTGAATGTAACTAAGTTCATTGTACATATCAAAAATTGCATTTGTTAATTTTCACCACTGATTTCCACCAGAAATATCTTTTAAGTACTGGGAAACTCTCAAAATTATGGTTTTGGATACAATTGTTCCAAAATTCTAAATTTCACTTGAATGTTCTAATTACATTATTGATAACAGATATTTTTGGTTGTCTTCTTTGAAATGACTGGATCATTTTGTTTATTTTTGAGAAAATATCTGACCAATACCTAAATCTGCTTAACCAAAGTTTGCCTCTCAATCGGTCTTTCAAGTGAAAATGGTGTTTTATGAAAATTATGGCTAATTCAAATCACAACTCAAACAATAATTTTTTAAATTTCATCACATTTAATGCTTATGTTGGACCTCTGCCCTTGCTAAACATCATGATACTTCATTACTTGCAAAATTCAATCACCTATAATGTTGTTTTAACATTTTTGAAGTTAATCACATTTTATTCTGTATGTTTAGCTTTATTTTTTCTTTTGTTGTTTGCTTTTAGCAAGTAAAAACTGAAAACTATCCTTTTTTGTTATTAAACAAATATAATTTGCATTGTTTTAACATACAGATATTTTACTGCAGAATCAACTATGTTATGAATATAGTTCCCCTGTAAAGACACATAGTTCCTGTATTTCATTGAATTTTCTCATATTCTCAATCCATTCTCAATATTATGCTATATGTTAGTTTTCTTTCTTTTTAACCATGTCTTCCTTTTACTACTTTATGTTTTTCATGAAGATTCTAATCTCTTGCTCATTTCTTATTGAGTAACATTAGTATATCTTCATTATATAAAAAAATTTAACCCATCATCTCAAACAAGCTATAAATGGCATGGATCTTCTTTGTATTTCCCAATATCACTTTCCTGCAGCCCTCCCACTTACTTCTCGAGATGGAACTAGTGGTATCTGGTTTTATAGATGTCTTTGGGAATTTTCTTCTATTATATTTTTTTGACACAGATACTATAACTCATGTATCAAAATTCCTCATCATTCTTGTTTTCTTTTTTTTAAATAAATTCAAGAAACCTCACTAGAAAAACCGTGTAGACAGTAATTTTTCAAATTTCTTAGCAATTGTGACAACGTTTTTATTTTACCTTCACAGATGTATGAGAATTGAATGGTAGAGAATTCTTCATTCTAAAATTTCTTTCAGAATTAATAATTCCTTGTTCCATTGTCTTCTAGTTTCCAGTGATGTTGATAAAAAGGCTGATTCCAAATTAAATCTCATTTTTCATGACATATGTTCATATTAACCTATTTGTTCATCCATTCATCTATCTGTCTGTCTTTGCTTTTAACATATTCTATTTACCTGTGATAATCTTGTAATTCAATAGGATATGTCTAGATGTGAGATGTTTTCTTTCATGCTGATCAACACTTGACGAGACTATTCAATGTAAAGACATCTATTTATTCAACTCTTGCAAATAATTTTCCTTCTTTATTTTTTCTGTTCTCTTTTTCTGAAACTCCTTTTGTCCACGTTAGATCTCTTAGATTGATCTACTTTGTCCTATTTTTGCTTATTTCTTTCTGTCAGACGAACTCATGTCTGGCTCTGACTCAACACTAGTGACACAAATGTACAGTTAACTGAAATGATTCTGTATCTAGTGGAGATAGTTATTGTAACAAAATCGTGTTTCTAGTACAGCAGTGACAATTCTTCTGGTGGCAGTAGCAGTTTAAGTTGCTGCACTATCAAGTTCCCAGGGCAAATGTGTCAATAAAAAAAGCTATTATGTCTACTAGTTTTCTCTAAGGACCAGTTGTACAGTAAGATTTTGGACTTTGTTGCTGTGTAGTTCACTGTCTGGTTCAATAGCCTGTCTGATAATTCTGTGAGATAACCAATGTCCTTTTAATAAATTTACTTTTATGATAAAATCTGTGAGAAACTGTTTCTATTGTTTACAATCACGAAACCTGACTTACTAAGATGCCAACACCTAGCGTAGCACTGTAGGTCTCCTCAGGTGCTTCAGTGGAAATTAGTGATTTTGTGTGTAGAGGGAGGAGTCAGTATCCCTGATGCAGCTATTGAGTAGACAGACCTTCAACAAATTCCCTTTCAGCAACTTTTTCATTCTGAACCCTATGTATGTAACACAATGCCTAGAGCCTCTGAAGTTTTGTTGATAATACCAGCTTCACTTCTTTGGAGGTCACTGCTGGATGTGTTCTAAGCAGTAGCTTCCTTTCTCTACTTTGTTTCTCCAACTGAAACATATCTAATGGTTTCTAATATATAGAAACATATGTGCTCTCTTGTCCTAGTAACCTCCTCCATGATTCTCTTTGCAGTTTTAATTTTATTCCTTCTTATATTTCTAAACATTATTGCAGTGAGGTTCTAGAAGGGTTAGGTAGTGCTCAGTTTACCATCATGAACCAGATGTCAAGTCAGTTATGTTGGAAAGAATCATATTGCATGGCCAGTTGCCTATTGAATCCACTTCCCAACAGATATTCCAAATATAGATTCTCGTCTTTGAGATCTCTATTGTGCTTTGTGCATCAGTTTTCAGGGAAAGAGGACGTAGGAATTTAGCTCATTCAATTATAGTATTAAGTTAAGAAAAGAGCAGGTATGGAATGATGATTAGGCCCAGAAGAAGGGAGCAGTAAGAGCAGGTATCACATGTTGTCCTTATATCCTACAAGATACTGTCATCTGACCCATCAAATGATTAATCCTGCTGACCTATATTTTGATTCTCACTAGCTTTAAGATCTATACCATCTCTGACCATAGAGATCTAGATACCTTTCCTAAATTTACCAACTGCCATATAACAATTTGCTTTGCATTTTCTAGTGATAAAGTTATGTCAATAAAAGCTATAAAAATTACACTAGCATGTTATTCCAGTTTTTACTGTGATGAGGTGAAGAGTGTAAAGATGATTATTAATTGAAAAACTACTGCTTGCCTGATATTTTGCTAAGACCTTGTGAAGTCCATTGGCATGAGAAGCTGGTCTTGAATTTAATCAATAATAAAATGGTAATGAAATTCACATCATTTAGAAATTCAACATTCCTATGATTTGTAGCAACTGGCAATTATACTTAAGAAAATAGTCTCTGAATTTAACCAAAGGGGCCCACATCCATAAATAAACATGGGGAAACAAAGCAACAAGGACACAGCTTCTTAGAACCAAAATTGAAGAGTTCTGGAGGCAGGGCATTTTCTTGACTATTTTATATAATTTGATGTTTAAATTAAATTGTAAAATGTTTGTAACTCAGGTACAGAATATGACCTGGAATTAGCTGGTCAGGGCAGTTGGTCTTGTTTATAGAACTGAAGTACATAAGCTTTCTAGATATCATGCAAAATTTATCATTTTATTGTTTCATTTAGCATATTTATACTAGAGGTAAACTGTGTCTCAGGATCTGTCCTCAAAATAAAGAAGGTGGAGCTTGGTTAAATAAATTACTATCTTTTAATTAAAATAATAAATTCATATTTGCTGACATGGAAAAACATGGCAAATGAAAAAATAAGTTTTCAAAATCAGAGTTTTAATGTGATTCTATTTTGACCATATATGTTACTGGAGAAAAAATTTGGAAGAATACCTGGTGAACTTTGGGTGGCAAATGAATAGGTTATTTTAATATTTATTTTTATTTTTTATTTTTCTACAATAAATACACATTTATAAAATAAAAATATAATGTATATTTAAATGTTATATTTTGATAAAACCCCAGGTGGCCTCTTCTGAATTTATTTTTTCATGTCTCACTTACCTGGTCTGGGTCTTTTGATTTGAGGTGTTTACTATTTTGGCTGACAATCCGTGTCAAAAGTAGTACTCAAAGGCTAGTGTCACATTTGTTAATTCACACTATAGATAAAGGCAGTTTTAATTAACAGAAGTTTAGTAGTATGAAATGGAAGGAGAATTCTCTCTCTCGGGGTAAATGAAACAGAATCATAAGGAGTTCACAAATAATAAGAGTTGCCAAAACAGTTAAATTTGAAAGTCCCAGGGTCCATCTCACTCATCCTAATCCCTAAACTGACTAGTCCAAGCATGGAAACAAACTCCAGAACTGATTTTTCAAGGGTAAAGATGAAAAGGTGGTAAATGTGTAAATTTTGTATTTTATGGTTTCATATATTCCTGGGTTGACTCTATCAATAATATATCTTGTCCTTGGTTAAGAGATATTCATGATATAAGATGTCTTGCTTTTTCAAAGGAATTGGGATTGCCATGAGTTAGTTGCATCATCTTGGTATATATAGTGCACTTATAAGGAGAGACAGAGAAAAAAATCTAAAAAAATTTAAAAAATCCATTATAAAATATGTATTTTCCTTGATACTCAAGAATTAATGTGTTGCCCTATTCCATCTGTAACTACAGTTTTTTTCCCCACTTTATTTTGTGTCAGTCACTGTTCCAATACACAATGAAAGGGATGAGTAAAAGGCTGCTTTTATGGATCTCACATTTTAATTGTGGAAAGATCAACGCATAAGGTATAAAGTATAAGATAATAGGTACTGTGGAGAAAAAGTGAAAAGAGCGAGGAAAATTAGATAGGGCATGCTATGTAATTTTAAACGGAGTAGTCAGAAAATGCTTCACAGAGAAAGTGATATTTGAGTGATAGCCTAAAAGGGGTAAACCACATTCTGTGTATAAAAAGTGTATATTATATTCCATATATTTTGGCTTGGAAATTCTGAGGAAACACAGAGAATCAACTCTCTACTCTGAAATTCACTATTTATTTTGTTGTTTGAAAAAATTCAATATGTATATATGAATAAAATGCTCCACAAATTCCTCAATAAACTTGGCTCTAACGCTTTATGATGTATATATTTCTGTTTTTGATTCAGAACTCTTCTGACAAAATCTCCAACACCTCCTCTATGGAGAAGCTTTTCTAACTGCAAATACCATACATTTTCTTATTATTCTTTGAATCTTATCGGAATTGTTCCTCCTACGCATTCATTTTATTTCTGTATTCAATTGTCTTTCTTAATTTTCAAAAAAGAAAGAAAAATAGGAATAGGAATAGATAGTACATTAACTCTTAAGAGGTTAACATATCAGAGACTACGTGTGACAATTCTTAATGTGTTATGCCTAGTACCAATGAGGACCTTTCAGAGGATTCACAAATTAAAAATTCTATCCATCTCTAACATTAACATTGAAAGAAAACAGGTCTACATCTACAGTCTGTGTGCTGATTCACACAATACTCATCCTCAACGTATCCTGAGGCTGCCTGGAGGGTTGAGTTTAAAAGAGTAGGGGACCAAGTTTTACATTCTTCAACCTGTTTGAGAGGGGTAACTTGGTATTGGTAGAGTTGAGATTGAACTCAAGATCCCAAATTTGTAACGCAGTGCTTTACCACCAACCAGGCTTCCTGTAACATTATGATTTCCATTGATAAGCTTGAGATTGTAAGCAGTGACTGAAATGATCTATGCAAAAACTACAGCACATTCTCAGACTTTCACACACTCCATACAGAAACGAACATTTTCTAAATCTTTTCAGGAAGTAATTTGATTTGCCTTCATCACATCAGAGGTGAAAGAATCACAATATGCATTCCTAAGTCATAAATGGAAACTTACGTTCAAGTATTTCTAATTTCCCTGTACCTTTCTTTAAGCTGCCAAAACAGACAGAAATTCTAAATCCCTACGTATATGTCAAACCCATAAAGTGATTTTAGAGCTTGATGTTTTGTTCCAAAAAGTCTGAATTTTTTCCCACAGAAAGCAAGAATATTTCAAGAGAAAATAAAAACAGAGTGTAATGGTCTTGAATGTCCAAAAATCCTCTGAGTGAACCAGATTCTGAACTCACATATTTTATGCTTAATTGGATTCCACATCACCCCACGCCCACCCCAAGTGTCCATATTTCTCACATCCAGAGTCATGAATCTTTGCAAACTGATGCCTGGTTATATTTTCACTGTTTTTCACTCCTTATAGCCATGAATTTGTTAGTGGCAGCGACATTTTAACAATTGATTTTGGAGTAGACACACCGCTCAATTGTTGGGGGGAGCCAGTATTATTGTGCTGCCTTTAACAATAACAACACACATACACACACACACACACACACACACACACTCCACCGCTTGATGAATGCTTTCAATGTGCTAGAAAACATTGTTATATACATGCTTATAGAATTTAATTAATTCAATAACAGTCAAAGGTAGGTGTTTTTCTTCATTTCGTGGATAAGAAAATTAAGTTTCTATATATATATCTCAATATGTGTGGGTAGAGTCAGGTTATGAACCCAGTGTGTGTTTATTAAAGGTCAATACCACAAGTAACTCTCCTATATTGACTCCCCATTCTTTGAAATTTAATAATTTTGTACTTTGGAAAATGCATTGCTGCCTTAAAATTTTAAAAAGTACATAATATATTTATAAAAATTTTATGGCTAGAAAAATGAAAATAACTATTAGTATGATTGTCAATCTAAATAAATTTTATTTGGGGTAGGAATGCTTGGTTGCCACCAGTGTTCACAGACTCTAGCTAATCAATACTCACAGACATGATAGGAAGACTAGGGAACCAATCTTATAAAATATGCAGGAAGCAAACACCATCAAGTCTGATGTTAGCTGTTGGTGTTTCATAGATTTCCTCTACTAGGTTGAGGAAATTACCTTCTTTTCATTCCTAGTTTACAGAGGCTTGCCTTCAGGAATCAATGTTGGATTTTCTCAAATGTTTTTTCTTACGTTATTGTCATAACCATATGGATTTTAATTTTCAGTCTGTTGTATGGTGAATTACATTAATTGATTTTTGAATATTAAATCTGAACCTGTATTCCTGGTATTAAATCCCACCTGATTATGACGTATTATCCTTTCCTTTATTGCTGGATTCAATTTGCTAAAATTTTCCTTAGAATCTTTGCATTTATGGGTATTAGTCTGCAGTTTTTGCTCCTTTAAGTATTTTTGTCTGAAATTGGTATCAGGGTAAATCTTACATCAAAGAATCTTTTGGGAAGTATTTCCTCTGCTTCAGTTTTTCTAGAAGAATTAGTGTAGAATGGGTAGAATTCCTTACATAAATGTTTTTGTAGAATTCATCAGCCAAGCATTCAAGATCTTCAATTTACTTCATGGGAATGTTTTTTATTATATACTTAAATTCTTTAAAATCTATGGCTGGGCCGGCCCCGTGGCTTAGCGGTTAAGTGCGTGTGCTCCGCTGTTGGCGGCCCGGGTTCGGATCCCGGGCGAGCACCGACACACCGCTTCTCCGGCCATGCTGAGGCTGCGTCCCACATACAGCAACTAGAATGGATGTGCAGCTACGACATACAACTATCTACTGGGGCTTTGGGGGAAAAATAAATAAATAAAATCTTTAAAATCTATGGCTAATAAGGTTTCTTATTTCTTCCTAAGTAACCTGTGGTAGGTTTTGTCCTCTAAGGATTTTTTTTTTCCTATTTCATCAAAGTTTTTTAATCTATAGGCATAATGTTCTCATAATATTCCTTAATTTTCTTTTTAATATTTCTAGCATCTGCAGCGATATCACATTTCTTATTCACGCTACTGATAATTTGAGTCTTCTCTCTTTTCTTTCTGATCAGTACAAGTAGAAGTTTATCTATTTTACTGTTCTTATCAAAGAAACAGCTTTGGTTTTATTGATTTTCACTATTGTTTTCTATTAAATTGATTTTTTTCTTTTATCCTTGGTACTGTTTTTATGCTTACTTAGGGTTTAATTTATTCTTCTTTTCCTAGTTTCTTAAGGTGGATGCTGAGGTCATTTATTTAAGACTTTTCTTCTTTCCCAATAGAGATATTTAATGGTATGTCTGCCAAATATTGCATTAATGATATCCTTGTAATTTAAAATGTTGTTGAGGATCCCAGCTGCTAGTTAAAAATCTGATGTCACTTACATATAGAATATAAAAAAGCTGAACTCATAGAACTAGAGAGTAGAACTGTGGTTGCCAGGGGCTAGGGGTGGGGGAAATGGGGAGATGTTGGCCAAAGGATACAGATTTTCAGTTATAATATGGGTAAGTTCTGGAGATCTAATGTATAGCATGGTGAGTACAGTTAATAATATAGTATTGTATACTTGAAATTTTCTAAGAAAGTAGATCATAAGTATTCTCTCCACAAAAAAAAACGGTAACTATGTGAATTGATGGCTGATGTGTTAATTTGGGTTGTGGCAATCATTTTACAATGTATATGTATATTAAATCATCACATTGTACACCTTAAAAAATTATATTGTATGTCTTAAATATATACAATTTTTATTTGTCAATCATACCTCAACAAAGCTGCAAAAAAACTAGACCTATGTGTGATTTTTCCAGCCCACCCTTAGGCAATTGCAAAGGCTTTACTTCACAGGCCTCATGGGAGAAAGCTGCCCTCCCCACACTAGATCTGATGCACAGCCAGTGTGTTGCAGTCTCAGAAGGGAATTGCAGTCAAGGTTTCAAGCTCCCCTGGCCAGCCGTGCCGTATTTACATTCCTACACCAGGCACCTTCATTTGCAGGTTTCTTTATCTGAAGCGTTGGGCTGAGGTCTCCTTTAGTTATCTCCCCAGATTTCCTTATGAGAAGAGGATGGGAAAAGCTTAAAGACATTTTTCCCCACTATAACTCAGTACCTGGTACTTTGCCACACCTAGCCCATCCTCCTTCCCTCTCTGACCCCAGAGTGCATAAAATTGCCAGAGCCTTTTATTCAGGGCTCCCTTAATAGTGAAATGACCCCCACATTTGCTTTGATCTACCTGACCCTCAACCAGTGCACCATTCCATAGTGGGGATCAGTGCTTCCTCCAGTTTTAGACTCTTGCTTATACCATCACAGTAAGTGACTAAAGGCTTAATTCTTCCATATATGGCTTGCTGCTTTAATCAGCTACTCCAACACCTGACAGCTCAGGTCTCTTTCTCACAGCTCAGCTGAGTCCCTGACAGATGTGTTTGTAATTACATTCAGTTCAAAATACTTCCTAACTTCCTTTTTGATTCATTCTTTGACCAATGAGTTATTCAGAAATGTATGACTTAATTTTCAAATTTTTGGAAATTGTCTAGTTACGTTTCTCTTATTTACTTATCACTTAAATGCATGTGGCTTGAAGATTTTTTTTATTATTGAGTTAACATTGGTTTATAACATTATATGTTTCATGTGTACATTACTTTAACTTCTGTATACACTACAGTGTGCTCACCACCAAAATCTAGTTTCCGTCCATCACCATACAATTGACCCCTTTTATCTATTTCACCATCCCCCAACCCCCCCCCTTCTGGTAACCATCAATCTGTTCTCTGTATCTATGTAATTGTTTTTGTGTGTTTTTAATTTTTTAATATATTCCACATGAGTGAAATCATGAAGTATTTGTCTTTCTCAGTCTAACTTATGTCACTTAGCGTAATACCCTCAGGGTCCATCCATGGTGTCACAAATGACAAGATTTCATCTATTTTTATGTCTGAGTAGTATTCTAGTGTGTGTATACACCACATCTTTATATCACATCTTTCTTTATCCATTCAGCCATCAATGGGCACTTAGGTTGTTTCTGTATCTTGGCTATTGTAAATAATACTGCAATGGACATAGGGATTTGTATATCTTTTCAAATTAGTGTGTTCATATTCTTTGGATAAATACCCAGAAGTGGAACAGCTGGATCATATTGTAGTTCTATTCTTAATTTTTTGAGGAATCGTCATACTGTTTTCCATAGTGGTTGCACCAATTTACATTTCCACAAACAGTGCTCAAGGATTCCTTTTTCTCCATATCCTCTCTAACACTCGTATTTTCTTGTCTTTTTGATAATAGCCATTCTAACAGGCATGAGGTGAAATCTCATTGTGGTTTTGATTTGCATTTCCCTAATTATTAGTGACGTTGAACATCTTTTCATGTGCCTGTTGGCCAACTGTATCTCTTCTTTGGAAGAATGTCTATTCAGATCCTCTGCCCATTTTTTAATCAGGTTGTTTTATTGTTGTTGAGTTGTATGAGTTCTTTACATAGCTTAGATATTAACCCCTTATTGGATATGTGATTTGCAAATATCTTCTCACATTTGGTAGGTTGTCTTTTCATTTTATTGATGGTTTTCTTTGCTGTGCAGAAGCTTTTTAGTTTGATATAGTCCCAATTATTTATTTTTGCTTTTGTTTCTCTTGCTGAGGAGAAATATCCAAAAAGGTGTTGCTAAGACTGATATCAAAGAGCATATTGCTTATGTTTTCTTCTGGGAGTTTTATGGATTCAGGTCTTATATTCAAATCTTTAATCCATTTTGAGTTAATTTTTGTATATGGTGTAAAATAGAGGTCTAGCTTTATTCTTTTACATTATCTGTTCAGTTTTCTCAACACCATTTATTCAAGAGACTTTCCTTTCTCCATTGTATGTTCTTGGTTCCTTTGTTGTAAATTAGTTGTCCATAAATATGTGGGTTTATTTTTGGGCTCTCAATTCTGTTCCACTGATCTGTGTGTCTGCTTTTCTGCCAATACCATGCTGTTTTGATTATTATAGGTTTGTAGTATTTTGAAATTAGGGAGTGTGATTCCTCCAGCTTTGTTCTTTTTTTCTCAGGATGGCTTTAGCTATTTGGGGTCTTTTGTGGTTCCATACAATTTTTAGAATTTTTTGTTCTATTTCTCTGAAAAATGTCATTGGGATTTTGACAGGTATTGTATTGAATCTGTAGATTCCTTTAGGTAATGCGGACATTTTAACAATTCTAATTCTTCCAATTCACGAGCATGGAATATCTTTTCATTTTTTTGTGTCCTCTTCAGTTTCTTTCAACAATCTCTCAGAGTTTTCAGTGTACTAGTATTTCACCTCCTTGGTTAAATTTATTCCTAGGTAAATTCCTTTTATTCTTTTTGCAGTATTGTAAATGGGATTGTTTTCTTAATTTCTCTTTCTGCTAGTTTGTTGTTAGTGTATAGAAACACAACAGATTTTTGTTTATTAATTTTGTACCCTGTAACTTTACTGTATTTGTTGATTACCTCTAATAGTTTTTTTGGTGAAATCTTTAGGATTTTCCATATATAAAAATCATGTCATTCACAGATAGTGATAGTTTTCCTGTTTTCTTTCCAATTTGGATGACTTTTATTCCTTTTCCTTGCCTAATTGCTCTGGATAGGAGTGCCAATACAATGTTAAATAATAGCAGCAAGAGTGAGCATCCTTGTCTTGTTCCTTATCTTAGAGAGATAGCTTTTAGTTTTTCACCATTGAGTATGATGTTACTTATGGGTTTGTCATATACGGCCTTTATCATGTTGAAGTATGTTCCTTCTATACCCATTTTATTGAGAGTTTTTGTCATACATGGATGCTGAATCTTGTCCAATGCTTTTCCTGCATCTACTGAGATGAACATATGAATTTCATCTTTCATTTTGTTAATGTGGTGTATCACATGGATTGATTTATGGATACTGAACTATTCTTGCATCCCTGGAATAAATCCCACATGATCATAGTGTATGATACTTTCAACATATTGTCTAATTCGAGTTGCTAATATTTTGTTGGGTATTTTTTCATTCATGTTCATCAGAGATATTGGCCTATAATTTTCTTTTTATGTGTTTTCCTTGTCTGGTTTTGGTATCAGGGTAATTTTGGCCTCATTAAATGAGTTAGGAAGCATTCCTTCCTCTTCAGTTTTTTGGAAGAGTTTGAGACGAATAAGTATTAAATCTTTGAAAGTTTGATAGAATTCACCAATGAAGCTGTCTTGTCCTGGACTTTTGTTTTTGGGAGGTTTTTGATTACTGTTTCAATCATCTTACTGGTGATTGGTCTATTCAGATTTTCTGTTTCTTCATGATTCATTATTGGAACATTGTATGATTCTGAGAATTTATCCCTTCCTTCTAGGTTGTTTGTTGGCATAGAGCTATTCATAGTATTCTCTTATAATCCTTTCTATTTCTGTGGCATCCACTGTAATTTCTCCTCTTTCATTTCTGATTTTATTTATTTGAGCCTTCTCTGGTTTTTTTCTTAGTGACTTTAGCTAAAGATTTGCTAGTTTCGTTTATCTTTTCAAAGAACCAGCTCTTAGATCCATTCATCCTTTCTATTGTCTTTTTAGTCTATTTCATTTATTTCCACTTCAATTTTTATTATTTCCTTCTTTTACTGACTTTGGGCTTCATTTGTTCTTCTTTTTCTAGATCCTTTAGGTGTAAAGTTACATTAAACAATATGAAATTTTTCTTGTTTCTTGAGGTAGGGCCTGTATTGCTGTACACTCTCCTCTTAGTACTGCTTTTGCTGCATCCATAGATTTTGGTATGTCATATTTTCATTTGTCTTCAGGTATTTTTTGATTTCTCCTTTGATTTGTTTGTTGACCCAATAGTTGTTCAATAGCACATTGTTTAGTCTCCACGTATTTGTCATTTTTTGCACCTTTCTTCTTGTAGTTGATTTCTGTAGTTTTATACCACTGTGGTCAGAAGAGATGTTTGATGTGATTTCAATCTTCTTGAATTTATTGAGACTTGTATTGTGTTTCAACATATGGTCTATCCTTGAGAATGTTCCATGTGCACTTGAGAAGAATGTGTATTCTGCTTTTGGAGGTAACATTCTTTATTTATCTATTAAGTCTGTCTGATCTAATGTTTTATTTAATTCCAGCATTTTCTTGTTGGCTTCCTATCTGGATGATCTATCCATTGACAAATGTGGCATGTTAACATCCCCTGCAGTTGTTGTGTTGCCGTCAATTTCTCCCTTTAGGTCTGTTAATAATTGTTTTATATATTTTGGTGCTGCTATAGTAGGTGCACATATAGTAACAAATATTGTGTCTTCTTGATGGATTGTCCCGTTTTTCATTATATAATGTCCATCTGTATCTCTTGTTACCTTTTGTGGCTTGAAGTCTGTTTTGTCTTTCTTTTGGCTACTATTTCCTTGGAGTATCATCTTCTATCTCTTCACTTTGAGTCTATGTTTGCTTTTATAGCTGAGATGAGTCTCCAGGAGGCAGCATATAGTTAGGTCTTGTTTTATGCTCCACCCAGCCACTCTGTGTCATTTGTTTGGTGAATTCAACCCATTTACATTTAGGGTGATTATTGATATAGGAGGACTTAGTACTGCCATTTTATCTTTTTTTTCTGGCTGCTCTATATCTCCACTGTTTCTTTTTCCTTGTATTTATCTGCCATTTTAGTTTGGTGGTTTCCTATGATGTTTTTCTGTTTCCTCTTTTTATATATTCTATCCCTGCTCTAGATTTTTGTTTTGTGGTTACCATGAGGTTTGAATAAAATGTCTCACAGATAAACGTGTCTTTTTTCTGCTGTTACCATCTATCTTCATTTGCCTATATAGGTTCTGTCCTTTCCTCTTTCCTTTTTATGTTTTTATTGTCACAAATTATCCCTTTTTATGTTGTAATTTCATTGCAAAATTGAAGTAGCTGTAGTTATTTTTAATACTTTTTCCCCCGTTTAACCTGTATGCTGTACTTAAGTGCTTAACAACATATTCTGATTTGGAGAACAATTTTTTTATTCTTTCTGTCTATTTATCACTGTACTCAAAGTTTTGTGTACTTTTCTCTTTTTGTTTCAGGTAGAAGAGCTCCTTTCAACATTTCTTGTAAGCCATGTCTAGTGGTAATGAACTCCGTCAGCTTTTGTTTGTATAGGAAAGCTTTTATTTCTCCATCATATCTGAATGACAACTTTGATAGGTAAGGTATTGTTGGCTGACATTTTTATCTTTCAATATTTTGAGGATGTCATTACACTCTCTCCTGGCCTGTAGAGTTTCTGCTGAGAAATCTGCTGATAGCCTAATGGGGGTTCTTTTGTAAGTTACTGTCTTTTCTCCCTGGTTGCCTTTAAAATTCTTTCTTTGCCATTGACTTTTGACAGTTTTAATATAATGTGTCTCAGAGAAGGTCTTTTTCTGTAAGGTAATTAGGTGTTCTGTTAGTTTCATGTACTTGTATATCCAGTTCCTTCCTCAGGTTTGGAAAGTTCTCAGCTATTATTTCTTTAAACGAGCTCTCTGCTCCCTTCTCCATCTCTTCTCCTTCTGAGATACCCATTATCCTTATGTTGCCTTTTCTAGTGGAGTCAGATAGTTCTTATAGAGTTTATTCATTTTTGTTTTTTAAGAATCTTTGTTCTCTCTCCTCTTCTACCTGAAGCATTTCTATATTTCTCACTTTGAGCTACTTCTTTCTTCTATAAGCTCTGCTCCCTTTCCAGTGCTTTATATTGCATTCTTCATCTCATTTATTGAGTTTTTCAGCTGCAGAATTTCTGTTTGGTTCTTTTTTTAAAGTTTCAATCTCTTTGGTACAGTGTTCCTTCTGTTCATTAATTTTATTACTGAGCTCATTGCATTGCCTTTTTGAGTTTTCTTGTAGGTCAATGAGGTTTTTCATGACAACTATTTTGAATTCTCTATCAGATCACAATCTTCCATGACTTTAAGTTTGGTGTATAGAGAATTGTCATTTAATTTTTTGATACTATGTTACTATGGGTTTTCATGGTGCTTTCTTCTGCTGGCACATTTGAAGTAGCAAGCACATTTCTCTTATCTGAGCCGCGTCTGGCTATATTTGAGAATCAGCACATGCTACCCTCCACCACCTCTGCCAGAGGTTTTGCTGGTGCCCTTATTGTTGCTGCTTATGCCTCCAGGGTCACTGGTGCCATGTGCTGCTGGAGTCACTGCAGTTGCTAGTATTGCCACTGGGATCACCAGGATGGCAGGTGCCTCTGCCGTGTCTGGGGTCACCTGGGTCATGGGCACTGCCACTGTGATGGGGGAAGGCAGAAGGTGGAGCCAGGGTTGTGGGCATCTCTGCCATGTCTTGGATTGTTGAGTTTGCAGGCACTGTGGGGGTGAGGGGGCTGGAGTCATGGGCACTGCTGCTGCTGCTGCCTGCTTCCCTGTGGCCAGGGGCATTGCTGCAGCCAGGAGGTTGGAGTCATGTGCACCATCTTCACTGCAGCTACTGCTGCTTCCCTGGGGCTCAGCTGCTTTGGGTGTGGAGCCAGGATTGTGGGCACCCCCTTTGCTGTTTCCCTTGTTCTGCCTCCTCTATGTGTTCCAATCCACCCACCTTCAGATGCACAGAAGTATGGATCTCTCTGTCATCCTGGTGTGTTGGGCAGAGGAACCTTTGTTGAGTTATGGATGTTTAACTAGTTGCAGATGGAAGGAGAGAGACAAAGGGAGCATCTCACACTACCATGATGCTGACGTCACTCTTGAGAAGATATTTTCTATCAATTGAATTACTTTAAATTTATTGATGCTTGTTTTATGGCTTAGAATATTGTCAGTCTTAGTAAATGTCCCAAGTACACTTGAGAAGAATGTCTATTGTTCTGTTGTTGGGTGGAATAGTCTATAAATACCAGTTAAGTTAAGACGGTTGGATAGTGATGTTCAATTCTACCGTTTCCTTGCTGATCCCGTGTCTACTTGTTCTATCACTTATTGAGAAAGGGATATTGTAATCTCCAACTATAGTTATACAATTTTCTATTTAGCCTTGCGGTTCTATCAGTTTTTGCTGATTTTACTTCTACTTATGTTGCAAATCCCGCATTACCTTGGTGTTAGTTCTGCTTAAACAGTCAGTTATCTTTTAAAGAGATATAAACAATAAACTCTTATGCATTTACTCATGGAGTTACTGTTTCCAATGCTCTTCATTCCTTTTTGTAAATCCATGTTTCCATCTGTTGTCATTGTACTTCTTCCTGAAAGACATTTTTTAACATTTATCTTAGTGCAGATCTGCAAAAGATGAACTCTTTCAGATTTTCTATGTGTTAAAATGTCTTTATTTCAGCTTTATTTATTTATTTTTTGGTGAGGAAAAAATAGCTTTAGTCCCTGAGCTAACATCCGTGCCAGTCTTCCTCTATTTTGTATGTGGGGATGCCTCCATAGCATGGCTTGATGAGTGGTGTGTAGGTCCACGCCTGGGATCTGAACCCGTAAACCCCAGGCTGCCGAAGCAGAGCATGCAAACTTAACCACTACATCACTGGGCTGGCCCCTCAGCTTTATTTTTAAGATATATTCAGTAGGTATTGTGGGTTTACAATATTCTCCCATAGTACTTTAAAGATATTGCTTCATTGTCTTGTTACTCTAATGATTTCTGGGGAAAAATCTGCCATCCTTAACTTTGTTCTTCTGCACACAGTGTGTCTTCTCTCTGATTTTAAGATTTTTCTCTTTATTGCTGTTTGAACAATTTGATTTTGATGTGTCTTGATGTTGTCTTCTTTACGTTTGTTTTGTTTGAGATGTTGAGCTTTGGATTGGTACGATTGTAGTGTTCATGAAATTTGGAAAGTTTTGGTCATTATTTTATTTTATCAATAATTTTTCTGCTCCCTCCTAGAGGATCTCCAAATACATATATATCGGACTGCTTGAGGTTTTCCCATCTCACTGATGCTTTTTATCACTTTTTTATATTCTCTGTTTTTGTTTCTCATTTTTTTTAATTCTCTTTCTTCCAATGTTCTTTTTTTGATAATTTCTGTTACTATAACTTCAAGTTTATTAATCCTTTCTTCTGCCATGTTTAATTAGCTATTAATCATATCCAACATATTATTCATCTTAGACTTTGCAGTTTTTAATCTCCAGAAAATCAGTTTCAGTCTTCATTTTACACCTTCTGTGTTGCTACTTAATTTTTGGACATATGGAATATAATTATAACTCTATTTATGTCTTTCACTGCTAATTCTAATATCTGTGTTAATTCTGTGTTGGTTTCAATTGATTAATTTTTCTCCCTATCATAGACCATGTTTTCTTGCTTTTTTTGAAAGCGTGCTTCATTGAGATAATCAACATTGTGAATTTTTACTTTTTGGGTGCTGGATATTTCTGTATTCCTATAAAAAATTATTCAGCTTTGTTTCAGAAATGCAGTTGCATTACTTAAAATACATTGATCCTTTTTGGTACTAGTTTTATTATTTATTAGGCCACTGGCAATATCTTGAGTGTTCTACCCCAATTCCTTGTGAATTTCTCCAGTCTGACTGGTGGGAACAGGCTCTATGCCTCACCCTGTTTGAGTGCCTGACACTGTTCTATAACATTTTCAGACATTTTCCTCCTGGCCTTTGGTAGTTTCCTCTCTTATATTCACTGATTAGCACTCTCCTGATGTGTGTATATCTCCAGGGTTTTCTTTTGGTTCAGCTCCGTCTTCTTCAGTATTCTTCCTGTGAACTCTAGCCATCTTGATCTCTCTTGATTCTCAACTCTCTTTCCTCATCTCAGAGTATCCACGGGGCTCCATCTGGGTTTCCTCTACCTGTATTGCAGCATGGAATCTCTCTCAAGGCAGTAAGCTGGGGCAGTCATAGGGCTTCTCTGGCTTGTTCTACATCTCTCATGGATCACTATTCATTATTGTCAGAGGTTCAGTATCTTTAAAACTACTGTTTTATACATGTTTTCTATTTTTTTTAAGTTATTTCAGGCATAGGATATATCCTATCTTTGATATTACATCTTGGAAAAAGGAAAAATCTCATCCAAATGGTTTTATTTTTTCATTTTTTTTAAAATTTTTTGTTTATTGCAGTAACATTGGTTTATGACGTTGTAAAAATTTCAGGTGTACATCATTGTACTTCTATTTCTGCATAGATTACATCATGTTCACCACCAAAATACTAATTACAACCCATCACCACACACATGGACCGAATTATCCCTTTCACCCTCCTCCCTCCCCCCTTCCCCTCTGGTAACCACCAGTCCAATCTCTGTCCCTATGTGTTTGTTTATTGTTGTTATTATCTACTAATTAATGAAGGAAATCATATGGTATTTGACCTTCTCCCTCTGACTTATTTCACTTTGCATTATACCCTCAATGTCCATCCACGTTGTCACAAATGGCTGGATTTCATCGTTTCTTATGGCTGAGTAGTATTCCATTGTGTATATATACCACAGCTTCTTTATCCATTCGTCACTTGATGGACACTTAGGTTGCTTCCAAGTCTTGGCTATTATGAATAACGCTTCAATGAACACAGGGGTGCATGTACCTTTACAAATTGGTGTTTTCAAGTTCTTTGGATAAATACCCAGCAGTGGAATAACTGGATCATATGGTAGTTCTATCCTTGATTTTTTGAGGAATCTCCATACTGTTTTCCATAGTGGCTGCACCAGTTTGCACTCCCACCAGCAGTGTATGAGAGTTCCCTTCTCTCCACATCCTCTCCAACACATGTTGTTTCCTGTCTTGTTAATTATAGCCATTCTGACGGGCGTGAGGTGATAGCTCATTGTAGTTTTGATTTGCATTTCCCTGATAGTTAGTGATTTTGAACATCTTTTCATGTGTCTATTGGCCATCTGTATATCTTCTTTGGAGAAATGTCTGTTCAGGTCTTTTGCCCATTTTTTAATTGGGTTGGTAGTTTTTTTGTTGTTGCGATGCATGAGTTCTTTACATATTTTGAAGATTAAGCCCTTATCAGAAGTATGGTTTGCAAATATCTTCTCCCAATTGTTAGGTTGTCTTTTTGTTTTGTTGATGGTTTCCTTTGCTGTGCAGAAGCTTTTTAGTTTGATGTAGTCCCATTTGTTTATTTTTTCTATTGTTTCTCTTGCCCGGTCAGACGTGGTGTTTGAAAAGATGTTGCTAAGACTGATGTCGAAGAGCGTACTGCCTATGTTTTCTTCTAGAAGTTTCACAGTTTCAGGTCTTACATTCAAGTCTTTAATCCATTTGGAGTTAATTTTTGTGTGTGGTGTAAGGTAAGGGTCTACTTTCATTTTTTTGCATATGGCTATCCAGTTTTCCCAACACCATTTGTTGAAGAGACTTTCTTTTCCCCATTGTATGTTCTTGGCTCCTTTGTCAAAGATTAGCTGTCCATAGACAAGTGGTTTCAATACCTAAAATTTACAAGAAAATAGTACAAAAACACTCATTTTCACATTTCAAATTCTCACTGTGAATTAAGTGAAATTTTACACATGTCAAAAAATTTACCCAGTAAACTTTATATATATATAAATTTTATAAACTCATATATATTAATATATGCATGGATGTGACCTTTGTATCTCTTCTTCTGCCTTATGAATATATATGAAGATTTAGATGCAGAGAGAAAAATCAAAGCTCATATTAGGCAAGGGTGTTAGTGTTGTTAGGTAAGAGGCCAGATTTTTTTTAAAAGCTAATAGAAAGAATGATTTAAAAAGTGTATTGATAGCCATGATCCAGGATTGACTGAACTAAAGCTGCTGTACAGTTGGAAGAATATTTTGTTACTGGACAAATACTACTCAAACTATGCTTTCCAAATTGATATGTGAGTTTGAGAGTAGTAAAGGAAAGAAACTAAACAGGTCCAAGTGTTACATAACTTTATCACTTATTAAAATAAATTCCAGTCTTTACTATATGATATACAGTATTTCAGGAGGGTATTTGATGGAACGTTGGATATTCAATTATCCACTATTTGGGCTTGCTTTAATGGTTAGTCCCTGGACAACCAATTTAAAAGATAACAATTATTCAGAGCTAAATTATTACAAGAACACTGGTTAGCTCATTTGGTTGAGATTGGTGTTAATATTTAGGCCCTTGGGTAGGTGTTGCTAATTCACAGATAACTTGGATAGATGTTGTCAATTCATCAACATCTGATCCTCCTCTGCATTGAGGCACATACAGATATACACTTACTTGAACACTAGTAGTTTTACATGGGCCTCTGATTAGTTCTTGATAATATGGCAAGCAGAAGTGGTATGTATTACTTCTCCAAAGTATTTAATATTCAGTGTGAGACTGTCCACCTCTTTCATGTGTTAGCATGTAAATTGTGAAGAAATCCTTGATTTAAAATGATGGAGTCAAACCTTGAAGCATTCTGAATCACTGGGTACCTGCATGGTAATAATTGACTTAGAGAATTACCTAGACCAACAGTGGATTTTGCATGGAAGAAAACTCTTTATTTTGTTATATTGTTTATTTTGTTAAGCCACTGAATTATTTGATTTTGCAGCAATACCTAGCCAATTCTAACTAATATAGACTCCTATGTTCTAGATCTGTGATCTGATCACAGATAAAGTGATATTATTAGTATGCAAATATTTTAAATACGGTTAAAATCAGTGTAAATCAAAAAGTCATAATTTTAATTAATAACTTGAGCAGTATATAAAATTGGAAATTCTTCTGTTTGTTTCCATTTCTACATAATGGAGAAAAAATTAAGAAACATATGGTATGAGTAACATTTTTAGTTTACACTTAGTGGCATTTAATATGCACATATGCAATTTTATAACATTATTTACATTTTTAATGAATGTGTCAATACTGCCATTTATCTGTCACAGTGTTCTGCTAAGTGTTGAGCACATAATTCATGTTTTTGATTGGGAAGGTGAAGATGTTATCACTACAGAGAGAGGTTTTAATTCCCTAGGAAAGTAATATTAAAATTAGTCATTTTATCAATTTGCTTGGATTTAGCTGTATATAACAGAAAACCATACTTAAAATACTTTAAAATAGAAATTATTCATTTCTACATGTAAAAAGAAGTTTGTGAATAATCAGTTCCAGTAGACTTAATGATGAATGGATTGGTATCTCTGTGATTCCATCAGCCCTTCTATTTTTATCAGTAGAATTCTGCCACAACTCTGAAAATTAAGGCATCATTTGACACAGGAAAATTGGACATAGTGTTTGTTGGGGAAGGGGAAGAGTGGCACCTACCACTTCTGATACCTCTCATTAGGATTTTCTAGAAGGCATTGCCTTTTCCCACCTCCCAAAATTTTCTATATGTTAATATCCAGAACAATATCAAATGCTTACTCCTACCTGTAGTTATGCTGGCAATAAGAGCATTTATATTTCTTGGGGTGCCTTTTAAAGTTAGGTAAGGGAAAAGTTGGTTGGGACATGTTTTATGGTCAGCCAAATTAGAGTGACTGCTGTAGCTGTTATTTAAATATTCATGTGTGTCAGTCTCTGTACTAGACACCATTTAATCTGCTAGAAGCCACGCAGTGTGAGAAGTATTACCCAGTTTTCACATATGCTCACTGAGGCTTAAAGAATTTCAGTTACTTCCCAAAGTCACACAAGGTATGATGTATATGGATGAAGACGCACTAAACTCCAATGCTAAAATACTATTTCAAGCCTTAGCTCTCTAGTTTCAAACTTTAGCCAGATTGGAATACAGAGTTCCTACTAAAAGGAATTTTTATATGCACATACCAACTAGAACTCAATGAAGTATTGAAGTATATTTTTCTCAATATAGTATGCCAAGTCAAGTGGGCTTATTATGATTAAAACAAAATAAACAAAAAAATCACATCATTAACATAAAAAACATCAGACCCTCTTGAGAACTTCATTCCCTGACCTTCAGCTACAGAAGTAATATATACTGTCTTCAGCGGTTTTCACTCTCCATCATGATCAAATCATAGCCACATTTCAGTCATAGCTATCTCATCTCTTACTGCAAGTCCTTCATGTATCTATTTGTCTGCTCTATTAGTTTTCCTGCAAACTCAATTATGCTTACACACTCAAAATTGTGCTTCTAACACTATTAAGTATTTCATCTCTCTTCATACAACATCTGCTTGTGTGCTGGTATCACTTAGGTTTCCCTGAAGTCCAACCCAGCAGAGATGCATTTTAATGATCTTTGGATTCAGTAGTATTTGAACAAAAGCCACTTCCTGTGAACACTCAAACTCAAGGAGTAAGTCAACTTAGGTGGGGGCCAATTACTCATTTGGTAATAGTGAGGATAGGAAAAATGTGAATCCTACATAATATGATCTAATAAGAGTAAGAATTATGCCTTAACCATTCAAATATCTCTGGCATGTGATGGTTTTTCTACATATTGATCAATATTTATAAAGAGATTATTAGTCTCTTTTGTTCTAGGTTGGCTGATTATGTTCATAAGTCTATGAGAGAATCCCTTGGTGCTAATCTTTAGAATACTTTAATATTCCACATTTCCAAATTTCCCACACATCAATTAATATATTCACAATAGATTTTTGGAATTGGATAATGGCAAGACAATTTTGCCATTATCATGCAGATGAAAGTTTCCAGCAGATGTACAAGAGCCAACCCAAGCTGCAATGATAAAATTAGTTTCTAGATCTCAATTCACTTTCCCTTCCAGCCTCATTACTTACTCAATTCATGTATTTTGGCACTATTTACTTCCCTTCTTTTGTCCTTTCCATGTGTTCATTGTAATCCCTCCCCTTCCCTCATGCATTACCAACATATACTATATTGAAAATATACCATGTGCCAGTTATTGGGCTAAGAGTTAAGTATAGAAAAATAACTTGAATAGGAAAACTCACACAATGAGGGAGAGGGATTTAGGTTTAGTTAAATGTTATAAGTAGTATCATAGGGTTTGCGTGAAGTACCTATGGGGAAAAGAAAAGAGTACTCAAATAGTTTCAGAGGAGACCAGATGGGATATGAGGATTACATATGATCTGTGATTTACTCCTTTTTAAAATTTTTTCCCAGCTTTATTGAGATATAATTGACATATAACATTGTGTATATTTAAGATGTACAATGAATTGAGTTGATAAACATATATTACAAAATTATTACCACACTAGAGTTAGTTAACTCCTCCATCACCTCACATAATTACTATTTGTATTTTGTGATGAGAACATGTAAGATCTACTTGTTCGTAACTTTCAAGTATATAATACAGTATTTTAATTAAAATCACCATGCTGTACCCTAGATCTCCAGAACTTATTTGCCTTATAACTGGAAGTTTGTACCATTTGAATTACATCTCCCATTTCCCCTACTCCCAGCCCCCAGCAACCAGCATTCTAACCTCTGTTTCTATGAGTTCTTTCTTTTTTTGGATTCCACATATAAGCGATAATGTATTTTTCTTTCTCTGTTTGACTCATCTCACTTAACATAATGTCCTCAAAGTCCTTCCACGTTGTTGCAAATAGCAGGATTTCCTTCATTCTCGTGGCTGAATAATATTCCATTGTATATAAACAACACATCTTTTTTATCCATTCATCCATTGATAGACACTTAGGTTATTTTCATATCTTGGCTATTATGAATAATACGACAATAAACATGGGAGTGCTGATAACTCTTTGAGATCCTATTTCTATTTCTTTTAGATATATAACCAGAAGTGGAGTTGCTGGATCATATAGTAGTTCTAATTTTTTAAAGAACTTCCATACTGTTTTCCGTAGTGGCTGTACCAATTTACATTCCCATCAACAGTGCCTAAAGGTTCCCTTTTCTCAACATCCTCACCAACATTTGTTATTTCCTGTCTTTTTGATGGCAGCCATTCTAACAGGTGTGACATGATATCTTATTGTGGTTTTGATTTGTCTATATGATGATTAGAGATGTTGAGCGTGTTTTCATGTACCTTTTGGTCTTTTGTATATCTTCTTTGGAAACATATCTATTCGGTTCTTCTGCCCATTTTTAAATTGTTCTGTTCTTTTTGCTATTGAGTTGTGAGTTCTTTATTTTGGATATTAACCCCTTATTCAATATATGATTTGCAAATATTTTCAACCATTCCGTGGATTAACTTTTCATTTTGCTGATCGTTTCATTTGCTCTGCAGAAGCTTTTTAGTTTGAAGAGATCCCACTTATTAATTTTTGCTTTTGTTGCTTGTGTTTTTGGTATCATATCCAAAAACTGTTGCCAAGACCATTATCACAGATCATTTTTGCTATGTTTTCTTCTAAGAGTTTTATGTTTTCAGGACTTAGGTTTAAGTCCTTAATCATTTTGAATTAGGTTTTGTGAGTGGTGTAAGATAAGGGTACGGTTTTATTTTTCTGCATGTGTTTATCTAGTTTTCCAAACAACATTTATTGAAGAGACCATCATTTCCCCATTGGTTCTCTTGTGAAATGTTAGTCAATTGTAGATGTAGATTGCATATGTGTGTCTGGGCTCTCGATTCTGTTTCATTGGTCTATATGTCTATTTCTATGCCAGTACCATACTTTTTTGATTACTATATCTTTGTAGTATATTCAAAATGAAGAAGTGTGATGCCTCCCACTTTGTTCTTTCTCAGGATAGTTTTGGCTATTTCAGGTCTTTTTGGTTCCATACAAATTTTAGGACTTTTTTTTTTCTTTTTTATGAAAAATACCATTGGAATTTTTATGGGATTGCACTGAATCTGTAGATGGCTTTGAGTTGTATAGACATTTTAAACAATATTAATTCTTCCAATCCATGATCATGGGCTATCTTTCCATTCATTTGCATCTTCTTCAATTTCTTTGTCATCAAAGTCTTGTAGTTAAGTGTATGGGTCTTTCACCTCCTCTGCTAAATTTGCTCCTAAGGATTTTTATTGTTTTTGATGCTATTGTGAATGGGATTATTTTCTTTATTTCTATGTCTAATGTTTCCTTGTTGGTGTATAGAAACCCAGCTGATATTTGTATATTGATTTTGTATTATGCTACTTTACTGAATTTGCTCATTAGTTCTAATAGATTTTTGGTGGAGTCTTTAGGATTTTCTATAAATAAGATCATGCCATATGAAAACAAGACAATTTTATTTCTTTCTTTCTGATTTGGAGATCTTTGATATCTTTTTCTTGCCTGATTGCTCAGGGTAGGACTTCCAGCACTATACTTAATAGGAGTGGTATGAGTGGGTACACTTGTCTTGTTCCTGATCGTAAAGGAAAAGTTTTCAATCTTTCACTGTTGAGCATGATGTTAGCTGTGGGCTTGTCATATATGGCCCTTATATTGTTCAGGTATTTTGATTGTGTACCCAATTAGTTGACCTTTTACCTTAAAATGATGTACTTTTTAAGTCAAATGCTTTTTCTATATCTATTGGGATGCTCATATGACTTTTATCTTTCATTCTATTAATGTAGTGTATCATATTTACTTACTTGCATATGTTGAACCAACCTTGCATCCTATGGGTAAATCCATTTGATCGTGGTGTCTGATCCTTTTAAAGTGCTATTGAATTTGGTTTGCTAATATTCTGTTGATTTTTGTATGTATATTAATCAGGAATATTCGTATTCAGTATACTTTTCTTAAAGTGTCCTTTTGTGACTATGGAATCAGGCTAATGATGTCCCAGTAAAATGAGTTTGGGAATGTTCCTACCTCTTCAATATTTTTGGAAGAGTTTGAGAATGATTGGCATTAATTCTTCCTTAAATATTTGGTAGAATCACCAAGGAAACCATGTAGTCCTGGGCTTTTCTGTGTTGGGAGACTTTTGAATACTGATTCAATCTCCTCACTCATTATAGGTCAGCTCATATTTTCTATTTTTTCAAGATTCAGTCTTGGTAGGTTGTATATTTCTAGGAATTTTTCATTTCTTTTAGGTTAATCAGATTATTGGTGTATAATTGTTCATAATATTCTCTTATGAACCTTTGTATTTCTACAGTATCAGTTTCAATGTCTCCTCTTTCATTTCTCATTTCTTAATTTGAGTTTTCTTTTTTCTTAGTCTAGCTAAAGGTTATCAATTTTATTTATCTTTTCAAAAAGCAAGTCTTAATTTTGATGATCTGTTGTTTTTCTGTCTTCTATTTCATTTGTTTCTGCTCTGATCTTTGTTATTTCCTTCCTCCTGCTAATGTTGAGCTTAGTTTGTTCTTATTTTTCTGGTTTCTTTAGATGTAAAGTTAGGTTGCTTTTTTGAGTTTTTTTCCTTCTGTATTGCTTTAAATTTCCCTCTAAGAACTTCTATTGCTGCATGCCATCGGTTTTGATATGCTATGTTTCCATTTTTGTTTGATTCAAGATATGTTTTATTTACCTTTTGATTTCTTCTTTGACCCATTGGTTTTCAGAAGTGTGTTGTTAATTTCCATATATTTGTGAATCTTTCAGCTTTCCTGTTGTTATTGATTTCTAATTTTATACCAATGTGCTAGGAAAAGATGCTTGGTATGATTTCCATCTTCTTACATTTGCTAAAATCTGTTTTGTGAGCTATTTTATGGAATATTCTGTATATGTCTATTGGATCCTTTTGGTAAAGTATATTTCAAGTCTAATATGTCTTTGCTAATTTTCTGTCTGGGTAATCTATCTATGTTGAAAGTAGTGTATTGAAGTTCCCTGCAATTATTCTGTTCTCTCTATTTCGCCCTTCAGATCTGTTTATTTGCTTAACATGTTTAGGAGCTCCAATGTTGGGTGAATATATATTTATGATTATTATATTTTCTTGCTGAATTGACCCATTTATCATTATATAATGACCTCATTTGTCCCTTATTAGCATTTTTGGCTTAAAGTCTATTTTGTCTTTTATAAGTATAGCTACTTCTACTATTTTCGGTTTCACTTGCATGGAGTATCTTTTTCACCTTGAGCCCATATATGTTCAGCCTTGAAGCTGAAGTGAGTCTCTTATAGTCAGCATATAGTAGGGTCTTATCTCTTTTTTTATCCATCCAGCCACTTTATGTATTTTTATGGAGAATTGAATCCATTTACATTTAGAATAATTTTGATACATAAGGCATACAAATGGCATCTTATTAACTGTTTTCTGGCTGTTTATAGATTCCTTGTTTCTTTCTTCCTCTCTTACTGCCTTCCTCTGTGAATTGATGATTTTCTGTTGTGGTATGCTTGGATTGCCTTCTCTTTTATCTTTTGTGAATCTACAGTAGGTTTTTGTTTTGTGGTTCCCATGAACCTTCTTAAAATATATTATAGATATAACAATCTATTTTATCCTGATAATTTAACTTCAATCACATACAAAAACTCAACCTTTTTACTTCCCCCTTTTATTTAATTATTTATTTATTTATTTATTTATTTATTTTTTGTGAGGAAGATTGGCCTTGAGCCAACATCTGTGCCAGTATTCCTCTACCCTGCATGTGGAACACTGCCACAGCATGGCTTGATGAGCAGTGTGCAGATCTGCAGCCGGGATCTGAATCCATGAACCCCAGGCCACTGAAGCAGAGCATGTGAACCCAAACACTATACCACTGAGCTGGTCCCCCCTTTTATGTTTTTGATGTCACAATTTACATCTTTTCATATTGTTTATTCACTAACAAATTCTAACTATAGCTATTTTTTACTGAATACATTTAAATTTATAACATTGTGTCAATTTAAGGTGTACAATATGTTAATATGATGCACATATATGCTAATATGATGGCCATTGTAGCAATATTTAGCTCCACTGTCACATTACATAATTATCCTTTCTTTTTAATGGCTGGAATAATTAAATTCTAGTGTCTTAGCAGGTTTGATGATTATAAGTATAGTTGTCTATAGTCATTATACTCTGTATTACATCTCTATGGTTTTTTAATTATTCATTGCAAGTTGTACCCTTAAACAACATCTATCTTATCTCCCCACCACCCATCCCTTGGTAGCAATGATTTTACTTTCTGTTTTTTGAGTTTGACTTTTTCAGATTCCATGTATAAGTGATATCATGCAGTAATTGTCTTTGTCTGGCTTACCTCATTTGCCATAACATGCTTAAGGTCCATCCATATTGTTGCAAATGTCAGAATGTCCTCCTTTCTCATGGCTAAACAATATTTCATTGTGTGTGTGTATATGTATATACCACATCTTCTTTATCCTTTATCCATAGGTAGGCACTTAGGTTTTTCCACATCTTCACTATTGTGAATAATGCTGCAATAAACATGAGAGTGCATTTATCTTTTCAAAATCATGTTTTCATTTCCTTTGGGTATATACCCAGAAATGGTATCTCTGGATCATACATTATATCTATTTTTAATTTTTTGAGGAACTTCCATACTGTTTTCCATAGTGATTTGATCAATTTACATTTCCACCAACAATGCACAAGGGTTCCCTTTTCACCACATCCTCACCAGTACCTGTTGTCTTTTGTCTCCTTGATGACTGCCATTCTTACAGGTATGAGGTGGTAACTCATTATGGTTTTGCTTTACATTTTCCTGATGACTAGTGATGTTGAACATCTTTTCATGTGACTGTTGGCCATTTGGATATTGTTTTTGGAAAAATTTCTATTTACTTTCTCTGCCCATTTTTCAATCAGATTGTTTTTTATTGTTGAGTTGTATGAATTCTTTATATATTTTGGAAATTAACCCCTTATCCAATAAGTAGTTTGCAAAAATATTTTCCCATTCTGTAGGTTGCCTTTTCATTTTATTAATTGTTTCTTTTGCTGTGCAGAAGCTTTTAAGTTTAATATGGTTCCATTTGTTGATTTTTGTTTTTGTTGTTTGTGCTTTTGGTGTTATATCCAACAAAGCATTACTGAGACCAATGTAAGGAGCTTCTTCTACACATTTTCTTCTAGAGTTTTAGAGTATCACATATAGTATTTAAGTCTTTGAGCCACTTCAACTTAGTTTTTGTGAGTAGTGTAAGATAGGTGTCCGATCTCATTGTTCTGCATGCATTTATCTGAAAATGGTTTTCCAAGCACCACTTGTTGAAAAGACTATCCTTTCACCATTGGGTGTTCTTGGCTCCTTTGTCAAATATTAACTGACCATATATGCAGGGGTTTAATTCTGGGCTCTCTATTTTGTTGCATTGGTCTACATTTCTATTTTTGTGCCAGTACCATACTTTTTTTATTACTATAGTTTTATAGTCTAGTTTGAAATTAGGAAGTGTGATACCTCCAGCTTTGTTCTTTTCCCTCAGGATAGCTTTGGCTATTCAGAGTCTTTTGTGGTTCCATACAAATATAAGGAATGTTTCTTGTATTTCTGTGAAGAATGCCTTTGTTATTTTGATGGGGATTGCATTGAATCTATAGATGGCTTTGGGTAGTTTGGATATTTTAACAGTATTAATTCTTCTGATCCACAAACATGGGATGTCTTTTCATTTGTTTGTGTCTTCTTTGATTCTTTCAGCAAACTCTTGTAGTTTTCATTGTACAGATCTTTCACATTCTTGGTTAAATTTATTCCTAGTATTTGTTTTTGATGTTCTTATGAATGGGATAGTTTTCTTTATTTCTTTTATAGGTGTTTCATCATTAGTGTACAGGAATGTGACTGATTTCAATACATTGATTTGTATCCTGCTATTTTACTAAAATCATTGATTAGTTCCAGTGTTTTTTTTGGTTTTATATATTTTTTATATATAAAATCCTATTATCTGCATATAGCGACAATTTTACTTCTTCCTTTTCAATTTAGATGCCTTTTATTTCTTTGTCTTACCTAATTGCTCTAGCTAGGATTTCCAGTACTATACTGAATAGGAGCAGTAAAGTCGGCATCCTTATCTTCTTTCTTGGAGAAAAAGCTTTCAATATTTCTCCATTGAGTACACTGTTAGCTGTGGGTTTGTCATATATGGCCTTTATTATGTTGAGGTATGTTCCCTCTGTACCCAATCTGTCAAGAGTTTTTATCATGAAAGGATGTTGTATTTTGTCAAATGCTTTTTCTGTGTCTATTGAGCTGATCATGTGATTTTTATCTTTCATTTTACTGATGTGATTATTACATTTATTGATTTGCATATGTTGAAACATCCTCGTATCCCAGGGATAAATCCTACTTGATCATGGTGTATAATCCTTTTAATGTGTTCTTGAATTCAATTCGTTAATATTTTGTGGAGAATTTTTGCATCTATATTCATCAGGGATATTGGTCTATAGTTTTCTTGTGGCATCCTTCATTGGTTTTGGTATCCAGGTAATACTGGCATTGTAGAAGGAGTTTGGAAGTGAGTTCTCTCCTTGATTTTTTGGAAGAGTTTAAGAAGGATTGGTGTCAATTCTCCTTTAAAGTTTTGGTAGAATTTGCCAGTGAAGCCATCTGGTTCTGGAGTTTTCTATGTTGGGAGGAATTTGATTATGGATTCAATCTCTTTCTTGTTACTGGTCTGTTCAGAATTTCTATTTCTTCCTGATTAAATCTTGGTAGGTTATATGTTTATAGAAATTTACCCATTTCTTCTAGGTTATCTAATTTGTTGGCATATAATTGTTCATAGTAGTCTTTTCACAAAAAGACTATGTATTTCTAATGTATCAGTAGTAATGTCTCCTCGTTCATTTCTTATTTTATTTGTTTGAGTCTTCTTTTTTTTTTTGTTTATTAGTCTAGCTAAAGGCTTGTCAATTTTTTTATCTTTTTGAAGACTGGCTCTTAATTTCATTGATTCTTTCTATTGTTTTTCTACTCTCCATTTCATTTATTTCAGCTCTGATCTTTATTATTTCCTTTCTTCTGCTAACTTTGGCTTTAATTTGTTCTTTGTTTAGGTCATTGAGGTGTCAAGTCAGGTTGTTTTTATGAGATATTTCTAATTTCTTAATATATGCATTTATAGGTATAAACTTTCTTTTCAGAACTGCTCAACTGCATCCCATAAGTTTTGAAATATTGTATTATCATATGTTTTGAGATAATTTTTCCCTTATGTTTTTTTCTTTGACTCATTGGTTGGTCAGTGTGTGGTTTACTTCGCATATTTATACATTTTCTAGCTTTCCACTTGTTATTGATTTCTACTTTCATATCGTTGTCAGAAAAGATAATTGGTGTGATTTCAATCTTAAATTTGCTAAGATTTGTTTTGTGTCCTATCACATGATCTATCCTGGAGAATCTTCCGTGTGCACTTGAGAAGAATGTGTATTCTGTTGCTGTTGGATGGAATATTCTATATATATCTGTTAACTCCATTTGGTCTAAAGTATGGTTCAATTCCAATGTTTCCTTGTTGATTTTCTGTATGGATGATCCATCCATTGTTGAGAGTCGGGTACTAAAGTCCCCTACTGTTACTGTGTTGTTGTCTATTTCTCCCTTTAGATCTGTTAGAATTTGCTTAATATATTTTAGTGCTTGGGGCTTGGGAGCATATATATTTATGATTGTTATTTCTTCTTGAAATATTGACCCCTTATTATATAATGAGCATCTTTTTCTCTTGATACCATTTTTGGCTTGAAGTCTATTTTGTCTGATATTAGTATGGCTATCTTGGCTTTCTTTTGTTTTCTGCTTACTTCGAATGTCATCTTCTCTCGCTTTACTTTGAGTCTATATGTGTCTTTAGATCTGAAATGAGTTTCTTGTAGGCAGCATATGGTTGGGTCTTGTTTTTATACCATCCAGCCACTCTGCGCCTTTTGAGTGTGAGTTAAATCCATTCACAATTCAAGTGATTACTGATATGTAAGGACCTACTACTGCCATCTTATCATTTGCCTTCTGGTTCTTTGTATCTCCATTGTTTCTTTTTTCCTTCTGTTTCTATCTAACTTTGTAAGTTGATTAGTTTTCTCACTCTCCCTCTTTTTTTGTTTTGATTCTTTAGTCTAGATTTTTGCTTTGTATTACCAAGAGGCCTACATAAAATATCTCATAGATAAAATTGTCCTTTTTCTGCTGACAGCAGCTTATCTCCATTTGCCTATGAAGTTTCCACCTTTTTACTCCTCTCATTTTATATTTCTGATTTTACAAATTACCTCTTTTAATACTGTGAATTCATTAACAAACTGTAGTAGCTATAGATATTCCTAATGCTCTTTTCCTTTAACCTTTATGCCATAGTTAAATGTTTTGTACACTGTTCTGTAATAGAGTTACAGTTTTCTAATTCTGACTATTACCTTTATCAAAGTTTTGTATTCTTTAAATTTTTTGTGTCCTTAATTAGTGTCCTTCCATTTCAGCTTGAAGAACTCCCTTCATCATTTATTGCAAAGCAGGTCCATGGTGGAGAACTCCCTAAGCTATTGTTTCTCTGGAGAAGCCTTTTTCTCCCCTTCATATCTGAAAGATAACTTTGCTAGATAGAGTATTCTTGGTTGGCAATTTTTATCTTTCAATACTTTGAATGTAATTCCACTCTCTCTCAGCCTGTAGATTTTCTGCTGAGAAATCTGCTAGTAGCTCAATGGGAGTTCCCTTGTAGGTTACATTCTTTTTCTCTGGCAGCCTTTAAGATTCTTTCTTTATCATTTATTTTTGACAGTTTCATTATAATGTATTTTGGAGAAGGTTTTTTTGCATTGAGATAATAAAGTTTTCTATTATCTTCATGGACTTGTATGTGCAGTTTATTCCCCCAGGTTTAGGAAATTCTCAGCAATTATTTCTTTAAATAAACTCTCTTCACTCTTCTCTCTCCTTATCTTCTGTTATACCAGTTATCCATATATGGCCATTCCTAATAGAGTCTGATAGCTCTAGTAGGGTTTCTCCACATTTTAAAAATCTTAGTTCTCTCTCCTCTTCCATCTGAATCATTTCTAAGTTCCTATCCTCTAGTTTGCTTATTCTCTCTCTCATTTGATCTGTCCTCTTACCAATGCTTTCTAATACATTCTTCACCTCATTCATTGCTTTCTTCAGCTCGAGAATTTTTGTTTGATTCTTTTTTATAATTTCAATCTGTTTGGTAAAGTACCTCTTCTGTTTATTTATTTTACTCCAGAATTCATTGAACTCAGAATTTTTTGAGTGTTCTTGTAGCTCATTGAATTTCTTCACAATAGCTATTTTGAATTCTTTATCAGGTAGATCATAATATTCCATGTCTATGAGTTTGGTGGCTGGAGAATTGTCTTTTTTGTGTGTGTGTGGTACCATATTACTGCAATTGTGAAAAAATGTGCCTCTGCTGTCATATTTGAAGTAGCAAACACCTTTCTTATTTATGGAAGGCTTTGCTTATTGTAATTCCAGCAGTTCAACAGGCTAGCATTTAGAAACCCTGTTTTAGTTTTCCAAAAGGTGGCACAATAGCACAAGCTATTGGTTTCTCTTATTGCAGCTAACTCTCCTTGCCACCACACATAGGAAGACTGCACAAAAGAAAAAAAAAAGCTGGTGGCAGAATTGCAGAATTGGGGGAGATGTGGGCCTAGCACCTGGGGCTTTGGGGGTGCCTGGGGACTGGCATCAGGATCCTTGAGTGAAGTGTCAGACGTCTGTGGGTGGACTTCCTGCTAAAATCCCAGAGCAGACAGCAGGAAACACATTCCTTCAATGCTTTTCATCTGCCTTCTTCCCCTTCCTCTCTCTGCCCCCAGTCCTGGAGCTCCCTCCTCAGAAATCTTTGTTTTGCTGGAAAGAAACCGGTCCCTCCAGCTATAACCTGCACAGCCAAGCAGATTATCATGCACCACTTTCACTTTCCTGTTGGTGCTGAGCAATGCCAGCTTATGGGAGGAGATGATGCAGGCAAGAGGAAGCTGTCTTCCTTCTCTTCTTGTGGGGTTATCCTCAGATTTTTTGTTTCACTGTGTTGCTAAAGTTTCTTAAGTGGACTCCAGACTTCTGTCAAGCTGTCTTTGTCATGGATAGCTGTTTAATTGTGGAACTTTGTTGGGGGATAGAAGCTGAGCTCTCCTGCAGCTCCATTTTGGTCTTTAGTCCTGTGATTTATTCTTGAGGAAGATGAAAATAAAAACAGTGTTTACCAATCAAAAGGAATACCATGAGAATAGGATAGAAAGTATGAAATAGCTTGATATTTTTGGAACTATAGGTATAATTGATCCTGAGGACTGACAACTTTATATGCAGAGATCTTTGTATATTTACAGATATGTTAATTGAATTTGTGGTATATATTTTCACCACTGAAAACCATTTTTTTTGCAAAAAATTACACACATTTGAAATACTTTCACAAATTTCCTTTTTATGTTTTTAAACATTTTAATATTTATATAGTGGATTTCTTAATATTATTTATACTTGACATATTTTTTTCTGTTTTAGAAATCTCGCCTTTATTTAATATTCATGCAAACAATGGTAATTGGTTTTAATTTGAGGACACTTGTTGGACATAGAAAGAAAATTTTTATTCCTCTTTGTGGTATTATTGTATTTATCTGTACTGATCATCATGCTCAGAGCACTATGTTTCTGCTCCACAGGCCTTCTTTTTGTTCTTCTAATACATCAAGTCCACTCTTATTTTGGGGCTGTTGCCATTGTTCTTTCTGATCCTCGAATGTTTAACTCTGGAATTTTGCACATCCAGCTCTTTCCATTCAGTTCTAATAGCTTATTAACTATTTCAGATCACTTCCCTCACTATCCAATCGTATACAACTCTGAAATCTCCCAGGCTTCTTCTATCTCTTATTCTTATGTGATTATCTTCATAGCACATCTGAGATTAACTATTTTTTCACATGTGAGTTTACTTTTTTTCTTCCCCCAACCAGAACATAGGAGTTAGACCTATGGCTTCCTCATTTGCTGTTGTGACTCCAGCATCCAAAAGAGGGCCTGACTGTGATGCAGCTCTCTTCCCAACCCCTCCCAACTCCAATTTACCCTATTCTCTGAGCAAGATTGCTGCTTGGGTTCATTGCCAGCTGGGTACCAGTGAAGCCTTGGTTCTGTAAGAGACCCAGCAGGGAAATCTTGTCTCAGGTTTTCACCACTGTGTTTGGTGTCAGCACCAGAACCAAGATAGAGACCAAGGGCATGAGAAATGGGGTAAGTCTGTGCGGAAATAACCTTGACTGATCTGAGAACCTGTGAGAGGGAGTTTGCATCAGTTTTGCATACTGTGTCTGATGTCCCAGGCCCCATCTAAATGAAGGAACTGATATTGTAGCCTGAGTATCGCTTCTCTGAGGCTGAGAGGATATTAGAAGACCCAAGTGTCAGAAGGCCTCTTTCAGACTCCTCAGCAGGAGCTGTTTCTACTCACTAGTCATCTAAGGAAACAACTACATCATCTTCTACCAAACACAATATCCAATAACTATCTTTGACTTTGAGCTGGCTTGGTGGACTAACAAAAGCAGGGTATAGCCACCAAAGTTTCTCTATCAACCAGACAGAGAGAAAAGGGAGTAAGAATAAAATGAGCACAGTCCTAAAGAACTAGAGCTGATGGAGGACAAAATTGGATATAGAGTAATTAGGAGATGTAAGTAGCTCAAATAAGACTTAGTAAGGATAAAAAAACATGATCTCACAGAAAACAATGTAGTAGGTGAACTGAAGGAGATAAGCATTCTTCAAACCTGTACTTACAGACTGAAAGATCAAGTTCAGAAAATATCTCAACGCAATGGAGGGAAAGGATAAATATTTGGAAGTTGCAAGGAATAGGAAAAAACAAAACTGGAGGATAGCTCTGGAGGATCCAACACTAAGATAGCAGAAGCTACAGAAGAAAATCGATCAAATGGAGGAGATGCAAAGAATAAATAAGTAACAGAATAATCTATTTTTGAGATGAAGAAAGGTCCAAATCTATGTATCTAAAGGCCATTAAGGGGAAACTATATAGACAGGAAAGAAGGAGAGTAAAAGACAGCTTGCTTGATAAAAATACAATTTAATTGGAAATATTATATAAGTAATTCTCTCATAGAAATGGACCAATTCAATAGATAATAAAACTAATGACAAGAAGGATCTGAATAATAATATTTATATATTCAAAGTAAATTGTGTATATGTGCATGTGTGTGTTTGTGTAGAAAGAGAGATAAAGAACATAAAGCATCAAAATTAGAGAGATTACAAGCCATTTTCTATAACCATAATCAAATGAAATTAGAAATACATCATAAAAAATTTACCCTTTAAAAATTTCAACTGCTAGGAAATTAAGAAGTACACAATAAGCTAAGACTTAAATGGAAATAGAAATTACAAAATAACATGAAAGAAACTGGATTTTTGATGATAGGAGATACTCCCTTGTCAGACAAGTGACCGTTTAACAAACAGGTGTTTCTCTTGTCCACACCAGTCATAAAATATGCTATTTAAAGTTGTACCTCAGAAAAATTACAAATTTCTACCTGTCATGAGCCTTTGCAATTGCTAACAGTGTCAACACCGAGACAGGTAAATTCTCAACGCAGAAGATGTGGTGGATGTCAATATATTTGCATCTGAGTATAAAAGTGAAGAGATGGCCTGATATGACCTGTGGCACCTCTAATTCCATTGATGCCCCTCCTCTTTGTTTTTGAAGTTGTGCCGCATAGTGGACCTTTGCTGGGAGGCAAATAGTGTAAGGCATCGACGTTCATTCCATGGGGTCCGGCTCATTTGTTGTTGGTTAATATGTGCTAATATACAAATAGATTAATATGTTACTTTCAAGTCAATATAATTGCATTTTAATAAGGAGCTCACTCAAAATAATGGGAATAAAATACAAAAAATTCAGACAACACTAGCCAAAGAGAAGATCTCTTTCTTATAAGCAGACTTTTAGGAAACTTCAAATTTACTGGGCAGAGGCTCAGTCTGCCTATTCACAGTGTCTATTCCCTAAAATCTATTTCACCAGAGCATTAGAAGAGCGAAAACGGCAAGGTGTTGAAAGAGCGGAAAGATCATCTGATGAATGCTGGTATAAACATGCATTATTTCTGTGATGTAAATTAGTGATATAAATTCAAAATTGAGGAAAATATTAAGGAGTTGTTAAAATTAATGCTAAGTCTCGGGTCTGATTTTTAGTGTTTAGTGAGGTTCCCAAATGCTATCTTGATAATAGCCTCTTATGCTTCGGTTACTCTGTGTTGTCTCAGAGGCAGAGAAGGGAAAATAGTGAAGGACAAAAGAGAAAATGAGTCACTAAAGAAGCTGACACCTCATTAGCTTCAAAAAAATTCAGTCTGCTTTTCCATGAATACCATTAAAGCTCTGAGAAGACTAAAAGGTCCTATCAAATTCCAGGCAGTAAAAGCAAGTGAAATAGCCCAACTAGTTCAAAAATGCATGCCCTACCAGAGCTGAATCCAGATTAACTTAACAACCTCATAAGAAACTGTAGGCCACCTGATAGTTTTTTAAAGAGAAATTGTTCTTTCATATATTTAAGTGTTTTAAACGCCTTAATTCATGAAAAGTTTTCAAGCAAAGCTGTTTTTATGCATAAAAGTGCCCAAATAAGAGTAGCACTTTCATCAGATATTAATCCAGCAAACCTTTGTTAGGTACCTACTGTGTGCAAAGCAGTATAAGAAGTAAACTAACGGGGCCAGCCCCGTGGTATAGCGGTTAAGTGGACACACTCAGCTGCTGGCAGCCCGGGTTCAGATCCCGGGCACTCACCAACGCACCGCGTGTCAGGCCATGCTGTGGTGGTGTCCCACATAAAATGGAGGAAGATCAGCTGGATGTTAGCCCAGGGCTAGTCTTCCTCAGCAAAAGAGGAGGATTGGCAGATGTTAGCTCAGGGCTGATCTTCCTCACACACACACACACACACAAAAAGAAGTAAACTAGGAAATACACACATATATACAAACACACAAAGAAGAGAAATTGTCCCTATTCACAAAATACTTAATTTTGATTAAGGAAATAAATAGGATGTACACGAAATAGCCAGAGAATATAAGCAAATATAAGACAGTGGAAAATATTTACACAAATTTAATTCAAAACCAAAAAATAAAAACAAGGAAAGCAATTAGTATAGTAGCAAGAGAACTGGTCGTGGACTTAACAAAACAGTATTCAAGTTAACTATCTTATATTTAATTGGTGGATGACCTTGGTCAAGCCAAGCATCTTTCAATCCCAGTCATTCCAAACTAAGAGCAAGTAATAAAACATACCTCATAGGTTTGATGTAGGGATTTAATGAGACAATGAATATGAATGTGCTTTAACAATTGTAAGTTACCAATAAAGTGAAAAGTTTTGTCAGAAAGAGTCATTTTACTCTGGGGTGGATATTGCTGCTCTGCAAAATTCAGAAGATAACGGGGCAGGACATTTTTACATCATTTTTTTCTACAGCTTCATTTTACAGATAATTAAACTGTGGCTCACAAAAGTTGAAATACATTTTATGCCTCATTTTTAAAAAAAATAGGCTCCGGGAACATAGTAATAAATAAAAACATGTAGCTGTTCATATTTCTCAAATTTACTTAGCAAGTTTTTGCAGAATCAATACTTCAGTCATTCTTTCTGACATTAGAGACACAGAGACGGAAAATTCATGGCCTTACCTCTCAAGAAGTTCAAATTCTAGAGGAAAGACAAATATTAATATTCCTCCTCCAAAAAGTGTATAATAATAAGTATGCTTTAATGGTTGTGCTGATAGAAATATGAGATGAAAGGTCAACTAATTAGAAATATACGCCAACATATATCTAAATACACTCTTAATTTAGATGCACATTTCAATCCTTCTCAGTTACATAAAATCTTTACCTTTACTTATAGGCTAGAAATTCCTCTTGTTGCTGAAATCATTGCCTTCTATTTTATCTGCAATTACTTACTCATGGGCATAAATCACTTAAATTGCATTATGAAAAAATAATGTTCATAATTTTATTCTAATTTGCTGATCATATTTGCTTAAAAGATCACACTTGTCCACTATTATTAATAATAACCAGACAAATAGTCATAGATTAGATTGCTTGTAATTACATAACTTGGAAATCTTGCAAAGTCTATTTGAAAAGAAGGTTTTCGTACCTAATCATTTAAGTTTGCCTTAGCCAAAGGTTACAAGTCCTATTAATTCTATCTAAAATGCCAGGAATTCTTTAAAGACTATAAACTACACTTGTTTCTTATCGCACATAAAATATTTTGGTAGTAAATGAGTTTTTACAGTCAGTTTTGGTAGATTGTATGTTTCTAGTACTAGATTCTTCTGATCCTTTGTATTTCTATGGCATCAGTTATAATGTCTCCTTTTTCGTTTATAATTTTATTTGAGTCCTCTCACGTTTTCCTTGGTAAGTCTAGCTAAAGGTTTATCTATTTTTATTATCTTCACAAAAAAACCAGCTCTTAGTTTCATTGATCTTTTCTATTGCCTTTTAAGTTTCTATTTCATTTATTTCTGCTCTGGTCTTTGTTATTTCCATCTAATAACTTTGGGCTTCCTTTGTTTTTCTAGTTCCCTGAGGTGTAAAGTTAGGTTGTTTATTTGAGATTTTTCTTGTTTATTGATGTAGGCATTATCACTATAAACTTCCCTCTCAGAACTGCTTTTCTTGCGTCTCATGTTTGGCATATTATGTTTCCATTTTAATTTGCCTTAGGATATTTTTTTGATTTCTCTTCTGATTTCTTCTTTGACCCCTTGGTTGTTCAGAAGCTTGTTCTTTAATGTCTACGTATTTGTGAATTTTCCTGTTTTCTTCCTGAAATTGATTTCTAGTGTCATACCACTGTGGTTAGAAAAGATACTTAGTATGAGTTCATTCTTCTTAAATTTTTAAGACTAACATGTTTTGTGGCCTAACATGATCTATCCTGGAGAATGTTTCATGTGTTTTTGAGAAGAATGTGTATTCTGCTGCTGTTGGATGGAATGTTCTGTAGATGTCTGTTAAGTCCATCAGGTCTAAAGTGTCGTTTAAATACAATGTTTCCGTTATTGATATTCTGTCTGGGTGATCTATCCATTGTTGAAATTGGAGTATTGAGGTCCCCTACTATTACTGCATTGCTGTCCATTTCTCCCTTTAGATCTGTTAACATTTGCTTTATATATTTAGGTGCTCCTATGTTGGGTGCATAAATATTTACATGAATTATATCTTCTTGATGAATTAACGTCTTCATCACTATATAATGACAATGACTCTTGTTACATTCTTTGGCTTAAAGTGCATTTTGTCTAATATAAGTATAGCTACCCCTGCTTTCTTTTGGTTTCCATTTGCATGAAATATCTTTTCCCACCCCTTTTCTTTTAGTCTACATGTGTCCTTAAAGCTGAAGTGAATCTCTTGTAGGCAGCATATAATGGGGACCTGTTTTTGTATCCATTCAGCCCCTCTATATTTTTTGGAGAATTTAGTCCTTTTACATTTAAAGTAGTTTTTGGTAGGTATGTACTTACTATTGCCATTTTGTTAATGGTTTTCTGGTTGTTTTTATAGTTGCACTGCTCCTTACTTCCTCTCTTGCTCTCTTCCTTTGCGATTTGATTATTTTCTGTAGTGGTATGCTTTGATTCCTTTTTCTTTATCTTTTGTGAATCTACTATAGGTTTTTGTCTTGTCATTACCATAAGGTTTACATAAAAAATCTTATAGATGTAACAGTCTATTTTAAGCTGACTACACATACTAAACTACATTTTCCTCATCTTATGTTTTTGATGTCACAATTTACCTCTTTTTATATTTTGTATCCATTAAAAATTATTGAAATTATAGCTATTTTTAAATACTTTTTAAAACTTTATACTAGATTTATGCGATTTACCTACCATCATTACAATGTTAGAGTATTTTGAATTTAACTATATAGTTACCTTTAGCAGTGAGTTTTATACTTTCATATGTTTCATGTTACTAATTAGCATTTTTTCATTTGCACTTGAAGAAGTCCAGTTAACATTTCTTATAAGACTGGTATCATGGTGATAAACTCCTTCAGCTTTTGTTTGTCTAGAAACTCTTTATTGCTTCTTCAATTTCGAAGGACAACATTGGTGGGTAGATTTATTGGTTGGCAATTTTTTCAGTACTTTGAATATATTAAACCACTCTCTTTTGGCCTGCAGGTTTCTGGTAAAAAAAATTCTATGATAGTTTGTGAGGGTTCCCTTGTAAGTAACAAGTTGCTTTTCTCTTGCTGCTTTTAAGATTCTCTATTTGTCTGTAACTTCCGACAATTATAATGTGTCTTTAGATTCATCTTGTTTAGTACTCTGTGGGTTTCCTGCATCTAGATATCTGTTTCTTTCCCAAGGTTAGGCAAGTTTTCAACCATTATTTTTTTGAATAAGCTTTCTACTGCTTTCTCTCTCTTTTCTCCTTCCGGGCCCACCTCTTAATACACATATTGGGTCATTTGATTGTGTCCCATAAGTCCCTTAAGCTATCATCATTCTTTTTTCTTTTTGCTCCTCTGAAGGAATCAATTCCACTACCTTGTCTTTCAGTTCATTCATTCTTCCTTTTGATCTAGTTTGCTGTTGAACTGCATTATTGTATTTTTTAGTTCAGTTCTTGTATTCTTCAGCTTTGTGATTTCTGTTTTGTAATTTTAAATATTTTCTATCTTTGTATTGAAATTCTCACTTTGTTTATACATGGCTCTCCTGACCTTGGCAAGCATCTTTATAACCATTAATTTGAACCCTCTCTCAGGTAAATCATTTATCTCCCTTTTATTAAGGTCTGTTTCTGGAGTTTAATATTACTCTTTGTTTGAAACATATTCCTCTGTTTCTTCATTTTCCTTAACTATCTGTTTTGGTTTCTGCACATTTAATAAAACATCTACCTCTCCCAGTCTTGACAGAGTGGTCTTGTATTGGAGATGAACCTCATCAATCAGCCTGGCCTGAGTTTCTAGTTGTCCCTCAAACTTTTGCATGTATTCAAGCAATCTCCTTTGTTGTTACAGGCTCCTGGTAGTAAAGAGTGTGCTAAGATCTCTCAGCATCCCAAAGGGGAGAATCACAGTCAGCACCTTGATGCAGGCTGATTAGAAACTAGACTCTCAGCCAGTTATGGAAGTGGCACTCCTGCTCCTCTTAGAACTGCTACAGTCCTGTGGGACTCATGAATGGAAACCCTGTTGGCTATCAGAGCTAGTGATCTGGAGGACTGTCCCTCAAATGGCAGCAACAAAAGCTTTGGTATCAGATGTATGTACAAGCTCCTCCCAGAGAGATACTGGCAACTCTGTTTTATTGTTGGAGCTAGCTGGAGGGAGAAGGCAGGGGATGTGTCCCTCACGTTCTCTGGTCTCTGGGAAGGATCGCAGCCTACCTCTAGATGTGTGCTAAGTTAGAAGCCTGGCCCTCACTCAGCAGCTTTTAAAGCATGCAGATAAACCCCTGTCAAGGAGACTGAGAGGTGGACATTTTTGCCTATTCCTTCTGTGCTGATCCCTAGGCAGATAGCCAATTAAAACCTGCCTTATTGTTTTCTATAGTTATCTATATCTCTATCTATCTATCTATCTATCTATAGATCTTATATAAATCATATGCAGATGATATATTATATACAAAAAATTCTAAAGATTCCCTAATGTGGGGGGGGTGGCGGCCCGGTGGCATAGTGGTTAAGTTTGCGCGCTCTGCTTCAGCAGCCCAGGGTTCGCGGGTTCGCAGGTTCGGATCCCAGGAGTGGACCTACTCATCACTTATCAAGCCATGCTGTGGCAGGCATCCTACATATAAAGTAGAGGAAGATAGGCATGGATGTTAGCCCAGGGCCAATCTTGCTCAGCAAAAAGAGGAGGATTGGCAACGGATGTTAGCTCAGGGCTAATCTTCCTCAACAAAAAAAATAAATAAATAAAAATAAATTCCCCAATGGGAAATCTATTTATAGAAAACCCTAAAGACTCCACCAAAAACCTGTTAAAACTAATAAACAGATTCAGTAAAGTTGCAGGATACAAAATCAATATACACAAATCAGATGTGTTCCTATACACTATTTACAAACTATCAGAAAGAGAAAATAAGAAAACAATCCCATTTACAATTGCCTCAAAAAGAATAAACTTCCTAGGAATAAACTTAACCAAGAAAGTGAAAGACCTGTACACTGAAACCTATAAGACATTGATGAAAAAAATGAAAGAAAGAAGATAAAACAAATGGAAAGATATTACATGTTTATGGATTGGTGAATTAATACTGTTAAAGTGTCCATACTACTGAAAGAAATCTACAGATTTAATGCAATCTGTATCAAAATCCCAAGGGCATTTTTCACAGAAATAGAAAAACTATCCTAAAATTTATATGGAACCACAAAAGATACAGAATAGCCAAAGCCATACTGAGAGAGGAGAACAAAGCTGGAGGTATCACACTTCCTGATTTCAAACTACATTAAAAAACTATAGTAGTCAAACAGTATGGTATTGGCATAAAAACAGCCACACAGATCAATGGAATAGAACAGAGAGCCCAGAAATGGAGCCATGCTTCATGTAATGGTCAATTAATTTACAACATAAGAGCCAAGAATTTACAATGGGCAAAGGATAGTCTCTTAATAAATGGTGCTGGGAAACCAGAGAGCCACACGCAAAAGAATAAACCTGGGCCACTATCTTACATCATACATAAAAATTAACTTAAATTGGATTACAGACTTGAATGTGATACCTGAAACCATAAAACAACTAGAAGAAAATATAGTAAGTAAGCTCCATGACATTGATCTTGGCAATGATTTTTTTGGATTTGACACCAAAAGCAGAAAAAGTAACAAGTGGGACTAAATCAAACTAAAAAGCTTCTGCACAGCAAAGGAACCATCAACAATATGAAAGGGAAAGGTAACAAATGGGAGAAAACATTTGCAAATCATATCTGATAAGGAGTACTATCCAAAATATATAAAGAACTCATCAACTCAATAAACTCAATAGCAAAAAACCCAACAATCTGATTTAAAAATGGGCAGAGCATCTGAATAGACATGTTTCCAAAGAAGACAGACACATGACCAACAGGTACACGTAAAGGTGCTCAGCATCATTAATCATCAGGGAAATGCAAATCAAAACCACAATGAGACATCACTTCACACCTGTTAGAATGGCTATAATAAAAAAGACAAGAAATAACAAGTGTTGGCAAGGATGTGGAAAAAAGGCAATCCTTGTGCATTGTTGGTGGGAAAGTAAATTAATGCAGCCACTATGGAAGTTTATCAAAAATTTAGGAATAGAACTACCACATGATCCAGCAACTCCACTTTTGGGTATTTATTAGAAGGAAATGAAATCACTATCTCAAAAAGATATCTGCACTCTCATGTTCATTGCAGCATTATTTACAATAGTCAAGACATGGAAACAACCTAAGTGTCCGTCAACAGATGAATGGATAGAGAAAACATGGTATATATACATAATGGAATATTATTCACCCACAAAAAAAAGAAGAAAATCCTGCCATTTGCAACAACATGGATGAACCTAGTGGCCATTATGCTCAGTAAAATAAGTCAGACGGAGAAAGACAAATACTATATGATCTCATTTATATGTGGAGTCTTAATAACAACAACAAAAAACCCTCAAAGATACAGAAGAGAGACTGTTGGTTGCCAGAGGCAGTGGGTGGGGAGTGGGTGAAATGGATGAAGGTTGTCAAAAGGTATAAACTTTCAGTTATAAGATAAATAATTTCTGGGGATCTAATGTACAGCGTGGTGACTATAGTTTAAAATACTGTACTGAATATTTGAAAGTTTCTAGGAGACTAGATCTTAAAAACTCTCATTGGGGGCCCGCCCTGTGGTGTAGTCATTAAGTTCACATGCTCCGCTTTGGCAGCCTGGGGTTCCCAGGTTTGGATCCCGGGCGCGGACCTATCAAGCCATGCTGTGGCAGGCATCCCACATAAAATAGAGGAAGATGGGCACAGGTGTTAGCTCAGGGCTAATCTTCCTCAGCAAAAAGAGGAGGATTGGCAATGGATGTTAGCTCAGGGCTAGTCTTCCTCAGCAAAAAGAGGAGGATTGGCAACAGATGTTAGCTCAGGGCTAATCTTCCTCACACACACACACACACAAATTCTCGTTACAAGAAAAAAACATTGTAACTATATGTGGTGATAGACGTTAACTAAAATTATTGTGTTAATCATTTCACAATATATACCTATATCAAATCCTCATGTTGTACAACTAAAACTAATACAATGTAACATGTCAATTATATCCCAATTAAAAAAAGGAGCAAAAGGCATTAGGAGATATACACATACATATACATATACGTGTATTATATGTATAATATATATATTAAACATTTAAAGAAATTATGTTCAAAGTTAAAAAAATAATACTGCCCTGAGAAGGTAATGTTCTAATTTGATATCCAGAGCAATATCTTGCTCAAAACAATGCTATAGAGCAGCATTTTCCAACTCACGATCCAAGCAGCTGTGATTCCTGGAGATACTCATGGGAATTCCTTGAATGAAAAAAGGAGTGGAGTATTCATAGGCAGTGGATTTGAGGGGTCTAGGATTCAATGTAACTGACTTATATGAAGAATGGCTTCCCAGAATCTTTAAAATGGCTAAAGTGCATGATGAAAATATTTATTGACATAATTCTGTAAACTTGTTTGACCAGAGACTCTGCTACTTTATTAATATTGCAGGAAACCCAGGTTCCGTTAAACTCAGTTTTAGAAATGCTGTTTTATTGGAAAAATTTTGCCACTTACATTTGATATATTTGTATTTGCATGGAATTCTCAAAGAAAACATCCAACACCCAAAGTTAATTTCCTGGTACATAGTGTCTTGCCCTTTTTTCCTTTAAAAATAAGCAAATAAGGGAGTTTGAGAATCCTAGCAACCTCAAAGAGCACAAACACAATTGTAAGTAATAGACATCAAAACAGGGCTTCAAAAGAAGGGTAACAATTTTTCTGAGATGGAGCGCTATCCTCCAACACTAGCCAGCATCCTGGAGGCTGATGATTATTGAAGAACCTCCTGAGATTTATGGTAGTCATAGTTGTCATACAGAATAGCTGGGTCAGCTTTCTATGAAGAGCTTGACCCTGTGTCTGTGTTCTCAATGTTGTTCTAGCTGAATGAACAACAATATAGGTAAAAAGGAACTTTGATGAAACAATTCCATTTGCTATGCCAACTAATGGGGTAAACTTATATCATTTAATTCATTCATTCAACAAGTATTAATTCCATTTTTTGTTCTAGTTAATGTGCTAAGAGTATCTTAAAGAATACCATGTGTTGTCTTTCCTAGAAGTGAGGGAATGAATTGGACGACCTTTCACATACATAAGCGGCCACTGTATACCATTTATATTACTTATTTATAAAAACAAAGGGTGATTGATGGATTGTTTATTACAGCAAGAATAATCAAGAATTTTAGTCATTTAGGAAGGGAAATGTACCTCATTTGAAGCCACAAGGCCCAGATTCAAGTTCTGAATATGGTATGTAATGGCCACATGAGAACCTCTCTATGCCTCATTGGTAAAATGGTAAAAATAACGCCTGCCCTGAAACACCAAAGAGGTGTTTTGGGAATTAAATACAATATATATCAGGCAAAGTATAAAGTACTAAAAACATTTAAAATACCATTAAATATGCTTTCTACTTAAAATTTCTTTCATAATATCACAACTGAGAAGTTTTAAGTTACCCTGAGTGAGTAAAATATACTCTTGCTCCCATGTAGGATCTGTATGCATTCGTATCAACTTAAGCCGTGTCATATTTCATAAAATGAGAAATGAATCTTGAATAGAATAAATTTTGAAATAGTTGTGAAACATTTTTATATATGTGTTTTCTTTAGAATAAACATGGATTGCTTTGCTTTAGTGTTTCATTTTCTTTAATTCTAGGTCAACGATATTTTTAGCATTTGAAAAATTTGATGGCAAAGCTTTGTCTTTCTTGCCTGAACAGCTATCCATCAGAAAAAATTATTTTTTAAATAACTATCTGATACTGAATCATACAACAGTGGGTTCCAAATCATAAACATCTCATGCGGACTAAGTTACTTTCTAGGTATTGGAATTTCCTTTCAAAGTACAATTTTCATGACAAATTCAAAATCCAATCTACTGGAAAAACAGCCACTGCCAAAAAGAAAACAAGACATTTCTGTAAAACCCTGCATTAGTTTTACACTAAATTCGAAGTCATATAACCTCCAGGCGACATTTCTTCAACACCAATACGTATGTGAAAATAAATCAGATATTCCCATGAGGTTGTTGTGTGTGTATATAAGTTGTACTAAAAAATCATCACTATACTAACTAGTTTTAATGCCTAATATAAACAATATTACAACTAGATTTAATTAGTAATATTTGTACAGAATCACTGAAACATGCTGTAATGACAATGAAAACAATTTCAAATAAATTAATAGAAAGTAATACCCATAACTCTTAATTACCTAATCCAATGATATGTTTGGTGGACACTGATAACATTCGGAAACAGTCAAAGATAATATAGCGTTTTACTCTTAAGAGTTGTTTCTGAGCTTTCTTTAAGTTAAAATCTTCTATTTAGATTTTTTAAATTGATAAATTATTAGAAATACAGGTAAGAAAACTAATTTTATAACTCCTACAAACCAGAAGTAATCAATACCACATATAAAACAAATTTGACATCATATTTAATAAATCATTTTATCTTACAATTAATTTGTGTTTTCCCACAATTAAAGGCTTTATAGAAAGTTTGCAATGACTGTCTATAGTTTTTTGAATCTATAGAATCTACTTAATTATTAATTTATTTATTGTAAGACTTTTAATATATTTTAATTTTTTTCGTTTTATAATTAGTACTGGTATACGTGTTCACATTGAAATATCTTATCTTTTGTGAAATGGATGTACATTTGCATTATGGAATTTATCTTTTCAGATAAATATTTTTTTGTAATGCAAATGCAGATAAGAAGTATATCATTTATATATATATACACAAAACTCCATTATAGCAACAATAACAAAAGAAAAACACAACCCTGAAATGTGTGAACTGAAAATGCCTTCAAAGCTATGAGAGTGTTAATTTTTTTTCAAATGTTTCACCTCAAATTGTCACCTGCCTGGTCTGGCTGAATGGAATGAAGTCAACATGACTACCTGCAAAGCAGCAACTCTAATGGATTTAGGCAAAAATATAGCTTTCAAAATGTATTTTTCAAGTAAATTACTTCCCTTAGAAGACTGATGCTGAGGAGAATAAAACCTGAGGACCCAGAGGTAGAAATGACTTATGAAATCATGACATTTGGGGAGTTAGGAGAGAGAGTGAACCTCCATTTAACCTCCTCTCTGGTTCTCATGTGTCTTAAAAAGAAATGCTAAGGCAGTTTCATTTAACCAGCTGATTTTAAATTGTTCCTTGAGGCTGATTTTGTAAAACTTCTTTGATATTTTATGGTTCTACGTGTTCGTGAGCACCGTAAATGCCACAAACCTCAGAAATGGCATAGCATTTCAACAGAAACATCTTTTCTTAGAATCAGGATGAAGCTAAGTTATTAACTTCTGAAATCTATTAACAGTCTCACTCTGGTTTAAATTTCACCAGACTACCTAACATGACCACTAGTTTAGTGTAATATTACCCTCAGTACTTTTATTATAGATCTTCATTACTTAAATGTTTCTTTTTTTTCTGAGCAAATAGTCTATACATGGTACAGCACTGTCAGGTGTCTGTTTACTAAATTAAAAACTTAGCAACACATCTATAATCACAGTGACGTTACTTTTCAGAAGGCACTAATCATGTGGCCATTGGGGATTGACACTCCAGGGAGAGAACATTTATTATTTTTGTATCAGGATACTAAGCAACTTTAAAAAAAAAAATCTAAAATCTTACTGTTCTGTGTGAACTGCTGGTAACTGCATGAAGACCATCAGATAACAGTGACCGAGTGGACCCAAAAGCCTGTGTCTTGTGTATACAAATACATTAAATATGTTCCATACCTAAAAACACCCAGAATGTGGTATTAAAAAAGGCACAATTTGCATTTTGATTTTTGAAAAAATAACAAGGATTCTGTGGTTTTCCAGGTTTTAAAAAAATCTCCTTTAGGATCAAGTCCCTTTTTCCACATACTATATTCTTTAAAGGAATTGTAGCAAAACATGTGATACCCATAATGGATGCAATTTCCTATATTATAAGTGAAATCACTCCTGCTGAGGTTGTAAGGACTCTTCAGCACTTCTGCTTTCCATGAGAGAGCAATACTTGCTTATTCTAAACCTTAGCACTGCGAATCAGGACAGGAAGGCAGTCTCTAGATACACCTGCAATGCTTTCACCAAGTTGAGCTTTCAAAAGATGATATGGATTTCACAAATACATTATCGTGGTTTGTGTTGAGAAGTAAGAAACTCACACAAAAGGCTGAAAAGGGAATAATTTTAAACTTAAGCAGAAAGCTATTATTATCTCTATCCAGGATTCCAATTAAGGAATATCCAAGAGAAAACAACACTAGTGGAGATAGTAATGAACATTTCAGATTAGCTTTTAAGAGCTGCAAGTTGAAAGAGTAAAAATAATGAACCTGAGCCACATCCTATAAATTCCGTAAAGGTCATTTTCACCGTAGTCAATACAGGTAGAATGGAGCTGTGAGAATTGGGTGTCCTTAAACTGATGACAGCAAATTATTTTGCCTTTAAATACATGGGAACGATGTGTGGCTTTGCATTTTACACTAGTGAAAGAGACGGGTGAGGGGTAGAGCACGAGACGGTGGACATTGCCTAGCCTTAATCTACTTGTCCAGGAACAGATGACTGAAGTGACGTTCCCAGCCAATTGTCAAATATTAGGTATATATTTTTACAAACTAAGGCACAGTAAAAAGTGTATAGGGGTGGGTAATAACAATATGAGCAACCTCATTACAACAAGGACTATAACAATGATGCCTCTTTATTGAGAGGCAGGTTTTTGTTAAGGGTTAGTCATCTCATTTAATCCTCTCAGTAACCCAGAAGGGAAATACACTAACCGCATTTTACAGATAAAATCAATAGGTTCAATAACCTGCTCACATTGATGTAACTAGTAAGTGACTGTAGTGAAGATTAGACCCTGAGCCAGTCTGATTGTAATTTATTTTTAATCACAGTATGACAAGCTGATTCTCAAAAAGAATAGCATTTGTGTCAAAGTACACAATGTATTTCTCTAATTAAATTGATGATTACACAACCCTGTGAGATAAACAGTAATTATTATCCTTATAGAGAAAAAATATGTGGGCGATTTAAAGAGGTTGAACTGGTTTACAAAGCCACAAAGCTGGCGATAGCCGAGACAGGATTTATACTCAGGCTTTCCGATTCCAAATACAATGTTGTTTCAAATATTCCACCATGGAGAATGCTTCAGAACAATGGTCCTCAACTTCTCTTTCATACACCTATTATTCTTTCAAAGATCTGGAGCCCACCATGGCAGAAACAAAAGATACAAGTTTTTCAAGAATAGAATTTATATGCTTGCTAAAATTTTAATAATATATTTAACATTTATGATAGGATTCTACATTACAAAAATCACAGTAAGGTTGGTATTGCAACTGATTGTTATGACTTTAAAGTATAAGCAACTATATAATTCAGTACTTGTTTAATTATGTAATATTGTTGAGTAGGCATTTTACTACTATGTTAAAGAGAAATAACAAAAAAGTATATTGGAGATCATGCTTGCATTTATTATAGTAATATAGATAGCTCCTATAGGTGCGTGTTAATATAGCTTAGTCACTACAGTACACACTTTCTGTACTTATTCTTGTTTGATCTTATAAATAACCTAGCATGCTAGATATTGATATCCTCATTTTCACAAGAAGAAACTGCTAATAGAAGAAATTATCTATGTTACTGAATGTCACAGGGCAAGTAAGTGGCAGAATCAATTTGAACTGATGCTCTTAACCACCACACTATACGTCAAGGCAAAAATAGAAATTATCTGTATATAGACAATGATACCCCACTAGGATATGCTTGGAGAGGGTAATAACTGAAACAAAAAAATGTAAATTTTAACAGAAAAGTGGATAGCTATTTTCCAACAGTAGCAAATTTCAGCCTTGCTGAACAGAGACAAGCAGAAGAAACAGTGTAGAATTATGCAGCATGACAATCCATTCATGAAATATACTACTTTACAACTCAGTCTATGCTTGTTTGCAGAATGTGACTCAGCATCAGGCTCCCAAACCCAGCCAGATTCTTGGTTCGGTCTTAGCCAACATTCTCCTTTTTCTCCTAGGATCATATTCCTTAGCCACCTGCTAAAAGTAGCTTTAACTTTCTTGATGTGATTATATTTTCTAGCATAGTGTGTTTAGCTCCCATTTTTAAAGAAAATATCATTTCATCACATCGACATTTTGGAATAGAGAAATATTTTTTCCCAGTACGGTATTCCTCCCATGATGCTAAGGGAATTAATGGTAAAATGTGATTAAATTAACAGAAATTTGTTTTGCAGCTTACTTTGCTGTAAAGTCACTATTTAAAAGAAATACCAAGGTTTAAAATTTACCAAATACTCTCTCTCACATACACGTATTATTGTTCATGAATAGCATTTTCCTAATTTTCCAGTTATGTAATTACCAAGCCTCTATAACTACCCAGTGCCATCCCATTATCTTGTATTTATTTTTAAAAAGGTTTTTAAAAGGTTATTTTAAAAAGGTTTCTGATATTCAATTAAATCAGACAGCAACTAAATCATATTACATATTTTAAAAGAATAAAATGGAATTTCGTACTTAACCTTTTTTAAAGGTATTATGTTCATTTTACTGAGTACTACGAGCTGTATTATATGGTCTTTTACACTTTGAACTAAACTGATTTTTCAAATTTCTCCATATTCTGTCCCAAATCTATGTTTTGCAGTTATTCACACTACTGTAGTTCACTATTATAAACTCTAATCAAACTATTTACTACTATTCATACATTAGGGTTAGCCAATTAATATCAGCTATGGTCAGTTGGTAGTAGATGCCTAGAGTGCTATGTTGAGAAGGACTATGAGGTTGCATCCAGTTTCAGTGAAGATTGTTGTGGTCAATTAATGATAGTGTGTAAGAGCCCAGAATAGGGAAGGTATAATATTCATTAATCATATTCTTGCTAAGGATATGATTACTTGAAAATTTGAAGTCTGAAAACTTTATCCCCATACCACCTCTGTCGAGTGGTCAAAAGTTAAGCATCCAACAAGGATCAATTCAAATTCAAGGTCCATGATGAGGCATATTTTGATCTCCTGGAATTCTTATAGCATGTGCTAATTTGACTCTTTCCTATCATTCATTATGGTTTCTACTTTTTTTTAACCATTGATAAAGTTGCTTCCACATTTTTCTTATTCAAGGAACCCAAGAAAGCCAGTATAGTTGATTAATAAAAGGTGATAAGGAAGAAGGTCTACGGTGATATTGGGAGGTAGAAAGGGGCACGATTTAAAGCACTAGAGGCTAATATGAAGCTGTAAGAACATTTAAATTTTCAAAAGACACTTCTAGCTGCTTTGAACAAAATAGAGTATGTGGCCTCAAGAGTACAAAACAAGAGTCTATAACCGGAGTTTAGGCCTTCTAATTTAAAAAGTCTTTTCTGGCTCCAGACATTTAAGGAAACTGACAAAACACTAGCAGACCACTAAGCTATTTGAATACAGACTTCAGTGGCCACATACAGAAAAGAACAGACACTGCAAAGGCAGTTTAGAAAAGTCACTAATCAGCAACTAGAGCCAAATGTCCAGTTTTCAACAAAAAATCATGAGACATACAAAGAAAAAGAAAGTATGGCACATAAATAGGAAAAAAATAAATTAGTAGAAATTGTCCCTGAGGGAAACCAGGTATCAGACTTAATAGACAAGGGTTTTAAATCAACTGTCTTAAATATATT